>NC_133136.1:96126471-96773599 GCF_048418815.1 Hemitrygon akajei
AGTGACCACTCCCATACTGACTCCAGAAATCAGTCCCAGACTAATTCCAGAGATGAGTCCCAGACTGATTCCAGAGACCACTCATATACTGACTCCAGAAACAACTCCCAGACTGATTCCAGAGACCACTACCCGACTGATTCCAGAAACAACTCCCAGTCTGACCCCAGAGACCGCTTCTAAACTGATTCCAGAGACTAGTTCCAAACTGATTCCACAGACCATTCCCAGACTGATTCCAGAGACCACTCCTAGACTGATTCCGTAGACCAACCCCAGACTGATTCCAGAGACCACTCCCAGAGTGATTCCAGAGACCGCTCCCAGACCTACTCCAGAGTCCAGTCCCAGACTGACACTAGAGACCAGTCCCAGACTGACTCCAGAGAAAACTCGCAGACTGAAACCAGAGACCGCTCCTAGACTGATGCCAGACACCACTCGCAGACTGACCGCAGTCACCACTCCCAGACTGACCCCAGAAACCTCTCCCAGACTGACCCCAGAAACCACTCCCAGACTGATTCCAGAAACCATTCCCAGACTGAATCCGAACACCACTCCCAGACTGATTCCAGAGACCACCCCCATACTGACTCCAGAAACAACTCCCAGACTGATTCCAGAGACCACTACCCGACTGAGACCAGAGACCTCTCCCAGACTGACTCCAGAGACCACCCCGAGTGACTCCAGAGAACACTCCAAGACAGATTCCTGAGACTACTCCTAGACTGATTCCAGAGACCAATCCCAGACTGACTTCACAGACCACTCCCAGAGTGAAACCAGAGACCGCTCCTAGACTGATGCCAGACACCACTCGCAGACTGACCGCAGAAACCACTCCCAGACTGATTCCAGATACCATTCCCAGACTGAATCCGAACACCACTCCCAGAATGACTCCAGAGACCAGTCCCAGACTGACTCCAGAAACAACTCCCAGACTGATTTCAGAGACCACTCCCAGACTGACTCCAGAGTCCAGTCCCAGACTGACGCCAGATCCAGTCGCAGACTGACGCCAGAGTCCAGTCCCAGACTGACTCCAGAAACAGCTCCCAGACGGATTCCAGAGACGACTCCCAAATAGATTCCAGAGACCACTCCCAGATTGACTCCAGTGACCACTCCCATACTGACTCCAGAAACAACTCCCAGACTGATTCCAAAGACCACTACCCGACTGACTCCAGAGACCACCCCCATAGTGACTCCAGAGAACACTCCAAGACAGATTCCTGAGACTACTCCTAGACTGATTCCAGAGACCAATCCCAGACTGACTTCACAGACCACTCCCAGAGTGAAACCAGAGACCGCTCCTGGACTGACCCCAGACACCACTCCAAGAGTGACCCCAGAAACCACTCCCAGACGGACCCCAGAGACCGCTTCTAAACTGACTCCAGAGACTACTCCCAAACTGATTCCAGAGACCATTCCCAGACTGATTTCAGAGACCACTCCCAGACTGATTCCAGAGACCACTCCCAGACTGATTCCAGAGACCACTCACAGACTGACTCCACAGACCACTCCCAGACTGACTCCAGAGACCACTCCCATACTGACTCCAGAAACCACTCCCATACTTACTCCAGAAATCAGTCCTAGACTGATTCCACAGATGAGTCCCAGACTGCTTCCAGAAACCTATCCCAGACTGATTCCAGAGACTAGTTCCAAACTGACTCCAGGAACCACTCCCAGACTAACTGCAGAAACCACACCCAGACTGATTCCAGAGACCACTCCCAGACTGATTCCAGAGACTAGTCCGAAACTGACTCCAGGAACCACTCCCAGACTGACTCTAGATATCACTCCCAGAGTGACTGCAGAAAGCACTCTCAGACTGACTGACTCCAGAGACCACTCCCAGACTGACTCCAGTGACCACTCCCATACTGACTCCAGAAACCACTCCCATACTTACTCCAGAAATCAGTCCTAGACTGATTCCAGAGATGTCCCAGACTGATTCCAGAGACTACTCCCAGACTGATTCCAGAGACCACTCACAGACTGACTCCACAGACCACTCCCAGACTGACTCCAGAGACCACTCCCATACTGACTCCAGAAACCACTCCCATACTTACTCCAGAAAGCAGTTCTAGACTGATTCCAGAGATGAGTCCCAGACTGATTCCAGAGACGAGTCCCAGACTGATTCCAGAGACCACTCCCAGACTGACTCCAGAGACCACTCCCAGACTGACTCCAGAGACCACTCCCAGACTGACTCCAGAGACCACTCCCAGACTGACTCCAGAGACCACTCCCATACTTACTCCAGAAATCAGTCCTAGACTCTCCAGAGATGTCCCAGACTGATTCCAGAGACTACTCATAAACTGATTCCAGAGACCATTCCCAGACTGATTCCAGAGACCACTCCTAGACTGATTCCGTAGACCAACCCCAGACTGATTCCAGAGACCACTCCCAGACTGATTCCAGAGACCACTCACAGACTGACTCCACAGACCACTCCCAGACTGACTCCACAGACCACTCCCAGACTGACTCCAGAGACCACTCCCATACTGACTCCAGAAACCACTCCCATACTTACTCCAGAAATCAGTTCTAGACTGATTCCAGAGATGAGTCCCAGACTGATTCCAGAGATGAGTCCCAGACTGATTCCAGAGACCAGTCCCAGACTGACTCCAGAAACAACTCACAGACTGATTTCAGAGACCACTCCCAGACTGACTCCAGAGTCCAGTCGCAGACTGACGCCAGAGTCCAGTCCCAGACTGACTCCAGAAACAGCTCCCAGACGGATTCCAGAGACGACTCCCAAATAGATTCCAGAGACCACTCCCAGACTGACTCCAGAGTCCAGTCGCAGACTGACGCCAGTGACCACTCCCATACTGACTCCAGAAACAACTCCCAGACTGATTCCAAAGACCACTACCCGACTGACTCCAGAGACCACCCCCATAGTGACTCCAGAGAACACTCCAAGACAGATTCCTGAGACTACTCCTAGACTGATTCCAGAGACCAATCCCAGACTGACTTCACAGACCACTCCCAGAGTGAAACCAGAGACCGCTCCTGGACTGACCCCAGACACCACTCCAAGAGTGACCCCAGAAACCACTCCCAGACGGACCCCAGAGACCGCTTCTAAACTGACTCCAGAGACTACTCCCAAACTGATTCCAGAGACCATTCCCAGACTGATTTCAGAGACCACTCCCAGACTGATTCCAGAGACCACTCCCAGACTGATTCCAGAGACCACTCACAGACTGACTCCACAGACCACTCCCAGACTGACTCCAGAGACCACTCCCATACTGACTCCAGAAACCACTCCCATACTTACTCCAGAAATCAATCCTAGACTGATTCCACAGATGAGTCCCAGACTGCTTCCAGAAACCTATCCCAGACTGATTCCAGAGACTAGTTCCAAACTGACTCCAGGAACCACTCCCAGACTAACTGCAGAAACCACACCCAGACTGATTCCAGAGACCACTCCCAGACTGATTCCAGAGACTAGTCCGAAACTGACTCCAGGAACCACTCCCAGACTGACTCTAGATATCACTCCCAGAGTGACTGCAGAAAGCACTCTCAGACTGACTGACTCCAGAGACCACTCCCAGACTGACTCCAGTGACCACTCCCATACTGACTCCAGAAACCACTCCCATACTTACTCCAGAAATCAGTCCTAGACTGATTCCAGAGATGTCCCAGACTGATTCCAGAGACTACTCCCAGACTGATTCCAGAGACCACTCACAGACTGACTCCACAGACCACTCCCAGACTTACTCCAGAGACCACTCCCATACTGACTCCAGAAACCACTCCCATACTTACTCCAGAAAGCAGTTCTAGACTGATTCCAGAGACCACTCCCAGACTGACTCCAGAGACCACTCCCAGACTGACTCCAGAGACCACTCCCATACTTACTCCAGAAATCAGTCCTAGACTCTCCAGAGATGTCCCAGACTGATTCCAGAGACTACTCATAAACTGATTCCAGAGACCATTCCCAGACTGATTCCAGAGACCACTCCTAGACTGATTCCGTAGACCAACCCCAGACTGATTCCAGAGACCACTCCCAGACTGATTCCAGAGACCACTCACAGACTGACTCCACAGACCACTCCCAGACTGACTCCACAGACCACTCCCAGACTGACTCCAGAGACCACTCCCATACTGACTCCAGAAACCACTCCCATACTTACTCCAGAAATCAGTTCTAGACTGATTCCAGAGATGAGTCCCAGACTGATTCCAGAGATGAGTCCCAGACTGATTCCAGAGACTAGTCCCAAACTGACTCCAGGAACCACTCCCAGACTGACTCTAGATATCACTCCCAGAGTGACTGCAGAAAGCACTCGCAGACTGACTCCAGACACCAGTCCCAGAAGGACTCCAGAGACCAGTCCCAGACTGACTCTAGAAAGAACTCCCAGACTGACTCTACAGACCACTCCCATACTGACTCCAGAAATCAGTCCCAGATTGATTCCAGAGATGAGTCCTAGACTGATTCCAGAGACCACTCCCAGACTGATTCCAGAGACTAGTCCCAAACTGACTCCAGGAACCACTCCCAGACTGACTCTAGACACCACTCCCAGACTGACTCTAGAAACCACTCGCAGACTGACTCCAGAAACAACTCCCAGACTGATTCCAGAGACCACTCCCAGACTGACCCCAGAGACCACTCCCAGACTGATTCCAGAGACCACTCCCAGACTGATTCCAGAGACCACTCCCGGACTGACACCAGAAACCACTCCCAGACTGATTCCAGAGACCACTCCCAGACTGATTCCAGAGACCACTCCCAGACTGATTCCAGAAACAACACCCAGACTGATTCTAGAGACCACTCCCAAACAGACTCCACAGACCACACCCATACTGACTCCAGAAATCAGTCCCAAACTGATTCCAGAGATGAGTCCCAGACTGCTTCCAGAAACCACTCCCAGACTGATTCCAGAGACTAGTCCCAAACTGACTCGAGGAACCACTCCCAGACTGACTGCAGAAACCACTCCCAGACTGATTCCAGAGACCACACCCAGACTGATTCCAGAGACTAGTCCCAAACTGACTCCAGCAACCACTCCCAGACTGACTCTAGATATCACTCCCAGAGTGACTGCAGAAAGCACTCGCAGACTGACTCCTGAGTCCAGTCCCAGACTGACTCCAGAGACCAGACCCAGACGGACTCGAGACCAGTCCCAGACTGACTCCAGAAAGAACTCACAGACTGACTCTACAGACCACTCCCATACTGACTCCAGAGATCAGTCCCAGATGGATTCCAGAGATGAGCCCTAGACTGATTCCAGAGACCACTCCCAGACTGATTCCAGAGACTAGTCCCAAACTGACTCCAGGAACCACTCGCAGACTGACTCCAGAAACCACACCCAGACTGACTCCAGTGACCACTCAAGAGTGATTAAAGAGAACACTCCCAGACTGATTCCAGAGACGACTCCCAGACTGACTCCAGAGACCACTCCCAGACTGAAACCTGAGACCACTCCTAGACTGACCCCAGACACCACTCCCAGACTGACCCCAGACACCACTCCCAGACTGACTCCAGAGTCCAGTCCCAGACTGACGCCAGATCCAGTCGCAGACTGACGCCACAGTGCAGTCCCAGACTGACTCCAGAAACAGCTCCCAGACTGACTCCAGTGACCACTCCCATACTGACTCCAGAAATCAGTCCCAGACTAATTCCAGAGATGAGTCCCAGACTGATTCCAGAGACAACTCATATACTGTCTGCAGAAACCACTCCCAGACTGATTCCAGAGACCACACCCAGACTGATTCCAGAGACTAGTCCCAAACTGACTCCAGCAACCACTCCCAGACTGACTCTAGATATCACTCCCAGAGTGACTGCAGAAAGCACTCACAGACTGACTCCTGAGTCCAGTCCCAGACTGACTCCAGAGACCAGACCCAGACGGACTCGAGACCAGTCCCAGACTGACTCCAGAAAGAACTCACAGACTGACTCTACAGACCACTCCCATACTGACTCCAGAGATCAGTCCCAGATGGATTCCAGAGATGAGCCCTAGACTGATTCCAGAGACCACTCCCAGACTGATTCCAGAGACTAGTCCCAAACTGACTCCAGGAACCACTCGCAGACTGACTCCAGAAACCACACCCAGACTGACTCCAGTGACCACTCAAGAGTGATTAAAGAGAACACTCCCAGACTGATTCCAGAGACGACTCCCAGACTGACTCCAGAGACCACTCCCAGACTGAAACCTGAGACCACTCCTAGACTGACCCCAGACACCACTCCCAGACTGACCCCAGACACCACTCCCAGACTGACTCCAGAGTCCAGTCCCAGACTGACGCCAGATCCAGTCGCAGACTGACGCCACAGTGCAGTCCCAGACTGACTCCAGAAACAGCTCCCAGACTGATTCCACAGACGACTCCCAAATAGATTCCAGAGACCACTCCCAGACTGACTCCAGTGACCACTCCCATACTGACTCCAGAAATCAGTCCCAGACTAATTCCAGAGATGAGTCCCAGACTGATTCCAGAGACCACTCATATACTGACTCCAGAAACAACTCCCAGACTGATTCCAGAGACCACTACCCGACTGATTCCAGAAACAACTCCCAGTCTGACCCCAGAGACCGCTTCTAAACTGATTCCAGAGACTAGTTCCAAACTGATTCCACAGACCATTCCCAGACTGATTCCAGAGACCACTCCTAGACTGATTCCGTAGACCAACCCCAGACTGATTCCAGAGACCACTCCCAGAGTGATTCCAGAGACCGCTCCCAGACCTACTCCAGAGTCCAGTCCCAGACTGACACTAGAGACCAGTCCCAGACTGACTCCAGAGAAAACTCGCAGACTGAAACCAGAGACCGCTCCTAGACTGATGCCAGACACCACTCGCAGACTGACCGCAGTCACCACTCCCAGACTGACCCCAGAAACCTCTCCCAGACTGACCCCAGAAACCACTCCCAGACTGATTCCAGAAACCATTCCCAGACTGAATCCGAACACCACTCCCAGACTGATTCCAGAGACCACCCCCATACTGACTCCAGAAACAACTCCCAGACTGATTCCAGAGACCACTACCCGACTGAGACCAGAGACCTCTCCCAGACTGACTCCAGAGACCACCCCGAGTGACTCCAGAGAACACTCCAAGACAGATTCCTGAGACTACTCCTAGACTGATTCCAGAGACCAATCCCAGACTGACTTCACAGACCACTCCCAGAGTGAAACCAGAGACCGCTCCTAGACTGATGCCAGACACCACTCGCAGACTGACCGCAGTCACCACTCCCAGACTGACCCCAGAAACCACTCCCAGACTGATTCCAGATACCATTCCCAGACTGAATCCGAACACCACTCCCAGAATGACTCCAGAGACCAGTCCCAGACTGACTCCAGAAACAACTCCCAGACTGATTTCAGAGACCACTCCCAGACTGACTCCAGAGTCCAGTCCCAGACTGACTCCAGAAACAGCTCCCAGACGGATTCCAGAGACGACTCCCAAATAGATTCCAGAGACCACTCCCAGACTGACTCCAGAGTCCAGTCGCAGACTGACGCCAGTGACCACTCCCATACTGACTCCAGAAACAACTCCCAGACTGATTCCAAAGACCACTACCCGACTGACTCCAGAGACCACCCCCATAGTGACTCCAGAGAACACTCCAAGACAGATTCCTGAGACTACTCCTAGACTGATTCCAGAGACCAATCCCAGACTGACTTCACAGACCACTCCCAGAGTGAAACCAGAGACCGCTCCTGGACTGACCCCAGACACCACTCCAAGAGGGACCCCAGAAACCACTCCCAGACGGACCCCAGAGACCGCTTCTAAACTGACTCCAGAGACTACTCCCAAACTGATTCCAGAGACCATTCCCAGACTGATTTCAGAGACCACTCCCAGACTGATTCCAGAGACCACTCCCAGACTGATTCCAGAGACCACTCACAGACTGACTCCACAGACCACTCCCAGACTGACTCCAGAGACCACTCCCATACTGACTCCAGAAACCACTCCCATACTTACTCCAGAAATCAGTCCTAGACTGATTCCACAGATGAGTCCCAGACTGCTTCCAGAAACCTATCCCAGACTGATTCCAGAGATTAGTTCCAAACTGACTCCAGGAACCACTCCCAGACTAACTGCAGAAACCACACCCAGACTGATTCCAGAGACCACTCCCAGACTGATTCCAGAGACTAGTCCGAAACTGACTCCAGGAACCACTCCCAGACTGACTCTAGATATCACTCCCAGAGTGACTGCAGAAAGCACTCTCAGACTGACTGACTCCAGAGACCACTCCCAGACTGACTCCAGTGACCACTCCCATACTGACTCCAGAAACCACTCCCATACTTACTCCAGAAATCAGTCCTAGACTGATTCCAGAGATGTCCCAGACTGATTCCAGAGACTACTCCCAGACTGATTCCAGAGACCACTCACAGACTGACTCCACAGACCACTCCCAGACTGACTCCAGAGACCACTCCCATACTGACTCCAGAAACCACTCCCATACTTACTCCAGAAAGCAGTTCTAGACTGATTCCAGAGACCACTCCCAGACTGACTCCAGAGACCACTCCCAGACTGACTCCAGAGACCACTCCCATACTTACTCCAGAAATCAGTCCTAGACTCTCCAGAGATGTCCCAGACTGATTCCAGAGACTACTCATAAACTGATTCCAGAGACCATTCCCAGACTGATTCCAGAGACCACTCCTAGACTGATTCCGTAGACCAACCCCAGACTGATTCCAGAGACCACTCCCAGACTGATTCCAGAGACCACTCACAGACTGACTCCACAGACCACTCCCAGACTGACTCCACAGACCACTCCCAGACTGACTCCAGAGACCACTCCCATACTGACTCCAGAAACCACTCCCATACTTACTCCAGAAATCAGTTCTAGACTGATTCCAGAGATGAGTCCCAGACTGATTCCAGAGATGAGTCCCAGACTGATTCCAGAGACTAGTCCCAAACTGACTCCAGGAACCACTCCCAGACTGACTCTAGATATCACTCCCAGAGTGACTGCAGAAAGCACTCGCAGACTGACTCCAGACACCAGTCCCAGAAGGACTCCAGAGACCAGTCCCAGACTGACTCTAGAAAGAACTCCCAGACTGACTCTACAGACCACTCCCATACTGACTCCAGAAATCAGTCCCAGATTGATTCCAGAGACCACTCCCAGACTGATTCCAGAGACTAGTCCCAAACTGACTCCAGGAACCACTCCCAGACTGACTCTAGACACCACTCCCAGACTGACTCTAGAAACCACTCGCAGACTGACTCCAGAAACAACTCCCAGACTGATTCCAGAGACCACTCCCAGACTGACCCCAGAGACCACTCCCAGACTGATTCCAGAGACCACTCCCAGACTGATTCCAGAGACCACTCCCGGACTGACACCAGAAACCACTCCCAGACTGATTCCAGAGACCACTCCCAGACTGATTCCAGAGACCACTCCCAGACTGATTCCAGAAACAACTCCCAGACTGATTCTAGAGACCACTCCCAAACAGACTCCACAGACCACACCCATACTGACTCCAGAAATCAGTCCCAAACTGATTCCAGAGATGAGTCCCAGACTGCTTCCAGAAACCACTCCCAGACTGATTCCAGAGACTAGTCCCAAACTGACTCGAGGAACCACTCCCAGACTGACTGCAGAAACCACTCCCAGACTGATTCCAGAGACCACACCCAGACTGATTCCAGAGACTAGTCCCAAACTGACTCCAGCAACCACTCCCAGACTGACTCTAGATATCACTCCCAGAGTGACTGCAGAAAGCACTCGCAGACTGACTCCTGAGTCCAGTCCCAGACTGACTCCAGAGACCAGACCCAGACGGACTCGAGACCAGTCCCAGACTGACTCCAGAAAGAACTCACAGACTGACTCTACAGACCACTCCCATACTGACTCCAGAGATCAGTCCCAGATGGATTCCAGAGATGAGCCCTAGACTGATTCCAGAGACCACTCCCAGACTGATTCCAGAGACTAGTCCCAAACTGACTCCAGGAACCACTCGCAGACTGACTCCAGAAACCACACCCAGACTGACTCCAGTGACCACTCAAGAGTGATTAAAGAGAACACTCCCAGACTGATTCCAGAGACGACTCCCAGACTGACTCCAGAGACCACTCCCAGACTGAAACCTGAGACCACTCCTAGACTGACCCCAGACACCACTCCCAGACTGACCCCAGACACCACTCCCAGACTGACTCCAGAGTCCAGTCCCAGACTGACGCCAGATCCAGTCGCAGACTGACGCCACAGTGCAGTCCCAGACTGACTCCAGAAACAGCTCCCAGACTGACTCCAGTGACCACTCCCATACTGACTCCAGAAATCAGTCCCAGACTAATTCCAGAGATGAGTCCCAGACTGATTCCAGAGACCACTCATATACTGACTCCAGAAACAACTCCCAGACTGATTCCAGAGACCACTACCCGACTGATTCCAGAAACAACTCCCAGTCTGACCCCAGAGACCGCTTCTAAACTGATTCCAGAGACTAGTTCCAAACTGATTCCACAGACCATTCCCAGACTGATTCCAGAGACCACTCCTAGACTGATTCCGTAGACCAACCCCAGACTGATTCCAGAGACCACTCCCAGAGTGATTCCAGAGACCGCTCCCAGACCTACTCCAGAGTCCAGTCCCAGACTGACACTAGAGACCAGTCCCAGACTGACTCCAGAGAAAACTCGCAGACTGAAACCAGAGACCGCTCCTAGACTGATGCCAGACACCACTCGCAGACTGACCGCAGTCACCACTCCCAGACTGACCCCAGAAACCTCTCCCAGACTGACCCCAGAAACCACTCCCAGACTGATTCCAGAAACCATTCCCAGACTGAATCCGAACACCACTCCCAGACTGATTCCAGAGACCACCCCCATACTGACTCCAGAAACAACTCCCAGACTGATTCCAGAGACCACTACCCGACTGAGACCAGAGACCTCTCCCAGACTGACTCCAGAGACCACCCCGAGTGACTCCAGAGAACACTCCAAGACAGATTCCTGAGACTACTCCTAGACTGATTCCAGAGACCAATCCCAGACTGACTTCACAGACCACTCCCAGAGTGAAACCAGAGACCGCTCCTAGACTGATGCCAGACACCACTCGCAGACTGACCGCAGTCACCACTCCCAGACTGACCCCAGAAACCTCTCCCAGACTGACCCCAGAAACCACTCCCAGACTGATTCCAGATACCATTCCCAGACTGAATCCGAACACCACTCCCAGAATGACTCCAGAGACCAGTCCCAGACTGACTCCAGAAACAACTCCCAGACTGATTTCAGAGACCACTCCCAGACTGACTCCAGAGTCCAGTCCCAGACTGACGCCAGATCCAGTCGCAGACTGACGCCAGAGTCCAGTCCCAGACTGACTCCAGAAACAGCTCCCAGACGGATTCCAGAGACGACTCCCAAATAGATTCCAGAGACCACTCCCAGATTGACTCCAGTGACCACTCCCATACTGACTCCAGAAACAACTCCCAGACTGATTCCAAAGACCACTACCCGACTGACTCCAGAGACCACCCCCATAGTGACTCCAGAGAACACTCCAAGACAGATTCCTGAGACTACTCCTAGACTGATTCCAGAGACCAATCCCAGACTGACTTCACAGACCACTCCCAGAGTGAAACCAGAGACCGCTCCTGGACTGACCCCAGACACCACTCCAAGAGTGACCCCAGAAACCACTCCCAGACGGACCCCAGAGACCGCTTCTAAACTGACTCCAGAGACTACTCCCAAACTGATTCCAGAGACCATTCCCAGACTGATTTCAGAGACCACTCCCAGACTGATTCCAGAGACCACTCCCAGACTGATTCCAGAGACCACTCACAGACTGACTCCACAGACCACTCCCAGACTGACTCCAGAGACCACTCCCATACTGACTCCAGAAACCACTCCCATACTTACTCCAGAAATCAGTCCTAGACTGATTCCACAGATGAGTCCCAGACTGCTTCCAGAAACCTATCCCAGACTGATTCCAGAGACTAGTTCCAAACTGACTCCAGGAACCACTCCCAGACTAACTGCAGAAACCACACCCAGACTGATTCCAGAGACCACTCCCAGACTGATTCCAGAGACTAGTCCGAAACTGACTCCAGGAACCACTCCCAGACTGACTCTAGATATCACTCCCAGAGTGACTGCAGAAAGCACTCTCAGACTGACTGACTCCAGAGACCACTCCCAGACTGACTCCAGTGACCACTCCCATACTGACTCCAGAAACCACTCCCATACTTACTCCAGAAATCAGTCCTAGACTGATTCCAGAGATGTCCCAGACTGATTCCAGAGACTACTCCCAGACTGATTCCAGAGACCACTCACAGACTGACTCCACAGACCACTCCCAGACTGACTCCAGAGACCACTCCCATACTTACTCCAGAAAGCAGTTCTAGACTGATTCCAGAGATGAGTCCCAGACTGATTCCAGAGATGAGTCCCAGACTGATTCCAGAGACCACTCCCAGACTGACTCCAGAGACCACTCCCAGACTGACTCCAGAGACCACTCCCAGACTGACTCCAGAGACCACTCCCATACTTACTCCAGAAATCAGTCCTAGACTCTCCAGAGATGTCCCAGACTGATTCCAGAGACTACTCAAAAACTGATTCCAGAGACCATTCCCAGACTGATTCCAGAGACCACTCCTAGACTGATTCCGTAGACCAACCCCAGACTGATTCCAGAGACCACTCCCAGACTGATTCCAGAGACCACTCACAGACTGACTCCACAGACCACTCCCAGACTGACTCCACAGACCACTCCCAGACTGACTCCAGAGACCACTCCCATACTGACTCCAGAAACCACTCCCATACTTACTCCAGAAATCAGTCCTAGACTGATTCCACAGATGAGTCCCAGACTGCTTCCAGAAACCTATCCCAGACTGATTCCAGAGACTAGTTCCAAACTGACTGCAGGAACCACTCCCAGACTAACTGCAGAAACCACACCCAGACTGATTCCAGAGACCACTCCCAGACTGATTCCAGAGACTAGTCCGAAACTGACTCCAGGAACCACTCCCAGACTGACTCTAGATATCACTCCCAGAGTGACTGCAGAAAGCACTCTCAGACTGACTGACTCCACAGACCACTCCCAGACTGACTCCAGAGACCACTCCCATACTTACTCCAGAAAGCAGTTCTAGACTGATTCCAGAGATGAGTCCCAGACTGATTCCAGAGATGAGTCCCAGACTGATTCCAGAGACCACTCCCAGACTGACTCCAGAGACCACTCCCAGACTGACTCCAGAGACCACTCCCAGACTGACTCCAGAGACCACTCCCATACTTACTCCAGAAATCAGTCCTAGACTCTCCAGAGATGTCCCAGACTGATTCCAGAGACTACTCAAAAACTGATTCCAGAGACCATTCCCAGACTGATTCCAGAGACCACTCCTAGACTGATTCCGTAGACCAACCCCAGACTGATTCCAGAGACCACTCCCAGACTGATTCCAGAGACCACTCACAGACTGACTCCACAGACCACTCCCAGACTGACTCCACAGACCACTCCCAGACTGACTCCAGAGACCACTCCCATACTGACTCCAGAAACCACTCCCATACTTACTCCAGAAATCAGTCCTAGACTGATTCCACAGATGAGTCCCAGACTGCTTCCAGAAACCTATCCCAGACTGATTCCAGAGACTAGTTCCAAACTGACTGCAGGAACCACTCCCAGACTAACTGCAGAAACCACACCCAGACTGATTCCAGAGACCACTCCCAGACTGATTCCAGAGACTAGTCCGAAACTGACTCCAGGAACCACTCCCAGACTGACTCTAGATATCACTCCCAGAGTGACTGCAGAAAGCACTCTCAGACTGACTGACTCCAGAGACCACTCCCAGACTGACTCCAGTGACCACTCCCATACTGACTCCAGAAACCACTCCCATACTTACTCCAGAAATCAGTCCTAGACTGATTCCAGAGATGTCCCAGACTGATTCCAGAGACTACTCCCAGACTGATTCCAGAGACCACTCACAGACTGACTCCACAGACCACTCCCAGACTGACTCCAGAGACCACTCCCATACTTACTCCAGAAAGCAGTTCTAGACTGATTCCAGAGATGAGTCCCAGACTGATTCCAGAGATGAGTCCCAGACTGATTCCAGAGACCACTCCCAGACTGACTCCAGAGACCACTCCCAGACTGACTCCAGAGACCACTCCCAGACTGACTCCAGAGACCACTCCCAGACTGACTCCAGAGACCACTCCCATACTTACTCCAGAAATCAGTCCTAGACTCTCCAGAGATGTCCCAGACTGATTCCAGAGACTACTCATAAACTGATTCCAGAGACCATTCCCAGACTGATTCCAGAGACCACTCCTAGACTGATTCCGTAGACCAACCCCAGACTGATTCCAGAGACCACTCCCAGACTGATTCCAGAGACCACTCACAGACTGACTCCACAGACCACTCCCAGACTGACTCCACAGACCACTCCCAGACTGACTCCAGAGACCACTCCCATACTGACTCCAGAAACCACTCCCATACTTACTCCAGAAATCAGTTCTAGACTGATTCCAGAGATGAGTCCCAGACTGCTTCCAGAAACCACTCCCAGACTGATTCCAGAGACTATTCCCAAACTTACTTCGGGAACCACTCCCAGACCGACTGCAGAAACCACTCCCAGACTGATTCCAGAGACTAGTCCCAAACTGACTCCAGGAACCACTCCCAGACTGACTCTAGATATCACTCCCAGAGTGACTGCAGAAAGCACTCGCAGACTGACTCCAGACACCAGTCCCAGAAGGACTCCAGAGACCAGTCCCAGACTGACTCTAGAAAGAACTCCCAGACTGACTCTACAGACCACTCCCATACTGACTCCAGAAATCAGTCCCAGATTGATTCCAGAGATGAGTCCTAGACTGATTCCAGAGACCACTCCCAGACTGATTCCAGAGACTAGTCCCAAACTGACTCCAGGAACCACTCCCAGACTGACTCTAGACACCACTCCCAGACTGACTCTAGAAACCACTCGCAGACTGACTCCAGAAACAACTCCCAGACTGATTCCAGAGACCACTCCCAGACTGACCCCAGAGACCACTCCCAGACTGATTCCAGAGACCACTCCCAGACTGATTCCAGAGACCACTCCCGGACTGACACCAGAAACCACTCCCAGACTGATTCCAGAGACCACTCCCAGACTGATTCCAGAGACCACTCCCAGACTGATTCCAGAAACAACTCCCAGACTGATTCTAGAGACCACTCCCAAACAGACTCCACAGACCACACCCATACTGACTCCAGAAACCACTCCCAGACTTATTCCAGAGACTAGTCCCAAACTGACTCGAGGAACCACTCCCAGACTGACTGCAGAAACCACTCCCAGACTGATTCCAGAGACCACACCCAGACTGATTCCAGAGACTAGTCCCAAACTGACTCCAGCAACCACTCCCAGACTGACTCTAGATATCACTCCCAGAGTGACTGCAGAAAGCACTCGCAGACTGACTCCTGAGTCCAGTCCCAGACTGACTCCAGAGACCAGACCCAGACGGACTCGAGACCAGTCCCAGACTGACTCCAGAAAGAACTCACAGACTGACTCTACAGACCACTCCCATACTGACTCCAGAGATCAGTCCCAGATGGATTCCAGAGATGAGCCCTAGACTGATTCCAGAGACCACTCCCAGACAGATTCCAGAGACTAGTCCCAAACTGACTCCAGGAACCACTCGCAGACTGACTCCAGAAACCACACCCAGACTGACTCCAGTGACCACTCAAGAATGATTAAAGAGAACACTCCCAGACTGATTCCAGAGACGACTCCCAGACTGACTCCAGAGACCACTCCCAGACTGAAACCTGAGACCACTCCTAGACTGACCCCAGACACCACTCCCAGACTGACCCCAGACACCACTCCCAGACTGACTCCAGAGTCCAGTCCCAGACTAACGCCAGATCCAGTCGCAGACTGACGCCACAGTGCAGTCCCAGACTGACTCCAGAAACAGCTCCCAGACTGATTCCACAGACGACTCCCAAATAGATTCCAGAGACCACTCCCAGACTGACTCCAGTGACCACTCCCATACTGACTCCAGAAATCAGTCCCAGACTAATTCCAGAGATGAGTCCCAGACTGATTCCAGAGACCACTCATATACTGACTCCAGAAACAACTCCCAGACTGATTCCAGAGACCACTACCCGACTGATTCCAGAAACAACTCCCAGTCTGACCCCAGAGACCGCTTCTAAACTGATTCCAGAGACTAGTTCCAAACTGATTCCAGAGACCATTCCCAGACTGATTCCAGAGAACACTCCTAGACTGATTCCGTAGACCAACCCCAGACTGATTCCAGAGACCACTCCCAGAGTGATTCCAGAGACCGCTCCCAGACCTACTCCAGAGTCCAGTCCCAGACTGACACTAGAGACCAGTCCCAGACTGACTCCAGAGAAAACTCGCAGACTGAAACCAGAGACCGCTCCTAGACTGATGCCAGACACCACTCGCAGACTGACCGCAGTCACCACTCCCAGACTGACCCCAGAAACCTCTCCCAGACTGACCCCAGAAACCACTCCCAGACTGATTCCAGAAACCATTCCCAGACTGAATCCGAACACCACTCCCAGACTGATTCCAGAGACCACCCCCATACTGACTCCAGAAACAACTCCCAGACTGATTCCAGAGACCACTACCCGACTGAGACCAGAGACCTCTCCCAGACTGACTCCAGAGACCACCCCGAGTGACTCCAGAGAACACTCCAAGACAGATTCCTGAGACTACTCCTAGACTGATTCCAGAGACCAATCCCAGACTGACTTCACAGACCACTCCCAGAGTGAAACCAGAGACCGCTCCTAGACTGATGCCAGACACCACTCGCAGACTGACCGCAGTCACCACTCCCAGACTGACCCCAGAAACCTCTCCCAGACTGACCCCAGAAACCACTCCCAGACTGATTCCAGATACCATTCCCAGACTGAATCCGAACACCACTCCCAGAATGACTCCAGAGACCAGTCCCAGACTGACTCCAGAAACAACTCCCAGACTGATTTCAGAGACCACTCCCAGACTGACTCCAGAGTCCAGTCCCAGACTGACGCCAGATCCAGTCGCAGACTGACGCCAGAGTCCAGTCCCAGACTGACTCCGGAAACAGCTCCCAGACGGATTCCAGAGACGACTCCCAAATAGATTCCAGAGACCACTCCCAGATTGACTCCAGTGACCACTCCCATACTGACTCCAGAAACAACTCCCAGACTGATTCCAAAGACCACTACCCGACTGACTCCAGAGACCACCCCCATAGTGACTCCAGAGAACACTCCAAGACAGATTCCTGAGACTACTCCTAGACTGATTCCAGAGACCAATCCCAGACTGACTTCACAGACCACTCCCAGAGTGAAACCAGAGACCGCTCCTGGACTGACCCCAGACACCACTCCAAGAGTGACCCCAGAAACCACTCCCAGACGGACCCCAGAGACCGCTTCTAAACTGACTCCAGAGACTACTCCCAAACTGATTCCAGAGACCATTCCCAGACTGATTTCAGAGACCACTCCCAGACTGATTCCAGAGACCACTCCCAGACTGATTCCAGAGACCACTCACAGACTGACTCCACAGACCACTCCCAGACTGACTCCAGAGACCACTCCCATACTGACTCCAGAAACCACTCCCATACTTACTCCAGAAATCAGTCCTAGACTGATTCCACAGATGAGTCCCAGACTGCTTCCAGAAACCTATCCCAGACTGATTCCAGAGACTAGTTCCAAACTGACTGCAGGAACCACTCCCAGACTAACTGCAGAAACCACACCCAGACTGATTCCAGAGACCACTCCCAGACTGATTCCAGAGACTAGTCCGAAACTGACTCCAGGAACCACTCCCAGACTGACTCTAGATATCACTCCCAGAGTGACTGCAGAAAGCACTCTCAGACTGACTGACTCCAGAGACCACTCCCAGACTGACTCCAGTGACCACTCCCATACTGACTCCAGAAACCACTCCCATACTTACTCCAGAAATCAGTCCTAGACTGATTCCAGAGATGTCCCAGACTGATTCCAGAGACTACTCCCAGACTGATTCCAGAGACCACTCACAGACTGACTCCACAGACCACTCCCAGACTGACTCCAGAGACCACTCCCATACTTACTCCAGAAAGCAGTTCTAGACTGATTCCAGAGATGAGTCCCAGACTGATTCCAGAGATGAGTCCCAGACTGATTCCAGAGACCACTCCCAGACTGACTCCAGAGACCACTCCCAGACTGACTCCAGAGACCACTCCCAGACTGACTCCAGAGACCACTCCCAGACTGACTCCAGAGACCACTCCCATACTTACTCCAGAAATCAGTCCTAGACTCTCCAGAGATGTCCCAGACTGATTCCAGAGACTACTCATAAACTGATTCCAGAGACCATTCCCAGACTGATTCCAGAGACCACTCCTAGACTGATTCCGTAGACCAACCCCAGACTGATTCCAGAGACCACTCCCAGACTGATTCCAGAGACCACTCACAGACTGACTCCACAGACCACTCCCAGACTGACTCCACAGACCACTCCCAGACTGACTCCAGAGACCACTCCCATACTGACTCCAGAAACCACTCCCATACTTACTCCAGAAATCAGTCCTAGACTGATTCCACAGATGAGTCCCAGACTGCTTCCAGAAACCTATCCCAGACTGATTCCAGAGACTAGTTCCAAACTGACTGCAGGAACCACTCCCAGACTAACTGCAGAAACCACACCCAGACTGATTCCAGAGACCACTCCCAGACTGATTCCAGAGACTAGTCCGAAACTGACTCCAGGAACCACTCCCAGACTGACTCTAGATATCACTCCCAGAGTGACTGCAGAAAGCACTCTCAGACTGACTGACTCCAGAGACCACTCCCAGACTGACTCCAGTGACCACTCCCATACTGACTCCAGAAACCACTCCCATACTTACTCCAGAAATCAGTCCTAGACTGATTCCAGAGATGTCCCAGACTGATTCCAGAGACTACTCCCAGACTGATTCCAGAGACCACTCACAGACTGACTCCACAGACCACTCCCAGACTGACTCCAGAGACCACTCCCATACTTACTCCAGAAAGCAGTTCTAGACTGATTCCAGAGATGAGTCCCAGACTGATTCCAGAGATGAGTCCCAGACTGATTCCAGAGACCACTCCCAGACTGACTCCAGAGACCACTCCCAGACTGACTCCAGAGACCACTCCCAGACTGACTCCAGAGACCACTCCCAGACTGACTCCAGAGACCACTCCCATACTTACTCCAGAAATCAGTCCTAGACTCTCCAGAGATGTCCCAGACTGATTCCAGAGACTACTCATAAACTGATTCCAGAGACCATTCCCAGACTGATTCCAGAGACCACTCCTAGACTGATTCCGTAGACCAACCCCAGACTGATTCCAGAGACCACTCCCAGACTGATTCCAGAGACCACTCACAGACTGACTCCACAGACCACTCCCAGACTGACTCCACAGACCACTCCCAGACTGACTCCAGAGACCACTCCCATACTGACTCCAGAAACCACTCCCATACTTACTCCAGAAATCAGTTCTAGACTGATTCCAGAGATGAGTCCCAGACTGCTTCCAGAAACCACTCCCAGACTGATTCCAGAGACTATTCCCAAACTTACTTCAGGAACCACACCCAGACCGACTGCAGAAACCACTCCCAGACTGATTCCAGAGACTAGTCCCAAACTGACTCCAGGAACCACTCCCAGACTGACTCTAGATATCACTCCCAGAGTGACTGCAGAAAGCACTCGCAGACTGACTCCAGACACCAGTCCCAGAAGGACTCCAGAGACCAGTCCCAGACTGACTCTAGAAAGAACTCCCAGACTGACTCTACAGACCACTCCCATACTGACTCCAGAAATCAGTCCCAGATTGATTCCAGAGATGAGTCCTAGACTGATTCCAGAGACCACTCCCAGACTGATTCCAGAGACTAGTCCCAAACTGACTCCAGGAACCACTCCCAGACTGACTCTAGACACCACTCCCAGACTGACTCTAGAAACCACTCGCAGACTGACTCCAGAAACAACTCCCAGACTGATTCCAGAGACCACTCCCAGACTGACCCCAGAGACCACTCCCAGACTGATTCCAGAGACCACTCCCAGACTGATTCCAGAGACCACTCCCGGACTGACACCAGAAACCACTCCCAGACTGATTCCAGAGACCACTCCCAGACTGATTCCAGAGACCACTCCCAGACTGATTCCAGAAACAACTCCCAGACTGATTCTAGAGACCACTCCCAAACAGACTCCACAGACCACACCCATACTGACTCCAGAAACCACTCCCAGACTTATTCCAGAGACTAGTCCCAAACTGACTCGAGGAACCACTCCCAGACTGACTGCAGAAACCACTCCCAGACTGATTCCAGAGACCACACCCAGACTGATTCCAGAGACTAGTCCCAAACTGACTCCAGCAACCACTCCCAGACTGACTCTAGATATCACTCCCAGAGTGACTGCAGAAAGCACTCGCAGACTGACTCCTGAGTCCAGTCCCAGACTGACTCCAGAGACCAGACCCAGACGGACTCGAGACCAGTCCCAGACTGACTCCAGAAAGAACTCACAGACTGACTCTACAGACCACTCCCATACTGACTCCAGAGATCAGTCCCAGATGGATTCCAGAGATGAGCCCTAGACTGATTCCAGAGACCACTCCCAGACAGATTCCAGAGACTAGTCCCAAACTGACTCCAGGAACCACTCGCAGACTGACTCCAGAAACCACACCCAGACTGACTCCAGTGACCACTCAAGAGTGATTAAAGAGAACACTCCCAGACTGATTCCAGAGACGACTCCCAGACTGACTCCAGAGACCACTCCCAGACTGAAACCTGAGACCACTCCTAGACTGACCCCAGACACCACTCCCAGACTGACCCCAGACACCACTCCCAGACTGACTCCAGAGTCCAGTCCCAGACTAACGCCAGATCCAGTCGCAGACTGACGCCACAGTGCAGTCCCAGACTGACTCCAGAAACAGCTCCCAGACTGATTCCACAGACGACTCCCAAATAGATTCCAGAGACCACTCCCAGACTGACTCCAGTGACCACTCCCATACTGACTCCAGAAATCAGTCCCAGACTAATTCCAGAGATGAGTCCCAGACTGATTCCAGAGACCACTCATATACTGACTCCAGAAACAACTCCCAGACTGATTCCAGAGACCACTACCCGACTGATTCCAGAAACAACTCCCAGTCTGACCCCAGAGACCGCTTCTAAACTGATTCCAGAGACTAGTTCCAAACTGATTCCAGAGACCATTCCCAGACTGATTCCAGAGAACACTCCTAGACTGATTCCGTAGACCAACCCCAGACTGATTCCAGAGACCACTCCCAGAGTGATTCCAGAGACCGCTCCCAGACCTACTCCAGAGTCCAGTCCCAGACTGACACTAGAGACCAGTCCCAGACTGACTCCAGAGAAAACTCGCAGACTGAAACCAGAGACCGCTCCTAGACTGATGCCAGACACCACTCGCAGACTGACCGCAGTCACCACTCCCAGACTGACCCCAGAAACCTCTCCCAGACTGACCCCAGAAACCACTCCCAGACTGATTCCAGAAACCATTCCCAGACTGAATCCGAACACCACTCCCAGACTGATTCCAGAGACCACCCCCATACTGACTCCAGAAACAACTCCCAGACTGATTCCAGAGACCACTACCCGACTGAGACCAGAGACCTCTCCCAGACTGACTCCAGAGACCACCCCGAGTGACTCCAGAGAACACTCCAAGACAGATTCCTGAGACTACTCCTAGACTGATTCCAGAGACCAATCCCAGACTGACTTCACAGACCACTCCCAGAGTGAAACCAGAGACCGCTCCTAGACTGATGCCAGACACCACTCGCAGACTGACCGCAGTCACCACTCCCAGACTGACCCCAGAAACCTCTCCCAGACTGACCCCAGAAACCACTCCCAGACTGATTCCAGATACCATTCCCAGACTGAATCCGAACACCACTCCCAGAATGACTCCAGAGACCAGTCCCAGACTGACTCCAGAAACAACTCCCAGACTGATTTCAGAGACCACTCCCAGACTGACTCCAGAGTCCAGTCCCAGACTGACGCCAGATCCAGTCGCAGACTGACGCCAGAGTCCAGTCCCAGACTGACGCCAGAAACAGCTCCCAGACGGATTCCAGAGACGACTCCCAAATAGATTCCAGAGACCACTCCCAGATTGACTCCAGTGACCACTCCCATACTGACTCCAGAAACAACTCCCAGACTGATTCCAAAGACCACTACCCGACTGACTCCAGAGACCACCCCCATAGTGACTCCAGAGAACACTCCAAGACAGATTCCTGAGACTACTCCTAGACTGATTCCAGAGACCAATCCCAGACTGACTTCACAGACCACTCCCAGAGTGAAACCAGAGACCGCTCCTGGACTGACCCCAGACACCACTCCAAGAGTGACCCCAGAAACCACTCCCAGACGGACCCCAGAGACCGCTTCTAAACTGACTCCAGAGACTACTCCCAAACTGATTCCAGAGACCATTCCCAGACTGATTTCAGAGACCACTCCCAGACTGATTCCAGAGACCACTCCCAGACTGATTCCAGAGACCACTCACAGACTGACTCCACAGACCACTCCCAGACTGACTCCAGAGACCACTCCCATACTGACTCCAGAAACCACTCCCATACTTACTCCAGAAATCAGTCCTAGACTGATTCCACAGATGAGTCCCAGACTGCTTCCAGAAACCTATCCCAGACTGATTCCAGAGACTAGTTCCAAACTGACTCCAGGAACCACTCCCAGACTAACTGCAGAAACCACACCCAGACTGATTCCAGAGACCACTCCCAGACTGATTTCAGAGACTAGTCCGAAACTGACTCCAGGAACCACTCCCAGACTGACTCTAGATATCACTCCCAGAGTGACTGCAGAAAGCACTCGCAGACTGACTCCAGAGACCACTCCCAGACTGACTCCAGTGACCACTCCCATACTGACTCCAGAAACCACTCCCATACTTACTCCAGAAATCAGTCCTAGACTGATTCCAGAGATGTCCCAGACTGATTCCAGAGACTACTCCCAGACTGATTCCAGAGACCACTCACAGACTGACTCCACAGACCACTCCCAGACTGACTCCAGAGACCACTCCCATACTGACTCCAGAAACCACTCCCATACTTACTCCAGAAAGCAGTTCTAGACTGATTCCAGAGATGAGTCCCAGACTGATTCCAGAGATGAGTCCCAGACTGATTCCAGAGACCACTCCCAGACTGACTCCAGAGACCACTCCCAGACTGACTCCAGAGACCACTCCCAGACTGACTCCAGAGACCACTCCCAGACTGACTCCAGAGACCACTCCCATACTTACTCCAGAAATCAGTCCTAGACTCTCCAGAGATGTCCCAGACTGATTCCAGAGACTACTCATAAACTGATTCCAGAGACCATTCCCAGACTGATTCCAGAGACCACTCCTAGACTGATTCCGTAGACCAACCCCAGACTGATTCCAGAGACCACTCCCAGACTGATTCCAGAGACCACTCACAGACTGACTCCACAGACCACTCCCAGACTGACTCCACAGACCACTCCCAGACTGACTCCAGAGACCACTCCCATACTGACTCCAGAAACCACTCCCATACTTACTCCAGAAATCAGTTCTAGACTGATTCCAGAGATGAGTCCCAGACTGATTCCAGAGATGAGTCCCAGACTGATTCCAGAGACCACTCCCAGACTGACTCCAGAGACCACTACCCGACTGAGACCAGAGACCACTCCCAGACTGACTCCAGAGACCGCTTCTAAATTGATTCCAGAGACTAGTCCCAGACTGACGCCAGATCCAGTCCCAGACTGACTCCAGAAACAGCTCCGAGACTGATTCCACAGACGACTCCCAAATAGATTCCAGAGACCGCTCCCAGACTGATTCCAGAGACCACCCCCATACTGACTCCAGAAACAACTCCCAGACTGATTCCAGAGACCACTACCCGATTGAGACAAGAGACCACACCCAGACTGACTCCAGAGACCACACCCAGAGTGATTCCAGAGAACACTCCAAGACAGATTCCTGAGACTACTCCTAGACTGATTCCAGAGACCAATCCCAGACTGACTTCACAGACCACTCCCAGAGTGAAACCAGAGACAACTCCTAGACTGACCCCAGACACCACTCCCAGACTGACCCCAGAAACCACTCCCAGACTGATTCCAGAGACCACTGACAGACTGATTCCAGAGACCACTCCCAGACTGATTCCAGAAACAACTCCCAGACTGAACCCAGAGACCGCTTCTAAACTGATTCCAGAGACTAGTCCCAAACTGATTCCCGAGACCATTCCCAGACTGATTCCAAAGACCACTCCTAGACTGATTCCGTAGACCAACCCCAGACTGATTTCAGAGAGCACTCCCAGACTGATTCCAGAGAGCACTCCCAGACTGATTCCAGAGACCACTCACAGACTGATTCCAGAGACTACTCTCAGACTGACTCCACAGACCACTCCCAGACTGACTCCAGAGACCACTCCCATACTGACTCCAGAAACCACTCCCATACTTACTCCAGAAATCAGTCCTAGACTGATTCCAGAGACCAATCCCAGACTGACTTCACAGACCACTCCCAGAGTGAAACCAGAGACCGCTCCTGGACTGACCCCAGACACCACTCCCAGACTGACCCCAGAAACCACTCCCAGACGCACCCCAGAGACCGCTTCTAAACTGACTCCAGAGACTACTCCCAAACTGATTCCAGAGACCATTCCCAGACTGATTTCAGAGACCACTCCCAGACTGATTCCAGAGACCACTCCCAGACTGATTCCAGAGACGACTCACAGACTGACTCCAAAGACCACTCCCAGACTGACTCCAGAGACCACTCCCATACTGACTCCATAAACCACTCCCATACTTACTCCAGAAATCAGTCCTAGACTGATTCCACAGAGGAGTCCCAGACTGCTTCCAGAAACCTATCCCAGACTGATTCCAGAGACTAGTCCCAAACTGACTCCAGGAACCACTCCCAGACTAACTGCAGAAACCACTCCCAGACTGATTCCAGAGACTAATCCCAAACTGACTCCAGGAACCACTCCCAGACTGACTCTAGATATCACTCCCAGAGTGACTGCAGAAAGCACTCGCAGACTGACTCCAGAGACCACTCCCAGACTGACTCCAGAGACCACTCCCTTACTGACTCCAGAAACCACTCCCATACTTACTCCAGAAATCAGTCCTAGACTGATTCCAGAGATGTCCCAGACTGATTCCAGAGACTACTCCCAGACTGATTCCAGAGACCACTCACAGACTGACTCCACAGACCACTCCCAGACTGACTCCAGAGACCACTCCCATACTGACTCCAGAAACCACTCCCATACTTACTCCAGAAATCAGTTCTAGACTGATTCCAGAGAAGAGTCCCAGACTGATTCCAGCGATGAGTCCCAGACTGATTCCAGAGACCACTCCCAGACTGACTCCAGAGACCACTCCCAGACTGACTCCAGAGACCACTCCCAGACTGACTCCACAGACCTCTCCCAGACTGACTCCAGAGACCACTCCCATACTGACTCCAGAAACCACTCCCATACTTACTCCAGAAATTAGTTCTAGACTGATTCCAGAGATGAGTCCCAGACTGATTCCAGAGATGAGTCCCAGACTGATTCCAGAGACCACTCCCAGACTGACTACAGAGACCACTCCCAGACTGACTCCAGAGACCACTCCCAGACTGACTCCAGAGACCACTCCCATACTTACTCGAGAAATCAGTCCTAGAATGACTCCAGAGATGTCCCAGACTGATTCCAGAGACTACTCATAAACTGATTCCAGAGACCATTCCCAGACTGATTCCAGAGACCACTCCTAGACTGATTCCGTAGACCAACCCCAGACTGATTCCAGAGACCACTCACAGACTGATTCCAGAGACCACTCCCATACTGACTCCAGAAACCACTCCCATACTTACTCCAGAAATCAGTTCTAGACTGATTCCAGAGATGAGTCCCAGACTGATTCCAGAGACCACTCCCAGACTGACTCCAGAGACCACTCCCAGACTGACTCCAGAGACCACCCCCATACTGACTCCAGAAACAACTCCCAGACTGATTCCAGAGACCACTCCCATACTGATTCCAGAAACAACTCCCAGACTGATTCCAGAGACCACTCCCATACTGATGGAAGAGACCACTCCCAGACTGATTCCAGAGACCACTCCCAGACTGACCCCAGAAACCACTCCCAGACTGACCCCAGAAACCACTCCCAGACTGATTCCAGAGACCACTACCCGACTGAGAACAGAGACCACTCCCAGACTGACTCCAGAGACCGCTTCTAAATTGATTCCAGAGACTAGTCCCAGACTGACGCCAGATCCAGTCGCAGACTGACGCCAGAGTCCAGTCCCAGACTGACTCCAGAAACAGCTCCGAGACTGATTCCACAGACGACTCCCAAATAGATTCCAGAGACCGCTCCCAGACTGATTCCAGAGACCACCCCCATACTGACTCCAGAAACAACTCCCAGACTGATTCCAGAGACCACTACCCGACTGAGACAAGAGACCACTCACAGACTGACTCCAGAGACCACACCCAGAGTGATTCCAGAGAACACTCCAAGACAGATTCCTGAGACTACTCCTAGACTGATTCCAGAGACCAATCCCAGACTGACTTCACAGACCACTCCCAGAGTGTAACCAGAGACCACTCCTAGACTGACCCCAGACACCACTCCCAGACTGACCCCAGAAACCACTCCCAGACTGATTCCAGAGACCACTGACAGACTGATTCCAGAGACCACTCCCAGACTGATTCCAGAAACAACTCCCAGACTGAACCCAGAGACCGCTTCTAAACTGATTCCAGAGACTAGTCCCAAACTGATTCCCGAGACCATTCCCAGACTGATTCCAGAGACCACTCCTAGACTGATTCCGTAGACCAACCCCAGACTGATTTCAGAGAGCACTCCCAGACTGATTCCAGAGAGCACTCCCAGACTGATTCCAGAGACCACTCACAGACTGACTCCACAGACCACTCCCAGACTGACTCCAGAGACCACTCCCATACTGACTCCAGAGACCACTCCCATACTTACTCCAGAAATCAGTCCTAGACTGATTCCAGAGACCACCCCCAGACTGATTCCAGAGACCACTCTCGGACTGATTCCAGAGACCACCCCCATACTGACTCCAGAAACAACTCCCAGACTGATTCCAGAGACCACTACCCGACTGAGACAAGAGACCACACCCAGACTGACTCCAGAGACCACACCCAGAGTGATTCCAGAGAACACTCCAAGACAGATTCCTGAGACTACTCCTAGACTGATTCCAGAGACCAATCCCAGACTGACTTCACAGACCACTCCCAGAGTGAAACCAGAGACAACTCCTAGACTGACCCCAGACACCACTCCCAGACTGACCCCAGAAACCACTCCCAGACTGATTCCAGAGACCACTGACAGACTGATTCCAGAGACCACTCCCAGACTGATTCCAGAAACAACTCCCAGACTGAACCCAGAGACCGCTTCTAAACTGATTCCAGAGACTAGTCCCAAACTGATTCCCGAGACCATTCCCAGACTGATTCCAAAGACCACTCCTAGACTGATTCCGTAGACCAACCCCAGACTGATTTCAGAGAGCACTCCCAGACTGATTCCAGAGAGCACTCCCAGACTGATTCCAGAGACCACTCACAGACTGATTCCAGAGACTACTCTCAGACTGACTCCACAGACCACTCCCAGACTGACTCCAGAGACCACTCCCATACTGACTCCAGAAACCACTCCCATACTTACTCCAGAAATCAGTCCTAGACTGATTCCAGAGACCAATCCCAGACTGACTTCACAGACCACTCCCAGAGTGAAACCAGAGACCGCTCCTGGACTGACCCCAGACACCACTCCCAGACTGACCCCAGAAACCACTCCCAGACGCACCCCAGAGACCGCTTCTAAACTGACTCCAGAGACTACTCCCAAACTGATTCCAGAGACCATTCCCAGACTGATTTCAGAGACCACTCCCAGACTGATTCCAGAGACCACTCCCAGACTGATTCCAGAGACGACTCACAGACTGACTCCAAAGACCACTCCCAGACTGACTCCAGAGACCACTCCCATACTGACTCCATAAACCACTCCCATACTTACTCCAGAAATCAGTCCTAGACTGATTCCACAGAGGAGTCCCAGACTGCTTCCAGAAACCTATCCCAGACTGATTCCAGAGACTAGTCCCAAACTGACTCCAGGAACCACTCCCAGACTAACTGCAGAAACCACTCCCAGACTGATTCCAGAGACTAATCCCAAACTGACTCCAGGAACCACTCCCAGACTGACTCTAGATATCACTCCCAGAGTGACTGCAGAAAGCACTCGCAGACTGACTCCAGAGACCACTCCCAGACTGACTCCAGAGACCACTCCCTTACTGACTCCAGAAACCACTCCCATACTTACTCCAGAAATCAGTCCTAGACTGATTCCAGAGATGTCCCAGACTGATTCCAGAGACTACTCCCAGACTGATTCCAGAGACCACTCACAGACTGACTCCACAGACCACTCCCAGACTGACTCCAGAGACCACTCCCATACTGACTCCAGAAACCACTCCCATACTTACTCCAGAAATCAGTTCTAGACTGATTCCAGAGAAGAGTCCCAGACTGATTCCAGCGATGAGTCCCAGACTGATTCCAGAGACCACTCCCAGACTGACTCCAGAGACCACTCCCAGACTGACTCCAGAGACCACTCCCAGACTGACTCCACAGACCTCTCCCAGACTGACTCCAGAGACCACTCCCATACTGACTCCAGAAACCACTCCCATACTTACTCCAGAAATTAGTTCTAGACTGATTCCAGAGATGAGTCCCAGACTGATTCCAGAGATGAGTCCCAGACTGATTCCAGAGACCACTCCCAGACTGACTACAGAGACCACTCCCAGACTGACTCCAGAGACCACTCCCAGACTGACTCCAGAGACCACTCCCATACTTACTCGAGAAATCAGTCCTAGAATGACTCCAGAGATGTCCCAGACTGATTCCAGAGACTACTCATAAACTGATTCCAGAGACCATTCCCAGACTGATTCCAGAGACCACTCCTAGACTGATTCCGTAGACCAACCCCAGACTGATTCCAGAGACCACTCACAGACTGATTCCAGAGACCACTCCCATACTGACTCCAGAAACCACTCCCATACTTACTCCAGAAATCAGTTCTAGACTGATTCCAGAGATGAGTCCCAGACTGATTCCAGAGACCACTCCCAGACTGACTCCAGAGACCACTCCCAGACTGACTCCAGAGACCACCCCCATACTGACTCCAGAAACAACTCCCAGACTGATTCCAGAGACCACTCCCATACTGATTCCAGAAACAACTCCCAGACTGATTCCAGAGACCACTCCCATACTGATGGAAGAGACCACTCCCAGACTGATTCCAGAGACCACTCCCAGACTGACCCCAGAAACCACTCCCAGACTGACCCCAGAAACCACTCCCAGACTGATTCCAGAGACCACTACCCGACTGAGAACAGAGACCACTCCCAGACTGACTCCAGAGACCGCTTCTAAATTGATTCCAGAGACTAGTCCCAGACTGACGCCAGATCCAGTCGCAGACTGACGCCAGAGTCCAGTCCCAGACTGACTCCAGAAACAGCTCCGAGACTGATTCCACAGACGACTCCCAAATAGATTCCAGAGACCGCTCCCAGACTGATTCCAGAGACCACCCCCATACTGACTCCAGAAACAACTCCCAGACTGATTCCAGAGACCACTACCCGACTGAGACAAGAGACCACTCACAGACTGACTCCAGAGACCACACCCAGAGTGATTCCAGAGAACACTCCAAGACAGATTCCTGAGACTACTCCTAGACTGATTCCAGAGACCAATCCCAGACTGACTTCACAGACCACTCCCAGAGTGTAACCAGAGACCACTCCTAGACTGACCCCAGACACCACTCCCAGACTGACCCCAGAAACCACTCCCAGACTGATTCCAGAGACCACTGACAGACTGATTCCAGAGACCACTCCCAGACTGATTCCAGAAACAACTCCCAGACTGAACCCAGAGACCGCTTCTAAACTGATTCCAGAGACTAGTCCCAAACTGATTCCCGAGACCATTCCCAGACTGATTCCAGAGACCACTCCTAGACTGATTCCGTAGACCAACCCCAGACTGATTTCAGAGAGCACTCCCAGACTGATTCCAGAGAGCACTCCCAGACTGATTCCAGAGACCACTCACAGACTGACTCCACAGACCACTCCCAGACTGACTCCAGAGACCACTCCCATACTGACTCCAGAGACCACTCCCATACTTACTCCAGAAATCAGTCCTAGACTGATTCCAGAGACCACCCCCAGACTGATTCCAGAGACCACTCTCGGACTGATTCCAGAGACCAGTCCCAAACAGATTCCAGAAACCATTCCCAGACTGAAATAGATTCCACTCCCAGACTGACTCCAGAAACCACTCCCATACTTACTCCAGAAATCAGTCCCAGACTGATTCCAGAGACCACTCCCATACTGACTCCAGGAACCACTCCCATACTGACTCCAGAAACAACTCCCAGACTGAATCCAGAGACCACTCCCAGACTGATTCCAGAAACCGATCCCAGAGTGATTCCAGAGACCGCTCCCAGACTGACTCCAGGAACCACTCCCAGGCTGACTCTAGACACCACTCCCAGACTGTCTCCAGAGACCACTCCCATACTGACTCCAGAAATCAGTCCCAGACTGATTCCAGAGATGAGTCCCAGACTGATTCCAGAGACTACTCCCATACTGATTCCAGAGACTAGTCCCATACTGATTCCAGAAACCATTCCCATACTGACTGAAGAGACCACTCCCAGACTGATTCCAGAGACCACTACCCGACTGAGACCAGAGACCACTCCCAGACTGACTCCAGAGACCGCTTCTAAATTGATTCCAGTGACTAGTCCCAGACTGACGCCAGATCCAGTCGCAGACTGACGCCAGAGTCCAGTCCCAGACTGACTCCAGAAACATCTCCGAGACTGATTCCACAGACGACTCCCAAATAGATTCCAGAGACCGCTCCCAGACTGATTCCAGAGACCACCCCCATACTGACTCCAGAAACAACTCCCAGACAGATTCCAGAGACCACTACCCGACTGAGACAAGAGACCACTCCCAGACTGACTCCAGAGACCACACCCAGAGTGATTCCAGAGAACACTCCAAGACAGATTCCTGAGACTACTCCTAGACTGATTCCAGAGACCAATCCCAGACTGACTTCACAGACCACTCCCAGAGTGAAACCAGAGACCACTCCTAGACTGACCCCAGACACCACTCCCAGACTGACCCCAGAAACCACTCCTAGACTGATTCCAGAGACCACTGACAGACTGATTCCATAGACCACTCCCAGACTGATTCCAGAAACAACTCCCAGACTGAACCCAGAGACCGCTTCTAAACTGATTCCAGAGACTAGTCCCAAACTGATTCCCGAGACCATTCCCAGACTGATTCCAGAGACCACTCCTAGACTGATTCCGTAGACCAACCCCAGACTGATTTCAGAGAGCACTCCCAGACTGATTCCAGAGAGCACTCCCAGACTGATTCCAGAGACCACTCACAGACTGATTCCAGAGACTACTCTCAGACTGACTCCACAGACCACTCCCAGACTGACTCCAGAGACCACTCCCATACTGACTCCAGAAACCACTCCCATACTTACTCCAGAAATCAGTCCTAGACTGATTCCAGAGACCACCCCCATACTGACTCCAGAAACAACTCCCAGACAGATTCCAGAGACCACTACCCGACTGAGACAAGAGACCACTCCCAGACTGACTCCAGAGACCACACCCAGAGTGATTCCAGAGAACACTCCAAGACAGATTCCTGAGACTACTCCTAGACTGATTCCAGAGACCAATCCCAGACTGACTTCACAGACCACTCCCAGAGTGAAACCAGAGACCACTCCTAGACTGACCCCAGACACCACTCCCAGACTGACCCCAGAAACCACTCCTAGACTGATTCCAGAGACCACTGACAGACTGATTCCATAGACCACTCCCAGACTGATTCCAGAAACAACTCCCAGACTGAACCCAGAGACCGCTTCTAAACTGATTCCAGAGACTAGTCCCAAACTGATTCCCGAGACCATTCCCAGACTGATTCCAGAGACCACTCCTAGACTGATTCCGAAGACCAACCCCAGACTGATTTCAGAGAGCACTCCCAGACTGATTCCAGAGAGCACTCCCAGACTGATTCCAGAGACCACTCACAGACTGATTCCAGAGACTACTCTCAGACTGACTCCACAGACCACTCCCAGACTGACTCCAGAGACCACTCCCATACTGACTCCAGAAACCACTCCCATACTTACTCCAGAAATCAGTCCTAGACTGATTCCAGAGACCACCCCCATACTGACTCCAGAAACAACTCCCAGACTGATTCCAAAGACCACTACCCGACTGACTCCAGAGACCACCCCCATAGTGACTCCAGAGAACACTCCAAGACAGATTCCTGAGACTACTCCTAGACTGATTCCAGAGACCAATCCCAGACTGACTTCACAGACCACTCCCAGAGTGAAACCAGAGACCGCTCCTGGACTGACCCCAGACACCACTCCCAGACTGACCCCAGAAACCACTCCCAGACGGACCCCAGAGACCGCTTCTAAACTGACTCCAGAGACTACTCCCAAACTGATTCCAGAGACCATTCCCAGACTGATTTCAGAGACCACTCCCAGACTGATTCCAGAGACCACTCCCAGACTGATTCCAGAGACCACTCACAGACTGACTCCACAGACCACTCCCAGACTGACTCCAGAGACCACTCCCATACTGACTCCAGAAACCACTCCCATACTTACTCCAGAAATCAGTCCTAGACTGATTCCACAAATGAGTCCCAGACTGCTTCCAGAAACCTATCCCAGACTGATTCCAGAGACTAGTCCCAAACTGACTCCAGGAACCACTCCCAGACTAACTGCAGAAACCACTCCCAGACTGATTCCAGAGACCACTCCCAGACTGATTCCAGAGACTAGTCCCAAACTGACTCCAGGAACCACTCCCAGACTGACTCTAGATATCACTCCCAGAGTGACTGCAGAAAGCACTCGCAGACTGACTCCAGAGACCACTCCCAGACTGACTCCAGAGACCACTCCCATACTGACTCCAGAAACCACTCCCATACTTACTCCAGAAACCACTCCCATACTTACTCCAGAAATCAGTTCTAGACTGATTCCAGAGATGAGTCCCAGACTGATTCCAGAGACTACTCCCAGACTGATTCCAGAGACCACTCACAGACTGACTCCACAGACCACTCCCAGACTGACTCCAGAGACCACTCCCATACTGACTCCAGAAACCACTCCCATACTTACTCCAGAAATCAGTTCTAGACTGATTCCAGAGATGAGTCCCAGACTGATTCCAGAGATGTCCCAGACTGATTCCAGAGACCACTCCCATACTGACTCCAGAGACCAGTCCCAAACAGATTCCAGAAACCATTCCCAGACTGAAATAGATTCCACTCCCAGACTGACTCCAGAAACCACTCCCATACTTACTCCAGAAATCAGTCCCAGACTGATTCCAGAGACCACTCCCATACTGACTCCAGGAACCACTCCCATACTGACTCCAGAAACAACTCCCAGACTGAATCCAGAGACCACTCCCAGACTGATTCCAGAAACCGATCCCAGAGTGATTCCAGAGACCGCTCCCAGACTGACTCCAGGAACCACTCCCAGGCAGACTCTAGACACCACTCCCAGACTGTCTCCAGAGACCACTCCCATACTGACTCCAGAAATCAGTCCCAGACTGATTCCAGAGATGAGTCCCAGACTGATTCCAGAGACTACTCCCATACTGATTCCAGAGACTAGTCCCATACTGATTCCAGAAACCATTCCCATACTGACTGAAGAGACCACTCCCAGACTGATTCCAGAGACCACTACCCGACTGAGACCAGAGACCACTCCCAGACTGACTCCAGAGACCGCTTCTAAATTGATTCCAGTGACTAGTCCCAGACTGACGCCAGATCCAGTCGCAGACTGACGCCAGAGTCCAGTCCCAGACTGACTCCAGAAACAGCTCCGAGACTGATTCCACAGACGACTCCCAAATAGATTCCAGAGACCGCTCCCAGACTGATTCCAGAGACCACCCCCATACTGACTCCAGAAACAACTCCCAGACTGATTCCAGAGACCACTACCCGACTGAGACAAGAGACCACTCCCAGACTGACTCCAGAGACCACACCCAGAGTGATTCCAGAGAACACTCCAAGACAGATTCCTGAGACTACTCCTAGACTGATTCCAGAGACCAATCCCAGACTGACTTCACAGACCACTCCCAGAGTGAAACCAGAGACCACTCCTAGACTGACCCCAGACACCACTCCCAGACTGACCCCAGAAACCACTCCTAGACTGATTCCAGAGACCACTGACAGACTGATTCCATAGACCACTCCCAGACTGATTCCAGAAACAACTCCCAGACTGAACCCAGAGACCGCTTCTAAACTGATTCCAGAGACTAGTCCCAAACTGATTCCCGAGACCATTCCCAGACTGATTCCAGAGACCACTCCTAGACTGATTCCGTAGACCAACCCCAGACTGATTTCAGAGAGCACTCCCAGACTGATTCCAGAGAGCACTCCCAGACTGATTCCAGAGACCACTCACAGACTGATTCCAGAGACTACTCTCAGACTGACTCCACAGACCACTCCCAGACTGACTCCAGAGACCACTCCCATACTGACTCCAGAGACCGCTTCTAAATTGATTCCAGTGACTAGTCCCAGACTGACGCCAGATCCAGTCGCAGACTGACGCCAGAGTCCAGTCCCAGACTGACTCCAGAAACAGCTCCGAGACTGATTCCACAGACGACTCCCAAATAGATTCCAGAGACCGCTCCCAGACTGATTCCAGAGACCACCACCATACTGACTCCAGAAACAACTCCCAGACTGATTCCAGAGACCACTACCCGACTGAGACAAGAGACCACTCCCAGACTGACTCCAGAGACCACACCCAGAGTGATTCCAGAGAACACTCCAAGACAGATTCCTGAGACTACTCCTAGACTGATTCCAGAGACCAATCCCAGACTGACTTCACAGACCACTCCCAGAGTGAAACCAGAGACCACTCCTAGACTGACCCCAGAAACCACTCCTAGACTGATTCCAGAGACCACTGACAGACTGATTCCATAGACCACTCCCAGACTGATTCCAGAAACAACTCCCAGACTGAACCCAGAGACCGCTTCTAAACTGATTCCAGAGACTAGTCCCAAACTGATTCCCGAGACCATTCCCAGACTGATTCCAGAGACCACTCCTAGACTGATTCCGTAGACCAACCCCAGACTGATTTCAGAGAGCACTCCCAGACTGATTCCAGAGAGCACTCCCAGACTGATTCCAGAGACCACTCACAGACTGATTCCAGAGACTACTCTCAGACTGACTCCACAGACCACTCCCAGACTGACTCCAGAGACCACTCCCATACTGACTCCAGAAACCACTCCCATACTTACTCCAGAAATCAGTCCTAGACTGATTCCAGAGACCACCCCCATACTGACTCCAGAAACAACTCCCAGACTGATTCCAAAGACCACTACCCGACTGACTCCAGAGACCACCCCCATAGTGACTCCAGAGAACACTCCAAGACAGATTCCTGAGACTACTCCTAGACTGATTCCAGAGACCAATCCCAGACTGACTTCACAGACCACTCCCAGAGTGAAACCAGAGACCGCTCCTGGACTGACCACAGACACCACTCCCAGACTGACCCCAGAAACCACTCCCAGACGGACCCCAGAGACCGCTTCTAAACTGACTCCAGAGACTACTCCCAAACTGATTCCAGAGACCATTCCCAGACTGATTTCAGAGACCACTCCCAGACTGATTCCAGAGACCACTCCCAGACTGATTCCAGAGACCACTCACAGACTGACTCCACAGACCACTCCCAGACTGACTCCAGAGACCACTCCCATACTGACTCCAGAAACCACTCCCATACTTACTCCAGAAATCAGTCCTAGACTGATTCCACAGATGAGTCCCAGACTGCTTCCAGAAACCTATCCCAGACTGATTCCAGAGACTAGTCCCAAACTGACTCCAGGAACCACTCCCAGACTAACTGCAGAAACCACTCCCAGACTGATTCCAGGGACCACTCCCAGACTGACTCTAGATATCACTCCCAGAGTGACTGCAGAAAGCACTCGCAGACTGACTCCAGAGACCAGTCCCAGACTGACTCCAGAGACCACTCCCATACTGACTCCAGAAACCACTCCCATACTTACTCCAGAAACCACTCCCATACTTACTCCAGAAATCAGTTCTAGACTGATTCCAGAGATGAGTCCCAGACTGATTCCAGAGACTACTCCCAGACTGATTCCAGAGACCACTCACAGACTGACTCCACAGACCACTCCCAGACTGACTCCAGAGACCACTCCCATACTGACTCCAGAAACCACTCCCATACTTACTCCAGAAATCAGTTCTAGACTGATTCCAGAGATGAGTCCCAGACTGATTCCAGAGATGTCCCAGACTGATTCCAGAGACCACTCCCATACTGACTCCAGAAACCACTCCCATACTTACTCCAGAAATCAGTCCTAGACTGACTCCAGAGATGTCCCAGACTGATTCCAGAGACTACTCATAAACTGATTCCAGAGACCATTCCCAGGCCGATTCCAGAGATCACTCCTAGACTGATTCCGTAGACCAACCCCAGACTGATTCCAGAGACCACTCCCAGACTGATTCCAGAGAGCACTCCCATACTGATTCCAGAAACAACTCCCAGACTGATTCCAGAGACCACTCCCATACTGACTGAAGAGACCACTCCCAGACTGATTCCAGAGACCACTCCCAGACTGACCCCAGAAACCACTCCCAGACTGACCCCAGAAACCACTCCCAGACTGATTCCAGAGACCACTACCCGACTGAGACCAGAGACCACTCCCAGACTGACTCCAGAGACCGCTTCTAAATTGATTCCAGAGACTAGTCCCAAACTGATTCCCGAGACCATTCCCAGACTGATTCCGGAGACCACTCCTAGACTGATTCCGTAGACCAACCCCAGACTGATTTCAGAGACCACTCCCAGACTGATTCCAGAGACCACTCACAGACTGATTCCAGAGACTACTCTCAGACTGACTCCACAGACCACTCCCAGACTGACTCCAGAGACCACTCCCATACTGACTCCAGAAATCAGTCCTAGACTGATTCCAGAGACCACCCCCAGACTGATTCCAGAGACCACTCTCGGACTGATTCCAGAGACCAGTCCCAAACAGATTCCAGAAACCATTCCCAGACTGAAATAGATTCCACTCCCAGACTGACTCCAGAAACCACTCCCATACTTACTCCAGAAATCAGTCCCAGACTGATTCCAGAGACCGCTCCCAGACTGACTCCAGGAACCACTCCCAGACTGACCCCAGAAACAACTCCCAGACTGATTCCAGAGACCACTCCCAAACTGATTCCAGAAACCGATCCCAGACTGATTCCAGAGACCGCTCCCAGACTGACTCCAGAAACAACTCCCAGACTGAATCCAGAGACCACTCCCAGACTGATTCCAGAAACCGATCCCAGAGTGATTCCAGAGACCGCTCCCAGACTGACTCCAGGAACCACTCCCAGGCTGACTCTAGACACCACTCCCAGACTGACCCCAGAAACCACTCCCAGACTGATTCCAGAGACCACTGACAGACTGATTCCAGAGACCACTCCCAGACTGATTCCAGAAACAACTCCCAGACTGAACCCAGAGACCGCTTCTAAACTGATTCCAGAGACTAGTCCCAAACTGATTCCCGAGACCATTCCCAGACTGATTCCAGAGACCACTCCTAGACTGATTCCGTAGACCAACCCCAGACTGATTTCAGAGAGCACTCCCAGACTGATTCCAGAGAGCACTCCCAGACTGATTCCAGAGACCACTCACAGACTGATTCCAGAGACTACTCTCAGACTGACTCCACAGACCACTCCCAGACTGACTCCAGAGACCACTCCCATACTGACTCCAGAAACCACTCCCATACCTACTCCAGAAATCAGTTCTAGACTGATTCCAGAGATGAGTCCCAGACTGATTCCAGAGATGAGTCCTAGACTGATTCCAGAGACCACTCCCAGACTGACTCCAGAGACCACTCCCAGACTGACTCCAGAGACCACCCCCATACTGACTCCAGAAGCAACTCCCAGACTGATTCCAGAGACCACTCCCATACTGATTCCAGAAACAACTCCCAGACTGATTCCAGAGACCACTCCCATACTGACTGAAGAGACCACTCACAGACTGACTCCACAGACCACTCCCAGACTGACTCCAGAAACCACTCCCATACTTACTCCAGAAATCAGTCCTAGACTGATTCCACAGATGAGTCCCAGACTGCTTCCAGAAACCTATCCCAGACTGATTCCAGAGACTAGTCCCAAACTGACTCCAGGAACCACTCCCAGACTAACTGCAGAAACCACTCCCAGACTGATTCCAGAGACCACTCCCAGACTGATTCCAGAGACTAGTCCCAAACTGACTCCAGGAACCACTCCCAGACTGACTCTAGATATCACTCCCAGAGTGACTGCAGAAAGCACTCGCAGACTGACTCCAGAGACCACTCCCAGACTGACTCCAGAGACCACTCCCATACTGACTCCAGAAACCACTCCCATACTTACTCCAGAAATCAGTTCTAGACTGATTCCAGAGATGAGTCCCAGACTGATTCCAGAGACGAGTCCCAGACTGATTCCAGAGACCACTCCCAGACTGACTCCAGAGACCACTCCCAGACTGACTCCAGAGACCACTCCCATACTTACTCCAGAAATCAGTCCTAGACTGACTCCAGAGGTCCCAGACTGATTCCAGAGACTACTCATAAACTGATTCCAGAGACCATTCCCAGACTGATTCCAGAGATCACTCCTAGACTGATTCCGTAGACCAACCCCAGACTGATTCCAGAGACCACTCCCAGACTGATTCCAGAGACCACTCCCAGACTGACTCCAGAGACCACTCCCAGACTGACTCCAGAGACCACCCCCATACTGACTCCAGAAACAACTCCCAGACTGATTCCAGAGACCACTCCCATACTGATTCCAGAAACAACTCCCAGACTGATTCCAGAGACCACTCCCATACTGACTGAAGAGACCACTCCCAGACTGATTCCAGAGACCACTCCCAGACTGACCCCAGAAACCACTCCCAGACTGACCCCAGAAACCACTCCCAGACTGATTCCAGAGACCACTACCCGACTGAGACCAGAGACCACTCCCAGACTGACTCCAGAGACCGCTTCTAAATTGATTCCAGAGACTAGTCCCAGACTGACGCCAGATCCAGTCGCAGACTGACACCAGAGTCCAGTCCCAGACTGACTCCAGAAACAGCTCCGAGACTGATTCCACAGACGACTCCCAAATAGATTCCAGAGACCGCTCCCAGACTGATTCCAGAGACCACCCCCATACTGACTCCAGAAACAACTCCCAGACTGATTCCAGAGACCACTACCCGACTGAGACAAGAGACCACTCACAGACTGACTCCAGAGACCACACCCAGAGTGATTCCAGAGAACACTCCAAGACAGATTCCTGAGACTACTCCTAGACTGATTCCAGAGACCAATCCCAGACTGACTTCACAGACCACTCGCAGAGTGAAAGCAGAGACCACTCCTAGACTGACCCCAGACACCACTCCCAGACTGACCCCAGAAACCACTCCCAGACTGATTCCAGAGACCACTGACAGACTGATTCCAGAGACCACTCCCAGACTGATTCCAGAAACAACCAGACTGAACCCAGAGACCGCTTCTAAACTGATTCCAGAGACTAGTCCCAAACTGATTCCCGAGACCATTCCCAGACTGATTCCAGAGACCACTCCTAGACTGATTCCGTAGACCAACCCCAGACTGATTTCAGAGAGCACTCCCAGACTGATTCCAGAGAGCACTCCCAGACTGATTCCAGAGACCACTCACAGACTGATTCCAGAGACTACTCTCAGACTGACTCCACAGACCACTCCCAGACTGACTCCAGAGACCACTCCCATACTGACTCCAGAAACCACTCCCATACTTACTCCAGAAATCAGTCCTAGACTGATTCCAGAGACCACCCCCAGACTGATTCCAGAGACCACTCTCGGACTGATTCCAGAGACCAGTCCCAAACAGATTCCAGAAACCATTCCCAGACTGAAATAGATTCCACTCCCAGACTGACTCCAGAAACCACTCCCATACTTACTCCAGAAATCAGTCCCAGACTGATTCCAGAGACCGCTCCCAGACTGACTCCAGGAACCACTCCCAGACTGACCCCAGAAACAACTCCCAGACTGATTCCAGAGACCACTCCCAAACTTATTCCAGAAACCGATCCCAGACTGATTCCAGAGACCGCTCCCAAACTGATTCCAGAAACCGATCCCAGACTGATTCCAGAGACCGCTCCCAGACTGACTCCAGAAACAACTCCCAGACTGAATCCAGAGACCACTCCCAGACTGATTCCAGAAACCGATCCCAGAGTGATTCCAGAGACCGCTCCCAGACTGACTCCAGGAACCACTCCCAGGCTGACTCTAGACACCACTCCCAGACTGTCTCCAGAGACCACTCCCATACTGACTCCAGAAATCAGTCCCAGACTGATTCCAGAGATGAGTCCCAGACTGATTCCAGAGACTACTCCCATACTGATTCCAGAGACTAGTCCCATACTGATTCCAGAGACTAGTCCCAAACTGACTCCAGGAACCACTCCCAGACTGACTCTAGACACCACTCCCAGACTGACCCCAGAAACCACTCCCTGACTGATTCCAGAGACCACTGACAGACTGATTCCAGAGACCACTCCCAGACTGATTCCAGAAACAACCAGAATGAACCCAGAGACCGCTTCTAAACTGATTCCAGAGACTAGTCCCAAACTGATTCCCGAGACCATTCCCAGACTGATTCCAGAGACCACTCCTAGACTGATTCCGTAGACCAACCCCAGACTGATTTCAGAGAGCACTCCCATACTGACTCCAGGAACCACTCCCATACTGACTCCAGAAACAACTCCCAGACTGAATCCAGAGACCACTCCCAGACTGATTCCAGAAACCGATCCCAGAGTGATTCCAGAGACCGCTCCCAGACTGACTCCAGGAACCACTCCCAGGCTGACTCTAGACACCACTCCCAGACTGTCTCCAGAGACCACTCCCATACTGACTCCAGAAATCAGTCCCAGACTGATTCCAGAGATGAGTCCCAGACTGATTCCAGAGACTACTCCCATACTGATTCCAGAGACTAGTCCCATACTGATTCCAGAGACTAGTCCCAAACTGACTCCAGGAACCACTCCCAGACTGACTCTAGACACCACTCCCAGACTGACCCCAGAAACCACTCCCTGACTGATTCCAGAGACCACTGACGGACTGATTCCAGAGACCACTGATGGACTGATTCCAGAGACCACTCCCGTACTGATTCCAGAGACCACTCCCGTACTGATTCCAGAGACCACTCTCAGTCTGACTCCACAGACCACTCCCAGACTGAAACCAGAGACCGCTCCCAGACTGAAATCAGAGACCGCTCCCAGACTGATTCCGGTGACCAGTCCCAAAGAGATTCAAGAAACCATTCCCAGACTGAATCCAGACACCACTCCCAGACTGACTCCAGAAACCACTCCCATACTGACTCCATAAATCAGTCCCAGACTGATTCCAGTGATGAGTCCCAGACTGATTCCAGAGACTAGTCCCATACTGACTCCAGGAACCACTCCCAGACTGACTCTAGACACCACTCCCAGACTGACTCGAGAAACCACTCACAGACTGACTCCAGAGTCCAGTCCCAGACTGACTCCAGAGACCAGTCCCAGACTGACTCTAGAAACAACTTACAGACTGATACCAGAGACCACTCCCAAACTGATTCGAGAGACCGCTCCCAGACTGCTTCCAGAGACCACTCTGAGACTGACTCCAGACCACTCCCATACTGACTCCAGAAATGAGAGCCAGACTGATTCCAGAGACCACTCCCATACTGACTCCAGAGCCCACTCCCAGACTAACTCCAGAAACCACTCCCATACTTACTCCAGAAATCAGTCCCAGACTGATTCCAGAGATGAGTCCCAGACTGACCCCAGAGACCGCTCCTAAACTGATTCCAGAGACTAGTCCCAAACTGATTCCAGAGACCATTCCTAGACTGATTCCAGAGCTCACTCCTAGACTGATTCCAGAGACCACTCCCAGACTGAGACCGGAGACCACTCCCAGACTGATTTCAGAGACCACTCCCAGACTGATTGCAGAGACCACTCCCAGACTGATTCCAGAGACCACTCCCAGACTGCCTCCAGAGACAACTCCCAGTCTACTTCCAGAGATTCCACCCTCACCACCTCCAGAGACCCCTTGCAGAGCACCTCTAGAGACTACACCCAGAACACCTCTAGAGAATCTGCCCAGACAACTTCAAGAGACTCCTGCTCTCAGACTACCTGAGACACTCCTCCCAGACAACCCAAAGAGTCCACTCCTAGACTGACTCCAGACCCTACTCCCAGACTGACTCCAGACACTACTTCCAGACTGACTCCAGAGACTACTCCCAGACTGACTCCAGACACTACTTCCAGACTGACTCCAGAGACTACTCCCAGACTACCTCTGGAGACTCCTCCCACACCATCTCTAGACTCCACCTTTCAGATCACCTCTAGAGACTTCTCCATCCAGTCCATGTCTAGAAATGCTTCTGATATTACATCTAGAGACTTCTACTGGTCTACCTCCAGACCATCTCCAGAGACTCCTCCCAGAATACCTCCAGAGGTTCCTCCATTTTACTGCTAGAGGCTCCTCCCATTCTACCTCCAGAAGCTCCTCCCATTCTACCTACAGTGGCTCCTCACAGACTACCTCCAGAGGCTCCTCATCCCAGACTACCTCCAGAGACTACTCCTACCAAACTATTCTAGAAGATTGTCTCATACTACCTCTCCAGACTCCTCCCAGACTGACTCCAGAGACTCCTTCCAGAGACTAAACCCACACCACCTCTAGAGACTCTTCCCAGGCTACTTCTAGAGACTCCTACTCCCAGACTACCTCCATAGGTTCCTCCCAACCTACCTCCAGAGGCTCCACCCAACTCTCCTCCAGAAACTCCTCCCAGCCTACTTCCACAGACTCTTTGTCCCAGACTACCTCTACAGACTACTCCTTGACTACTTCTAGACTGCTATTCCTAATGTGGTACCCATAGTAGAGAACGTCAGAGGGAAGGAAGGGAACACTGATATGCTGTGGTTGATCCAACAAATTCTTTTTTCTTCATTCCTTTAAATGACTCCCAAGACCATTTTACCTTTACCTGGGCAAAGAGCTGCTCCTCCAAGTACACGTGCATAGCCCAGCCTTGTGCCATGTGATAGTGGTCAAGATTTGCCGGGGATCTTGCTTGACTCAACCATTGTGGTATCTCAATATATAGACAACACACTATTAATGTAGGGGCCTGAGGAGGGGAAGTGGCTGAGGCATTGGTCCATGAGGATGGTCAGTAAACCTGACAAGATACAGAGGTCTAGCCAGAACGTGCTGTTCCTGTGTATACAGTGACATCTGGGAGCTAGTAGGCCCAGTAATACAAGCTGGGTGGTGATATTCAGAAAAGAAAAACCAGTCCGCCTTAACCCCAATGACCAATTAAATGGAATGCTAGTAAATTTCCCTACATTGCAGAAATAGCTATGACATTGCTACTGCTTCTCATCACAACAACAACAGCGATCCATGATGCATTATCGACAAACGCCTTTCTTCAAATGTTGTATTAATAAACCTGTCAGTTGAACAATATAAACATTGAGTTTGGTCCAAGTCCCAAAGCACTCAGGCATGGGAGCGCTGATTCCTGTTCCTCTGAGTGGCACTGAGTACTGCACATGGAACAAAGCTATCGTTCATCACCGTTAGAGTGTGGGTTTTCTCCTGGTGCTCCAGTTTCCTCCCACAGTCCAAAGACATAGCAATTGGTAGGTTAATTGGTAAGCTGTCCGGTGATTAGGCGAGGGTTGAATAGGGGGTTGCTGGGCGGGGCTGCTCGAAGGGCCAGAAGGGCCTGTTCCATACTTTAACTCAATAAATAAATAAATAGGTAGATAATGTTATCCATGACAACAATTCTGTTATTTTTGCACCTTTTCCTCATCTGGCACATGGGTTCCAACCTGATAAAGTGTGACTGATTCACTTTGAGAGGTCAAATTTGAAAGCAGAATACAGGGGTAGTGGCAAGAGTGTTAGCAGTGTGACAAAATAGAGTCTTTGGCCTCCATATCCATAGATCTCTTAAAGTTGCTGCACAAGTTGATAGGGATGTTAAGAAAGTGTATGACTTGTTGGCATTCATTAGTTGAAGGATTGAGTTCAAGAGCCATGAGATAGTGTTGCAGCTCTTTCAAATCCTGGTGAGACCACACTTGGAATATGGTCACCTCATTATGAAGAGGATGCAGAAGTGTTAGAGTTCGTGCATAGGAGATTCACCTGGATTCAAGAGCATGTCACTTGAAGATATAGATTCAGTGACCTAGGGCTTTTCTCTTTGGAGCGAGGAAGAATGAGATGTGACTTGACAGAGATGTACAAGATGATAAGAGGCATACATTGAGTGGATATGCCAAAATGTTTTTCCCAGGGAAGAAATGGCTAGTACAAGGGGACATATAAATATTTTTTTAAGGTGATTAGAGGAAAGTATTGGGAGAATGTCAGGTCTAAACATTTTTACACAGAGAGAGTGGGTGTCTGCCACAGGTCATTGCTGAGCCGTATACATTATGGACATATAAGAAACTCTTAGAAAAATAGCTGATAGAAAACTAAAGGGATTACGTAGAAGGAAAAGGTTAGAAAGATCTTAGAGTAGGTTAAATGGTCAGGATAACATAGTGGTCAAAAGGCCATCTACTGTTGTATCATGATCTGTGTTCTATCTGTCGCACATCTATTCATTAACATCCAGGTGACTATTGGGATGGTCAATATTATAATCCCAGCAGAATAAAGGTATCTTTCTTATTTTTGAGATTTAAAACCATAAGATATAGGAGCAGAATTAGGCCATTCAGCCCATTGAGTCTGCTCCACCATTCTATCATGGCTGATTTATTATCCCTGTCAAAAACATTTTCCCGCCTTACCATGTGCCCTTTAGTAAATTGACTAATCTAGATCTAATCAACCTCTGCTTTAAATATACTCAATGACTTGGCTTCCAGATCCACTGCCCAATGAGCTAATGAAATTCCTCCTCATCTATGTTTAAAAGGATGTCCCTCAGTTCTGAGGCTGTGCGTTCTGGTCATAGACTCACCCACTATAGATAGGAAAGATCCTTTCCACATCCTTTTTATTTAAGCCTCACATTATTCAATAGGTTTCAATGAGATACCCCTCATTCTTCCAAACTGAAGTGAATACAGGCCCTGTGCCATGAAATAGTCCTCCTACATTAACCCTTTCATTCCCGGAAACCATTCTTCTGAACCTCCCCGAGACCCTTTCCAATGCCAGCACATCATTTCTTAGATATGGGGCCCAAACTGTTCACAATATCCTAAGTGAAGTTTGACCAATGCACTATAAAGCCTCAGCATTACACCCTTCCTCTTATATACCAATCCTCAAAAAATGAATCCCAACATTGCATATTGCCTTCCTCACCACCACAACCTGAAAGTTAACCTTTAGGAAATCCTGCACAAGATCTCCCAGGTTGCTGAAGAGTTTCGGCTCGAAGTTCTATCACATTCCTCAGTACCCAACTGTTCACTAAAGAAAAACCTACCCTGGTCAGTCCTACCAAAGGGTAATAGCTCACACTTGTCTGCATTAAATTCTATCTGCTCTTTTCCAGCCCATTTTCCCAGCTGATGCGGATCTCTCTGCAAGCCAATGACAGTCTTCCTCGCTGTCCACTACACCCCCAATCGTGGTGTTGGCTGCAAATTTACTGATCCAGTTAACCACACTATCATCCAGATCACTGATATTGATGACAAACAACAAAGGATCCAGCCCCAATCCCTGTGCACACCGCTAGCTACCAGGCCTCCAGTCAGAGAGTAACACTCTACCACCACTCTCTAGCTTCTCCCACAAAAGCCAATATCTAATCTAATTTACTAACTCATCCTAAATGCCAAGTCACTGAACCTTCTTGACCAGCTGTGTAGACAACATCCACAGGCTTGCCTTGCCTTCATCTACTTTCCTGGTAATTCCCTCAAAAAATGCTATAAGATTGGTTGGACATGACCTACCATGCTCAAAGTCATGCTATCTATCCTTAATCAGTCCATGTCAATCCAAATACTTATATATCTGGTCGCTTAGTTACCATCCACTATCTTTCCCACAAATGATGACAGACTCAGCAGTCTATAATTTCCTGGTTTATGCTTAGAGACTTTTTTAAACAGAGGAACAACTGTGGCTATCCTCCACTCCTCTGGTACCTCTCCTGTTGCTAAAGATGACTTAAAATATCACTGCTAGGGCCCTGTTCATTTCTGCATTTGCTTCCAGTAGGGTCTGAGGGAACACCTTATCTGGCTCTGGGGATGTATCCATTCTGATTTGCCTCAGAGTAGCAAACACTTCCTCCTCTGTAATCTGTACAGGGTCCATGAAGTTGATGCCATTTTGCCTCACTTCTATAGAGTCTGTGTCCATCTCCTGAGTAAATACAGATGCAAAAAGTTCATTTGTGATCCTCCCCATCTGTTTTGGCTCCACACATTGACTACCATTTGATCTTCCAGAGGACAAATTTGGTCCCTTGCAATCTTACCACTTTTAAAATATCTGTAGAATTCCTTCGGATTCTCCTTCAGCTTGTCTGCTAGAGCAACTAAATGCCTTCTTTCAGCCTTGCTGATGTCTTTCTTAAGTGTTCTCTTGCATTTCTTATATTCCATAAGTACTCTATTTGTTTCTACTTGCCTATACCACTTCCTTTTTTTTCTTAACCAGGCCCTCAGTATCTCTTGAAATCCAAGTTTCCCTAAACCTCTTATTCTTACCCTTTAATTTGAAAGACACATACAAGCTTTGTACTCTCAAAATTTCACTTTTGAAGGCCTCTCACTTACCAAGTACACCTCTGCAAGAAAACAGCCTGTCCCAATCCGTACTTTAGTCAGGTTATTTCTGACAAAATTGGCCTTTCTCCAATTTAGAATCTCAACCCGCAGACCAGACCTATCTTTTTGCATATTTATTTTGAAGCTAGTGGCATTGACATCACTGGATTCAAAGTGTTCCCCTGCACAAACTTCTGTCACCTGTCCTGTCTCATTCCCTAACAGCAGATCCAATATTGCACACTCTCTTGTTGGGACTTCTATGTACTAATGAAAGAAAATTTCCTGAACCCATTTGACAAGTCCTTTTACAATATTGGATTCTTAGTCAATATGTGGAAAGTTAAAGTCACCTACTACAACAACTTGCAGAAGTCTGCGATCTCTCTATAAATGTGTTCCACTAAATCCCTCGGACTGTTGGGTGGTCTGTAATATAATCCATTAATGTGGTCATACCTTTCTTATTTCTCAGTTTCGTCCATAATACACCACTCATCAAGTTCTCCAGTCTGTCCCGACAGAGCACTGCCATGACAATTTCCCTGACTAGTAACAACACCTCTCCTCCCTTAATCCCTTCTGCTCTGTTATGTCTAAAACAATGGAACCCCAGAATATAACCATATAACAATCACAGCACGGAAACAGGCCATTCCGGCCCTCCTAGTCCGTGCCGAACTCTTAATCTCACCTAGTCCCACCTACCCGCACTCAGCCCATAACCCTCCACTCCTTTCCTATCCATATACCTATCCAATTTTACCTTAAATGACACAACTGATCTGGCCTCTACTACTTCTACAGGAAGCTCATTCCACACAGCTATCACTCTCTGATAGCAGCAATATTGAGCTGCTAGTCCTGCCCCTCCTGCAACCAAGTCTCACTAATGGCTATAATATCATAATTCCAGACGTCGATCCATGCCCTGAACTTATCAGCCTTTTCTATGATACTTATTGCATTGAAATACATGCTGCTCAGGACACTAGTCACACCATACTCAACCTTTTGATTCCTGACTTTGTCTGAAGTTTTACCAACATCTGTCTCCACAACCACTCCACTAACTGTTCTAGCACTCTGGTTCCCATTCTCCTGCAGCACTAGTTTAAACCCCACCATGCACCATTAACAAATCTTCCCACTAGGACATTAGTCCCCCTCAAGTTCAGCTGCAAAATTTTCCTTCTGTACAGGTCTCACCTTCCCTGGAAGACAGCCCAATGATCCAAAAATCTTATGCGCTCCCTCCTACACCAACTACTTAACCTCGTGTTAAAGTGCATAATCTTCCTAATTCTGGCCTCTCTAGCATGTGGCGCAGGTAGCAAACTTGAGATCACAATATTGGAGGTCCTGCCCTTTAATGTAGCAGTCAACTCTCTGAACTCCCTTTGCAGAACCTCGTCACTAGTCTACCATATCACTGGCACCTACATAGACCACAATCTCTGGCAGTTAACCCTGTCACTTAAGAATGCTGAGGACTTGATCCAAGATGACCCAGAACATATCATCTGGGAATTTGTTCTCACACACAGAACCTCATGTCCATTCCCTGAACTAATAAATCCTTTATCAAACACAGTGTTCCTATTTTCCCCACTTCCCTTCTGAGTCAGAGTCAGACTTAGTGCCCAAGACCCAAATGCTGTGACTTCCTTGTTCCGTCATCATCCGCAACAATATCCAAACAGTATCCTGTTGTTAAAGAGGATGGCCACAAGGGTATTCTGCACACGTTGATTGATCCCCTTCCCCCTCCTGATTGTCACCCAGTTTCTTTTGTTCTGCACCTTGGGTGAACTACTACTTGATATAACACTGAGATATAGGAGCAGAATTAGGTCATTTGGCCCGTCGAGTCTGCTCTGCCGTTTCATTATGGTTGATCCATTTTCCTCTCACCCCCAATCTCCTGTCCTTCACCCTCCCCATAATCCCTTCATGCCCTGACCAATCAAGAATCTATCAACTTCTGTCCTAAATATACCCAGTGACTTGGCCTCCACAGCTGCATGTGGCAATGAATCCCACAGATCCATCACTCTCTGGCTGAAGAAATTCTTCCTCATCTCCAATCTTCAAAAGGACATCACTCTATTCTGAGGCTGTGTCCTCTGGTGTTAGATTCTTTCACCATATGAAACATCCACTTTATTAAGGTCTTTCACCATTCAATAGATTTCAATTTAGGTCATCCTCATTCTTCCGAATTCCAGTGAGTGAAGTCCATAGCCATCAAATGCTCTTCATATGACAACTATTCAATCCTGGAATAATTTTTGTGAACCTCCTTTGAACCCTCTCTGGTGTCAGCATCCTTTCTAAGATAAGAGGCCCTAAACTACTCATAATACTCTAAGTAAGGCCTCATCAGTGCTTTATAAAGTCTCAACATTACATCCCTGCTTTTAGATTCTAGTCCTCTTGAAATGAATGCTAACATTGCATTTGCCTTCCACACCACAGACTCAACCTGGAAATTAACCTTTAGGGAATCCTGCAAAAAGTTAGCTTGCAGGTACAACAGGTTAAGAAGGCAAATAGAATGTTGGCCTTCATTGCTAGAGGGATTGAATTCAAAAGCAGGGAGGTCATACAGGGTACTGGTGAGGCTGCACCTGGAGTACTGTGTGCAGTTCTGGTCTCCATACTTGAGGAAGGATATACTGGCTTTGGAGGCAGTACAGAGGAGGTTCACCAGGTTGATTCCAGGGATGAAGGGGTTAACCTACGAGGAGAGATTGAGTCGCCTGGGATTACACTCTCTGGAATTCAGAAGAATGAGAGCAGATCTTATAGAAGCATACAAAATTTTGAAAGGGATAGATAAGATATAAGTAGGAAAGTTGTTTCCATTGGTCGGTGAGACTAGAACTAGGACATGTTGCCTCAAGATTTGGGGAGAAGATTTAGGACGGAGATGAGAAGGAACTGTTTTTCCCAGAGAGCGGTGAATCTGTGGAATTCTCTGCCCAGGGAAGCAGTTGAGGCTTCTTCACTAAATATATTTAAGGTACAGTTAGATAGGTTTTTACATAGTAGGGGAATTAAGGGTTATTAGGATAAGGCAGGAAGATGGAGCTGAGTTTACGGACAGATCAGCCATGATTTTATTGAATGGCGGGGCAGGCTTGATGGGCCGGATGGCCTACTCCTGCTCCTATTTCTTATGTTCTGCACAAGGACTCCCAAGTTCCTCTGTGTCTCAGTTTTTTTGTACTTTCTCTCCATTTAGAAGACAGTCAACCCTTTCATTTCTTCTTCCAAAGTTCATGACCATACACTTCCCAACACTGTATTCCATCTGCCATTTCTTTGTCCATTTTCCTAATCGGTCTGAGTCCTTTTGTAGCCTCTGCACTTCCTCAAAACTATCTGCCCCTCTGCCTTTCTTCATATCATCTGTAAACTTTGCAACAAACCCATCAATTCCAGCATCCACATCATTAGTTTATAATGTGAAAAGAATCAGTCCCAACACTGACCTCTGTGAAACAACACTAGACAAAAGCAGCCAGCCAGAAAAAGTGAAAATCTGCAGATGCTGGAAATCTGAGCAACACACACAAAATGTTGGTGGAACTCTGCAGGCTAGGCGGCATCTATGGAAAAGAGTACAGTCGACCTTTGGGCCGAGATGCCTGGCCTGCTGAGTTCCTTCAGCATTTTGTGTGTGTTGCTTGGATTTCCAGCAGTTGCAGACTTCCTCTTGTTTGTGATTGGATTACTACACTGCGAAGTCTCTTACAGGGATGCCTATCCTGAAGAAGTTTATATCATCCAGTTGGCCCAAAACATAGTCTGTACTCTTTTCCATTGATGCTGCCAGGCCTGCTGAGTTCCTCCAGCATTTGTGTGTGTTAAGCAGAAAAGGCTCCTTTTACTCCCATTCTTTAGGCTGATTTATACTTGTGCATATGGGCTACACCATAGGCCTGATTTTCACTTCTGCATAGGCTCTACGCCATAGCGAGCATGCGTTGGTGTGCGCCAAAACGCTCATTGGCGGTGGGGTTTCTATGCCACTGTGTTGAGTTTCTTCGTGAGAGACATGAACGAGGAAATGTATTTGAAACATGTTCACATGTCAGCAGGTAGATTTGATGATTTGGTTCATCTATTTCGTATCGGTGTACAGTCATGGCAGAGAAGAAGCAACTGGAAATGTGTAGGAGGAAATGTGATGCTACCAAGCAGACCAATCACAGTTGTTGCGGTCTGCGTCGCCGCGATGTGTGAGTTACTTTTTTGGGGAGGTGAATGTCACCGTACAGCGTAGGGTACGCGGTACCTACGGCGTAGATGCGATGCACAAGTATAAATCAGCTTTTTGCCTCTGGCCAATCAACTACTGCTTTATTGATGTTAGCATCATTCCTGTAACACCATCAGCTCACAGCTTGTCAAGAAGCCTCATGTGTCACACCTTGTCAAAGGCCTTCTGAAAATCCAAGTACACAACATCAAGGAGGTTTCCTTTGTCCATCCTGCTTATTATTTCTTCAAAAAATTCCAACAGATTTGTCAAGCAAGATATTTCCTTGAGAAAACCATACTATGGCCGATTTTATCATGAGTCTCCATGTAGCCCAAAACCACATCCTGAACAATTGACTCCAACATCTTCCCAATCACTAAGGTTAGACTAACTGCTTATAATTTCCTTTCTTACGCTTCCCTCCCTTCTTGAAGAATGGAGTGACATTTGCAATTTTTCAGTCTTCCAGAACTATTCCAGAATCTAGTTATTCCTGAAAGATCTTTAATAATGACTCTACAATCTTTTCATGTGCACACCATCTGGTCCCAGTGACTTACCTACCTTCAGACCTTTCAGTTTTCCAAGAACCTTCTCCCGAGTAATGGTAACTTGACACACTTCATGACTCTACACCTGAGACTTTCACCATATCACTAGTGTCTTCCACAGTATATACTCTTTCTTTGGCTTTTATGTTGGCTTTGACTTCTCTTGTTAGCCATGGTTGTGTCATCTTGCCTTTAGAATGCTTCTTCCTCTTTGGGATGCATACATCCTGTGCCTTCTGGATTGCTTCCAGAAATTCCAGCCATTGCTGCTCTGCTGTCATCCCTGCCAGTGTTCTTTTCCAATCAATTTGGCCAACTCCTCTTTCATGCCTCTGTAATTCCCTTTATTCTACTGTAATAACTGTATTTGCCTCTTGCACTTATGCTACCAGCTCAATCAATATAACCATGAACCCCACCCACCCCTACATGAAAAACCTGTGCCTCAGAGCTCCAAAGTACAAAGGAGAGTTGTGATCAATATTGCTTGGAATATCCTGGGTTTGAAGGTGGGTTTCTGGCCTCTGTATTTAAACACTCTTTCCCCTAGTCAGCTTAAAGCTGAGCCAGTGCATTGGATCACTGTCAATGATAGCCATTTTCAGTAGACCATGACCCTTGCAAGTGGTCTATACTTCCTTGAATAATTGATCCTGGTTGTCGTGCTGTGGTGTTGTGCAACAGGGGCAGACTGGTAAAGGATCTTGGTCTTCCAGTTGTTTTGTGTGAAGCTCTTCTTTTCATATAGTTCAGAGAAATTAATGATGACTTGGAGATCACACCTGAAAGTGCATGGTCATATGAGTTTCTGCTTGCTATAATTCAATGATAGATGTTAGGATAACCTTGGTTCTGAAGTTTCTAAATATCACTGGACCAACACCATTACAGTTTATTTTATTTTTATTTGGAAATACTAAGTTCAAAGTGCATTTATTATCAAAGTATGTATACTATATACAACCTTGAGATTTCATCTCCTTGCTGGCAGCCACAAAGAAACGCAATAGAAACCGTTAAAAAAACTCCCAATGTGCAGAGAAAAACAAAATACATCATGCAAACAATAAAAGTAAGTGAATATCATTCAGAAGTGAAGTTCACAAAAGTGAGTCCACAGCCACAAAGCCAGTCATCACTGCAACTGATTCAGGAGCCTGTTAGCTGCAGGTCACAGCCTCAGTTCAGCACAGAGACTAGTAAGCCTTGTAACTCTCAAACTGACCACCAGCCTGCCCCCTCCTTCAACTTCAACACCCTGACCTTTTCAATCTGGCCTGGCACTTAAACTGGCCAACCCTCGGGTTGTTCCTCACTCTCTGACCTGCGCTCTGCCGCTTTGATATACTCTCGGGCCTGGGCCCCACTCCCTTGACATGGCCTGTACTCAACCTTTACAATCTGGCCCAGTGCTTAAATCAGACAAACCTTGGGGTTCTTTCTTCGCACTTGGGTCCAGGCTCAACTTTGCCACACCTCTGCTGCATTGAATTGCTCCTAAGGCAATGGCAAATGTTGGTTCATTCTCTGCTCTTCTGCCCAAGCCCCACCAGCTCAATTTGGTGTGTACCTGCCATGCGCAACAGTCCTGCACCTTCAAGACTTCAGTTCACATCACAAAACTGCCAGATCGTACAGATGGTTCAAAACCTCAACTACGAAAGGAAAGTTATTGATTGCAGTGATGATTTAAGAGTAAGTGTGATTAATGCAGCAATTGATAGTTTTGTTTACTGCCAACAAGTTCACTAGTGCAATCTCAAAGCACAGCATGGTATCAGGTCCTTCTGGCCCAACGAACCCGTGCTGCCTAAACACACCCATGTGACCAATTAACTGCTAACCTGGACACCTTTGGGATTTGGGAAGAACTGCAGCACTTGAAGAAAACAGAGTACCATGGTCACGGGGAGAACACACAAACTTTTTACACACAGCAGCGGAATTGATCCTGGGTCACTGGCACTATAATAGCATCAGTCCAACTGCTATGCTACTGTGGCTCCCCAGCTGACAGTAACATGCAGACAGCCAGACATACTTTATTGATCCTGAGGGAAATTGGGTTTTGTTTCACCCATCCCACGGGTGAGGTGCAGTACTACAGTGGGGTATGCTGAAGGGTTGGAGTGATTCTGACCATAGCCTCTACAGGGCCCATTATGGGATGTTCCACAGGCAGGTTACAGGATGTAACCTCCTATATTGGAAAGCACAGTTGCTAATCTCTAAACTCTGTACAAGGTGGGTGAACAAGTCTTTTGCCCTTTGACATTATAGCAAGTTTTCTGACAAAGTTTGATTGAGTATGTCTGTAGCCTCACCCTCCCATCTGCCTCTTTTGTACTGTCTGGTGCACCATCATTCCTGCAAGGGAACAGGCACAAGTGTGCTCTTCCTACCTATCTCACCGTGTGCACAACTCTTCATCTCATTACATCAAAAAAACACTAAAGTTCAGGTCGCAACCTCTGAGCTGATGGCTCAGTGAAGACATTTTCAGCATAATTTTCCTCTCTCTGAGAGGGTTTTGGTTCTCAGATATCTGAAGTGGGTAAGAAATAAAGCTCGCGTGGTAAGTGGAGAGGAAAAAGCAGGAAGTGGATAGCCGCACTATCTGAACCTGAGTCGGAGGAAGGGTCAAGGACGAAATGGGAAGTAAGTGGAAGGGCTCAGTAAGCAGATATCATTATTAACCCCATCAACCCTGGCAATGACCACTGTCAAGCTGATGCCCTTCGCAGGATGACTGTCATGTTTAAAAACTTGTCTTCTTCAAATTCTTTCCTATTAGATTCTGCTTTTCCAGAAAGAAACAATGAAATATCATTAAGCCTTCTAGACTGTTTAGGCCCTGCAGAAGCTAAGGGTCAATAACTACTGCCACTGATGAGCTGAGTGTTTTGGGTATGAACGTGTGCTAGGTTTGAGATGATAAGATAAAGCAGACAAATTGTAGGCTTGAATACTGATCGAGAGAGGGTTGCCAGACGAATAATGGGTATAAAGTAGATGAGCCGAGTATGCAGCTGTCAGAAAGTGCCTTCAAAGACAAACACAATGTAAAATTTATCAAGCTTGATCACAAAGGTAACCCCACACTACATCTTGTAACAATACCTGATTCTGCAGATGCTGGAAATCCAGAATAGCATATAGTGCCTATGAAAAAGTAATCACTTTTCAAGTTTTCATGTTTTACAACATTAAAATCACAGTGGATTTTATTTGGCTATTTTTAATACTGATGAACAGAAAAAGACTCCTTTGTGTCAAAGTCAAAGTGATCTAAATTAATTACAAATATCCAATACAAAATAATTGATTGCACAGTATTCACTCCTTTAACACGACACACCAAATCATCACTGGTGTAGCCAATTGGTTTTAGAAGTCATATAATTAGTTAAGTGGAATCACCTGTGTGCAGTCAAGGTTTTTCAACTGAGTAAAAATAAACCTGTATTTGGAAGGTCCAACTGCTGGTGAGTCAGTATCCTGGCAAAAACTGCACCATGAAGACAAAAGACCATTCCAAGCAACTCCACAAAAAGGTTATTGAAAAGCACAAGTCAGGAGACGGAGACGGAGACAAGGAAATTTCCAAGTCAGTGAATATCCCTTGGAGTACAGTTAAGTCAATCATCAAAATGAAAAGAACATGGCACAGCTGTAAATCTGCATAGAGCAGGCTGTCCTCAAAAACTGGATGACCAAACTAGAACAGGGCTAGTGAGGGAGGCCACCAAGAGATCTGTGACAACTATGGAGGAATTACAAGTTTCAGTGGCTGAGATGGGAGAGACTACACATACAACAGCTGTTGCCTGGGAGAGTGGCAAAGAAAAAGCTACTGATGAAAAAATACCTCACATGAAATCTCAGCTGGAGTTGCCAGGAGGCATGTGCGAGACTCTAAAATCAGCTGGAAGAAGGTTCTATGGTCTGATGAAACAAAAATCGAACTTTTTGGCCATCAGACTAAATGATATAGTCCAAAACACTGTACAACATCAAAACACATCATCGTGAAGCATGCTGGTGGGTGCATCATGTTGTGGGGATGCTTCACTGCACCAGGCCTGGAAAGCTTGTGAAGGTAGAGGGTACAATAAATGCAGCAAAATACAGGGAAATCCTGGAAGAAAACATGATGCAGTCTGCAAAGGAACTGTAAACTTGGGAGATTTGTTTTCCAGCAAGACAATAGCTCCAAGCATAAAGCCAAAGGTACATAGGAATGGCTTAAAAACTGCACAGTTAAAGTTCTAGAGTGGCCAAGTCAAAGTCCAGCCCAAATCCGATTGAGAATTTGTGGCTGGACTTGAAAAGGGCTGTTCACTCACGATCCCCATGCAATCTGACAGATCTTGAGCAGTTTTATAAAGAAGAATGGGGAAAAATTGCAGTGTCCAGATGTGCAAAGCTGACAGAGACCGTCCACACAGACTCAAGGATGAGTTTGCTGCCAAAGGTCCATCTACTAAATACTGACTTGAAGGAGCTGAGTAATTATGCAATTATTGTTTTTTTTAATAATTGTAAAGAAGTTAGACCAATTTGTAGAAATTTGTATTCACCTTGATGTGAATGTCTTTTCTGTTGATCAGTGTTAAAAAAGCCAAATTAAATCCAGTGTAATTCAATGTCATAAAATAATAAAATGTGAAAACATCCTGGGGGGGTGGTGAATACTTTATTTATAACACCGTATATAAAATGCTGGAGGAACTCCATCTCCAGTGATACTACCTCAGATGTCTCCAAACGATTTAGCTGCAGAATCTCCTCCCCCTGAAGTCAGAAAATTTTAGCACTGACAACATGAAGTTTTCCAAATAGCATCTAAAACAGGTTCAGTTAAGAGAAAAGAATAAAATTATATCTGACCTTGAGTTTTCTTCTCGCGTTGAATTTTTTGAGGCATTCAACAGTCTCCTGTCTGTGCATGCATGAAGCAACAGTTGATCGTTGCTACAAAACACATACATAAAGGTACATTAAAATATTTACATATAGTATGTTCTATCATATATTTTGTGTTTAATGCCAAAAAATTTGAATTTTCTTTCACCATTATAGGTAATCTATGAATTCCATACTGTCACACCTATATAATTATGGACAGAGACAACTGAATCTTCTGCTGATGTTCCTCTGCCCCTGATTGCTGGCACTCTGATGCTGGTAAAGGCAAATAGAAATGATTTTCTATTGGTGATCTCACAATGACCACTACATTTCTGGCGAAGCTGCAGGGAGAGTGGGCAAATGGAAGTGTGGAGAGGCTTTGGTGAGGAGGCACAAGTGAGTAGCGGGTAAGAATCAGATAAGAACATTTTTTATTTTCCTGTTAAATCTGTGATTTTTGAGAGTGTAGATAAAATGGCAGTCAGGGTAGTGGAATGCTCCTCCTGCAAAGTGTGGGAGGTCAGGGAATCTGTCTTCCTGACAACTACGTTTGTGGGAAGTGCATCCAGGTAGTTCCCTGTGGCCATTGCCAGAGGGTGCAGTTTCCCTGTGGCCATTGCCCTGAGTCCCCTATAGATACTGTTAGGGGATGACCTTTCAGAGGCCAGCAGCAGTAGTCAGGTCAGTGCCCGGCTCTGAGGCAAAGCAGGTGATCAGGCACAGTGATAGTGATGGGGACTTGATAATAAGGGTTGCAGATAAGTGTTTCTGTGGTCACAATTGAGACTCCAAGATCATGTGACCCTAGTGCCAGGGTCAATGATGTCTTGCAGTGGACATACGACATTCCTGGAAGGGAGGACGAGCAGCCAGAAGCTGTGGCCCATATTGATACGAATAACGTATGCAGGGATAGGGATAAGGTCTGCAAGATAAAGATGGGGAGCTAGGTGGAAAGTTAAGTAGCAGGATTTCCAGTATTATAATCTCAGAATTACTACTTGTGTTATGTGGTGGTTAGTGAAAAGTAGATGTATAGTGCAGTACAATACACTTCTAAGGAGCTGGTGCAAGAGGAGGTCCATGACCAATGGTGTGCTAGGACCTCTGTTGCTTGTAATGTGTATCAATGCTCTGGATGAATTATATAGTATTGGCCTTCATCAATTGTGGAATTGAATTTAGGAGCCGAGAGGTAACGTTGCAGATATATAGGACCCTCATCAGACCCCCCTTGGAGTACTGTGCTCAGTTCTGGTCGCTTCACTACAGGAAGGATGTGGAAGCTATAGAAGAGCCATAGAAGCCATTTACAAGGCTATTGCCTGGATTGGAGAGCATGCCTTATGAGAATAGGTTGAGTGAACTCGGCCTTTTCTCTTTGGAGCGACGGATGTTGAGAGATGACTTGATAGAAGTGTACAAGATAATGAGAGGCATTGATCATGTGGATAGTCAGAGGCTTTTTCCCAGGGCTGAAATGGTTGCCACAAGAGGACACAGCTTTAAGGTGCTGGGGAGTAGGTACAGAGGAGATGTCAGGGGTAAGTTTTTTACTCAGAGAGTGGTGAGTGCGTGGAATGGGATGCCGGCAATGGTGGTGGAGGCGGATACAATAGGGTCTTTTAAGAGACTTTTGGATAGGTACATGGAGCTTAGAAAAATAGAAGGCTATGGGTAAGCCTAGTAATTTCTAAGGTAGGGACATGTTCGGCACAACTTTGTAGGCCGAAGGGCCTGTATTGAGCTGTAGGTTTTTTATGTATTGTGTGCAATTCAAATTGCGCTGTTGTGGGAAAATGTGGCGATTATGGAAAGGGTGCAAGAGGAGTTTACCAGGATTAAAGGGTTGATGGTATAAAGATAGATTCAACAGACTTGGGTTGTTCTCATTGAAACTGAGGGGGGAACTGATAGAAGTTTTTTTTTTAATTATAAGAGTATAGAAAGAGTAGATAGTCAGGATAAAAATGTCAAACACCAGAGGACATGCTTTAAGGTTAGCACAGAAGTTTAAAGGTGACATGAGGGGCAATGTTTGTGGTAGATGCCTGGGATGGGTTACTAGGGATAGTACTGGAGTCAGCGATTTGGCAGAGTTTAAGAGTCTTTTAGATATACAAATGATTATAAAGGGATTTGGATGGTAAACAGGAGGAGGACATTTAGTATAAATTGGTAACAAGATTGTAACATCAGGGTCTGAAAGGGCTGTCCAATGCTGTACTGTTCTGTGTTCTAGGCAAGATTCTCAGATTCTTGCAATGGTACATCAGTTTGTAAAACAGTCAGTGAAAATCAGTTTTAATATGATTGGCCAAAACCTATAGAAGTCAAACTTTATATTCCTGTATATTTTTGTTTTTAATAATCTGAACAGTATTTCCATAACAAAATTTATCACAAAATAAATTTCTCCCATAGATTCTTGGTGGTAGATGTAATATATTACTTTCTCTCAATTCTCCTGTAAACCTGAGAGAGAAAATTAAGCAGCATTTTTTCAGTATTATAAAATTATAATTAATCTGAAACTAAACAATGGAGACCTTACTGCATATAAACAGGCAACCATTTTTTGCCAGAAGCCAAACATCAAAATTAATTTTATCCTATTAAGTACTTAGGAAGTTATTGAAAATCTTTAGGTGGCTTAACAGAAAGATTTTTTTGAGGAACTTGTGATCCTTTACATGCAAGTACTGGCTGACGAGTAATATACAGTTAACATAAGATGACACAGTTAGCAGCATTGTACAGAAGGTGGAACTTACACAAATCCATGGATGCTTCAGGGCTTCTGAGGCCGTGATCCGTTTGGCAGGATTGATGGTTAACATCTTGTTGATAAGATCCTTAGCTTCTGGAGTGACTGTATCCCACTCTGGTGAAGGGAACTAAAAAACAGAAATGTAGAAATCCTCACTGGATTTCCTCACTTTAATTGTCGTATAAAAGAAATATCGCTCACCTACAAATTGATTTCCTTACTGAGTGCTGCAAAATATTACTTAATTGGACTATTTTGAAAAATGCATACAGGTCTTTCAGTTCTAATATGCCAGTCTCAATAAAGGAGGAGGGCAAAGACCTTTTAATGCTTTCAGGCGGTTAAAAGAAATCTGGAGGTACAAGGCAAGGGAGGAATGTGAAGACAAGGATATATTTTATTTTAAAAATTGAGATTAATTGGGCAAGAAACTAATGTAAGACAATGAAACAAGGGAGACAGGTGGGTAAAACTTGGTATGAATTGGAATACAGGCAAGTTTTGATAAGGTAATCAAGAGGATTGAAAATAAATATGTACATTAAAGGCAAGCTTAGTAACTTAACTGATGTCATTGAAGATTAATATCATTTTAAAATACAGAACCAAAGAAACAAAATCTCTCTCAGGCTCAAGAGTTGCCAGGGAGAGAAACAGAATCAAAAGGTACAGAACAGCATATTAGTTGGAGGAAATATCTGGCATCCAGGTGTAGATTTGCTCAGACAATTCTGACAATTGAGGAAATATTGTGGGAATGAGTGCACAGAGTTTTGAAAAGTTTGGGATTACATTGTGTTCTTACATAATGTGTGATTACATGATGTTCAACATGTTTAAGTGATCCAATAGCTGTTGGGATTCAGCATTGATCCCCTTGGCACACCACCAATCACAGGCCTTCACTCAGAAAAGCAGCCCTCTACCACCATGTTAATTTTGCATCCAATTGATTGCCTTACTCTGGATTCCATATGATCTGACATTTCAGACCAGCCTACCATTCAAAGCTCTCATCTCTCAAATATAAAAGTTGTCAGGTTTGATAAAGTATTAGTGAAAAGAGTGATGCAAAAAGTGAATGAGAAAAAGTGTAAATTTCTTGGCCAGTTTTCTGGTGCAATTTTGTCCTCTGAAGAGAAAGCTCAGCAGACAGCAAATCAGATAGTGAACTGCATTGCATGCTATCAAGCTGGCAGCAATATGCAGAAACAGCTTGAGATGTAAAGGTGGTGGATTTTCAGACCTTAACATACGGAACTGGTTTGCAAAATAAAGACTGTCAAGTTTCCAAATTCAGTACTCTGAAAGTCATACTTCTATGATGTTTCACTTTAAGAATCAACCTCCTGTTATCTCAATCCAATTCCAAAGGAAAATGGAATAAAATAATAATAGATTAAATTCAATTAACTGACTTTTGCTCACCATGTTAATCCATATTAAGGTTAAACGTTTGTCCTTTTATCCTTCCACCTCGTATTTCCTAAAATAACAGATACTGTACCAAAGATCCAGCAGTTTTTGGCTATTCAAATGAACCAGGAATATCGAACCTCGAATGACATTTCAGGGTAGTTCACTTATCACAACACTGTTTCAGAGGTGATTTTGCCAGAATTCAAAGGCACCCTGAGTATTAGAAGTCTAAATGAGATGGAAAGTATCTGAGTGCGGATTGGTAATTTTGCCAAGATTTAAAATGCCAATTCCTGAAACATTGATGGCCAAATATACGGAACAGATAAAATCAAACAAATGTTCTAATGCAGGTGGTACCACAGCACGTTATTTAAAAATGATGGGTGTCACAGCAATCAAATGAATTAAAATAAAACTACTGCACACTATTTAAACATCTTCAAGTTCTTGAATCAGTGAGAGGTAGTCAGTCTACTCACATCATAAGCACCAGCTTTGATCTGTTGGTACAGTCTATGCTGATCTTCATCCCAGAAAGGAGGGTAACCAACCAGCAGTATATACAGAATAACGCCTGTAGAAATTAAAATACTCATATCTCTAATCTGAATTGATAAGCGTAAAATACAGTCAAGCAGTCAACTCTTACTACTTATGTTTGGCAAAACAATGAAATGATATTTAATTGATTAAAACGCAGGGTTCAGCTCAATCTGAATTGTGGAGTTGTACACATATTCTAGCTTGCTACTGCAAACTTGCTACAAATGGGAAGTTAAAGTTACTAGAAGAGGACAGCCAAATCAGTACAGATTGTTTTGTCCTTCCACTTTTTAAAGCTAAGGCTATTGGGGAGAGTTTAAACTAGAATTGTTGGGGTTGGGAACCGAACTGAAGAGATAGAGGAAGAGGCTGTTGACTCACAAATGGAGAAAGCTTGGAGACAGTGCGAGACAGAGGATAGGTAGGTGATAGAGAAGGGATGCGCTCAGACTGATGATTTGAGATGTGTCTACTTTAATGCAAAAAGCATCATGAACAAAGCAGATGAGCTTAGAGCATGAATCAGTACTTGGGGCTATGATATTGTGACCATTACAGAGATTTGGATAGTTCAGGGGCAGGAATGGCTACTTAGAGTGTCAGGCTATAGATGTTTCAGAAAGGATAGGGAGGGAGGAAAAGAGGTGGGGGCGTGGCACTGCTGATCAGAGATAGTGTCATGACTGCAGAAAAGGAGGAAGTCTTGGAGGGATTGTCTACAGAGTCTCTGTGGGTGGAAGTTAGAAACAGGAAGGGGGTCAATAACTCTATTGGGTGATTTTTATAGACCACCCATAGTAACAGGGACATCGAGGAGCAGATAGGGAAACAGATTCTGTAAAGGTGTAATAATAACAGGGTTGTCATGGTGGAAGATTTTAATTTCCCAAATATTGATTGGCATCTCCCAAAAGTGAGGGGTTTAGATGGGGTGGAGTTTGATAGGTGTGTTCAGGAAGGTTTCTTGACACAATATGTAGATACAGTGACATGCAAAAGTTTGGGCATACCTGGTCAAAATTTCTGTTACTGTGAATAGTTAAGTGAGTAGAAGATGAACTGATCTCCAGAAGTCATAAAGTTAAAGATGAAACATTCTTTTCAACATTTTAAGCAAGTTTAGTGTATTATTTTTGCTTTGTACAATTTTAGAGTGAAAAAAGGAAAGGAGCACCAAGCAAAAGTTTGGGCACCCCAAGAGATTTGAGCTCTCAGGTAACTTTTACCAAGGTGTCAGACCGTAAATAGTTTGTTAGGGCTATGGCTTGTTCACGGTCATTGTTAGGAAAGGCCAGGTGATGCAAATTTCAAAGCTTTATAAATACCCTGACTCCTCAAACCTTGTCCCAACCATCAGCAGCCATGGGCTCCTCAAAGCAGCTGCTTAGCACTCTGAAAATTAAAATAAATGATGCCCACAAAGCAAAAGCCTATAAGAAGATAGCAAAGCATTTTCAGGTAGTCATTTCCTTAGTTTGTAATGTAATTAAGAAATGGCAGTTAACAGGAAGTCAAGTTGAGGTCTAGAAGACCAAGAAAACTTCCCGAGAGAACTGCTCGTAGGATTGCTAGAAAGGCAAATCAAAACTCCCGTTTGACTGCAAAAAACCTTGAGGAAGATTTAGCAGACTTTGGAGTGGTGGTGCACTGTTCTACTGTGCAGCAACACCTGCACAAATATGACCTTCATGGAAGAGTCATTTTTTTAGGCATTCTACAAGTATGTGAAGAACAAGAGGATAAGATGTAAGAGAATAAAACCAATCAAGTGTGACAGTGGAAAAGTGTGTATGGAACTGGAGGAGATAGCAGAGGTACTTAATGAATACTTTGTTTCAGTATACACTACGGGAAAGGATCTTTCTGATTGTAGGGATGACTTAGAGCAGATTGAAAAGCTTGAGCACATAGACAATAAGAAAGAATATGTGCTGAAGCTTGTGGAAAGCATCAAGTCGGATAAGTCTCCGGGACCAGATAAGATGTACCTCAGGCTACTGTGAGAGGTGAGGGAGGAGATTGCTGAGCCTCTGGCAATGATCTATGCATCATCAATGGGACGGGAGAGGTTCTAGAGGATTGGATGGTTGCAGATATTGTTCCCTTGTTCAAGAAAGGGAGTTGAGATAGCCCAGGAAATTAGAGACCAGTGAGTCTAACCTCAGTGGTTGGTAAGTTGATGGAAAAGATCCTGAGAGGCAGGATTTATGATCACTTGGAGAGGCATAATATGATTAGGAATAGTCAGCATGGGTTTGGCAAAGGCAGGTCAGGCCTTACGAGACTGATTGAATTTTTTGAGGATGTGACTAAACACATTGATGAAGGTAGAGCAGTAGATGTAGTGTATATGGATTTCAGCCAGACATTTGATAAGGTATCCCATGCAAGGGTTACTGAGAAAGTAAGGAGGCATGGGATCCAAGGGGACATTGCTTTGTGGATCAAGAATTGGCTTGCCCACAGAAGACAAAGAGTGGTTGTAAACAGGTCATATTCTGCATGGTGGTCGGTGACCAGTGGTGTGCCACAGGGATCTGTTCTGGGACCCTTACTCTTTGTAATTTTTATAATTAACCTGAATGAGGAGGTGGAGGGATGGGTTAGTAAATTTGCTGATGACACAAAGATTGGGGGTGTTGTGGATAGTGTGGAGGGCTGTCAGAGGTTACAGTGGGACATGGATAGGATGCAAAACTGGGCTGAGAACTGGCAGATGGAGTTCAACCCAGATAAGTGTGAGATGGTTCATTTTGGTAGGTCAAATATGATAGCAGAATATAGTATTAATGGTAAGACTCTTGGCAGTGTCTTACCATTGGAGATCAGAGGGATCTCGTGGTCCGAGTCCATAGGACACTCAAAGCTGCTGCACAGGTTGATTCTGTGGTTAAGAAGCCTTACAGTGCATTGGCCTTCATCAACCGTGGGATTGAGTTTAAGAGCCAAGAGGTAATATTGCAGATATATAGGACCCTGGTCTGTCCCCACTTGGAGTACTGTGCTCAATTCAGGTCACCTCACTACAGGAAGGATGATCAAACTACAGAAAGGGTGCAGAGGAGACTTACAAGAATGGTGCCTAGATTGGGGAGTGTGTCTTATGAGAATAGGTTGAGTGAACTCGGCCTTTTCTCCTTGGAGCAGCGGAGGACGAGAGGTGACCTGATAGAGGTATATAAGATGACGGGAGGCAATGATCGTGTGGATAGTCAGAGGCTTTTTCCCGGGCTGAAATGGCTAACAGGACACCAGAAGGCATAGTTTTAAGGCGCTCTTAAAACTATGGGGTAAGTTTTTTTATGCAGTGAGTTGTGAGTGCGTGGAATGGGCTGCCGGCGACGGTGGTGGAGGTGGATATGACAGGGTCTTTTAAAAGACTCCTGGAGAGGTACATGGAGCTTAGAAAAATAGAGGGCTATGGGTAACCCTAGGTAATTTCTAAAGTAAGTACACGCTCAGCACAGCATTGTGGGCCAAAAGGCCTGTATTGTGCTGTAGGTTTTCTGTGTCTCTATGTTTTGAGAAATGGTGTTCATGGCCTAAATTATACTTTAACGTATGAATCAGCACTATGACTGTGAGGATGAATTCAGCTCCGATACCACCACTGTAGTTGGTTTAATCAAAGATGGTGATGAATCAACACATAGGAGAGAGATTGAGTACAGGAGGAGAAATCCAGAGGCAGTCCTCATCAGGGGATCAGAGGTTCAGTAACTTCTGATCCACTGAAATAATAACTCAGTTTTATCACTTCAGAGGATCTGGCCTGGGTCCATCACTTAAGTGCCTTTAAAAAGAAGGCAGGGCAGTACCTCTATTTTCTTGGAAGTTTGCTAAGATGCGGCATGTCATCTAGTGGACAGTATACTGACTGATTACATCCCAGCCTGGTAAAGAAACATCAATGCCCATGAATGGGAAAACCTGTAAAGATACAGGCCAGTTCATTACAGGTAAATAACCTCCCCTCCATTGAGCACATCTAGAAGGGGCACTGTCGCAGGAAAGCAGCATCTATCACTAAGGACCCTGCCTCCCCTCTCCCCGAGCCAAGCTCTCTTCTCGCTCCTTCAGGAAGGAGGTACAGGATCCTCAGGACCCACACCACCAGGTTCAGGAACAGTTATTACCCTATAACCATCAGGCTCCTGAACCAGAGTGGATAACTTCACTCACCTGACACCCACAATGAGTGGAGTCACTTTCAAGGACTCTGCAAGTAATACTCTCAATATTTATCATTATTAGTTTTTTTTTGTATTTGCACAAATTGGTGTGTTTTGCACACTGGTGCTTGTCCATCTTTGAGTGCAGTTTCTTATTGATTAAATTACTTTTCATTGTGAATGCCACAAGAATGAATCTCAGGGTTGTAAATGGTGACACATATGTATTTGATAATAAATTTACTTTTGACTTTGAACTTGTCCTTGAGCACTCCCTTGCTATCTTTATATTCCAAAAGGGTCCAGCCTGATTTTAGCTTCTAAAAACATATATATACTACCATTCTATCCTGAGTAAACTTTGGACCTCTTGGGTCATCTCAAGTTTCCTCACCTTGCCAATCTTATCCTTACTCCTTTCTGGATTTCTTTGTATCTACTGTGAATGCCTGCAAGAAAATTAATCTCAGGGTGACATATGCTATATGTACTTTAACAATAAACTCACTCTGAATTTTGAAATTGGCAGTTAACCTAATAGCCAACATGAGAAAGGAAATGACAATCAAAGACTATCAAATACAGCTTCCATACATGGAAAATGTATGGAGCATAAGATACAGAACCTATAGAAAGTATTCATCACCTAGAGAAGCTTTCATGTTTTATTGTTTTACAACATTGAATCACAGTGGATTTAATTTGGCTTTTTTAACACTGATCAACAGAAAAGTCTCTTTCATGTCAAAGTGAATACAAATTTCTACAAATTGATCTAAATTTATTTCAATTATTAAATATAATTGATAGAATAATTACTCCACCTTTCAAGCCAATATTTTGTAGATGCACCTTTGACTGCAATTACATCCTTGAGTCTGTGTGGATAGGTCTCTATCAGCTTTGCATATCTGGACACTGCAATTTTTTTCTCATTTGTCTTTACAAAACTGCTCAAGCTCTGTCAGATTACATGAGGATCATGAGTGAACAGCCCTTTTCAAGTCCAGCCACAAATTCTCAATTGGATTGAGGTTTGAACTCTGACTTGGCCACTCTAGGACATTAACTTTGTTGTTTTTAAGCCATTCCTGTGTAGCTTTAGCATTAAGCTTTGGATCATTTTCTTGCTGGAAAACAAATCTCCCAAGTTGCAGTTCTTTTGCAGACTGCATCATGTTTTCCTCCAGGATTTCTCTGTAATTTGCTGCAGTCATTTTACCCTCTATTTTCACAACCCTTCCAGTGAAGCACCCCCACAGCATGATGCAGCCACCACCGTGCTTCATGGTATGGATGGTGTGTTTTTGATGATGCGCTGTTTTTGGCTTAGGCCAAATATAGTGTTTAGTTTGATGGCCAAGTACTCAATTTTGGTTTCATCAGACCTTAGAACCTTCCACCAGCTGACTTATGCGTTTCCCACATGCCTTCTAGCAACTCCAGCCAAGATCTTATGTGAGTTTTTTTCAACAGTGTCTTTCTCTTTGCCACTCTCCCGAGTGACTGATGAAGCACCCAGGAAACAGTTGTTGTACGTGCAGTCTCTCCCTTCTCAGCCGCTGAAGCTTGTAACTCCTCCAGAGTTGTCATAGGTCTCTCAGTGGCCTCCCTCACTAGTCCCCTTCTTCCACTGTCACTCAGCTTATTAGGATGGCCTGCTGTAGGCAGATTTACAGCTGTGCCATATTCTTTCCATTTCTTGATGACTGACTTAACTGTATTCCAAGGGATATTCAGTGACTTGGAAATTTTCCTGACATGCTTTACAATAACCTTTTTCACAGAGTTGCTTGAAGTGTTCTTTTGTCTTCATGGTGTAGTTTTATAAACCTGTACCTGTGTAAACCTGACTCACCAGAAGTTGGACCTTCCAGATACAGGTTTATTTTTACAAAAATCAATTGAAACACCTTGACTGCACACAGGTGATCTCCACTTAACTAATTATGTTACTTCTAAAACCAATTGGCTACACTAGTGATGATTTGGTGTGTCATGTTAAAGGGGGTGAATACTTAAGCGATTAATTATTTTGTATTGTATATTTGTAATTAATTTAGATCATTTTGTAGAGATCTGCTTTCACTTTGACATGAAACAGTATTTTTCTGTTGATCAGTGTCAAAAAAACCAAATTAAATCCACTGTGATTCAATGTTGTAAAACAATAAAACATGAAAACTTCCAGTGAACACTTTCCGTAAGCACTCAATATATTTGCTGACATAATTGTGGTCCATCTACGGCCACCCAAGCACTACAGTATTTACATCACCCATGTTATTATGACGTAGGAGCAGAATAAGGCTATTTGGCCCATCAAGACTGTTCTACCACTTGATCATGGCTGATGCATTTCCCTCTCAACTTAATTTTCCTGCCTTCTCCCCATATCTTTCATGCCTTGACTTATCAAGAACCTCCGCCTTAAATACACCCTAAAATACTTGGTCTCCGCAGCCAACTGTAGCAATGAATTCCACAGATTCACCACCCTCTGGCTGAAGAAATTCTTCCTCATCTTCTATACTCTAAATGGGTGTACCTTTATTTTGCAGTTAGACCCTCTGGTCCTAGACTTCCATTATAGAAAACATCATCTCCACATCCATTCTGTTTAGGCCTTTCAACATTCAATAGGTTTCAGTGAGATCTCCCCTCATTCTTCTAAATTCCACCGGATACAGGTCCAAAGACGTCAACCGCCTTTCATACCCAGAATCATTTTCGTTAACCTCCTATGAACCCTCTCCAATGTCAGCACATCCTTTCTTAGGTGAGGAACCAAAGTCTACTCACCATACTTCAAGTGAAGCCTCACCAGTGCCATATAAAACCTCAGCATTTAATCATTTAACCGAACTCATTTCTGCAGACCTTGACACTGTCTTATCCCCCCTTGTTCAATCTCTTCCCACCTATGTTCGTGACACTTCTCACGCTTCGAATTTTTTCAATGTTTTTAAGTTCCCTGGCCCCCACTGCCTTATTTTCACTATGGACGTCCAGTCCCTATATACCTCCATCCCCCACCCAGACGGTCTCAAAGTTCTTCGCTTCTTTTTGGATTTCAGACCTAACCAATTCCCCTCTACCAGCACTCTCCTCTGTCTAGCGGAATTAGTTCTTACTCTCAATAATTTCTCCTTTGACTCCTCCCACTTCCTCCAAACCAAGGGTGTAGCCATGGGCACCCGCATGGGTCCCAATTATGCCTGCCTTTTTGTTGGCTTTGTGGAACAGTCCATGTTCCAAGTCTATACGGGTATCCGTCCCCCTCTTTTCCTTCGCTACATCGACGACTGCATTGGCGCCACCTCCTGCACGCATGCTGAGCTCGTCGACTTCATTAACTTTGCCTCCAACTTTCACCCTGCCCTCAAATTTACCTGGTCCATTTCCGACACCTCCCTCCCCTTTCTTGATCTTTCTGTCTCCATCTCTGGAGACGGCTTATCTACTGATATCTACTATAAACCTACAGACTCTCACAGCTACCTGGACAATTCCTCTTCCCACCCTGTCTCTTGCAAAAATGCTATCCCCTTCTCACAATTCCTCCGTCTCCACCACATCTGCTCTCAGGATGAGGCTTTTCATTCCAGGACGAAGGAGATGTCTTCCTTTTTTAAACAAAGGGGCTTCCCTTCGTCCACCATCAACTCTGCTCTCAAACGCATCTCTCCCATTTCCCGCACATCTGCCCTCACCCCATCCACCCGCCACTCCACTCGGGATAGGGTTCCCCTTGTCCTCACTTACCACCCCACCAGCATCCAGGTCCAACGTATAATTCTCCGTAACTTCCACCACCTCCAACGGGATCCCACTACCAAGTACATCTTTCCCTCCCCCCTTTCTACTTTCCACAAAGATCGCTCCCTACGTGACTTTCTTGTCCACTCGTCCCCCCCACCCCTTCCCACCGATCTCCTTCCTGGCACTTATCCTTGTAAACGGAACAAGTGCTACACCTGCCCTTACACTTCCTCCCTCACCGCCATTCAGGGTCCCAGACAGTCCTTCCAGGTGAGGCGACACTTCACCTGTGAGTCGGCTGGTGTGGTATACTGCATCTGGTGCTCCCGGTGTGGCCTTTTATATATTGGTGAGACCCGACACAAACTGGGAGACCATTTTGCTGAACACCTATGCTCTGTCCGCCAGAGTAAGCAGGATCTCCCAGTGGCCACACATTTTAATTCCACATCCCATTCCCATTCTGATATGTCTATCCATGGCCTCCTCTACTATCAAGATGAATCCACACGCAGGTTGGAGGAACAACACCTTATATACCGGCTGGGTACCCTTCAATCTGATGGCATGAACATTGACTTCTCTAACTTCCGTTAATGCCCCTCCTCCCCTTCTTATCCCATCCCTGAAATATTTAGTTGTTTGTTTTTTTTTCTCTCTCTCTGCCCATCACTCTGCCTATCACTCTGCCTGTTCTCCATCTCCCTCTGGTGCTCCCCCCACTCCCCCTTTCTTTCTCCTGAGGCCTCCCATCCCATGATCCTTTCCCTTCTCCAGCTCTGTATCACTTTCGCCAATCACCTTTCCAGCTCTTAGCTTCATCCCACCCCCTCCGGTCTCCTATCATTTTGCATTTCCCCCTCCCCCCACTACTTTCAAATCTCTTAGTATCTCTCCTTTCAGTTAGTCCTGACGAAGGGTCTCGGCCCGAAACATCGACAGCGCTTCTCCCTATAGATGCTGCCTGGCCTGCTGCGTTCCACCAGCATTTTGTATGTGTTGTTTGAAGTTCCAGCATCTGCAGATTTCCTCGTGTCAGCATTTAATCCTTGTTTTTATATTTTTGTCCTCTCAAAACAAATGCTAACACTGCATTTGCCATGCTCACCCCCAACTCAACCTATAATTTAACCTTTAGGGAATCCTGCACAAGGACTCCTAAGTTCAGTCGGAATTCAGATTTTTGAATTTCCTCTCCATTTTGAAAAAAGTCTTTTATTCCTTCTACCAAAGTGCATGACCATACATTTCCCAACACTGTATTCCATCTATCACTTCTTTGCCCATTCTCCTAATCTGTAGCTTCTCAAATTCCTCAAAACTACCTGCTCCTCCACCTGTCTTCGTAACCTCCACAAACTTGGCCACAAAGCCATTAATTCCATCATTGAAATCACTGACATACAACGTAAAAAGAAGAAATCCTTGTAAGAAATCCTTCCACAGTCCCCTGTGGAACAGCACTAGTCACCGGCAGATAATCCAAAATGACTCCCTTCATTCTTTGCTTTCTGCCAATCAGCCAGTGCGCTATCCATGCCAATATCTTTCCTGTAATACCAAGATCTCTTATCTTGCTGAGCAGCCTCACGTGCAGCACCTTGTCTAAGGCCTTCTCAAAATTCAAGTACACAAAACTGATTCTCCATGGTCTACCCATGCCAACAACTTGTCTCTAAATGTGAACAAAAGAGATGGTTGTTGACTTCAGGAGGGCATGGAGTGACCACTCCCTGCTGAACATCGACGGCTCCTCGGTAGAGATTGTTAAGAGCACCAAATTTCTTGGCGTTCACCTGGCGGAGAAACTCACCTGGTCCCTCAACACCAGCTCCATAGCAAAGAAAGCCCAGCAGCGTCTCTACTTTCTGCTAAGGCTGAGAAAAGTCTATCTCCCACCCCCCATCCTCATCACATTCTACAGGGGTTGTATTGAGAGCATCCTGAGCAGCTGCATCACTGCCTGGTTTGGAAATTGCACCATCTCGGATTGCAAGACCCTGCAGCGGATAGTGAAGTCGGCTGAGAAGATCATCGGGGCCTCGCTTCCCCCCCATTACGGACATTTACACTACACACTGCATCCGCAAAACAAACAGTATTATGAAGGACCCCACGCACCCCTCATACAAACTCTTCTCCCTCCTGCTGTCCGGGAAAAGGCACCGAAGCATTCGGGCTCTTACGACCAGACTATGTAACAGTTTCTTCCCCCAAACTATCAGACTGCTCAATACCCAGAGCCTGGGCTGACACTTTCCTGCCCTATTGTCTTGTTTATCATTTACTGTAATGCCTGCACTGTTTTGTGCACTTTATGCAGTCCTGGGTAGGTCTGTAGTCTAGTGTAGCTTTTTTTTTTCTGTGTTGTTCTTTACGTAGTTCAGTCTAGTTTTTGTACTGTGTCATGTAACACCATGGTCCTGAAAAACGTTATCTCATTTTTACTATGTACTGTACCAGCAGTTATGGTCGAAATGACAATAAAAAGTGACTTGACTTGACTTGCTTGTTCTCAAAGAATTCCAACTGATTTGTCAGGCAAGATTTTCCCTCAAGGAAACCATGCTGAATTAGGCCTATTTTATTGTGTGCCTCCAGGTACTCTGAAAGCACATCCTTAACAATCAACTGTAACATCTTCCCAAGTACTGAGGTCAAGATAACTGATCTATAATTTCCTTTCTTTTGCCTTCCTCCCTTCTTTTAGAGTGGAGTGATATTTGAAATTTTCAAGTCCTCTAGAACCATGCCAGAAGCTAGTGATTCTTTAAAGATCATTACTAATGTCTCCATAATCTCTTCAGTTACCTCTTTCAGATCCCTGGGATGTAGTCCATCTGGTCCAGGTGACTTATCTATCTTATGAACTTTCAGCTTCTCAGACACCTTCTATCTAGTAATAGCAACCCAACTCACTGCTGCCCTCCGACATTCTTGAACTTCCCACTGGTATCTTCCATAGTGAAGACTGTGGCAAAATAGTGATTCAGTTTGTCCTTGTCCTCCAATACTACCTCTCTAGCTTCATTTTCCAGTGATCAGATATCCACTCTTGCCTCTCTTTTACTCTTTATATATCTGAAAAAGCTTTTGGTATCCGCTTTGATGTTATTGGCTGGCTTACCTTCATATTTCATTTTTTTCTCTCCTTATGACATTTTATTCACCTTCTGTTAGTTTTTAAAAGTATCCCAGTTCTCTAACTTCCCAATAACTTTTGCTCTATTATATGCTCTCTCTTTTGCTTTTCTGTTGGCTTTGTCTTCTCTTGTCGACCAACATTGTGTCTTCCTGCCTTTAGAATACTTCTTTGGGATGTATTTATCCTGTTCCTTCAAAATTGCTCCCAGAAATTCCAGCTTTGCTGCTCTGCCATCATCCCTGCTAATGTTTTTTTTTGCAATCAATTCTGGCCAACTCTTCTCTTATCCCTCGGTAATTCCCTTTACTCCAGTTTAATACTGATACATCTGACTTTAGCTTCTTCCTCTCAAATTATATTATGATCACTGTCTCTTAAGGGTTCCTTTTCTTTAAGCTCCCTAATCAAATCTGGTTCATTACTCAACACCAAATGCAGAATCACTGATCCCATGGACTCCACCACAAGCTGCTCTAAAAAGCCAACTCATTGGCAGTCTACAAATTTCCTCTCTTAGGATCCAAAATCATCACCAACCTGATCTTCCAATCTACCTGTATATTGAAATCTCCCATGAATATCATAACATTGTGATTTGACATGCATTTTCTATCTCCAAACCGCAAGAGCCTTTCACAGATTCATGTAAGGAAGTAGCCTGTTACATCATAGGGTCTCCATTCATTCAGCAAGGAAAACTGGAACTTTGGCCCTCTATGTCAACACTAATTATCAAGAACACATTCATACTCATGCCATTTTATATTTCCTATATTCCCATGACTACATTTCTCATAGCTGAATTGCATACTACTGTCATATTCATATTTTATCTGAGAATTCCTGCAGTAAGGAAGAGGTAATTACTAAGGAATAAAGGGAAGGAGGTCGAGTGGAACCAGAGAGAAGAAGGTATGGGTGATGACCAGAACAAAAGGGTGGCGAAGGGGAACATTCCATGGTCCACTGACTTCGCCTACAAGGTTCTAGCTTCTGTTTTGACACTTTCTGTTACGACCTCTTACATGTTTCCCTTTTCCAATGCACCACACTTTCATCTTCCACCTCTTATCTGGACTCACCTAGCACATGCCAGCTCTTGCTACATTCATCCCCACCCTTTTATACTGCCTATCTCCGCTCTTTCTCTACAGTCCTGAAGTAGGAACTCAACCCGAAATGTTTATTGTGTATTTCCCTCCACAGATTCTACCTTACCCACTGAGTTCTTCCTGTATTTTGTGTGTTGCTTCAGATTTCCTGAACCTGCAGCTTTTCTTGAGTCTCCCAAATTCTTATAAGACTTGAGAGAGTAGACACAGAGGTTATGTTCCTTTTGACCTGGTGGTCTAGAATTAGGGGTCATAATTCCTGCCGCTGCCTATAAGGAGTTTGTACATTCTCCCTGTGACCGTGTGGGTTTCCTCTGGGTGCTCCAGTTTCCACCCACTTAGTCAGTATAAATTGTCCCGTGTTTAGGCTGGGATACATTGGGGGATTGTTGGGCGGCGTGGTTCCAAGGGCCGGAAGAGCCTATTCTGCACTTGATCTCAATAAATAAATCTCAAAAGAAGGGCTGCCTATTGAGGACTGATAAGAGAAAGAATTTCGTTACCCAGTGGAAAGTGAATTTTTGGCATTCTGTAACCAATGTTATTAGACCCCCATGCCATCAAATACCATTTTGAGTACATTCAGCACTGAGAAATTTGGATATTAAGATACTACTCAAAGACAGATTCTAGCAAGATCTTAAACCAAAGTGTGCAAGAGCCTATTTCTGCTTCAAGTTCTGATGGTAATTCTAATTTATATATTATCTTTGTATTTGATAAGTGTAAAAGAAAATTGGCAAATTTGTCCTTTGAAGTTGACGTAAAATGATTGAAACGATGTATGCTACTTACCACAAGCCCACATGTCAACTGGCTTTCCATAGGGATCTTTTCTTAATACTTCAGGAGAAAGGTATCCTGGCGTACCAGCAAAACCTGTAGATTATAATGAAAATAGAATTTGGTATATAAGACATTAGTAAATAGTTCGATACTTACACCATTGTAAGTTTTTACATCATCTCTAGTTAATGTGGGGGCAGACATAAAAAATAATTTATTTCAAATTATTAATCCAAAGTTGTGAATGATAACATTTAATTGGTTTCCAGAAATAAGAATGATTTTACTGATTGAGATTACACAACATTTTTATATTTATCTCTGCAAATCATAGATATTCTTCTCGATTAATATTATTTGCTTGCAGCAGCAGTGCTGTTCTAGCACAATATTTTTCGACACAGAAGTCACAACATGATACTCCAATAAAAAACCCTGAGGGCAGGTGGGCTTTGGACAATCACATGAAAGGTGAAAGTTTGGTTCAACCTCCCAGATTGCTTCTCAGATTTTATTTCCTTCTTTAATGAAATAGAAAATTAGAAGATTGCTTCTAGGGTGGGCAATCATTTGAACCTACTTTACACTATTTTTCAAGCTTAATATGCTTCTGATTAACTTTTTTGTATAATTTATATCACCTGTCTGAATATTCTATACTGCAACACAGAGGGTTTGCAATTCTTTATTGTCCTGACAGTTATAGAGTCATGCAAATCGAAACTCAGTCTGCCAGATTGTTTTCCTCAGCTAGTTCCATTTTCCTGCCCATATCCCTATAAATCATTCCTATCCACATTTCTTTTAAACGTAATTGTACCACTACTACTTCCTCAGGCAGCTCAATCCATATTCCCTAATTTTAGACTCCTCAACCCTACGAAAAAGACTCCGAGCAACCACTGAATCCATCATTTTCTAAACTTCTATTAAATTACCCCTCAACCTCTTTCACTCCAGAGAATATAGTCCCAATTTATTCAGTCTCTCCTTGTAACCTAGACCCTCCTGTCCCAGCAATATCTTTGTGAATCTTTTCTACACACTCTCTAGCTTCATCAAATCCTTCTTACAGAGTGGTGACCAGAACTTTAGACAATATTTTAGCTGTGGAATTTGAAAGCATATTGTATATTTGCCTTCATTAGTCAAGGGATTGAGTGCAAAAGTAGTAAGGTTATACTCCATTTATTTTTATAAAACTTGCGCTGGGCTTCAGATTGAGCATTGTGAACCTGTTTCTCAAACAGATGAAACATGACAATCAAATTTATGGACTCAATCCCGTGTGGTGAAGGAACATTTAGAACATAGAACATAGAATAGTACAGCACATTACAGGCCCTTCGGCACACAATGTTGTGCCGACCCTCAAACCCTGCCTCCCATATAACACCTCACCTTAAATTCCTCCATATACCCGTCTAGTAGTCTCTTAAACTTCACTAGTGTATCTGCCTCCACCATTGACTCAGACAGTGCATTCCACGCACCAACCACTCTCTGAGTGAATAACCTTCCTCTAATATCCCCCTTGAACTTCCCTCCCCTTACCTTAAAGCCATGTCCTCTTGTACTGAGCAGTGGTGCCCTGGGGAAGAGGCGTTGGCTGTCCACTGTCTGTTCTTCTTAATATCTTGTACATCTCTATCATGACTCCTCTCATCCTCCTTCTCTCCAAAGAGTAAAGCCCTAGCTCCCTTAATCTCTGATCATAATCCATACTCTCTAAACCAGGCAGCATCCTGGTAAATCTCCTCTGTACCCTTTCCAATGCTTCCACATCCTTCCTATACTGAGGTGACCAGAACTGGACACAGTACTCCAAGTGTGGCCTAATCAGAGTTTTATAGAGCTGCATCATTACCTCGCGACTCTTAAAATCTATCCCTCGACTCATGAAAGCTAACACCCTATAAGCTTTCTTAACTACCCTATCTACCTGTGAGGCAACTTACAGGGATCTGTGGACATGTATCCCCAGATCCCTCTGCTCCTCCACACTTCCAAGTATCCTGCCATTTACTTTGTACTCTGCCTTGGAGTTTGTCTTTCCAAAGTGTACCACCTCACACTTCTCTGGGTTGAACTCCATCTGCCACTTCTCAGCCCACTTCTGCATCCTATCAATGTCTCTCTGCAATCTTCGACAATCCTCTACACCATCTACAACACCACCAACCTTTGTGTCGTCTTCAAACTTGCCAACCCACCCTTCTACCCCCACATCCGGTTGTTAATAAAAATCACAAAAAGTAGAGGTCCCAGAACAGATCCTTGTGGGACACCACTAGTCACAACCTTCCAATCTGAATGTACTCCCTCCACCACGACCCTCTGCCTTCTGCAGGCAAGCCAATTGTGAATCCACCTGGCCAAACTTCCTTGGATCCCATGCCTCCTGACTTTCTGAACAATCCTGCCATGTGGAACCTTGTCAAATGCCTTACTAAAATCCATGTAGATCACATCCACTGCACTACCCTCATCTATATGCCTGGTCACCTCCTCAAAGAACTCTATCAGGCTTGTTAGACACGATCTGCCCTTCACAAAGCCATGCTGACTGTCCCTTATCAGACCATGATTCTCTAAATGCCCATAGATCCTATCACTAAGAATCTTTTCCAACAGCTTTCCCACCGCAGACGTAAGGCTCACTCGTCTATAATTACCCGGACTATCCCCACTACTTTTTTTGAACAAGGAGACAACATTTGCTTCCCTCGAATCCTCCGGTACCATTCCTGTGGATAACAAGGACATAAAGATCCTAGCCAGAGGCTCAGCAATCTCTTCCCTTGCCTCGTGGAGCAGGCTGGGGAATATTCCGTCAGGCCCCGGGGACTTATCCATCCTAATGTATTTTAACAACTCCAACACCTCCTCTCCCTTAATATCAACATGCTCCAGAACATCAACCTCACTCATATTGTCCTCACGATCATCAAGTTCCCTCTCATTGGTGAATACCGAAGAGAAGTATTCATAGAGGACCTCGCTCACTTCCACAGCCTCCAGGCACATCTTCCCACCTTTATCTCTAATTGGTCCTACCTTCACTCCTGTCATCCTTTTGTTCTTCACATAATTGAAGAATGCCTTGGGGTTTTCCTTTACCCTACTCACCAAGGCCTTCTCATGCCTCCTTCTTGCTCTTCTCAGCCCCTTCTTAAGCTTCTTTCTTGCTACCCTATATTCCTCAATAGGCCCATCTGATCCTTGCTTCCTAAACCTCATGTATGCTGCCTTCTTCCACCTGACTAGATTTTCCACTTCACTTGTCACCCATGGATCCTTCACCTTACCATTCTTTATCTTCCTCACCGGGACAAATTTATCCCTAACATTCTGCAAGAGATCCTTAAACATTGACCACATTTTCATAGTACATTTCCCTGCAAAAACACCATCCCAATTCACACCCGCAAGGTCTAGCCTTATAGCCTCATAATTTGCCCTTCCCCAACTAAAAATTTTCCTGTCCTCTCTGATTCTATCCTTTTGCATGATAATGCTAAAGGCCAGGGAGCGGTGGTCACTGTCCCCCAGATGCTCACCCACTGAGAGATCTGTGACCTGACCCGGTTCATTACCTAATACTAGATCTAGTATGGCATTCCACCTAGTCGGCCTGTCAACATACTGTGACAGGAATCCATCCTGGACACACTTAACAAACTCTGCCCCATCTAAACCCTTGGAACTAATCAAGTGCCAATCAATATTAGGGAAGTTAAAGTCACCCATGATAACAAACCTGTTATTTTTGCACCTTTCCAAAATCTGCCTCCCAATCTGCTCCTCGGTATCTCTGCTGCTACCAGGGGGCCTATAGAATACCCCCAATAGAGTAACTGCTCCCTTCCTGTTCCTGACTTCCACCCATACTGACTCAAAAGAGGATCCTGCTACATTACCCACCCTTTCTGTAGCTGTAATAGTATCCCTGACCAGTAATGCCACCCCTCCTCCCCTTTTCCCCCTCCTCTCTATCCCTTTTAAAGCACTGAAATCCAGGAATATTGAGAATCCATTCCTGCCCTGGTGCCAGCCAAGTCTCCTAATGGCCACTACATCATAACTCCATGTATGTACCCAAGCTCTCAGTTCATCACCTTTGTTCCTGATGCTTCTTGCATTGAAGCACACACACTTTAGCCCTTCTATCTTACTACCTTTATACCCTTTATTCTGCTTCTCTTTCCTCAAAGCCTCTCTATATGTTAGATTTGGCTTTACTCCATGCACTTCTTTCACTGCTCTATCGCTCCAGGTCCCATCCCCCTTGCAAATTAGTTTAAAACCTCCCGAACCATGCTAGCAAACCTACTTGCAAGGATATTGCTCCCCCTCGAGGTCAGGTGCAACCCATCCAATCTGTACAGGTCCCACCTTCCCCAGAAGAGATCCCAATGATCCAAAAATCTAAAACCCTGCCCCCTGCACCAACTCCTCAGCCACGCATTCTACTGCCATCTCCTCCAATTCTTACCATCACTATCACGTAGCACTGGCAGCAATCCTGAGAACGCCACCCTTGAGGTCCTGTTCTTCAGCCTTCTGCCTAGTTCCCGAAACTCACACTTCAGGACCTCATCCCTCTTCCTGCCTATGTCATTGGTACCATCATGTATCACGACTTCTGGTTGCTTTCCCTCTCGTATCAGGATGTCATGCACCCAGTCAGACATCCTGGACCCTGGCACCCGGGAGGCAACAAACCACGCGGGTGTCCTTCTCACATCCACAAAATCTCCTGTCTGCTCCCCTGACTATAGAGTCTCCAATGACGACAGCTCTCCTCTCCTCCGTCCCATCCTTCTGCACCACAGGGTCAGACTCAGTGCCAGAGGCCCTGCCACCCTGGCTCACACCTGGTTGGTCGTCCTTGCCAACAGTATCTAGGACGGTAAACTTATTATTCAGGGGAATGGCTACAGGGGTGCTCTGCACTACCTGTCTACTTACCTTCGCTTCCCCCCTCTGACTGTCACCCAACAACCTGCTTCTGGCAGCCTAGGTGTGACTACCTCCCTGTAGCTCTCAGCTATGACTGCCACATTTTCCCTTATGAGTCGTAGGTCATCCAGCTGCTGCTCCAGATTCCTCACATGGTCTTCCAGATCGCCCAGCCGCATGCACTTCTGGTGACTCTGTGGGAGAGGGGAGTTCCCCCAAGACTGCCACATCTCACAGGAGAGGCACATCACCATCTCAGGAGGCATTGTAAAGACTAACTGGGAACAAACTCGTCCTCCGCCTCTTCTCGTTGAAGCCTCAAATCTCCACTCCATCACTGGCCTACTCACTCACTGGCCGCTTTCCACCATTTACCATTTGCATTCTTCACCATCTTGTCTACCTGCATTGCCACTTTCAAGAAAATATATACTTGTGCCCCAGGATTCTCTGTTCTACAACACTCCCCTAGAGATTGAGACAGATAAAATTATGAGGGATGTAGATAGGATACAAATGCAGGGAATTTTTCTTCCATATCAGAGGTAAATAAACAGGATTTAGGACATTGGGGGAAGATTCAGAGGAGATATGAAGGGATCTTTTATCACCCAAAAATTGGTGTGTGCATATAATGGACTGGTTGTAAATGTAGTTGAAGGTGAGATACTGACAGCATTTAAGAAGTGTCAAGATGAGCACTTGAATGATTAGGTGGAGAAAGTTATGGGCCAGGTACTGGAAGACGGGATTAATGAATTTTGGGCGTGCACTAATCAACATAGATATGATGATCCTAATTGTCTCTTTCTCTACTGTACCTCTCCGGGAGCCTGTCATACGGAGAAATTATTAACTGGGATTCTGAGCTTCATTATCTAGAGAAGGAAGGGGGTGATTGCTGGGGCCTTGACAGATCTTTGGATCTTCTTTAGGCACGGGTGAGGTTACAGAGGACTGGGAAAATAACAAATCCTATCCCTTTGTGTAAGAAGGGCAGTAAGGACAAAAAAAAAATCAGTAGTGAAGAAATTACTGGAGAAAATTCTTGGGAAAGGATTTACTCACAACTTGTAAAAAGTACATTTATTAGGGATAGTCAGTATGGCTTTGTACTGGGGACATCACGTCTTGCAAATCTGAATGAGCTTTTTGTGCAGGTAATAATGATAAGTGATGAGGGTAGGGCAGCAGATGTTGTCCACATGGACTTCAGTAACTAATTCAGCAAGGTCCCTCATAGTAGGCAGATCAAGATTATGGTACATGGGTTCCATGGAAACTTGGTAGATCTGATTCAAATTCGGCTTGGCTGTGGAAGTCAGAGGGTAGTGATGGAGGGCGTTATCCTGATTGGAGATCCATGACCAGAGGTGGTCAATGAAGATCAGTGCTGAGACACCTGTTGTTTGTGATATATTTTAATTATTTGAACAAAAATGTTGGTGAGCTAATTAGCAAGTTAGCAAAACACAAAAATTGGCAGACGTGTAGGTTGTCAAAGGATACAGCAGGATATAGATCAGTTGGAAATATGGAAAAAGACAGATGGAGTTTGATCCTGCTAAGTGTGAGGTGCTACACTTTGTGAGGTCAAATGTAGCAGGGAAGAGTACGGTAAATTGTAGGACCCTTAGGAGCGCTGAAACAGAGGGGGATCTTGGGGTGAACATCCATAGCTCTCTGAAAGTGGCAATAAGTACATACAAGGTAAAGAATGCGTACAGCAGACTTGTAATCATCAGTCAGGACACTGAGTATAAAAGTTGCTAAGCCAAGTTTCATTCGTATAAAACATTAGTTACGGCACATTTGAAGCACTGTGTGCAGTTCTGGTTGCCAGATTACAGCAAAGGGTTTCAGACTTTGGAGAAGCTGCAGAAGAGGTTCACCAGGATTTTGCCTAGGTTAGACAGCATTGAGAGCAGATTATAAGGAGAGGTTGGATAAGGCAAGGGGTGAATTGACAGAAGTATATAAAATTATGAGTGGCATTGATAGAGCCCTTTTCAGTCTTTTTACCTGGGTTGAAATGTCAACTACATTTTGGGCATCGAATTATGGTAATACAAAGAATCTTTCGAGGAAGTTGTAGCCAAGAATTTTTTGAAACACAAATTAAGGTAGGTGCATGGAATATGTTGTGAGAAGAAGTGGCAGAAGCAGATGAAGAGAGAGGGGAATGGAAGAATACAGACCACATGCGGTGATCAAATTAGGCATAGTTGGTACAGATGTCACGTACTGTACTGCTCACGTACTGTATTTTGTGCTTGGCTTCACAAGATGGGTTAAGTCCTATTTGTAAATTCACTGCTTGATAACATACCAAAAGTATGCACTGACTGAATTGTTAACTGGTACCAATTGGCGACTGATTCTTCAATGTACTCACCAAACCATGCCTGCTGGTCTCCTTGGACTTCAATTGCTAATCCAAAATCTGCCAGCTTCACAGCTGCTCCCTTCATTTTGCTAGCTAGCAGCAAATTTTCTGGCTTCATTTATAAAAAAGTGGAGGAAAGAATATGATTTAGAAATTCTCCAAATTATAATCATACTTAACTATTACATAATAAGCCATGGATACCAAGCAAAATATTCATACTTAATAATTCTCCTCTAAAGTATTACCAAATCAAAAGCAATCAGAAGTTTGGCTTTCTTTTCCAAAGCATGGAAATGTACATATAATCAACTCTGATCATTGTTCTAAAATTATGTGTAATGGAATATAAAATGGAGAACTAAGAACAAAATATTGAAATCTTCTATAATTGTTCAAAAACAGTCAATGTTATTCAATAAATATATCTTGAAATCAATTCTAATATTATATCAAATTTATCTGGTTTGTGTCTCAAACCCAATTTCCAACTTTAAAATTCCATTATTTTTAAGTTTCTTTAGTGCTTGCCTTGGGTTTTGATAAAAAAAGATTATAGAAAAGGTTCTTGAGTCATAAAGATTATAGATGATTCATGATTATTGAAAAAAATCCCAGCAAAATGGGATATTTTAAATTGTACGCAATAATCACAACAACAATCCAAGGAAATATTAACATTTTGTTTCGTTATAGAAGAGATACCACCAGATTAATGTGAATGCTGGGTTTGCTCATTTCTACATGAACCCTACTTTTAGCCTGTTGAGTGAATGGCCCAGATATTTATCCTGTAATTCTTGTTATAAAAAAAATTGCTGTAAAATATTGGAAGTTATTACTTAAGTAAGGCTGTTGCTCCAGTCTTAAGAAGTCTAAAATGGTTTACATTTAATCGTGTAACAGTTACTGGAAAGATAATGAAACAAATAACATACTAAACATTGTATATCTTTCCAATTTTCCAACTTGAAGAACTGTGTATGTTTTGTAGTAGTGTAAGGGAGTTACGTGAATGTAGCAGACATTAATTCAAACAAGAACCAGTCTTCAGTTCTTATTGTAAATATAAATAAATTCAGGAAGCTTGCAATTAGCCTTTGTAAATTGCAAGCAGTGAATTGAAGTTAAAAGCACAGACTAAGAGGTTGCATATGCAAAAGCCAAATGTTAAAACAATAGGGTTGTGTTAATTGGCTTACATCAAACCAATACTTGCAGCCTTGTGAGTTGAGTGCAAGCTGGTAGACCAGATGGATGTTGCCACTTAGCATATCAAACATGGTCCCAGGTATAAGCAATCAGTAGTTTTTGTATATTTGTGTACTCAGAGACAGCCCTGACAACATCAATTTTGGGTGTCTGGCTTTGTCATCAAAAGGTTCTAAAACATTTGAGCTAATTAGTCTCTCCCAAAGTGTCTGGACCATCAGGAGTGTCTTATCAATTGCAATGCATTTCCACCACATATTCCAAAGGAACCACTTGTTAACCCAAAGTACTTAAGTGAACAATGTCATTGTAACTATTGAAATTGTATTGAATCACCTACTGCTACCTTTGATCTTAAAAGACTAAACATGTGATGTAGCTTTGGCTTTGTGAGCTTCCACCAAGCGAGTCTCTAAAATGATGCTTGTTATGCTGAATAAAGACATCTATCACCAGCTTTAGGGTCTCTCCGGTGACTTTATCATAGTCAAAACATTTGAGGGTTCATTCAGGATATGTTCATGACCCACAGTGTGACCAGTCACCGGCAGTCTAAAGGGGTAAATATTTTCTTAAGAATAGCGCCATATTTAGATCTGCTTTGGTCAACAGCTCACAGAGTACTGAAGGACATGCAGGAGAGTTGAACGGGTGTATATAAAGGTCTTGTGTGCGCGAGTGTGTGTTTCTGTGTGTGTTGTGTGTGTGTGTGTGTTGTGTGTGTGTGTGTGTTGTGTGTGTGTGTGTGTTTGTTTCTGTGTGTGTGTGTGTGTGTGTGTGTGTGTGTGTTTGTTTCTGTGTGTGTGTGTGTGTGTGTGTGTTGTGTGTGTGTGTGTATTTGTTTCTGTGTGTGTGTGTATTTGTTTCTGTGTGTGTGAGTGTGTGTGTGTGTGTGTGTGTGTGTGTGTGTGTGTGTGTGTGTGTGTGTGTGTGTGTGTGTGTGTGTGTTTGTTTCTGTGTGTGTGAGTGTGTGTGTGTGTGTGTGTGTGTGTGTGTGTGTGTGTGTGTGTGTGTGTGTGAGTGTGTGTTTGTTTGTTTGTTTGTTTTGTGTAAGGGACCAGCTACAGTGCTGGGAGGTTTGTCGGGACAAGGCCACCAATTGCTAAAGGTGGTTATTGACTGCTCAGAATGCCATGGGTGCATATAGACTCAATCGGGAGGCAATGGATTAAGTGTGTGGCTATTGAGAACACTTGGGTAGTGGAGGAGACACTGTTCGGGACACCACTCATTCGGGGAATTGTTTTTGTGTTTGTCTGACTGTGTGGGAAAACCTGAGAAACAAAGGCTAATAAAACAATGGCATAAAGAAAAGACATCATGAGCTCAAGTAAGAAGAAGAGAGAACTCACAGAGTATATGTTCCATAAACTTGAGAAGGTTGAACAGGGAACGGACAAAGTTGGGTGGGTTAAGACCTGGAGCCCAGAGGATCATTGGCAATAGTGGAAAAGCCAATCAAAAAGGAAGGGAGGTAAAGTAGCCGTTATTCTATGTCATATATATTTGCAAGAGCAAACACAGTGCCTGCAATCACCTAATATACAGAAGGCTACGAAGGGAAGGGATGAATACAGGGAACAGTGAGACAATGTGCAAGGGGAGTTGGACAGACTTAAGGAACAATTAGAACAATACAATAACAAATTAGTCAGGGATCTGGGCAGACCGAGGGGTAAATGGGATAAGGCCCAGCAGGTGGGTCCTCATTGTGGAGCTGCCATGGGAATAACTGCTGAGGAAGGTAGTGAGGTAAGTTAGGAGGTGCTGGCTCAGTAAGTTGACGAGTGGGAAAGTATCCACAAATAGGAGAGGTTTTACACTGTACAGCCAGCCCCTCACTCACATTCATCACCATCATTCACAAGTCCTTCACCCCAGGAGAAAAGCAAAACTTTCTATCCAAACTGCCCTCACATTGCGTGTGCCAATGCAGAATTTTGGTGTAAGTTAGAAGAAATGATTGAAATCCACCAGATGCACCCCAAAGACATACACATATTGGTTAAAGCTCAGTGCCTGAGGAATAGGTGGGATTGTCTGAATCCAGGGGTGCAGGATGGAACATGGGGATGCCAGCAAAAATCAGAAATTTAAGGAAGAAGTGAGGCAATGACTTGGAGGAGGAGAGAGTAACTGTGGAATGATAATGTCAGCATTTCAGAAGACTGATGAATCTGCCAGTGAAAATACCAGGTTTATGAGCAATACTCATGGCTGGACAATCCGAAGAGGGAAGGACCAGGGAAATACATCAAAAGTGAAGGAAGAGTGGGTCATATGGCGGTTATAGCAAATGTAGCTGCTGTAAAGATGCAGGGATCTTGTTTTGTTGCGTGTGTTGCATGCACAAGGCATAGAAGGACAAAGGAGATAAAATGCAATAGCTTGGATGCTTGGCATCCCAGGCCACGGTTAGAGACAGTGTCCTAACCGGAGAGTCACCCACCAAAACAGAACCTGAATCCCCACTGTGACAATGCCCTCTCTGTCCAATCTGACTGCTGACCAGATCATAGTAGTGGTAAAGACAGTCTCGGTCAGACAAATAACTGGCTCCCATTGTCAGCACTGGTGACCCACCGATGTACACAACAGCATTGTTAAGGAGCAGAAATGTGATATGTTAATGGAGAGTGGGGCATCGGTATTGATAACTGACCTACCCTTTCCAACGACTGGAGAAGCTATTTATATTACGAGTGCAGGGGGAAGAACAGTGAAGGCAGAAAGAAGTGATTCACAGATACTTGAAATCAGTGGAGTGCAGCTTCCAGTGTATTTTTGGGTCTGTATAATCTCAGAATAGATATTCTGAGGGAGGCAGGGGCTGCTGTAGACTCTGGAAGGGGAAGAAATAACATGGACAAGTCAGGCGCAGTGAACACGTACAACCAATAGGGTACACAACCTAGCCAGCACAGCTGCAGACGCTCCGATCGTCAGGAACTGCAGCAGGACGGTGTCTATGGGTTTCTTTGTCAGCAGTTTCCAGAGGTATGAGCTAAAACACATGCAAGACTGTGGTCAGATAAAGATAAACTCAGTTAAAGTAGACAGGGATCTGTATAAACCCCTTAAGTAGTCTCCCATAAAAAATGATACATTGACAGCTGTTCAGTGTTAAGTGACGGAACTAAAACACGGGGATAACAACAAAGAACTCGTCAAACACCAGCTCACCTATATAGTCAATGAAGAAACCATATAGATCATATTGGTTATCAACTGACTACACCAACCTCAATAAGACCATACCAGGGTTCTCAGCACTAGTGGCTCCAATACAGGCCTTAATCAAGGGAAGAAGAAAAATGGGTAACAGATAAGGAAAAGATATCAAGAAAGCCCTGGTCTCTGCACCTGTCCTAGGGTTACCCGATGTTCCTTGCCCCGTTCATCTTTACTGCAGCAATGAAATAAGGTATTACAATGCAGTGTTCGTGCAGGACCATGGGGACCAGTGTCATACTATCAACAAAGCAGGCACCTGTTGTATCAGGATTTCCCTGCTGTGAAGCAGCTTTAGACTGTGCTGCCTGGGCAGTGCAAGTAAGTGAACCTGTTGTAATGATGGGAAAACTCATACTAAACACTCCCCATACCATTGTAGAACTCGTCAACACAGGAAGGCTGAAGACAAGTCCCCAAAGGCAAGTCAGTGACAATAATTAGAGACACTGCAATGCACCATCCTGACAGGGGAGAGGCACATGGGTGCCAAATGGAAATAGAGCAGGAAGAAGGTATTGGTGTGAAGGAAACATCTCTGGAAGGGGAAGCAGAGGAAAGTTTTATAGATGGATCTCGGAGCTACACAGATGGGAAGCCACAGACTGGGTGGGCCACGATGAAGGAAACAGGCCAGGAATTAGCTTCAGGAGCACAGGCAGGGGATTGTTCAGCTCAAATGGTAGAATTGGTGGCCCTGATAGAAGCATTGTGCTACTGTAAAGGCAGGTGAGTAAATGACAGCCAGTATGCCTTCAGGTGGTCAACCATGTAGTAGCAAAATATTACTGAAGTAATATCATGGGCTGGGGCTTCAGGGAAGGTAGTGCATGATCATAAACGCTAGCAGGCCTGGTGCTGGCCAGGGATTTTGAGGTAAGGGTATTAAGGTGTAGTTGGCAAACCATCCAGAGCCAAGGGGGCCCTGGGAAAGTATGCAAATGGACCTGTCAAAAGGCAGGGCGAAAGGCTACTGTCTGGTGATCACGGTTCACTTCACCTGGCGGGTAGAGGCTTTCCCAGTGAGAGCTTGCAAAGCCATTACAGCGGCGTGGACTTCAGCTTGGATTGAACTGAACTGAGTTGACTTTATTACTACATCCTTCACATAAATGAGGAGTAAAAATCCTTACATCTCCGTCTAAACATGCCATGCGCAATCATAGTAATGTATAATAAATAGTACGTACAACAGGACAGTCAAGATAACACAGAAATACAATTATATCAGCATGAATTAATTAGTCTGATGGCCTAGTGGAAGAAGCTGTCTCGGAGCCTGTTGGTCTTGTTTTTATGCTGTGGTACTGTTTCCTGGATGGTAGCAGCTGGAACAGTTTGTGGTTGGGGTGACTCCTTTTTATGCACCTGTCTCTGTAAATGTCCTTAATAGTGGCAAGTTCACATTTTCAGATGCATTGGGCTGTCCATATCACACTCTGCAGAGCCCTGCAATTAAGGGAAGTACAGTTCCTATACCAGGCAGTGATGCAGCCAGTCAGGATGCTCTCAATTGTGCCCTTATAGGAAGTTCTTAGGATTTGGGGTCCATACCAAACTTCTTCAACCGTCTGAGGTGAAAGAGGAGCTGTTGTGCTTTTTTCCACCACACAGCTGGTGTGTACAGACCACATGAGATCCTTGGTGATGTGTATGCTGAGGGACTTTAAAGCTGTTCACCCTCTTAACACCAGATCCATTGATGTCAATAGGGAAGTCTCTCCCAGTTGGGGAACCCCAGCCCAGGTGGACTTGGATCAGGAAGCACATTTCACAGGGAAAGTAATGAAAGGATTATGCAAGCTGTTCAGGATTCAACAACAATTCCATGTTCGCTACCACCCTCAAGAGCTCAGAAATGGTAGAAAGGGTGAACCAAACAATCAAAAATGCCTTAGCTAAAGCTATAACAGAGATGGAAGAGAGATGGGTTGATGTATTGCTAGGAATCCTCATGAGATTGCAAGCAACCCCAAACTGCACACTGGGTCTGAGCCCCTACGAATTACTGTTGGGGTGAGCAATGTGGCTCCCTGATGGGGTGTACCTGGAATTTATAGGGATAAAATGACCCAATATGTAAAGGAGCTCTATAACCAGCTTGAAGTGTTGAGGGACAACAGCAGCATATTGCTGATCAGAAACAGCCAGAAGGAGAGAAGATAATCCTCCCATAGCCAGAAGACAAAGTCATGATAAGGGAGCAACCTGAAAAGACAGGGTTTGCTTCCAGGTGGATATGACCACAGGTGGTGCTTTTGAAAAGTTATACTGGTGTGTGTGCACCGTTAAGTCACAACAGTGCAAATAACCCGTTTCAATGTACCCCACTGACTTAATGTTTGGCTCTTGCATATGCAGTCTCTTTAGTCCATGGAGTAGCCTGTGATTTTAACATCAATTTACTAAAAAAACTGAAGGTTAATTGCAAGCTTCCTGAACTTATTTGCATTTACAATAACAGCTGAAGACTGGTTTTTGTTTGAATTAATATCTACTATATTTGCATTACTCCAGAATGCTCTTTAACAGTAAAATAGATCTTTTACTGTGAGAACCCCCAAAATATCAATACCAGGGGAACTAAGGGGGAGAAAGCTAACGTGGGACTATTGCCATCTCTCACGCTGAGCGATATGAAAGAGAAATTTGATCTTTCTAAATTGACAGTAAATGAGTCATTTGGAAGGGCAGTTGGTACATTTAAGTGTCAAATAGAAAAACTGGTATTTTACAACTTTTAGTAATTTCCAATTCTGTCCTCTCAAGAACTCAGTTTTTATTTCATAAATCATCAAAGTTTAAGTTAATTAACAAAGAACAAAGTAACCTATACACCAACCTAAAAATTATACAAATGTTAAAAAATATGAAAATTGGTGGAAGCTCATTACAAATGAGTGTACAACAGCACAATATAAGGGTGCACATCACTGACACTAGTTTGGTTGTTTAGCAGCTAAATTAATGCAAACTGAATAGCATCTATCTCATGCTGAAGAGTCAAGTACCTACAGTCATACATGATACAATGCATAGCTCCTTTGCTTCCAAATATTTAATTTAGTTTAGAGGAATCACCAGAAAAATGTACCACTTTTCCAAACTATTTCTTCCTTATCCAATTTAAGAAAGCTCTTTAGTGCATAATCTCATTGAAATGTCAATTAGATTTGAACTAAATATGTGATAGATATATTGTTAAATATATTTGCATTGTCTCACCAATAGCTGAGGTGTGAAAGAAGCAAATAGTTTAGATCAATGACTCAAATATATAATGCCACATTATTTTGAACTTTGAACTTGAGATTACATTTATCTGCACCTATGAATTTTTTAAAAATACGTAGATTTTAACATTTATTTATACATTGTCCAACTGTATTTCTGGGATAATCTCAAACAAAAATTTTCTACTCAAAGAGCACAAAAAAATAGTGCGGCCCATACAGTCTGAGCCGATCCATTTAAACAAGATTAAAGGTGCAAATACAGTAGGTGATCTCTATGAGAATGGGATTTTTATGTCGTATGTGGATTTGCAGAGGAAATATAACTTTGTAGATAAAGGGAATTTCTGGAAGTATTTACAAATAAGACATTGTGTTAGTAGCATATTCAAGAATGGTGGCCCACAAAGAAACCCTTTAACTGAATACTTTACACTACCACAGGAAGTTCATAAACCATCAGTGTTTTATAAAATGTTCAGGCACTCTGTGGGTGAACCGTGTAACAATCTCAAAGCAGTATGGCAGAAGGAACTTGGAAGTGATATTGAAGATAATGAGTGGTCAACTATTTTATCAAATGCGGGTAGACATATTAGGGAAGCAAGAGGGAAATTTATTCAGTATAAGATAGTACACAGATATTATTGTACACAGATATTATTGGACACCAACTAGACTCTACAAAATGGGGATTGTTGATAATCATTTATGCTGGAAATGTAAAAATGAGGTGGGCACATATTTTCACATGATTTGGGAGTGTTCCATTTTGTGTAAAGTTCTTGATTTGTTGAGGAATTGGTCGGGTCCTACACTGCCCTTGTGCCCACGGCTCTGTCTCCTGGGTGATAGGACAATGACATCTAATGTAAACAATGACAAATTTACTATTTTAAAGATGGATCTCATCAGAGCTGCAAGAATTATATTGCAACACTGGAAAAAACCCAGATGTCCCACTGTGAGGGAATGGACTGAGGAAATGGTTAAGATTTCATCATATGAACATGTTGGGAAGAATTAACAGTGAGGCAAAAGTTAAAGACGTGTGGGATCAATTTTGGTTGTATTTAAACTTAAATTAGAAGTGTTTTTCTGTTTCTTAGTTTTATATGTTTTCCTGTCATGGGATGGCTGTATAAATATGCTGTACTGTATCTGCTCTATGATATGCTGTGCTGCTTTGTAAAATAAGAATAAATAATAACAAAAATTTGAATTTCAAAAAGAAACTGTCTAATCCCATGAACCTGCACCCAGACCATCGCCCTCCATACCCTTACCATGCATCCAGACTTCTTTTAAACATTGAAATCGAGCTTGTGTGCACCAATTGTGCTGGCAGCTCATTCCACACTCTCACCGCCTTCTGAATGAAGAAGTTATGATAAATTTGAATGCCCAATGATGTGCCTGCTTTCAGGAAAAATGGGGGAGTCTAGTATGAGAGGACATGACTTACGGATTGAAGGGCCCCCATTCAGAACAGAGATGCGAAGTAATTTTTTTAGCCAGAGGGTGGTGAATCTGTGGAATTTGTTGTCACGGGCGGCAGTGGAGGCCAAGTCATTGGGTGTATTTAAGGCAGAGATTGATAGGTATCTGAGTAGTCAGGGCATCAAAGGTTATGGTGAGAAGGTGAGGGAGTGGGACTAAATGGCCTCCTCTACTGTCGTGTTGAGGCCTCAATCAGGTTGGAGGAACAACACCTGTTTGGGCAGCCTCCAACCTGATGGCATGAACATCGATTTCTCAAACTGGTAATGGACCCCCCTCCATCACCATTCCCCTTTTGCCTCTCTTACCCATCTCCTTGCCTGCCCATCACCCCCTTCTAGTGCTCCTCCCCTTTCCTTTTTTCCACAGCTTTCTCTTCTCTTCTACCAGACTCCCTCTTCTCCAGCCCTGCATCTCTTTCACAATCAACTTCCCACTCTTTACTTGATCCCTCCCCCTCGAAGTTTCACCTATTACCTTCTGTTTCTCTCTCCCCTCTCCTACCTTTGAAATCTACTCCTCTTTTTTTTTCTAGTCCTGCTGAAGGGTCTCGGCCCGAAATGTCAACTATACATTTTCCATAGATGCTGCCTAGCCTGCTGAGTTCTTCTAGCATTTTGTGTGTGCTGCTTGGATGATGGAATTGATGGCTTTGTGGCCAGATTTACAAACGATATAAAGATATGAGGCGCAGGTAGTGTTGAGGAAGCAGGGAGTCTGCTGAAGGCAGGTTAGGAGAATGGACAAAGAAGTGGCAGATGGAAAACAGTTTAGGGAAGTTTATGGTCATGCAGTTTGGGACAAGGAATAAAGGCATAGATTATTGACTAAATGGGGAGAAAATTCAGAAATTAGAGGTGTAAAGGAACTTAGGAGTCCTTGCAGAATCCCCTGATTAAGTTGCAGGTTGAGTCAGTGGTAAGGAAGGCAAATACAATGTTAGCATTCATTTAAGAAGGCTAGAATATAAAAGGAAGGATGAATTACTGAACCTTATTAAACATTGGTCAGACCACAGAGTATTGTGAGCAAGGATGTACTGGCATTGGAGAGACACCAGAGGAGGTTCATGAGAATGATCCCAGGAATCAAAGGGTTAATGTATAAGGAGAATTAGATGGTCTGTGCTCACTGGGGTTGGAAAAATGCAGGGGGATCTCATTGAAGCCTATCCAATATTGAATAACCTCGACAGGGTGGACGTGGAGAGGATGTTTCATATAGTGGGTGAGACTAGGAACAAAGGGCACAACCTCAGAATAAAAGGATGTCCCTTTAAAACACAGATAATGAGGAAATTCTTTCGTCAGAGGGTGGTGAATCTGTGGAATTCATTGGCTGTGGAGGCCAAGTCCTTGGGTATATTTAGAGTGGTGGTTGTTAGGTTCTTGATTAGCAAGGTTATGGGATAACGCAGTAGAGTAGGGTCAAGAGGGATAATAAATCAGCCATGATGGATTAGCAGAGCAGACTCGATGGGCTGAATGTCCTGATTATGCTCCTGTGTCTTATGGTCATATATAAAATAATGAGAGACATAGTTAAGACAGATAGCCTTGGTCCACCTCCCATGGCATTGATGTTTAAATCTAGACGTTAGAAATTAAAGATGGGAATTAGAGATTTAAAGACAATCTGAGAAGTAAAGTTTTCACTTAAAGGGTGTTGGATAACTGGTGTGAGCAGTCAGAAGAGGGGTGGTGGAAGAAAGACTGGGACAATGCGTGCTATTAGGATTAGTATGGGTAGGCATGATGGTTGGCATAGATATGATGGGCCAAAAAGGCCTGTTGTGATGCTGTACAACTCCATTTCTCTGTTAATCAAATTACAAAATGTGCATGTTGAATGGTGATAACATAATTTCAAACATGTTGAAGTCTCATTCATAGTGAGATATTGTTTAAGCAAATCCCTTTTATAGACCCATTCTATCTTGTGACATTTATGCATACATTAATTTTTAAAGATAAAACACTAAAACGACATAATGGGCAGATTCGTGGAAAAAGTGTATAGGGATAGGGCCCGAGTGAAGGTAAACGAGATTAGTGTCGATAGGAATGATCAGCGTGAATGAAGTGGGTGAGAGGGCAAGTTTCTAATGCCAGTGATGCCCATTGAACAAGTTAGGTCTTTATTCTTTGGAGTGTAGAAGGTTGAGGGGGGACTTGATAGAGGTATTTAAAATTATAAGGGGGATAGATAGAGTTGACGTGGATAGGCTTTTTCCATTGAGAGTAGGGGAGATTCAAACAAGAGGACATGAGTTGAGAGTTAGGGGGCAAAAGTTTAAGGGTAACACAAGGGGGAACTTCTTTACTCAGAGTGGTAGCTCTGTGGAACGAGCTTCCAGTAGAAGTGGTAGAGGCAGGTTCGATATTGTCATTTAAAGTAAAATTGGATAGGTATATGGACAGGAAAAGAATGAAGGGTTATGGGCTGAATGCAAGTCGGTGGGACTAGGTGAGAGTAAGCATTCGGCACGGACTAGAAGGGCCGAGATGGCCTGTTTCCGTGCTGTAATTGTTATATGGTTAAATGTCAATCTCTTTGCTTATTCACATTAACAGAGTCAAAGAGCATTTGTGTGTCCCCTTGTCTTCCATCGGCATGAATGTTGAAGTCACCCTTCGCAGGAAACTCATAATAGAATTAAAAGTAGGAATTTTACACACGTATATAGAACTTTTATTAGAACATCTGCCACAAGATGTGTGTAAATACTATTGGAAATAAATGCATACTTGGCTGCATTTCCCAACAAATTCCATCCCATTCAAATTCTAGCAGCAGAAGGACCCATAACATAAGTGACTTTGATTCAAACACATAGGGCAAATATATACCTTTGGCAAGTAAGTACATTGAATTTTTGAGGTTTCAAGCTAAGATGGCTTGCCTTAAGGGGAAGAAGACTTCAGTCAGTTTCCAACAAAATAAGTGTAACTTCTTAACTGATAATTTATCCCTACAGCCACACACTAATTGGTTCAGGCAAGGGAGGCATGCACACAGAATGGTACTCATTTCACCAATCAAAGCATCAACTCTTGCAGAGATATTCCAGCATTACCTTCTAGGCAACAGTGAGTACCTTCTAACCAAGACCAAGAAGGGAGAATGAAGATTACTTAGTTACATTTTTTTTCCCAGAAATTAAATGCTATGCTGTGGGAAGTGACGTCCATTAAAAGATTGGTTTTCTGGTGAGCTATGGCCCTCTTGCACTTTTAGTAAGTACGTAAATTGGATGGAGCTTTGCTTCTACTGCATGAATGACTGGAGAACTTTTTGAACTGTTCAACTTATCATCTATTCGAACCACTCACCTTCAGGTCTCGATGGACCACACCCATCTGATGGCAGTGTAGCACAGCTTCCAGGATCTGCTGAATGCAATGACTGCATGCAAACACCAGGGGTGTGTGTTAGTTTCCAGCTGACACTCACTCTCTGTGTACTGCTGGAGAGACTGGCTTTAGGGTTAATAGCAAACAACTGGTATTTTTACAAGTCATCCTGAATGGATCTAAACACACGTGCTCCAGCAGAATAACCATCGGCTTATTAATCGAGAGTTCTAGGTTTCCTTTCATTTGCTTTAACTCTGTTTGCAGCACACTTTAGTAAGTTGGAGAAATTACTGGCTAGACACTCAATTATAACAATAACATGGCAATTAGCAAATGGGAAAACAGTCACAGAGAACTTCTTCAGCAATTTATAAATTTATTTAATTCAACATAATTATAAGCATAATACCATACTTGGAAAGCAAGTGCTTTCCAAAGAAACATTATCCTCAATTGGTTTGCATTTTTCATTAAGTGTTACAAACACAGTAATCAGCATTCAGTTTCTAATTTAGGTTGAGATGAGTGTTGCCAATTTTATAATTCCTCATTTTCACTCTTTGCCTATACATATTCCAGTGAAGTAACGTGTGACCAGTTGTGTAAATACTTGCTATCACAGCCTGTCTCAGAACAGAAGTGGTGTTTCTTTCACACACAGCAATGCATCATAAGCAAAGTTTTTCTAATAAGTATTCCAACATATTTTGAATTTTTAACCATAAAAGTTCAAACCTACTTTGAAGAAATGTTGTATATCCAAAACTTCAAAATTTAGAAGACTTCCCCAATTACATTCAAAAGCTTTCAGCCATGATGCATAGCAGACATGTGGACTTGCAAATTCGTAAGAGGCACCATGCAGATTGCACTGAGGTGAGAGAGATCTTTTTAAGTTTGTTTTCCCACCCCTAACAAGGAATTCTGCTTGCAGTTCATGGGTAAATACTGACCTTCAGGTCCCTGTGAACTATGCCATTAAGGTGACAATGATTTACACTTTCTAGAATCTGCTGTATACAATGACTGTGAAGAAACAAGGGCAGAATGGAAGGGAGAAGAAATTTAAAGTACATATTCACAGCACACACATAGAAAGTACACAGTACTGAATAGAACTTCATCAATTGAAATTGAGAAAAGAATAAAAACAGCGACAGTGAGCAAAGCCACACTTATAAGTTTAAAATACAGCAACATAGTCATCAAAGAGAACAATCTCTAAAAAGCATCTGATCAGCTTGAAAGGGAAAAGAAGCTTCTATAGATAGGTAAAAATATTACAGATAATCATTTCAAATGATCCAGACAAACGAAACATAGCAACTTGCATTTACAACGTAATAAAGTCATGTCTGATCAGTTCTGTGTGTAATAAAGTAAGTGTCCAGACAAATTCTGTCACTATCTTTTCTGACTGTCAGGCATTTGTTTAAAATATGAAAATATCCTACACACAAAATTAGGAATAACAGTTTCATTTTATTACCAGCAGTTACGAAAAGCATCTTCACCCTAGTTAAAATGATCACTGAAGAAATAAAATGCATATGGAACAGGAACTAATTAGAAATGAAAGAAGGCTTTTTAAATTTCTTTTTTAGTTTTAAAAATGTCAGATTAACCACCATGTCTTTCCCCTTAATACAAACTGAAAGCAAAATCTTCAAAGTTGAAAGCAAATTTATTATCAAAGTACATTTATGTCACCATATACAACTCTGAGATCCATTTTCTTGAGGGCATACTCAATAAATCCGTAATACAATAATAAGCACAATAGAATCAATGAAAGACCACACCAACTTGGGTGTACAACCAATGTGCAAAAGTCAACAAATGTGAAAATACAAAAAGAAAGATATAATAATAATAAATAAATAAGTAATAAATATCAAGAACATGAGATGAAGAGTCCATAAGTTGTGGGAACATTTCAGTGTTCAGGCAAGTGAAGTTGAGTGAAGTTATCCCCTCTGGTTCAAGTGCCTGATGTTTGAGGGGTAATAACTGTTCTTGAACCTAGTGGTTGAGTCCTGAGGCTCCTGTACCTTCTTCCTCATGTCAGAAACGAGAAGACAGCATGACCTAGGTGGTGGGAGTCCCTAATGATGGATACTGCTTTCCTACATCAACACTCTATGTAGATGTACTCAATGGTGAAAAGGGCTTTACCCGTGACAGACTGACACTACTTTTTGTAGGATTTTCTGTTCAACGCATTGGCGTTTCCATACCAGGCTGTGATGCAGCCAGTCAATATACTCTCCACTACACATCTACAGATGTTTGTCAAAGTTGTAGGTGTCATTCCAAATATTTGCAAATTCCTAAGGAAGTAGAGGCACTGAAATGCCTTCTTCATAATTGCACTTACCCAGGACGACCTGTCCGAAATGACACTGAGGAATTTAAAGTTGCTGACCCTCTCCACCTTTGATTCTCTGATGAGGACTGGCTCATGGACCTCTGGTTTTCTGCTCCTGAAGTCAATACCCAGCTCCTTGATCTTGCTGACATTGAGTAAAAGGTTGTTGCTGCCAGGTTTTCAATTACCCTTCTCAATGCTGATTTATCACCATTGGGGATCACGAAAATGGAGTCATTAGCAAACTTGAATATTGCATTGGAGCTGTACACAGACATACCGGTAAGTGAATAGAGCAATGGAGAAGCATACAGCCTTGGTGGTGCACCTGTAGTAATGGAGAATGTGGCCAATCGAAACTCACAGGGGTCTGCAAAAGGAGTTATTGCGGTCAAGGTCTTGAAGCATATTGATTAGTTTTGAGGGGATGATAGTACTCAATGCTGAGCTGTAGTCGATATAAAGAGACATACAATTTGAAAATACCATCATCTAAATAGGTCGAGGTACTAAAAGAATATTTAAGGTTGCTACAGCCAAGGGATAAGTTCCCACTACCTATTAAATGCTTCCAATGGTGTGTGTCTCAAATAGCCTCTGACAACCAAGTCCAGCTCCTGGCCTTCATGCGTGGCCTAGATAATAAGCCAGGAGGAATCATTTCTACTGACAGAAGGGTAAAGGCGGGTTACTTGTGCCTTAAAACCAGTCGTTGTGGACAGATGGGGCTTGTCTGGTGTTACTTGCAGCTCATCTAGAATTAGAACTCTGATCTCAAACCTCCGCTGTCTTGTGACTATACCTGCTTATGGAAAAGGCTTTGAGAGTAAAGCCCAAAGAAAAGTCCAGAACTAGAGTCTTTAAGGTAGGTAGTGTTACATCAAATCCAACACTAACTGGCAATTGCTGCGATCCCATTGGTGTCAAACTGTATTGGTCTCTGCCGTTCCTTCAGATTCATCAGTTGGGTGGAGAGGGGGAGCCTGCTGAAAGGGCAAAGGCTTGCTCTCTGTATTATACTGCCCTGGCTTGTGTATCATGTGGACAGTTAGGACACAACATTCATGGTTGAACCTCGACCAACGGAGGGCCTCATAGTACTGAAAGGGCAAAGGCTTGCTCTCTGTATTATACTGCCCTGGCTTGTGTATCATGTGGACAGTTAGGACACAACATTCATGGTTGAACCTCGACCAACGGAGGGCCTCATAGTACTGAAAGGGCAAAGGCTTGCTCTCTGTATTATACTGCCCTGGCTTGTGTATCATGTGGACAGTTAGGACACAACATTCATGGTTGAACCTCGACCAACGGAGGGCCTCATAGTACTGAAAGGGCAAAGGCTTGCTCTCTGTATTATACTGCCCTGGCTTGTGTATCATGTGGACAGTTAGGACACAACATTCATGGTTGAACCTCGACCAACGGAGGGCCTCATAGTACTGAAAGGGCAAAGGCTTGCTCTCTGTATTATATTGCCCTGGCTTGTGTATCATGTGGACAGTTAGGACACAACATTCATGGTTGAACCTCGACCAACGGAGGGCCTCATAGTACTGAAAGGGCAAAGGCTTGCTCTCTGTATTATATTGCCCTGGCTTGTGTATCATGTGGACAGTTAGGACACAACATTCATGGTTGAACCTCGACCAACGGAGGGCCTCATAGTACTGAAAGTTCAGGAGGATTTTTGTCCTCATGTGTTGTATATGCTAGCTGAAACCCATCATTATCTGTGGAAACACTGCATCATTGGATGCATTGTCATTCAGATGTGACAGGTCTCACACCAAGATATTCCAGCTTTCCCCTTTTTTGATCAATGGAAGCAGAACAGACTGTAGATGGTGGAATCTAGAGCAACGCAGACTGATGGAGGAACTCAAAGACTGTTATTCAGAACCTGAATGATCAACAATTCCTTTCCTTCCACAGATACTGCTTGGCTCGCCGAGTCCCTTCAGCAGATTGCACGTCTCTCCTGGTAGTGTTCTTGTAAAGTATTTCACCGTTTATGGCCTTTGATATTTCATTAAGTATTTTTCTTTGTTTGATCTCAAACCATTCTCTTAAGACTTTTCCCCTCATTCTCCACTGTTCATGGATTTTATGTCTGCATAACCCTTCACTGAATAATTCTTCCAATGTGCCTCATTAATAAAGTAATTGGAAAGATTAACTAATTTCAGCAAATTTTAAATAAATGTACATTAATAAGAAGTCTCTCCCATTTCAACTGAATGGAGACACTGTTCCTATATATGCTAGATCTAATGCAGTCGGGAAAATGGTGACAAGTAGGTGTCAGCACATTCAGAAGTTTGAAGCCACGTGCACTTAAGTAGAAATATTGAATATGCTGGCACTTAGAAGAAAATACCAGCTGGTTGGAGAAGGAAACAAGAACTAATACAAATCTACAAAAATGAAGTACAAATATGGATTCACTGAAAGGACATCCACTTTCAAATCTGAGAATCTGTGTATAATGTCATTCTTTTACCCTGCCCAATGATAAAATTATGCTAGAATACAGGGGAAAACTGAACAGAAACTGTTGGATCTCCTCAGCAGATCAGGTCACCTCTTTGGAACAAGAAATAGTGGTAATGCTTCTGGCCAAAGATTCTTCATTAGGCATCATACTGATTGAGTGGCTCCAAACCCAAATTCTGCTGACAGTCCAACATATTCTGAATGAGGGTTCCTATAAAGGGCTTTCATTAACTTGACTATTGCTGAAGCTTAAAATTGGCATCACATACTGTATTGTCAAAGGGAGAATTATATAGTAGTTGCATTCACAGATCTGTACCTCACTATGATTGGATAGGTATATGGACAGGAAAGGAATGGAGGGTTATGGGCTGAGTGCAGGTTGGTGGGACTAGGTGAGAGTATGCGTTCAGCACGGACTAGAAGGGCCTAGATGGCCTGTTTCTGTGCTGTAATTGTTATATATGGTTATATGATGGTGGTACAATGGTTCCACAATTCCTCAGTTGATGGATGCGCTTTCAAAGGCTCTGCAGCTCACTTTCTCAATATTATTTATTTATTCTTTTTTTTTGTATTTACACAGTTTGCCTTTTGCACATTGATGGTCTGTCTTTGTAGTATTTTTTAAATTTATTCTATTGTATTTCTTTGTATCTCCAGCAAATGCCCTCAAGAAAATGCCTCAACAACATTGTTGTAAATTTTCTTTGCATGCTTCAAAGAAGGAGAGAGATTGGGGGGGGGGGGGGGAGGGTGGTGGTTAATCTCACTTCAATTCCTCTCTCTGACTTGCCCTGGCACTGGAATATTCTTCTTTCCCTTTCCTTTTTGTCCTCCTTTACCTGTCCATTCTTAACATCCCACCGCTCTCCTCACCACCAATCTCTTACCAACCTTTTCTCTCCTCTTTCTTACACAAAATGCTGGAGGAACTCAGTAGGCCAGCCAGCATCTATGGAAAAGAGTACAGTTGACATTTAAGGCTGAGAATTTTCAGCATCTGCAGATTTTCTCTGTGATTGGTCTCTCCTTGTTCTCTCCTCTCCCTAGTTTTAGAGATCAAGCAAGTGATGTTTGAGACAACATCGCAGCCCCAAATGATACTGCAACCCAGTCGGGAAATACTCCTAAAATGAGCTATACATTGCACTATCCTGATAAGAGCATCACAATAGCCCAAGTATCTGGGTGTAGAAAATTCATCTATTAATGCTAATCACCGGATGTGTGCAGTTAACTAATCCTCCAAACATTTCTTCTAATCCTTCCTTCTATCAGAAGCAGATTCAAAGTGTGTACATTACTACAAATTATGTTACTACAGATAACCTGGAACAAATTTCTACCCAGAGTGTGCAAAGCCATGCATGAGTAATCCTTCCGTAGAGGAAATAATGGGATTTAAGTGAAACAAATTTGTGTGAGTAATTTCAATTATTAGCATTCACGTTAGCATTTATAATACAAACTACTGACAAGAATTGTGCACTTCTCTGTAGGTTTATGCTTCTCATCTCTGAAAATGTAAACTGTCCTGTTAAAAGTGAGATGTCAAAGTAGGTTCTCCAAGTTAGGATGATGGACTTTTCACCTTCATGTATAGATTAGAATTCATTTTCATAGGATGAATTATTCATATAATGTCCTGAAATGGAAATAAATCTGAGAAAGTCTGGTAAGGTAGGGATATGTCTTTCTTAGTTGGTGTATTAAGTATAGGAATATAGAAGTAATGTTGTGGTTATATAAAATGTTGGCTAGACTGCACTTGGAATAGTAGTATTCTAGCCCTGGTAGAAGTTTGTGATATTAGGAGAGGCATGGATAGGATCAACATTCAGAATCTGAAAGACAATTACCTTAATTCAGTATCACTTTTGGTCAACGTACTCTATGTTTCTGTGTAAAGTCTTATTTACCCAAACTCACTATAAACTAAACCGAAAGCCTATTCTGACAATAAAAACTTCTACTGAACTGGATTATTTTACATCAAATCAACACATTTGGGCTCCAAAAATTAACTTAGGTCCGTGGATATAACATAAATAATAGGAATATTTAGATTCTGAATGCAATCTTATTTTCAATTTAGTGGCTGCTGTATTTGGGCCCCATATCTCAGAAAGGATGTGTTGTCTTTGGAGAGAGTCCAGAGGAGGTTCACAAAGATGATTCTGGGAATGAAGGGGTTAACTTTTATGAAGCACGTTTGGCAGCTTTGGGCCTGTACTCACTGGAATTTAGAAGAATGCAGGGGGATCTCATTGAAACCTACCAAATGTTGAAAGGACTGGTTAGGGTGAACATGGAGAGGATGTTTCCTATGGTGGGGGTATCCAGAACTAGAGGGCACAACCTCAAAATTGAGGGGAACCTTTTAGAACAGAGATAAGGAGGAATTTTTTTTAGCCAATGAGTGGTGAATCTGTGGAATGCTCACCCACAGACTGTGTTGCCGAGACCAAGTCTATGGGTATATATAAGGCGGAAATTGATAGTTTTTTGATTGGTCAGGGCATCGAAGGATATGGCGAGAAGGTGGGTTTATGGGGTTGATGGAATGGCTCTAATGTGCTCAATGTGCTGAATGCTCTAATTCAGCTCCTGTTTCTTATGGTCTAATACAACTATACATTATGGTGTCCATGGATACAACCGTGAAAACATGGAAGTCACTTGAACGTGGGTGGGACTTGAGAAAAGTGGTATCAAGTGATAATTGGTTTGGTGGTTTGAGCTGGTGCTAATGAATTGATCTACTTACTGTAGCTTTTTGTTTCAGTGGAAAAGGTATAAAAGTAGAACATTGGGAGCTTTAAGTTAGTCTTCAAGGCCTCACCGATGGGCTGGTTGGGAACACCACCACAGGTCATTAGATTAGATTAGATTCAACTTTATTGCCATTGTACCGAGTACAGATACAAAGCCAAATGAAATGCAGTTAGCATCTAATGAGAAATGCAAAGAGTAGTGTTATTTACAAAATAACTGTGAATAAAAAGTAAGTGCTACAGCACACAAATATAAAAGTACTGAGACAGTACAGTGTGGGTGCAATACTGCTTAGCGCTGTGATGTGAGGTTCAGCAGGGTCACAGCCTCAGGGAAGAAACTCTTCCTGTGCCTGCTGGTGCGGGAGCAGAGGCTCCTGTAGCGCCTACCGAATGGGAGAAGAGTAAAAAGTCCATGGTTAGGGTGAGATGCATCCTTGATAATACTTTCCACCCTGCCCAGGCAGTGTTTATGGTAGATGTTCTCAATGGTGGGCAATTGGGTGCAGATAATCCACTGGTTATGGGAGACAAGTTCAGTCAGTGGGCCCCATGCATACCGAGGTAAGTATTTTATCTATTCCGTCCTATTAAACAAAGTTTTGTAGTTTTAAGTAGATAATTGGGAGTCTTTCTGCCTTACTGAGCTAGACTGTGATGTAATGGTGTAATGTAACAGCATGAAGTCACCAGCCATAACTAAAGTGGAATTTCTAATCTTTTGCCTTTAACTAATACTTTCAAAACACTTTGAAGGTATTACATATTTAAGTTTATTATTAATTTCTCCTTTTTCTAATTAAAGCTTCTAACTAACTTTTTGAACTGTTAACTGAGTGCCAATTTATTGAATCCAGTAAAAATTTAATTCACTCCAAATTACAATAGTTCTGAATTCATAATTATCAACTATTGTTTTCCAGTTACTTCGGACACTAAAATTATTGATCCTTGTATTTCTTTTATAGACACCTTGATTTGCTCCCACTGCTCTTTGCCAGTTTCACTGTCCCATTAAAGTTTGCGAAATGTTTCAAAATGGAAAAGTTTTGTTTTCTAAACTATAAAAAGATAAATCACAAGAATATTCACTGGCAATATTTTGAAAATCTTTGCTTTATTTTATAAAGAAAACTGCATAACATATAAGTGAAAATAAGCTGGTTGCTATACTGTTGTACCGGACCTTTTTGCTATTTTAAAAATGCAATGTTTAAGGGAAGATAAATTGAACTGGATTATAGAGTGTTCTGAAAATATTAACTGAAAAATTGTGGAGTAAAAGGTAAGGCCGGGAAATTCCTAGAAGCCACCCTGAGGAAGTTCCAGACCTAGAAACCCCACAATGGAAGCAACAGACCTACCTGGCATCTGCTTCACTGTAGTATTCTCTGGCTACAATGTCTTCAAATAATTCTCCTCCAGTCACTCTAATGAAATAAAGAACATTACAAAACAGCATTCAAAATTTCTTGCTAATGAGAAAATGTTAACATGTAGCTTATTGCAGTTTATTATACTTACTAAATTTTAATTTTAAACAAAGCAAGTTAATGCCTCTTTCAAACTAACTTTCTGAGGTTACTACAAATGCAGAATGAATGATCCTCTTGCATTTCACATGTATTGTATTCTTCTTAAACACTTCAGGGGCAAGATAAATAACCAGGCTTTTAATTTTTTATACTTTCAATTTAAGAATACACAGGTGTTTATGGCCATGGAGATTTCTCCAGTTAGAAACTATTTTCCTTTGTGTATTTTACTTGAAGATATGATCGTATCATGAGATTTAAACTCTTTGAATAAAGACATATAATGTAAAACAAAAGCTACAAAGTGTCTCTTCCGAGATTCACTAATAGGAAAGTAATGTTGATTATAAGAGCTCACGAAGTTTAAGATGTGAAAATGAACACTGCTGGCTCCTGAAGGTTTCTTTTAGTATAGATCCTTCAGCATAACACACTAGATCCAGCTACTTGTCCAGCCATTCACATAAAAATTAATGGCAATGCCTGATGCACATTGTTAAATTTATCCAAGGCCCATTTCAAGAAAAAATAATATTAGGGCTTTTTGAAATTAGTTCAAAGAAAATTACAAAATACATTTATAACTTAATACAACCTTGAGATTTATTTCCTTACAGGCAGCCACAAAACAAAGAAACCCAAGAGAACCCATTAAAACAAAAGAAAGCTGTCAAACACCCAATGTGCAGTGAGAAAAACAAATCATGCAAACAATAAAAGTTAGCAAATAGCATTCAGAACTGAAGTTCACAAAGTGAGGCATCATCGCAGCTGGTTCAGAAGTCAATTAATTGCAAGCCCAGCCTCAGTTCAGGGCTGAGACAAGTAAACCTGGTGGAGCAGGAAGCTTGCCTCCAGCCCCAACACCCTGTTTTTTCCCATCCAGACCAGTGCTTAAATCATCCAAACCTCAGGTCATCTCTTGCTCTTGGGCCGTAGGCCGTAGTATCCATGATATTCCTTTCCCGCAGTGTCTACATTACATGCTGACCTTAGCCTGATGAACTTGTGATCAAAGGTAGAAAGGAGTTCTTCCAAAAAGTCTATAAGGGTTCATCGTCGAGAATGGCAGCTTAAGTCACTAGCTCCTCTGGAAAAAGGCGATTTAAGCCCCGTTAAATCATCAAATATAGTATTTTTCGAAAGTATTTGAACTGATAAGAGGGGCAAGAATGGGGAAAAAGAATGGAAGTTAAAAAAAGCGACACTGCGGAGCCTGAGGCCGAGAGGAGTGCAGCGAGTGGCTCTCCTACCCGACCGCGTGCTAGCGAGGCGGACGCTGGGCCTTGTTCAGGCAAAGTGGCAAATATGATTGAAATTTTGAAAGAGATAAGGGAGTTCCAGAAAGATATAAAACAGCAGCTACATGATATTAAGTCAGAGCTCGCCAACGTCAATCCAAATATAGCGGTGGCAGAGACTCGAGTTGAGAAAGTGGAAGATCATATTCAAAACGTGGAATGGATACTAAGTAAGACCCTAAAAATATTAAATCAACAAGAAGGTAAACTGCTTGATCTGGAGGGAAGATCAAGGCAGAAAAATATAAGAATATACAACGTTCCCAAAGGAGCGAAGGGCTTGTCTATGACGGGGTTTGTCGGAAAATTGCTGCAGGATGTGCTGGAGCTTCCCTCGACTATGGAGCTGGAAATTGAGAGAGCGCATTGTGCGCTCATCCCGAAGCCTACCCGAGATAGAGCAGATAAGCCACGCTCAATAGTGTTATGAAGGATGGACAACTCTGATGGGCAGAAGGGTACAGAGTTGCCCATGTCCCCCCCCCCCCCCCCCCGGGAGAATCACAAACTGTTACTGTTACCACGCTGCTAATGAGAGAAAAAGGGAAAACATACTGGGATTGGAACATTTGCTTCAGATAAGGGAGAGATAACACCGGGAGAGAGAGACTTGTTGTTCCACCGTACTATGACTCCTAAAAGACTTATGGCTCCGGAGAGGGCTGTTTACTTGGTACCATTCTGTTCATTAAAATTCCTCAGTGGACAGCCGAAGTGGGCTGGTTTGATGGACTAAGCCATTCAAAGCTGATTGACACCTGAGACCCCGTGAGTGGGGATAAAAGTGAGGTCTGGGGAGACACCCCTCAGACACACCAGGAGACACACTAGTGAGCACTGCTTGAGTGTTGGAACCCACGAAAAGGTGTGGGGCAACGGGGACCGAACAAAGGATTGGTCAGTTTAACTCACAGTGTTATAGCAGGGCCGGTGGGGGCTTGTATGTGTGTCCGCCCTTGCCTGGGTGACGAGTCCACCACAGAAGAATGTTCTAGCTGAAGGACAGAGGGGTCATACCTGAATGGCCACAACCCATCGACGGATCAAGAACATAAAGGAAGGTTTGCCTGACTGTAGCTGTCACTGTTCGCTCTCTCTCTCTCTCTCCAATGATTAAAACACAAGAACCAACAATTACCTCAGCACGTATGAACTGAACTGAACTTTATATTCACATGACAATTCATTATCCCCTAGACATCGACAGAGCTTGTTTATTATTGATTATTATTATACCCATACTTTTAGGTTTAGTATTGCTAATGTGTATTATCTATATATTTGCATTGTTGATATTGATTTGTATATTTTACTAATAAACACTGTTTGAAATTAGTACCACCAGACTCCAACGGATTCTTCTATCTTTGCTGGTCAGACACCCAGTTACAGGGTACGTAACAATAGTAATAAAACTCCTTCGATACAGTACCAATGCAGATTCTACGAAAGGCCTGGGTTAAGAAGAAGATGTTTTTAGACAATAAATTAATATAGTTCATCCAAGATTACCCCCCTGCGGTCCTGCAGAAACGTAAAGAATACTCTGAAGTAAACCGAATACTAAAACAATAAAGGATTAGATTTCAAACTCCGTACCCTGCTAAACTTCGAGTGTTTTATCAAGATGGGATCCAACGGTATCAGATAGTGGAAGAATCGACTGCAGACATGAAGGCCAGAGGGTTGCCCGTCAGCGTGATCAAACCAAGGGAAAGCCTGGCAGAGGAATTATCCCGCTCCTCTTGGGAAATAGTGCGAGAATCAAGAAGGCAGGAGACGGGAGGAGGCCGAGAGAAGTATATCAGGAAGAGACTGGGAGTTTTCCAAAGACAGCCCTCACCCCCTCCAGAAGAGCCATAAGGTTTGGCTAACTTAAAAATGTTGAGAAGCTAAATGGAAGCAAAAGTAAATGGTGATATACCTATCTTGAGAAATATTTATTATAATGTGGATTTTATATTATTTAGTTGTTATTCTTTATTCACTCACTTACTCCGTTTTCCCCACCAAAATGAGGATATATGTGTTTGTAATATATCTATATATATATATATATATATATATATATATATATATATATATATATATATATATATCTGTGTGTGTGTGTGTGTGTGTGTGTGTGTGTGTGTATATATATATATATATATATATATATGTATATACATATAGGAGTACACAGGGAAATCTTTTCTGTGTAATGGATTTGTTCACTGACTTTTATGAATACTGCAATGGGGGCCCTCAACTCACAAGTGGGAGGGGTTATCCCCCACAGCTAGACATTTCCTCTAGCTCAATGCAGGGTCATCTACTAGACGCCTCAGCCTTGGAATCACCCATTTGTTGCCATTTCTGTTATTATTTGTGTTTCTTGGTTCTTATTTGTTCAGGGAGCAGATCAATTAAGTTTTACCCTGCTAATTTCAATGATACATTGACAGATAAATACAAATGGCTAAGGACAAAGTAAAATTCATTTCTTTTAATGTCAATGGGCTATTAAATCCAATCAAACGTAATAGAATTTTATCCAAAATGAAAAAAGAACAAGCCCATGTAGTATATTTACAGGAAACTCATTTAAGTGATAATGAGCATAAAAAAACTAAAGAGAATGGGCTTCACTAATTTGTTTTTCTCCTCATATAAATCAGGACATAGGAGAGGAGTTGCTATTCCTATCTCAAGTAAGCTAAATTTTGAAAAAGTATTCGAAATGGGAGATAAAGAGGGCAGATATATTCTGGTAAGTGGGAATATAGACAGAAATTCAGTTAATCTATTGAATATATACGCACCCCCGAGAAGTTATATAGATTTCTTTCAGAAAGTTACTGATATTATGGTAGCAGAAACAGAAGGTCTCCTGATATGTGGGGGAGACTTAAATTTACAATTACAACCAAACTTAGACTCTTCCAATAGAAAAACCTATGAAACAAAATCTTTACATAAGAAAGTTAATACACATTTTGAGGATGTTGGTTTAATTGATATATGGAGGGACCTTTTCCCCGACAGAAGGGATTACACTCATTATTCTGCTCCCCATTCTGTATATATAAGAATAGACTATTTCATAACATTTGGAAAAGACAAAGACAAAATAAACACCTGTGGAATTGGGACAATAGATGTAAGTGACCATGCACCTATATATTTATCTGTTGATTTTGACCTACAACCAAAGAATACTATTTGGAAACTAAATTCAAGTCTACTCAATGATCTACTTTAAGGAACAAATTAAAGAAGAAACTGGCCTCTACTTAGAATTTAATGATAATGGAGAGGTTTCACCTCCCATTTTATGGGATACTCTGAAGGCTGTCTTAAGAGGGAAAATTATAGCGATATCTTCATATAAGAAAAAAATAATGAATAAAACATTAGAGGAATTACAAAATAGGCTGAAGGAACCAGAGAAAAAACACAAATTGCATTTGGCACAGGATACATTAGGGGAAATTAAAAAAATTAGGAATGATATAGTTTGGCTACACAAGAAATCAGGAAAAAAATTAATGTTTCTGAAGCAGAGACATCATGAAAGTGGATCAAATTCCATGAAAATACTGGCATGGAAACTGGAAGAAAAGATAGCAGAAAATACAATTCATAGAATTAGGGACCCAAGATTGAAAATGATAAAAAAATAAGCTAAGTGATATTCAAGAAGCTTTTGAAGTGTTTTACAAAACTCTATATTCCAAAGTTCCAGGGGGAAGCATAACCCAAATTGATACCTTCTTGAATTCTCTAGAGTTACCCACTTTAAGCGAAGAACAAAATAGAACGATGACTGCTGACATAACTGAAGTTGAATTAAAAGCTGCAATTAGTAGGCTTAAACTAAGCAAGTCACCAGGATCAGATGGGTATATGGCAGAGTGGTACAAAGAATTTAAAAATGAGTTAATTCCTGTTTTACTCCCCACACTGAACTGGGCTCTAAAAAAGGCACAAATGCCACCCAGTTGGAAGGAAGCGATAATCTCAGCTATACCGAAAGAAGGCAAGGATAAAATGGAATGCGGGTCATTTAGACCAATATCCGTTCTTAATGTAGATTACAGATTATTTACCTCCATCATGGCCAAATGATTAGAGGAGTTTCTACCCGTACTGATACGTAACGATCAGACAGGTTTTATACGATAATGCCAAACACATGACAATATACGAAGGACACTTCACATTATGGATCATATACAAAAAAATACAATTGAAGCAATAGTGATAAGCATGGATGCTGAAAAGGTATTTGATTCGGTTAATTGGAATTTTCTTTACATAGATTTGGTTTCCAAGACATAATTATTAAAACTATACAGACACTATATGACAACTCTACTGCTAGGATTAAAATCAATGGGCATTTATCAAATAGTCTTACCCTAGAAAGGGGCACGAGACAGGGTTGCGCATCATCACCGCTACTCTTCGCATTATATCTGGAACCATTAGCTCAATACATCAGACAAAATGAAGATATCAGGGGAATTACTATTAAAGGGACAGAGCATAAATTGGGTTGTTATGAGGATGACATTTTGATCTATCTAGGGCAACCAACATACTCTTTACCTAAATTGATGCAATCTTTTGAACAATATGGTCAATTATCAGGATACAAGATCAACATAGATAAAACCCAATTACTTTCATATTACTATAGCCCACCAAGAGAAATTGAAAGTAGATATCCCTGGGTATGGCACACAGAATCTTTCAAATATTTGGGCATCATTATGCCAAAAGATTTGGCAAAATTATCAGAATGTAATTATCAGCCTTTATATAAAAAAATTAAGTAAGATATGGCAAGATGGAACCTGATTCCTTTTTTCAGTCTCACTTCAAGGATTGAGTCTATTAAAATGAATATACTGCCTAGACTGTTATATCTCTTTCAGACCCTACCAATAGAGGTTAATCAAAATCAATTCAATGAATGGAACAAGATGTTATCAAGGTATATTTGACAGGGTAAAAGGCCTAGAGTTCATCTCAAAACTCTGCAATTAGCAAAGGAAAAGGGGGGATGGGGCCTACCTTCTCTAAGAGATTATTATTTTGCAGCACAGTTGAGAGCTGTGATATGTTGGTGCAACCCATCATATGACGCTCAATGGAAAAACATTGAGGAGTGGGTACTTCCCATCCCCATACAAGCAATTTTAGCTGATAACAACCTGCAAAGGTACATAAAAGCTATTGATAACCCATGGGTGAAATTGACTCTTAAAATATGGAAAACTACTATAAAAGAATATAATCTAGAGGGAGATATTGCAATTCTTAAATGGTGTGCATATGACTCTGATTTTACACCAAATAAATTGGATGCTAGTTTTAAGGACTGGACAGCTAAAGGAAAAATAGTTCTTTGCAAAATAATGAAAGAAGGAACACTGTTCAGTTTTGAAATGCTTAAAGAGAAACACTTATTAGAAAAACAAGACTTTTATTGGTATTTACAGATGTGACAATATGTTAATAAGACGCTTAAAAATGTAACCAAGGCAAGTACATGCTTGATAGAGCCATTTAGAAAAGCATATAATTCAGATAATAGTAGTAGAATCATTTGAAAATGATTATATGAAAATGAAACATTTTCATATAAAAAATGTAACTATGAAAATGGACAAGGGAGAGCCAGTGGATGTAGTGTACCAGGACTTCCAGAAAGCTTTTGATAAAGTCCCTCATAGGAGATTAGTGGGCAAAATTAGGGCACATGGTATTGGGGGCAGAGTACTGACATGGATTGAAAATTGGCTGACTGACAGGAAACAAAGAGTTGTGATTAACGGGTCCCTTTCAGGATGGCAGGCTGTACCAGTGGGGTACCGCAAGGTTCGGTGCTGGGACCGCAGCTGTTTATAATATACATTAATGATTTAGATGAAGGGATTAAAAGTAACATTAGCAAATTTGCTGATGACACAAAGCTGGGTAGCAGTGTGAAATGTCAGGAGGATGTTAAGACAATGCAGGGTGACTTGGACAGGTTGGGTGAGTGGGAAAATGTATGGCAGATGCAGTTTAATATGGATAAATGTGAGGTTATCCACTTTGGTGGCAAGAACAGGAAGGCAGATTACTATCTAAAATGGAGTCAAGTTAGGAAAAGGGGAAGTACAACGAGATCTAGGTGTTCTTGTACATCAGTCAATGAAAGCAAGCATGCAGGTACAGCAGGCAGTGAAGAAAGCTAATGGCATTCTGGCTTTTATAACAAGAGGAATTGAGTATAGGAGTAAAGAGGTCCTTCTGCAGCTGTACAGGGCCCTGGTGAGACCCCACCTGGAATATTGTGTGCAGTTTTGGTCTCCAAATTTGAGGAAGGACATTCTTGCTATTGAGGGAGTGCAGCGTAGGTTCACAAGGTTAATTCCCGGAATGGTGGGACTGTCATATGTTGAAAGATTGGAGCGACTGGGCTTGTATACACTGGAATTTAGAAGGATGAGAGGGGATCTGATTGAAACATATAAGATTATTAAAGGATTGGACACACTGGAAGCAGGAAGCATGTTCCCGCTGATGGGTGAGTCCAGAACTAGAGGACACAGTTTAAGAATAAGGGGTAGGCCATTTAGAACAGAGATGCGGAAAAACTTTTTCACCCAGAGAGTGGTGGATATGTGGAATGCTCTGCTCCAGAAGGCAGTGGAGGCCAAGCCTCTGGATGCATTCAAGAGAGAGTTAGATACAGCTCTTATAGATAGTGGGGTCAAGGGATATGGGGAGAGGGCAGGAACGGGGTACTGATTGTGTATGATCAGCCATGATCACAGTGAATGGCGGTGCTGGCAAGAAGGGCCGAATTGCCTACTCCTGCACCTACTGTCTATTGTCTATTTCAAGCATGTATAGGGGGTTGTCAATTCTTAAAACATATTCGACTTCATACATTAAAACAAAATGGGAGAAGGAAGGAGGGATAATTATATCTGAGGAAGAATGGACAATAATATGGAGGTATCAATGTGTACCAGTTCACAGAAATGGATGGAAAAACTTGATAAGTATTTTATTACACCCTCTCAGAAATCCCATTATGATAGTAACCTCCCTGTTTGCTGGAGAAATTGTGGAAATCAAAATGCAAATTATTATCATATTTTTTGGGACTACCCTGGTATCAAAGCCTATTGGAGGGGGATACACAATGCCCTACAAGACATCTTTAAATGTGTAATACCTTTAGAGAGTAAGATCATATATTTTGGATATATACCTCAAGAATGGTTGAAAAGAGATAAATATTTAATGAATATACTGTTGGCGGCTGGTAAAAAGACTCTTGCTAGAAATGGTTATCACAGGAGAGCCCAACTTTAAATGCATGGATGGAAATTACAATGGACATTTACAAAATGGAGAAGATAACAGCATCTGTTAATCATAAGCTGGAACAATTTGATTCATACTGGGAAAAATGGTTTAACTACATAATGCCTCATAGGCCTGATTTTATTCTTACAAATCAATTAATATTTTGTAAAAAAAAAAGATCACTCCCTACTTGTACATATTTTTTTCCTTTTGCTTGTTTTTTCTCTCCACTCTTTTCTATAAGTGTATACCTCAGATAAATACTATGTGGAGATTTGTGACATATATGATAATATGATATATATGTACAATGTCTGAAATACATCTTATGGAAATGTTTGTTTGATGATGAACTTCAATAAAAAAATAAATTACCAAAAAGTCCATAAGACATAACAACAGAATTAGGCCAAATGGCCCATTGAGTCTGCCCGGCCATTCCAATACAGGTGGCCCCTGTTTCTCGAACGTTTGCTTTACGACAGCTCACTGTTATGAAAGATCTACATTAGTTTCGCTAACCAAAGAGGATTTTCACTTTTACGAAAAAAAGACGCCCGCTTTATACGTGTATTTACCCCAAGAAAGACACCGTGACCGTGAAGCCTTGCGCGGGCAGTTGTGTGCGCATGTGTGTATGTGTGTAGGCGTGTACATGCCGATTTTTTTCTCCAAATCGATTTTGGCTTGCTGTCTTCCCGATTTTGATAACTAAAACTACACTGTACATACAAATATTTCTACTTTACATATGCTGTATATTTATCATATCATTCCTGATTTTACTATATGCTAGTGTTACTTTAGGTTATATGTGTTATTTGGTATGATTTGGTAGGTTATTTTTTGGGTCTGGGAATGCTCAAAAATTTTTCCTATATAAATTAATGGTAATTACTTCTTTGCTTTACGACATTTCGGCTTACAAACGGTTTCACAGGAACGCTCTACCTTCAGATAGCGGGGGAACCTGTATGGCTGATTTATTATCAATCTCAACCCTATTCTCCTACCTTCTCCCAGTAATCTTTGATGCCCTGACTAATCAAGAACCTAGCAACATCTGTTTTGAGCATACCCAATGACTTGTCTTCCACAGCCATTCATGAAAATGAATTCCACCGATTCACCACCTCTAGCCAAAGACATTCCTCCTCATCTCTATTCTAAATAGATATCCCTCTATTCTGAGGCTGTAGCCTCAGGTCCTAGACTCACCCAGTGTTGGAAACACTTGCTCCACATCCACTCTATCTAGGCCTTTCAATATTTGATAGGTTTCAATCAGATCTCCCATCAGTTTTCTAATCTCCAGCAAGTACAGGCCCAGAATCATCAAATGCTCCTCATACATTACCCCTTTCATTCCTGGGATCTTCTAGACCCCCTCCAATACGTCATATCTTCTCTTAGATAAGGGACCCATATCTTCTCCCAATAATCCAGTGTGGTCTAAGTAATGTCTCATAAAGTCTCAGCATTACATTCTTGCTCTTACATTCTAGTGCTTTCAAAATGAATGCTAACATTGGATTTGCCTTCCTTATCACTGTCCCAAATTTTAGGGAATCCTGTACAAGGACTCCCAAGTGCCTTTGCACTTCTGAGTTTTGAAATTTCTCCTTATTAGAAAATGGTCTACGCCTTTATTCCTTCTACCAAAGTGCATGACTGTACACTTCCCGACACTATATTCCATCTGCCGCTCCTTGGACCATTCTCCCAATCTGCATAAATCCTTCTGCCGGCTCCTTGTTTTCTCAACACTACTGTTCCTCTACCTATCTTTGCATCATCCGCAAACATGGCCACAAAATCATCACATCTATCATCCAAATTAGTGACATATAACATAAAAAGAAACGGTTCCAACACTAACCCCTGCAGAACACTAGTCACCAGCAGGCAAACAGAATATGCTCCTTTTATTCGCATTTTTTGCCTCCTGCCAGTCAATCTTTATCCATGCTAGTACCTTTCCTGTAATACCATCAGCCTCATGTGTGGCACCTTGTCAAAGGCCATATGAGAAGCCAAGTAAACAACATCCACCGACTCTCCTTTGTCTACCTTGCCTGTTACGTCAGGTAAGAATTCCGCTTTAAGGAAACCATGTTGACTCAGGCCCATTTTATCACGTACCTCCAAGTACCCCAAAACATTAATCTTTGATAATGGACTCCAACATCTTCCCAACCACTGAAGTCAGGCTAACTGCCCTATAATTTTCTTTCTTCTACCTCCTTCCCTTCTTGAAAAGTGGAGTGACATTTGCAATTTTCCTGTCCTCTGGAACCATTCCAGAGTCAAGTGATCTGGAAAGATCATTACTAATGCCTCCATGATCTCTTCAGATACTTCTTTCAGAAGCCTGGGGTACAGTTTATCTAGTCCAGATGGCTTATCTACCTTCAGACCTTTCAGCTTCCCAAGAACCTTCTCCTTAGTAATAGCACCAACACTCACTTCTGTCTTCTGACATTCACTAATTTCTAGTATAATGTAGTGTCTTCTACAGTGAAGTCTGACAGAAAAAACTTATTACAAAGAACAGATAGTGTGGCAATCAAACAGGTAGAAACAGGTAGTACTTTGACAATTGATGCCCACTCTCTGTACGTTGAGTTTTACTTGCAGTCTGATTCAGTGACACACATGACAAGAGACAGAATCTGTGGCTCAGCAGGGAAGGGTTAAAGTCAGGCAGAGCAATAGCGATTGGAGACTCGATAGGGGACAGACGGGAGATTCTGTTGCCATGAGAAACTCCAGGACAGTGTGTTGCCTCCCAGATGCTAAAGTCTAGGATGTCTCAGAGCATATTCTCAATGGGAATGGTGAGCAGCCAGAAGTCGTGGCACGCATTGGTACAAATGACTAAGTTTGAAAGGGAGAAGCGGTCCTGGGCAGCGAATAATAGGGTGGTAGGAAGGAGGCTGAAGAGCAAGACCTCCAAGGTAATAATCTCTGGATTACTCCCTGTCAGGGTAGGAATAGGATGATAGTACAAATGAATGAGTGGCTGAGGAACTGGTGCAGGGTCAGGATCTTAGGTACTTCGATCATTGGAATCTCTTCTGAGGCAGGGGTATCTGGGGCACCTATAGAAGAGGGACAGTTGCACCCCAACTGGAGGGGAACCAGTAAAAACAGATATGAATGGACCGATAGTTCGAAGTAGGTGTGTTTTAATGCTAGGAGGATTATGGGTAAAGGTGATGAACTTCGAGCATGGATCAGTACTATGATGTTCCGGCCATTACAGAGAGTTAGTTGGTTGAGAGAGGAGCAGGAATGGATGATTAATATCCCAGGGTTTCAATAGTTTAGAAAAGATAGAGGGAGATAAAAGAGGGTGGAGGAGTTGCACTACTAATCAGGGACAACGTCACAGCTACACTCAGACGAAACATAATGGAGGGTTCATCCACTGAGTCTATGTGGGTAGAACTCAAGAATTGGAAGGGTGCAAACACTCAAATTGGATTGTATTACAGACCCACCCCCCTCTATTAGCCACAGGGACAATGAGGAACGCTAATGCAGGCAGATTAAGGAAAAGTGTAAAGACAATAGGGTTGTTGTCATTGGGGATTTCAACTTCCCTAATATACACGTTTCTGAGTGCAAGATGGTTAGACAGGGCAGAAGCTGTAAGGTACATCCATGAGGGTTCCTTAAATCAACATGTAAATAGTCCAACAAGAGCAGGGACTGTCCTGGGCCTGGTGTTGGGTAATGAGCCTGGCCAGGTGACTGACCTTTCAGTTGGTGAACAGTGCCCACAACTCCTTAAGTTTTAAGATAGTTATAAATGAGGATAAATAAGGACCTTGCCAGAGTATACAAATTGGAGCAGAGCAAATTATGAGAGCATCAAGCAAGAACTAGGGCGAGTTAATTGGGAACAGCTGCCGGGGGGTGCTTGTGTGCTGAGCACATTGCTAGACACTCAGACATTGCATGACTGCACGGCCAAATCACTTTGTCAAGTTCACTGATGACACAACAGTGCTGGATCATTACTAACAATGATGAGACAGCCTACAGAGAGGAGGTAGAAGAATAAGACCTTGAGACCTGAAGCCAGGCAAATACCCTCTTCTTTAATGTCAACAAGACAAAGGAGAACTTGACCACTCACACCCTTCTTCACATCGAAGGCACAGCACTGGCTTGTCCATAGAAGGCTGAGGGTAGTGGTCAAAGGGAATGTTATGGTGAGGTTGTACAAGGCATTGGTGAGACCGAATTTGGAGTATTGTGAGCAGTTAGGGCCACCGAATTACTGGAGGGATATTAATAAGGTTGAAAGAGTACAGAAAAGGTTTACAAGGATGTTACCGGTACTTGAGAAACTGAGTTACAGAGAAAGGTTGAATAGGTTAGGACTTTATTCCCTGGAGCGAGGAAGAATGAGGGGGGATTTGATAGAGGTATATAAAATTATGATGGGTATAGATAGAGTGAATGCAAGCAAACTTTTTCCACTGAGGCTAGGGGAGAAAAAAAAGAGGACATGGGTTAAGGGTGAAGGGGGAAAAGTTTAAAGGGAACATTGGGGGAGGCTTCTTCACACAATGAGTGGTGGGAGTGTGGAATGAGCTGCCAGATGAAGTGTTAAATGTGCCAAGGTGACAAGGTGCCACACATGAGGCTGATGGTATTACAGGAAAGGTACTAGCATGGATAAAGATTGACTGGCAGGAGGCAAAAAATGTGAATAAAAGGGGCATATTCTGTTTGCCTGCTGGTGACTAGTGTTCTGCAGGGGTTAGTGTTGGAACCGTTTCTTTTTATGCTATATGTCACTAATTTGGATGTCACTTATGTCACTTTTAACATTTAAGAAAAACTTGGGACAGGTACATGGATGAAAGGTGCATGGAGGGATATGGGCCAGGTGCAGAGTTAGTGGGACTAGGCAGAAAAATGGTTTGGCACAGCCAAGAAGGGCCAAAAGTCCTGTTTCTGCGCTGTAATGTTCTATGGTTCTATGGTTGTATGGACTGATTCTAGCTGGAGGTCTGTAATTAGTGGTGTTCCGCATAGCTGTTTGTGACGTATATAAATGAGCTAAATGAAAATGTGAACGTGAGGATTAGTAAGTTTGTAGATGAAGTTGGAAGTAGGTACAGAGATGTTAGGGGTAAGTTTTTTTATGCAGTGAGTGGTAAGTGCGTGAAATGGGCAACAGTGGTGGAGGTGGATACAACAGGAACTTTTAAGAGACTCCTGGATAGGAACATGGAGCTTAGACAAAATAGAGGGCTATAGAACATAGAATAGTACAGCACATTACAGGCCCTTCGGCCAACAATGTTGTGCCGACCCTCAAACCCTGCCTCCCATATAACCCTCCAGGCTATGGATAACCCTAGGTAATTATTAAAGTAAGTACATGTTTCGCACAGCATTGTGGGCTGAAGTGCCTGAATTGTGCTGTAGGTTTTCTATGTTTCTATGATACAAAGATCGGAACTGATGCGGATAGTATAGATGACTGGCCAAGTATATCAGTTGCAGATATGGGTGGAGAAATGGCAGATGGAGTTTATCCTGCCCAAAGGTGAAGTGTTACACCTTGTAGGTCAAATGTAAAGAGACTGTACACTGCAAGACCATTAACAGTGTTGATGAGCAGAGGGATCTTGGGGTCTAAGTTCATAGCTCCCTGAAAGTGGCTACACAGGTTGATAGGGTGGCTATGAAGGCACATAGCATACTTGCCTTATTAGTCGAGGCATTGAGTTCAAAAGTCAGGAAGTTCTGTTGCAGCTTTATAAATTTCTAGTTAGGCCACATCTGGAGTATTACATATAGTTCTGGTTGCCCCACTATAGGATGGGTGTCAAGGCTTTGGAGAGAGTGCAGAAGAGGTTTACCAGGATGCTGCCTGGATTGGAGGTCATGTGCTATAACGAGAGGCTGGACAAACTTGGGTTGTTTTCTCTGGATCAGTGGAGACTGAGGGGACAGAGGTTTACAAGATTATGAGAGACATAGATGAGAACAGACAGACAGTATATTTTTCCTAGGGTTGAAATATCTGATACCAGAGGTCATGCATGTAAGGTGAGAGGGGGGAATTTCAAAGAAATTGAGAGGGGCAAGTTTTTTTTTAACACAAAGAGTGGTGGGTATCTGGAATGCACTGCCTGGGGTAATGGGAGAGGCAGAAATATTAGAGACTTTTAAGAGACTCTTAGATAGATACAAGAAAGTGAGGAAAATTGAAGGACATGGACATTGTGTAGGCAGAAGAGATTAGCTTGGTTACCCATTTGATTACTAACTTAATTGGTTCAGCACAATTTCGTAGGTCAAAGGGCCTGTTCTTATGCTATACTGTTCTATGTTTTGTAAACAATCTGTTGGGTCACAAAGCATCTGTAGGAGGAAAACAATTAAGGATGACAGCAACATTGAGTACTGTTTGGCCTCCATTCTTTGTGGATGTGCACTGAACCCAATGGACTCATTCCATCTTGGACCTCCAGCTGAACCAGCAGTTTGAAAAGCTCAAACAAATAAATAGAGGGTTACCTCAAGCAGAGCAGCCTGTGGAAAGCAGCCAGTGAGTGAGTGGGCCAGTGAAGGAGTGGAGATTTCAGGCTTTGACTCGAGAGTTTCTGGCAGTTTTGGCAGTTGGACTGTGCAATCAAGTCAATCAAGATTTGAATAGCTCAGACTCAGCAGAAAGCAGCTGATTGGGCAATCGAGGTCAGGTGACCAAGCAGTTTGAAAAGCTCAAACAAATAAATAGACGGTTACCTCAAGTGGAGTGGCCTACGAGTGAGCGGGCCATTGAAGGAGTGGAGATTTGAGGCTTTGATGCAAGAGGTTTCGACAAGAAGAGGTGGAGGACGAGCTTCACTCCAAGTGAGGTAAGGCCGGGTAAGTTCCTTTCAAAGGAGAAAGTTTCAAAAGTTGAGGCAAGTATTAGGTAGGTCATGGCAGCTGAGATCGGCCCCGTGGTTTGTTCATCCTGCAGCATGTGGGAAATCAGGGATACTTCCAGTGTCCCTGACGACTATGTGTGCAGGAAGTGTGTCCAACTGCAGCTTCTGGCAGACCGCATTGAGCGTCTGAAGCTGCGATTGGATTCATACTGGAGCATCCGCGATGCTGAGAAAGTCGTGAATAGCATGTTCAGTCAGTTGGCCACACCGCAGGTAACGGCTACACAGACAGAAAGGGAAGGGGTGGCCACTAGACAGCGTAGCAGTAGGCAGGTAGTGCAGGAGTCCCCTGAGGTCATCTCCCTCCTAAACATATATACTGTTTTGGATACTGTTAGGGGAGATGTCTCAATAGGGGAAGGCAGCAGCAGCCGAGTTCATTGCACCATGGGTGGCTCTGCGGCACAGGAGGGAAGGAAAAGGAGTGGGAGAGCTATAGTGATAGGGGATTCGATTGTAAGGGGAATAGATAGGTGTTTCTGCGGCCGCAAACGAGACTCCAGGATGGTATGTTGCAAGGGTCAAGGATGTCTCTGAGCGGCTGTAGGACATTCTGGAATGGGAGGGTGACCAGCCAGTGGTTGTGGTGCACATAGGTATCAACGATATAGGTAAAAAATGGGATGAGGTCCTACAAGGTAAATTTAGGGAGTTAAGAGATAAACTAAAAAGTAGGACCACAAAGGTAATAATCTCTGGATTACTACCAGTGCCACGTGCTAGTCAGAGTAGAAATAGGAGGATATTTCAGATTAATATGTGGCTTGAAAAATGGTGCAAGGGGGGAGGGATTCAAATTTCTGGGGCATTGGAACCAGTTCTGGGGGAGGTGGGACCGGTATAAGATAGATAGATAGATAGATAGATACTTTATTCATCCCCATGGGGAAATTCAACTTTTTTTCCAATGTCCCATACACTTGTTGTAGCAAAACTAATTACATACAATACTTAACTCAGTAAAAAAATATGATATGCATCTAAATCACCATCTCAAAAAGCATTAATAATAGCTTTTAAAAAGTTCTTAAGTCCTGGCGGTAGAATTGTAAAGCCTAATGGCATTGGGGAGTATTCATCCTGTCTTCATCCTGTCTGAGGAGCATTGCATCGATAGTAACCTGTCATTGAAACTGCTTCTCTGTCTCTGGATGGTGCTATGTAGAGGATGTTCAGAGTTATCCATAATTGACCGTAGCCTACTCAGCGCCCTTCGCTCAGCTACCGATGTTAAACTCTCCAGTACTTTGCCCACGACAGAGCCCGCCTTCCTTACCAGCTTATTAAGACGTGAGGCGTCCCTCTTCTTAATGCTTCCTCCCCAACACGCCACCACAAAGAAGAGGGCGCTCTCCACAACTGACCTATAGAACATCTTCAGCATCTCACTACAGACATTGAATGACGCCAACCTTCTTAGGAAGTACATTCGACTCTGTGCCTTCCTGCACAAGGCATCTGTGTTGGCAGTCCAGTCAAGCTTCTCGTCTAACCGTACTCCCAGATACTTGTAGGTCTTAACCTGCTCCACACATTCTCCATTAATGATCACTGGCTCCATATGAGGCCTAGATCTCCTAAAGTCCACCACCATCTCCTTGGTCTTGGTGATATTGAGACGCAGGTAGTTTGAGTTGCACCATATCACAAAGTCCTGTATCAGTTTCCTATACTCCTCCTCCTGTCCATTCCTGACACACCCCACTATGGTCGTGTCATCAGCGAACTTCTGCACATGGCAGGACTCTGAGTTATATTGGAAGTCTGATGTGTACAGGGTGAACAGGACCGGAGAGAGTACGGTTCCCTGCGGCGCCCCTGTGCTGCTGACCACCGTGTCAGACCTACAGTCTCCCAACAGGACGGCCTGCACCTGGGCTGGACTGGAACCAATGTCCTACGGGGAGCGTTTGCTACTGCTGTTCAGGAGGCTTTAAACTAATGTGGCAGGGGGATGGGAACAAGTGCAGAGAGACAGAGGGGTGTAAAATGAGGGTAGACGCAAAAAGTAGTAAGGTGAAAAGTAAAAGTGGCAGGCAGGCAAATCCAGGGCAAAAAGCAAAAAGAGACACTTTTCAACATAATTGTATAAAGGCTAAGAGTGTTGTAAAAACAAGCCTGAAGGCTTTGTGTGTCAATGCGAGGAGCATTCGTAACAAGGTGGATGAATTGAATGTGCAGATAGTTATTAATGAATATGATATAGTTGGGATCACAGAGACATGGCTCCAGGGTGACCAAGGATGGGAGCTCAACATCCAGGGATATTCAATATTCAGGAGGGATAGACAGGAAAGAAAAGGAGGTGGGGTAGCATTGCTGGTTAGAGAGGAGATTAATGCAATAGAAAGGAAGGACATTAGCCTGGAGGATGTGGAATTGATATGGGTAGAGCTGCATAACACTAAGGGGCAGAAAACGTTGGTGGGAGTTGTGTACAGGCCACCTAACTGTAGTAGTGAGGTTGGGGATGGCATTAAACAGGAAATTAGAAATGCGTGCAATAAAGGAACAGTAATTATAATGGGTGACTTCAATCTACATTTAGATTGGGTGAACCAAATTGGTAAGGGTGCTGAGGAAGAGGATTTCTTGGAATGTATGCGGGATGGTTTTCTGAACCAACATGTCGAGGAACCAACTAGAGAGCAGGCCATTCTAGATTGGGTATTGAGCAATGAGGAAGGGTTAGTTAGCAATCTTGTCGTGCAAGGCCCCTTGGGTAAGAGTGACCATAATATGGTGGAATTCTTCATTAAGATGGAGAGTGACATAGTTAATTCAGAAACAAAGGTTCTGAACTTAAAGAAGGGTGACTTTGAGGGTATGAGACGTGGATTAGCTAAGATAGACTGGCAAATGATACTTAAAGGTTTGATGGTGGATATGCAATGGCAAGCATTTAAAGATCGCATGGATGAACTACAATAATTGTTCATCCCAGTTTGGCAAAAGAATAAACCAGGGAAGGTAGTGCACCCGTGGCTGACAAGGGAAATTAGGGATAGTATCAACTCCAAAGAAGAAACATATAAATTAGCAACAAAAAGCGGCACACCTGAGGACTGGGAGAAATTCAGAGACCAGCAGAGGAGGACAAAGGGCTTAATTAGGAAAGGGAAAAAAGATTATGAGAGAAAGCTGGCAGGGAACATAAAAACTGACTGTAAAAGCTTTTATAGATACATGAAAAGAAAAAGATTGGTCAAGACAAATGTTGGTCCTTTACAGTCAGACACAGGTGAATTGATCATAGGGAACAAAGACATGGCAGACCAATTGAATAACTACTTTGGTTCTGTCTTCACTAAGGAGGACATAAATAATCTTCCGGAAATAGTAAGGGACCGAGGGTCTAGTGAGATGGAGGAACTGAGGGAAATACATGTTAGTAGGGAAGTGGTGTTAGGTAAATTGAAGGGATTAAAGGCAGATAAATCCCCAGGGCCGGATGGTCTGCATCCCAGAGTGCTTAAGGAATAGTGTAATAATAATGCCCAAGAAATAGTGGATGCATTAGTGATAATTTTTCAAAACTCCTTAGATTCTGGATTAGTTCCTGAGGATTGGAGGGTGGCTAATGTAACCCCACTTTTTAAAAAAGGAGGGAGAGAGAAACTGGGGAATTATAGACCGGTTAGTCTGACATCGGTGGTGGGGAAAATGCTAGAGTCGGTTATCAAAGATGTGATAACAGCACATTTGGAAAGAGGTGAAATGATCGGACAAAGTCAGCATGGATTTGTGAAAGGAAAATCATGTCTGACGAATCTTATAGAATTTTTTTGAAGATGTAACTAGTAGAGTGGATAGGGGAGAGCCAGTGGATGTGGTATATTTAGATTTTCAAAAGGCTTTTGACAAGGTCCCACACAGGAGATTAGTGTGCAAACTTAAAGCACATGGTATTGGAGGTATGGTATTGATGTGGATAGAGAATTGGTTGGCAGACAGGAAGCAAAGAGTGGGAGTAAATGGGACCTTTTCAGAATAGCAGGCAGTGACTAGTGGGGTACCGCAAGGCTCAGTGTTGGGACCCCAGTTGTTTACAATATATATTAATGATTTAGACGAGGGAATTAAATGCAGCATCTCCAAGTTTGCAGATGACACGAAGCTGGGCGACAGTGTTAGCTGTGAGGAGGATGCAGGGTGACTTGGATAGGTTAGGTGAGTGGGCAAATTCATGGCAGATGCAATTTAATGTGGATAAATGTGAGGTTATCCACTTTGGTTGCAAGAACAGGAAAACAGATTATTATCTGAACGGTGGCCGATTAGGAAAAGGGGAGATGCAACGAGACCTGGGTGTCATTGTACACCAGTCATTGAAGGTGGGCATGCAGGTACAGCAGGCGGTGAAAAAGGCAAATGGTATGTTGGCATTCATAGCAAAAGGATTTGAGTACAGGAGCAGGGAGTTTCTACTGCAGTTGTACAAGGCCTTGGTGAGACCACACCTAGAATACTGTGTGCAGTTTTGGTCCCCTAATCTGAGGAAAGACATTCTTGCCATAGAGGAACTACAGAGAAGGTTCACCAGATTGATTCCTGAGATGGCAGGACTTTCATATGAAGGAAGACTGGATCGACTAGGCTTATACTCACTGGAATTTAGAAGATTGAGGGGGGATCTTATTGAAATGTATAAAATTCTAACGGGATTGGACAGGCTAGATGCAGGAAGATTGTTTCCGATGTAGGGGAAGTCCAGAACAAGGGGTCACAGTTTAAGGATAAAGGGGAAGCCTTTTAGGACCGAGATGAGGAAAAACTTCTTCACACAGAGAGTGGTGAATCTGTGGAATTCTCTGCCACAGGAAACAGTTGAGGCCGGTTCATTGGCTATATTTAAGAGGAAGTTAGATATGGCCCTTGTGGCTAAAGGGATCAGGGGGTATGGAGAGAAAGCAGGTACAGGGTTCTGAGTTGGATGATCAGCCATGATCATACTGAATGGCGGTGCAGGCTCGAAGGGCCGAATGGCCTACTCCTGCACCTATTTTCTATGTTTCTAAGATAGCCCTGGTGATTCCCAAGGCAGAGGAATGGGTGATGGGCCACACGTACGCCAAGTACATCACACCTGATAACCAAGTTCCTCCTAGTTATTGAGAGTTCCACTTCCACGGTTCAAATCTTTCTTTGGACTTTTTAATCCACTCAAGCCAATTGTTCTAAACACTTTCATCCCTTGAAACTATATCCCCAGCACCTTCAAGTAGTCTGACCTGACAGTAAAGGTGACACTTGAGCAATCAGGCCAGTTGCCTCACTCTTCCAGTGGTTTACTCTGACTCACAAAGCCAATGAAGAGAGAAAAACAAAGTCAGTTCAAGAGTTGCATGACTTGCACTGGAACTGGTCAGTTGTAATACAGCAGACAAAATGAGTCATCTGAATTCATTATTGAGTCTAGAGGGCTACAATGTGCCAAGATTAAGGATGAGGTGTTGTTTCACAGCTGTTAAGTTGGACCTTGCTGAGACTGTGTAGGAGGAACAGAGGGATAGGTCAGGTGGGAATGGGGTGGAAAATTAATCACAGGTAATAGCAATAATGCCTCCAAATGGAAGCAGATTGGATTTTTATTAAAAAGCATGTTATGATCCAGAATATAGTTTTTGTAAGATAGATGGAAACAGTCCTCTCTTCAAAAGTGAATTAGAGAAGTATATTGCAGGGGCTTGCTGAAACTGGCCTCCAGCTTTAAACAACTTTTTCAGCCAAGTAGTTAATTGGTGATCTTAATGTCTGACAGTTTGCTATGTTACCTGTGGTGATAAGATTGTGGAATATTTCTGTGTATCCAATCTACTACCTTTTATCATCTCTTGTAGGACATAAATGCACGTTATGGCCAGGCAGAATCCCACTGTCTTTGGCAAGCAGCAAGTCAAGTTGCTTTTTATTGCCATTTTGACCATAAACTGCTGGTACAGTACACAGTAAAAACGAAACAACGTTCCTCCAGGACCATCATGCTACATGAAACAACACCTACAAACTACATGAAAAAATTACCAAGATAAACTGTTGATCCACAAGATGAATAGCTCAAAAATATAAGTAAAAATGGATTGTCTGAATTTACTGTAAGGCCCTTTATTTAATTATGAAAAGTTATCCCTTGTGGAGAATATTCAGTCGCACGGTGAAAATGCGTATTATGAGTAGCAAACACAGAATGGAGTATTAAATCAAAATCTGGAAGCAAAACTAACGTTCAGCTTTTGTTTCCCTTTCCACAGCTGCTGACTAATCATAGCCAAAACCCTGAAAAGACAGACAGGATCAAATCCAGTGAAAAATGGTGCTATCGTTTGGATGCCAATGTTTGTGGAGAGGATAAATAGAAATAGAACTGGGAACTGCTTGTGAAATGGCAGACTCCATAGCCATAAACTTGATTATACTGATCCTTTTGAAGCAAGCCTAAAAGGCAATGCAAATTTGACAGAAGGCAGATTTGTCTCTATTAGAATCAGGTAGCATGGTAGATGAGGACAAGAGGAACCCTATCCTGGTATGGTGGTAGGTGAGGACAAGAGGAAACCTTATCCCTGGTAGGATGGTAGGTGGATGAGGTGAGAGATGTGCGTGAAATGGAAGAGATGCGGTTAAGGGCAGTGTTGATGGTGGAGGAAGGGAAGACCCTTTCTTTGAAGGAGGGGGACATCTCTGTTCTGGAATGAAAAGTCTCATTCTGAGAGGAGATGAGAGAAGGGCATGATGTTTTTACAATCAACAGGGTGGGAAGAGGTATAGTCCAGGTAGCAGTGAGAATCAGTGGGTCTATAATACCATTCGGTAGATAAGCTGTCCCCAGAGAAAGAGACAGTGAGATCGAGGAGGGGGAGGGAGGTGTCAGAAATGGACTAGGAAAGTTTGAAGGCAGGGGGGAAGTTGGAGACAAAGTGGATGAATTTGACAAGTTCAGCATGGGTACAGGAAGCAGTACCTATTCAGTCGTTGAAGTAGCGTAGGAAAAGTAGGGGTCGGTCACCAGTGTAGGCTTGGAACATGGACTGTTCCACGTAGCCGACAAAAAGGCAGGCATAGCTGGGACCCATGCGAGTGTCCGTGGTTACATCTTTTGTTTGAAGGAAGTGGGAGGAGCCAAAGGAGAAATTATTAAGAGTGAGGACAAGTTCCGCTGGAGAGGAGTGGTGGTACAGGGTCCTTCCAGGTGAGGCAATACTTCACCTGAGTCTGTTGGAGTCATATACTGTGTCCTGTGCTCCCGGTGTGGCCTCTTGTATATTGACGAAGATTGAGAGACTGCTTTGCCAAACACCTATGCCTCATCTGCCAGAAGAAGCGGGATCTCCCAGTGGCCACCCATTTTAATTCCATTTCCCATTCCCACTGTTGTATTCTGTAGTCCACATCCCAGCTACTGTTGGGAGGCCTGTATATAACTGCCATCAGGGTCCTTTAACTCTTGCAGTTTCTTAATTCAATGCTCAAGGATTCAACATCTTCCGACCCTATGTCACATCTTACTAATGATTTGATGCCATTCTTTACCAGCAGACACACGCCACCCCCTCTGCCTACCTTCCTATCCCTCTAATACAATGTGTAACCTTGGACATTCAGCTCCCAACTACAACCATCCTTCAGCCATGATTCAGCGATGGCCACAACATCATACCTGGCAATCTGTAATAGTGTAACAAGATCATCCACCTTATTGCTTACATTCTGTGTGTTCAGATATTACACCTTGAGTACTGTATTTGCTACTCTTTTTGATTCTGCATCCGTAATGCATGGATACTTAACCTGCTGGCTACAATTTTGTCCTATCATCTGCCTGCCCTTCCTGACAATCTGATTCACGCTCTCTTTGCTTTTCACCATCTGTCCTATCCTGAGAGTAGACAGGGTAGATATTCAGTCTTTTTTCTCCTAGTATGGAATTATCAAAAGGCAGAGGTTTAAGGTGAGTGGAGGAAAGATTGAAGGAGTTTCATGAGGTAATTTTCATTTACACAAGAGAGTGGTAGATGCCTGGAATATACTTTTAGGGTAGGGGTAACATGCAGATGTGATGGCAACATTCAAAAGGCAAGGGGGTGGGTGGGGAATAATGGGCTGCAGACTATGTGCAGGCAGAGGCATTATGGTAGGTGCAGGAGCAACAGAGCTAAGGGTCTAGTCCAGTGCCATATAACACTTGTGTTCTACGTTCAGATTAAAGCTAATAGTACATGGTATTGTTTGGTTAAATGAAAGAGCTCAAAACCTAATCTTTCAGCAAGTGAATCTTGCCTTTGTACAGAGCAGCATAAAATATTCTAGTTCTATTCTTTGCTGTTGTGGTTAAATTGTGATTTGAAAAATCTATGGTAATTTGTATAATTGATAGCATTTTAATTGGATTGAGGACTAAACTTATGCAAGAAAATATCCTACTCCAATTTCGTATTACTAATCTGTTAGCTGAGTTGACTCACTGTAGGGGAAGAAATAACAATTTCTCACCGTAATTAGACTGAGTGTATTAACATGAAAGGTGAATACAGATCAGCTCATGAATTTTATTAATTCACTGTCAGTCACTGACAATTTCCCTGCAATTGCCTCCAAATTAATGGCAAATCTACAAACTAGGTTTCTTATTACATTAATAATTTAACCTCAGCAATTAAAAGAACACCCCAATACAACAAACAGATATATTTTACACTGAGGACATTCACCCACACTTAATTAGATCTCATAAATATTCATTATCTGCAAGAGAGGAAAAATAGTAAGCCTCTTTGCTAAAAAATACAATCCCAATTATAGAGCAGGAAAAAGATCCATCATAATTCTGCCAACTACACCCAATCTCTGCAGAGGTTCAGAAAATTGTTTTTTGGGTTGCCTGCTCTGCTTCAGGAAGCTTTGGTCATTTGTAGAGATACTTTGGGCACCAGATGCTGAACAGTGAACCAAGAGGATTCTGATCGGTCTAGTGTATGATTAAAGCTGGGAGTGTTTTTGAATTGAATTGACTTTATTTCTTACATCCTTCACATACATGAGGAGTAAAACTCTTTGCATTACGTCTCCATCTAAATGTGCAAACATAGTAATTTATAATATATAAAACAGTCAATGTAATATAGAGTACACTCAAATCAGAGTGAGTTTATCAGTCTGATGGCCTGGTGGAAGAAGCTGTCCCAGAGTCTGTTGGTTCTGGCTTTTATGCTGTGATACCGCTTCCTGGATGGTAGCAGCTGGAATAGCTGGTGGTTGAGGTGACATGGTACCCAATGATCCTACACACCTACCCTTGTAAACGTCCTGAATCAAGGGAAGTTCACAACTATAGATGCGCTGGGCTATCCGCACCACTCTCTACAGAGTCCTGCGATTAGGGGAGGTATAGTTCCCATACCAGGCAGTGATGCAGCTGGTCAGGATGCTCTCAACTGTGCTCCTGCAGAAAGTTCTTAGGATTTGGGGGCCCATCCCAAATTTCCTCAACCGTCTACGGTGAAAGAGGTGCTGTTGTGCCTTTGTCACCACACAGCTGGTGTGTACAGACCACGTGACGTCCTCAGTGATGTGGATGCCAAGGAACTTGAAGCTGTTTACCCTGTCAACCCCAGATCCACTGATGTCAATAGGGGTTAGACCATCTCCATTCCTCCTGTAATCCACAACCAGCTCCTTTGTTTTAATGACATTGTGGGAGAGGATGTTTTCTTGACACCACCATGTCTGAGAATTGACTTCTTCCCTGTAGGCCACCTCATTATTGTTTGAGATAAGGCCAAAGTAGTGTTGTCAGCAAATTTAATTAGCAGATTGGAGCGGTGGGTGATGATACAGTTATGGGTATACAGAGAGTAAAGGAGGGGACTCAGCCCTGAGAATTGTCCTTGTCTTCCTCTTGTCCTCTCCCACCAGCCTGCTGACCTGCATCAACACTAACCCGCCTAAGAGCCCCCAACCTACCCTACCACCCTTCCATTACCTTATAGAAACATAGAAACATAGAAAATAGGTGCAGGAGTAGGCCATTTGGCCCTTCGAGACTGCACCGCCATTCAGTATGATCATGGCTGATCATCCAACTCAGAACCCTGTACCTGCTTTCTCTCCATACCCCCGATCCCTTTAGCCACAAGGGCCATATCTAACTTCCTCAATGGCTAGGTCAGGAATGGCCAGAAATAAATCAAGGTGAGGGAGAATGAGGGTGCAGGAAGTTGTATGAAGACAACAGCTGGAGGGTTAAAAAGAGGAACACAAAGACTTTCAGTGTTAGAAACTGGTAAGTAAAGGAGATGATAATTTGACGCAGTAGAGAAGAGGTGACTGGCAGATGGAACCTGAATGAGGATGGGAGTGGGGGTGGGGGGGAAGGCTGGGTCTCTCTTAACCAATGAGTGAAGGGGCCTCAGAGATGAGATGACAGAGGCGCAAAAGATTGTGAGGCATAGATAGAGTAGGTAGGCAGAATCGGGCAATGGTTAAAATTGAGGGGGGAAATATTTAATAGGTGATCTGAGGGGTAAATTTTTCGAACAAGAATAGTCGGTCTTTGGAATAAGCAGATGATGGAGGCAGAAACATTAACAACTTTTAAGAGGCATCTGGACAGGCACTTAAATCAGTTGTGCATAGAAGGATTTTCAAAGTTCGAAGTTCACAGTTGAAGTACAAAGTAAATTTATTGTCATATTGTATTATGAGCATTCTGTCTGTGTCCCCATATATGAATTTGAGACTCATTTCCTTGGGGGCATTCACAGTATATAAAATAAACAATAGAATCAATGAAAGATGGCACCCAACAGGACACACAGAAAACAATTTGCAAAGGTTAACAAACTGAGCAAACACAAAGAGAGAAAAATAGTAATACAATAATAATAAATAAACTATCCCTGAACCTGACGGTTTGGGTCCTGAGGCTCCTGAACCTCCTTCCTGTTGGCAGCAGTGAGATGAGAACATGGAGATCGTAGAGGACACATTATTGCCAATCCAAACTGACTGGGGTCTGCAAGTGAGGAAATTGAGGATACAGTTGCACACGGAACTACTGAACCCTAGGAATTGAAACTTATTGACCAGTTTTGAGGGGACGAAGGTATTGAATGCCGAGCTGTAGTCAATAAGGAGCATCCTGGTGTATGCACATTCTCTGTCCAGATGTTCCACGGTTGAGTGAAGAGTCAATGAAATAGCATGTGCTGTTGAACTGTAAATAGTAAGCAAATTAGAACAGATCCAAGTCAACCTTTCAAGCCACTTCATCAAAGTGTATGTGAGTGCTACTGGACAACAGTCATTGAAGCAGGTTGCCGTGTTCTTCTTAGGCACCTGTAGAATTGAAGCCTGTATGAAGCATGTGGGTACCCAAGACTGCCAAAGCAAGGGATTAAAGCTATCAGTCAACACTCCAGCCAGTTGATCAGCACAGGTCTTCAGTACTCGGCCAGGTACGCCATCTGGGCGAATGCTTCCCGTGGGTTTACTGTCCTGAAGGATGCTCTCACATCGACCTCAGAAACTAAAATCACAGGATCACCGGGGGCATTAGGTGCCTCCATTATTTGATGGTCAACCAAGCATAAAATGCATTGAGCTCATCTGGGAGCACTTGTTTTATTTATTTAGTGATAGACTGTGACCCTCCCAGCTCTTTAAACCACACTGCCCCAACAATACCACAACCTCGATTAACTCTAAACTAATCACAGGACAATTTACAATGATCCTACCCGTTACGTAGCAGTGTGAATTTAAAACCAAGTGGAAGTGAGATCCTGAGAAATCACCAAAGAAGGAAGGCAAGGCTTCTGGATTATTGTACAATTGTTCCCTGCCTGGTTAATTGCTTTGTGGCATCCAGGAATGTTGCTGTGGACATTTGCTCCCCCAGTCAAGAACCAAGGAGTAATCTGTAGCATGAGATGCAGCTAAAAGAATGAATTATGGTGCTACCTAGGAATCAGAATCGGGTTTAATTATCACTGGTGTAGCTTGTGAAATTTGTTGTCATGCAGCTGCAGTACATTGCAATACACAATAATAAAAAGTACAAATAATAAAAGTATATATATATATAATAGAGCAAAAAGAGGAAAAAAAGTAGTGAGGTAGTGTTCATGGGTTCACTGTCCACCAGAAATCAGATGGCAGAGGGGAAGAAGCTGATCCTGAACCATTGAGTGTGTGCCTTCAGGTTTTGTATCTCCTCCCTGATGGTAGCAATGAGAAGAAGGCACATCCTTGGTGATGGGGGTCCTTAATGATGGATACCACTTTCTTGAGGCATCACTTTGAAGATGTCCTGGATATTGGGAAGGCTAGTGCCCATGATGGAGCTGACAGAGTTTACAACTTTCTGCAGCTTATTTCGATCCTGTGCAGTGGCCCATCCAGACCAGACAGCCATATAACGAGTCCATGGTAAATCCATCAAAATTACAGGTGTCTTTGGTGACATGCCAAATCTCCTCAAACTTCCAATGAAGTATAGCTGCGGTCATGCTTTCTATGTAACTGCATCTATATGTTGGGCCCAAGATTGATTGTCAGAGATATTGACACCCAGGAACTTGAAACTGCTCACCCTTTCCATTTCTGATCCCTCAATGAGGACAGGTGCGTGCTCCCTTGTCTTACCCTCTCTGAAGTCCACAATCAATGCTTTGGTGTAGAATGCAGGGTTGTAGCTGCATCACCACTCAACTTGCTGATATATCTTGCACCTGCACGCCATCTTGTCACCATATGAAATTCAGCTAACAATAGTTGTGTCGTCAGCCAATTTATAGATGGCATTTGAATTGTGTCTAGCCACACAGTCATGGGTGTAGAGAGGTCGAGCAGTGAGCTAAGCACACATCCCTGAGATGTGGAAAATGTTGATTATCAGAGAGGTGGAGATGTTATTTCTGATCCACACAGACTGTGCTCTTCCAACGAGGAAGTCATGGACACAGGGAGCTTTCTGATCAGATCTGTAGGAATGATGGTGTTAAATGCTGACTTGTAGTCAATAAACAGCATCCTGACATAAGTGTTAGCATTGGCCAGATGATCCAAGGTAATGTGAAGAGCCAAAGAGATCGCATCCACTGTGGCAACAGACAAATTGCAGTGGGACCAGGTCCTTGCTGAGGCAGGAGTTGATCCTAGCCACAACTGACCTCTCAAAGCACTTCATCATTGTAGAGTGAATGCAACTGGACAATACAGAAAGCTGCAGATGCTAGAATTTGGAGCAAAACATAAAAGGCCCTGGAGGAATTAAGTGAGTCAGGCAGAATCTGGAATCTGTGATAAATCCTACAGACACATTTTAAGGAGAGTGGGATTTCAGAAAAATTTCAATAAAAATCTATGTTAACCACTAGTATAAATACAACTAAGAAGTGATCATTTCCTGATAAATGCCATAGTTGTCTCTTGACTTCTCTCAGTTCCACTTTTGCAAAGTCCGAGAAAAACAAAATCTGGTTGAAAAAATAATAGCTCAATTAGTGTTGAAGAGGCTGAGATGAGTTCAGTATATAATTATCTGCAAGAAACGCAATTACTAATTACATTAGAAATTAGATCGTAAAATCCTAATACAGTACTTTTTGGAAAAGTCATTGGCCTCTCTAATGTATCTTTTCAGTTCCTTCACAATGCCAAAATGGGCATTATGGTGAACTGCCCAGGGTACACTCCCCAAAAGCAGACAATCAGCAGTCTGAAGTGTGAGAAGTCATTCAGGTTTGATGTTTGAGTAGATAATGTATCGACTCAGCAGTTTGCTGTCTTGAACAGGGGCCATTCCGCGATCCAAAGCGTGAGAAGACATAGCTCATTCAGGTTTGATCACACAGGGCATCAACTCCTGGTAGTTTGGCATTTTGAGCAGTGGCAAAACAACCACTGGGACTGATTGGCAAGAACAAATCAAAATAAGGTGCAGAGCTTACACTAAGAACAAACACTAAGCCAATTACCTTCTTCTCTGGGGTATAAATCTGGTTTACATTCAGCACCATCACAAGATGAACCATCCAGGAGTACACAAAATAGGGTCATAGTAACTGACTAAATTATTTTGGACAAAACCTAGTTTCACAAGATAGAATTTCAAAATTAAGAGATTTTGCGTTATATAATAAACCTATATTTAAAGCTTCAAGCATTATTAGAATTTAGAATTTAGTATTTAAAACTTACATCCATTTCACAACGTGAGGGAGTAAAAATCTTTGTGTTATGTACAGACATGTGAATTTAAAAGTCTAATGGCTTGTAGAAAGAGGCTGTCCCGTAGCCTGTTGGTCCTGGCTTTAATGCAGCTGAACCTATTTATGGTTGGGGTGACTGGTGACCCTGAAGATCTTCCTGGCCTTCTTTACGCACCTGCTGCTGTAAGTGTGTTCAATGGAGGGAAGTTCACATCACAGATGTGCTGGGCTGTTCATACCACTCTCTGAGGTGCCCAATGTTCAAAGTTGGTGCAGTTCCCGTACCAGGCAGTGATACAGCCAGTCAGTATGCTCTCAATGGTGCTTCTGTAGAAGGTCTTAAGGATTTGTGGACCCACACCGAACTTCTTCAGTCGCCTGAGGTAGAGGAGACGCTATTGTGCTTTTGAGCTTGATATTTGTACATTCCCTCTGCAAGATGTATATATCTATCATGCATATTTACCATTAACCTTAATATAAGATGCTCAGTTTCATCAAAAGGAGCCATTTGCAAACAACCATCTTCTGTGATCGTCTTTTTACTTTTATTCTTACAAACATGAAATAGCTATTTATAGTCAAAATAAGGTTGTCAAAATCCAGAATATAAATTTCATGCATTCTTCTTTAAATCCCATTAAAATGTCAATATTGTGGATTTTTAGACTTCACGTGAAAGGGTTGAAGCAAGATGGCATCAGCTGTTTGGAACAAAAGAACCATCTGCTTATGCTTGGCAGAGCAGCTGAAATGTATGCGTGGGTTCACTTCTTAAAATACATTACTTGACGTATGCATGTAATCTCTCCTATTTCTCACTACTGTCACTTTTAGACTGAGGAATGAAGTGTATTCTTCTAGTGTCATGTAACTATATTTAGTTTCGAGAGAGAGCAAACATATGCTTACCCCTTGATTTTTGAACAGATTAACCCTAACTAGGATACTTCCACATAGTAGTGTAAGGCTGATTTAACACTTTATGGAATTTTCCAGTAAACCAAATAAACCAAATCCATGTGATGAATTAACACCTGCAGTGTTCAACACAGCTGTGGCATTCAAAACTGGTGACTCTGACCTGTACAAGAAATTGAGATACCATCTTCGTAAAGCTATCATGGATGGCAAGAGACAACAACAGGCCAAGGTAGATTTCCAGACAGGCAGTCAGTCTTGCTGGGGCTTACCTGCTATGATGGACTACAGACCGAACTCGGCAACATCACCGACAATAGCACATCCCTTCTCAATGAGCTTAATGCATTCAATGCACATTTTGAACTGAAGTGATTAATTTTTTTTTTACAAATGCATTGCGGAACAGACCCTTCTACCAATGAGCCATGCCACCTGGTGACCCATCGATTTAACCCTAGCCTATTCACAGGACAGTTGACAATGACCAGTTAACCTACTAACCGGTACATCTTTGGACTGTAGGAGAAAACCGGAGTACCCAGAGGAAAAGTGCACACAGGAAGAACATAGATACTTTCTTACAGAGGATGCCAGAATTGAACTCCAAGCTCGTAGCTGTAATACGGTTGCGCTAACTACCTCAATAGCGTGGCACAGTACCTGTCACTACCTGTCCCAACAGCCCCCAGTGCACCTGTACCTACACACACTGTTACAGATGTTAGATCAGACCTCCAGAGAATGAATTGACAAAAGCATCTGGCCCAGATGGAGTCCCCAGCCACTTTCTTAGTTCCTGTGCAGATGAACAGGGGGTGTTTTATCAGGTTTTTAAACTGACGCTACTTCAATCAGAGGTTCCAAACTGCTTTAAGAAGATTATCATGCATTTTTATTCAAGATGAGGAAATGTGTCAAGAAGGTAAAGTCAATAATGTAGAAAACTGGACACACCAGGAATGTTGACTCGCTGTACGGTTTCAGTAAAGCAAAATTGAAGAAATGACGGTTCCAACTGTCTGTGTCTTACAATCCACAATGGCTTCAACTTGTACAATATCATCCAAGCATGGTATGCACACCAGATCAATAAGCCCCAAGCCCTAGGCCTCAATACTTCCTTGTGCAACACTGGATCCTCGATTTCCTCACTTGTAGACCCCAGTCATTTTGGATTGGTAACAATATCTCCCCCACAGTCACCATCAGCACAGGCGCACCACAAGGCTGTGTACTTTGCCCCCTGTTCTACTCCCTTTACACTTCTGACTGATGCTAAGCAAAGCTCCAATGCCATATTTAAGTTTTCTGGTTTTTGATGGCACTGGTGAAGCTCAGCCACTGCTTACTGGTGGCAAATAAAACAAATTAAGTACTTCGTTAATCACACTTTTTCTAGTAAACAGTCACTGCAAACAATAGCCTGTCGGACTTGACCTTTTGAACCACCTCATTTTGTGGTGTGAACTGAAGTTTTAAAGGGGCAGAATGGTTGTGGAGTGGTGTGTATAGGCCTGAGAGCGGGGTATGAGCCAGTGTTTGGCCATTGCTGGAGAGGGATTCGATACAATTCAATGTGGCAGAACTCACTTGAGGTGAGCGGAGGTAAGGCAGAACCCAGGCCTGAGAGTAAGGGAAGACCCGAAGTTTGATCTATTTAATTGCTGAGCCGTACTGGAAAGGTCAGGTACTACCCAAATCAAAGGGGTGAAGTAGCAGGGCCTGGGTCTGAGAGCAAAAACCTACTACCCTAGGTTTGGGCAATTTAAGCACTGGCCTGATTGAAAAGGTCAGAGTGTTGGGACCGGAGGCGAGGAACGGTCTCACTGCTCCACAAGGTTTACTCACCTCTACACTGAACTGAGGCTGTGGCATGGGCTTACTCTCATGAACTTCCGTTCTGAATGCTACTTTCTTACTTTTAATATTTGCGCAATTTGTTTTCTTAGCACAGTGGGTATTCGATGGTCTTCTTTTGTTTTAATGAGTTCTGTTGGGTTTCTTTGCTTTGTGAGAGCCTGTGAGGAGACGAATCTCGAGGATGTATAAAATGCATATACTTCGACAATAAGTGTACTTTTAACTTTGACATCACTGGTGCTGGCCATATCAAAGGTGGTGACCAATCAGCATATAGGAGGGAGATTGAAAACCTCTTACTCAATGTCAGCAAAACCAAAGAGCTGATAATTAATTTCAGGAGGATGAAACCAGAGATCCATGAGCTAGGCTTCATCAGGGGATCGGAGATGGAGAGGGTCAGCAACTTGAATTTCCTCAGCATTATCATTTTAGAGTATCTGTCCTATGTCCAGCTCATAATTTCCATTACAAAGAAGGCACGGCAAAATCTCTAGTTCCATAGAAGTTTGCGCAGATTCAGTGTGTCAGCTATGACTAGTTGCAGCACAGCCTGGTATGGAATTTATCTCCCTCTCAACCTTATTCTCCCGTGTAACCTTTGATGCCCTGACTAATCAAGAACCTATCATAGTTCAAAGGACATTTATTATCAAAGTATGTATACGTTATACAACCTTGAGATTTATCTCCTTACAGGCAGCCACTAAACAAAGAAACCCTAAAGAACTAGCTCAAAAAGGATCATCACATACCCAATGTGCAGAGAAAATAAGCATGCAAACAGTGAAAGCAGGCAAATAGCGTTCAGGACTGAAGTCCACGATCCTTAGTTCATCACAGAGCAGAGCAGCGAGCTGAACTGGTCTGTCCCTCACCTTGGGAACTGACACCCTGACCTTTCCAGTTCCCCCTGCAACTTAAACATTGGGTTCAGTCACTTCAATACCTTCTGGGGCCTGGAGCCTGATGCCTCAATTCGACCTGCACCTGACCTTTCCAATGTTGCCCTGTGATTAAATTATCAAACCCCAGGTCTTCCTTGTCTTGCCTCAGTTCTGCTGTGTCAAATTGACCCCAAGTTGAAAGGTAAGTTACAGGCTATTGTTTGTGTGATTATTTACCAGGAAAAGAGTGATTAACAAAGTATTTAGTTGTTTTCTTCGTTTCAGTGGCCACCAGCAAGGAGTTGCTTAGATTAAACCATCTTAAACCAGAACTATCAAACTCTACTTTAACTATTCTCAATGATTTAGCCTCCACAGCTGGCCATGGCAATGAATTCCATGGATTCACCACTCTTTAGCTAAAGAAATTTCTCTTCATCTTTTCTAAATGGACATCTATTCTGAGGTTGTGGCCTATGGTCATAGACTTATCCTCTGCACATCCACTCTATCTAGACCTTTCAATATTTGATAGATGTTTCAGTGATGAAGAGTTTAGGAGTGGTGGTTGTGAACTGGAGCTTGGTGTCATCTGTTCACTTCTGGACCAGAGTATATTTTGTTGGACAATGTTCCAGAAATAGATCAAGGTCAACTTTGGGTCCTTGGAGGACTCTGAAGGAAGTCTTGAGCAAATTCTGTGTGTGCAAGGAACTAGATAAGGTGTTAGAAACATTCAATAGGCTAGCCAGTATTTGTGAAAAAGGAACATAGTTAATGTTTTGGATCAAAGACACTTCAGAACATAATTCTAATGTGTTCTCATCATAAAAGCAGTTTCTGATGAAGAGACTTCAACCCAGCATGCATTTGTATTTGCAGCTGTTCCCTGAGTCACTGGATATTTCACCATTTTGTTTTCTTTTTATTTCACACTTCCAGCATCCTCAGTTATTGATTGTAGTTAAGAAACAAAGCAGACCAGTCCATATTTGTGCAAGTTGTGGAAGGGAACAAAGCACTATGACTAAAAGACTGAACTGTATCAAAGACTGCAAACTGGTCATAAGTGCTGTGTAAGATGATGAAAGCTGTTGGCTTGCAAGGATTTAAGCATTGCTGGGACAAGGATTTTGCAATGAATACATATTTAAAACTTTGCAATGAAAGAAAAGATTGGAGAAGGAACAGTTCAAAAGAATGTAGGAGGATAGGTGGTCAGGGATTTCTTCTTTGATGGGAATAATAACAAGAAATTTAAAGGTTGTGAGTGAAGAAGAAAATCTCACTATCATAACTGCCAAAAATACCGGGATCTAAAAGGCACTTCACACTAAGACTTAAAGAATATACAAATTTTTGTGGCTGAATTTGGGTAGTACAGCTGCATTGCAGAAATAAAATATGTTGTTTTTGCTCATATCAGCTATTAGTCTCATTCTCCATATCAAACTTCAGTCAGACCACATGTATTCAAGTCACCCCATTACAAGCAGGATCTGGAGACTGTGGCATGGGTGCAGAAGAGGTTTACCAGCATGCTGCTTGATTAGAAGGCACGAGCTGTAAGAAATGGATGGATAAACTTTGTTTCTTCTCCCTAGAGCATTAGAGACTGGGGGAGATATGAGAGGTTTTAACATTAGGAGAAGCATGGATATCGTAGACAATCACGATTTTTTCTCCAAGGTAGCAATGTCAAATCTCAGAGGACATACTTTAATGGGGGGGGGGGGGAGAGTTAGTTTAAAGGTGGCATTAGAGGCAAGATTTTTATTCAGTGTAGTAGTCATGCCTGGAATAGGTTACCAGGCTGAGGTGGAAGCAGACAGTTTGATGGAGTTTAAGAGGAATTTTGATAGACACATTAATGCGAAGGGAATGGAAGGATATAGATGATACAAAGAAGGAGGATATTTCATATGAACTTGCACCAAGATTCACAGAAAATCATGGGCCAGATCATCTGTCCTGTGCTGCACTGTGCTATGTGGTATTATAATTATAATTATATAATTATCAGTGTGTTTACATCCCTCTCTTCCTCTTCCTGTCACTTCCCATTAATTGAAAGAACATGATTTGGCTAATTCGACTGAACAGAATTTCTCATGGAGCTTAGCGGGAACTGGTTCAGGTGGGTTTCAATATGTGAATTGGTGGTGTGATGCAGCTTGTTTTATCGAGAATATATTAAGCTAATTCCAAGTTACCAGCTGGCCTGCAACTTGCACATATTAGTCCAATCACAGCCAAGAGAAATCTTCAGACACTGGAAATCCAAGCAACACACACAGAATGCTGGAGGAACTCAGCAGCCCAGGCAGAATCTATGGAAAAGAGTAAATATTTGACTTTTCAGGCTGAGACCCTTCAGCAGGTCCTGATGATGTTGCCTGGCCTGCTGAGTTCCTCCAGCATTCTGTGTGTGTTACACTTATTAGTACTAGCAGCTACTAATATTAATCAGTTAGTCAAACAATTTCCTATTAAGGGCACATATAAAAGAGAATTTGATAGATTTGTTGGAAAATTCACAGCTGGCAGGTGACATGGAAAAATTCCAGAAATCTCAATCCCTAAATGGTTAACCTCATCAAAGTCAATTTCATCGCCTATGTTTTAATGTCTTCACAGGTTCAGTAATTTCTACCATTGATAATATAGAAATTAAAACTTAGTTGATTGCTTTCATAACTGAGGCAAATTTTCCTGACCTTTGTAGTCTTTATCTCCAGGGTGCATACTTGCACGCTCTTCTGTCCTTTGGAGTCCCTGTGGTTCTCTGATACTAATTTGCATAATAAACAATGTCAGGTAATGCCACATAGGTTCATGCTAATTGGAAATGATAAATACATAATTTCTGACATTCAGAATATAGAAACTGCAGATTGGAGCTTTAACTAAATAGAGACTACTGATGATTTGCTGTGACCTCTTTGTAACATTTAGATATTGCTTTTTCTTAGATGTTCATTTTTTGAGGTCAAAGTACAGCACAGTTACTTTGGCCCATGCTGAACCATTTAAGCTGCCTGCCCCCTTTGACCTGCACCTAAACCATAGCCCTCCATACCCTTACCATCCATGTACCTATCCAAACTTCTCTTTAACGTTGAAACAGACCTTACATGCACCACTTGTGCTGACAGCTCATTCCAAACTCTCACCACCATCTGAGTAAAGAAGGTTCCCCTCATTTTCCCCTTAAACTTTTTACCTTTTACCCTTAACCCATGACCTCTCGTTGTAGTAACACTCAACCTCAACCTATTTATACCCCTCATAATTTTTTAAATCTAATCTCCCCTCAGTCTTCTGGAGAACCAATTTTGTCCCTTGCAATTCTTTTGCTCTTAACATACTTGTTGAATCCCTTAAGATTTCCTTCACCTTGTCTCATTCCCTAACAGCAGATCAAGTATGCACACTCTGTCATTGGGACTTCTATAACCCAATTAAGGAAACTTTCGAGAACACATTTGACAAACTCTATCCCATCTAGTCCTTTTACAGTATGGTAGACCCTGTCAATGTGACAAAAGTTAAAATCACCTACTGTAACAACCTTGGTATGATTCTTGTAACAATCTGCAATCTCTCTAGAAATGTGTTCCTCTAAATCCCACGGACTGCCGAGTGATCTATAACAACAAAGTCATAGCTTTCTTATTAAAGCCTCACTAGATGAGTTTTCCATTCTGTCCTGACTGAGCACTGCTATGACATTTTCCCTAACTACTAACACCACCCGCCCTCTTTTAACCCCTCCCTCTCTGTCACGTCACTGGAACTCCGGAACACTGAGCTGCCAGTTCTGCCCCTGTCTCACTAATGGCCACAATGTCATAATTTCTGGTATTGATCCATGCCCTGTGCTCAGCTGCATCCCCCACAATATTTCTTACATTGAAATATATGCAGGTCAGGACATTAGTTGCACCTTCTGATTCCTGACTTTGTCTGAGGTCTTAACAACATCTGTCTCCACAACAGTTTCACTATCTGTTCTGTCACTCTGGTTCCCATCCCTCTGCAATTCTTGTTTAAACCACCCCCGTGCGACATTAACAAGCCTCCTTCTCTCCCTTCTGCACCAACACCTCAGCCATGCATTAACTTGTATGCTCTTCCTCTTTCTGGCCTCACTATCACATGGCTTGGGTAGTAATCCTGAGATCACAACCCTGCATGTCCTGCCCTTTAACTTAGCACCTTACTCCCTGAACTCACTTTACAGCACCTCATCACTCATCCTACCCATGTCATTGGTGCCTGCATGGACCACGACCTTTGGCTGCTTACCCTCCCACTTCGGAATGCTGAGGACTCAATCTGAGATGTCCTGGACCCTGGCATCCGCCAGGCGACGTACAATCTGGGAATCTCGTTCCCGTTCACAGAACCTCCTTTCCGTCCCCCTTTATTAATGAGTCCCCTATCACAGCTCATCTCTTCTGCCCTGTTCCCTTTTGAGTCACAGAGCCAGACTCCATGCCAGAGACTGACCGCCGTGACTTTCCTCTGCTAGGTCATTCCCTCCCCAACAGTATCCAAACTGTTGTTGAGTGGGATAGCCACAAGGGTACCCTGCATTGGCTGTTTAACTCCTTTCCTCTTCCTAACTCTCACCCAAGTCTCCTGCATCATGCACCTTGGGCGTAGCTACCTCTCAATGTGTCCTATCTATCACCCCTCATCCTCCCGAATGATATGGAGTTCATCCAGTTCCAGTTCCAGCTCCATTAACGCAGTTTGTTAGAAGCTGCTGCTGGATGCACTTCTCACATATGAAGTGAGAACAAACACTAAGATCTAAAGCAGATCAAAGGAACACACACAAAACGCTGTATGAACTCAGCAGGCCAGGCAGCATCTATGGGGCAAAAGTCAACGTTTCAGGACTGTACTTTTTTCCACAGATTCTGCCCGTCCAGCTGAGTTTCTCCAGTATTTTGTGTGCTGCTCGGATTTCCAGCATCTGAAAATGTTCTCGTTTCTTATTCCAAACCAATATGTTATCAATAAACAACCAGCATCTTCATTATACTGTTATACCATATAACCATATAACAATTACAGCACGGAAACAGGCCATCTCGGCCCTTCTAGTCCGTGCCGAACGCTTACTCTCACCTAGTCCCACCTACCTGCACTCAGCCCATAACCCTCCATTCCTTTCCTGTCCGTATACCTATCCAATTTTACTTTAAATGACAAAATCAATCCTGCCTCTACCACTTCTACTGGAAGCTCGTTCCACACAGCTACCATTCTCTGAGTAAAGAAGTTCCCCCTTGTGTTACCCTTAAACTTTTGCCCCCGAACTCTCAACTCATGTCCTCTTGTTTGAATCTCCCCTACTCTCAGTGGAAAAAACCTATCAACGTCAACTCTATCTAACCCCTCATTATTTTAAATACCTCTATCAAGTCCCCCCACAATCTTCTATGCTCCAAAGAATAAAGGCCTAACTTGTTCAACCTTTCTCTGTAACTTAGGTGCTGAAACCCAGGTAACATTCTAGTAAATCTTCCCTGTACTCTCTCTATTTTATTGACATCTTTCCCTATAATTCAGTGACCAGAACTGTACACAATACTCCAAATTCGGCCTTACTAATGCCTTGTACAATTTTAACATTACATCCCAACTCCTATTCTCAATGCTCTGATTTATAATGGCCAGCATACCAAAAGTTTTCTTCACCACCCTATCCACATGAGATTCCACATTCAGGGAATTATGCACCATTATTCCTAGATCACTCTGTTCTACTGCATTCTTCAATGCCCTACCATTTACCATGCATGTCCTATTTTGATTATTCCTACCAAAATGTAGCACCTCACACTTATCAGCATTAAACTCCATCTGCCATCTTTCAGCCCACTCTTCTAACTGGCCTAAATCTCTCTGCAACCTTTGAAAACCTACTTCATTATCCACATCGCCATTTATTTAGTATCATCTGCATACTTACTAATCCAATTTACCACCCCATCATTCAGATCATTAATGTATATGACAAACAACACTGGACCCAGTACAGATCCCTGAGGCACACCACTAGTCACTGGCCTCCAACCGGACAAACAGTTATCCTCCATTACTCTCTGGCATTTCCCATCCATCCAGATTATAGTGGACCATATCTCAGATCAAGGTGAGAAAAATTATAGGAAGGAGATAGAGAACCCTCTGTCATAATCTCCTGACAACAACCTTTTCCTCAAAGTCATCAAAACAAAAGAGCTGGTTAAATTCATGAAAGGGAGTGGTGCACACTCTGCTGTTTACATCAATGGTGCTGAGGTCAAAAGGGTTAGAATGTTTAATCCTGAGAGCAAACATCACCAACTACATTGATGCCATGGCTAAGAAAGCTCACATGTACCTCTACTTCCTTGGGAGGTAAAAAGAAATTTAGCATGTCCCCTTTAACCCTCAGCAATTTTTAATTGACATACCATAGAAAGAGACCACGAGAAACTGCAAGGGGTTGAGGACACAGCTCAACACATCATAGAAACCAGTCTCTCCTTTGTTAACTCTCTCTACACCTCGTTGCCCCAGTAATAATAACCAATAAGCCAGCATAATCAAAGATACCACCTATCCTAGACATTCTTCCTTATGTCACCTTCCAGGGACAGAAGATACCAAGTCCTAAAAGCTTGTACTACCAGGCTTAAGGACAGCTTCCATCCCACTGCTATAAGACTTTTTGAACATAGAAACATAGAAAAACTACAGCGCAACACAGGCCCTTCGGCCCACAATGCTGTGCGAAACATGTACTTATTTTAGAAATTACCTCGGGTTACCCATAGCCCTCTATTTTTCTAAGCTCCATGTACCTGTCCAGGAGACTCTTAAAAGACCCTATCGTATCTGCCTCCACCACCATAGCCAGCAGCCCATTCCATGCACTCACCACCCTCTGCGTAAAAAGCTTACACCTGACATCTCCTCTGTACCTACTTCCAATCACCTTAAAACTGTGCCCTCTCACGTTACCCATTTCAGCCCTGCGAAAAGCCTCTGACAATCCACATGATCAATGCCTCTCATCATGTTGTACACCTCTATCAGGTCACCTCTCATCCTCCATCGCTCCAAGGAGAAAAGGCCAAGTTCACTCAACCTATTCTCATAAAGCATACTCCCGAATCCAGGCAACATCCTGGTAAATCTTCTCTACAGCCTTTCTATGGTTTCCACATCCTTCCTGTAGTGAGGTGACCAGAACTGAGCACAGTACTCCAAGTGGGGTCTGACTAGGATCCTTTAGAACTACAACATTACCTCTCAGCTCCTCAACTCAATCCCAAGATTGATGAAGGCCAATGCACAGTATGCTTTCTTAACCACAAAGTCAACCTGCACAGCAACTTTGAGTGTCCTATGACTCGGACTCCAAGATCCCTCTGATCCTCCACACTGCCAAGAGTCTTCCATTAATACTATATTCTGCCATTATATTTGACCTACCAAAATGAACCACCTCACACTTATCTGGGTTGAACTCCAGTTGCCACTTCTCAACCCAGTTTTGCATCCTATCGATGTCAAGCTGTAACCTCTGACAGCCCTCCACACTATCCACAACACCTCCAAATTTGTCATCAGCAAATTTACTAACCCGTCCCTCCACTTCTTCATCCAGGTCATTTATAAAAATCATGAAGAGTAGGGGTCCCACAACAGATCCCTGAGGTACACCACTGGTGACCGACCTCCATGCAGAATATGACCCGACTACAACCACTCTGCCTTCTGTGGGCAAGCCAGCTCTGGATCCACAAAGCAATTCCCTTGGATCCCATGCCTCCTTACTTTCTCAATAAGCCTTGCATAGGGTACCTTGTCAAATGACTCGCTGAAATTCATATGCATTACATCTACTGCTCTACCTTCATCAATGTGTTTAGTCACATCTTCAAATAATTGGTACATATGACAATAATAAACCACCTCACCAGTTTATCAAAGGCAAGCCAAGAAAATCCAAACAGTTACTCACTTCAACACCTTCAATGGTTTTACAAGTACACTGTAATCAGGAAATCATCAGGGGATCATTAGACATAAGAGCAGAACTAGACCATTCAGCCCATCGAATACACTGCATCATTCCATCATGACTGATGCCAGATCCGATTCAAACCTGTACACCTGCTTTCCCACCATATTTCTAGATGCCCTGACTGATCAGGAATCTATCAACTTCTAATTTGAATATACCCACAGACTTGGCCTCCACCGCAGTCTGTGGCAGACCATTCCACAGATTCACCACTCTCTGACTGAAAAAAAATCCTCCTTGCTTCTGTTCTAAAAGGTTTCCCCTCAATTTTGAGGCTATGCCCTCTAGTTCTGGATACCCCCACTAGAGGAAACATCCTCTCCACATCATCCAGTCATTTCAACATTTGGTTGGTTTCAATGACATCCACACGCATTCCTCTGTACTCTAGTGAGTACTATACAGGCCCAGAGCTGCCAAACACTCCTCATATGTTAACCCCTTCATTCCTGGAAACATCCTATAATTTCCCCTCTTTTGTCTTCTTCCCTTCTTAAAGAATGGAGTGACATTTGCAATTTTCCAGTTCTCCAGGACCATGCCACAATCAACTGATTCCTGAAAGATCATGACCAATGCATTCGTTATGTCTTCAGCAACCTCTTTCAGGACTCTGGGATGTAGTCCATCTGGTCCAGGTGACTTTTCCACCTTATGACATTTCAGTTTGCATAGCCCTTTTCACTTTTCACTTTTCCCATAGCAATGGCACTCACTCCTGCTCCCTGACACTCAGGGATCTCCGGCATACAGCTAATGTCTTCCACAGTAAAGACTGAAGCCATGTGCCCAATAAGTTTATCTGACAATTCTCTGTCCACCATTACTACCTCACCAGCATCATTTTTCAATGGTCCAATATCAACTCTCACCTCCCTTTTTTTCTTTATATAACTGAAAAAACTTTTAGTATCCTGCTTTATCTTATTGGTTAGTTTGCCCTCATATTTCATCTTTTCCCTTCTTATAGCTTTTTTAGTTGCCTTTTATTGGATTTTAAAAACTTCCCAATCATCCAACTTCCCACTCACTTTTGCTATCTTACATGCCCTTTCCTTGACTTTTATGCAGTCCCCAACTTCCCCCGTCAGCTATGGTTGCCTAGCTCTGCCGTTTGAGAACTTCCTCTGTGAGGCATATCTATCCTGCGTCTTGTGAACTATTTCTGTAAAGTTTAGCCGTTTTTACTCTGCCGTCATCCCCACCAGTATCCTCCTCCGATCCACCTGGGCAAGCTCCTCTCTCTTGCCTCTGTAATTCCCTTTATTCAATACTGATAGATGTGACTTATGCTTCTCCCTCTCAAATTGCAGTATGAATTCTATCAATATATGATCACTGTCTCCTGAGAGTTCCTTTATGATAAGCTCCCTAATAAGATCTGGATTATTTTTTCCCCAAGTAGGCTCAAGCACAAGCTGCTCTAAAAATCCATCTTGTATGCATTCTACAAATTTCCTCTCTTGCAATCTGATACAAACCTGATTTTCCCAATCCCCTTACATATTGAAGTCCCCCATTACAAATGTGATATTACCCTTATTACATGCCTTTTCCAGCTCCCTTTGCAATCTCAAACTCACATCTTGGCTACTATTTGGACACCTATACAGTCCGTGGGGGATTGGTTCCGGGACCCCCCGCAGATTCCAAAAAACCCGGATGCTCAAGTCCCTTATTTAGCCTGACCAGTGCGGTTGTCTTTAGGACCCAGCGGAACCCCGGACCTCATTTAACCTGCCTCAGTGCAGTGGACTTTAGGAGCAGGCGCAGCTCTGAATCCACAATGTTTCTGTCAGAAAGTAATCACGATCACGATTGAAAATAAAATGGAAGTAATAAAGCGATTGGAAAGAGGTGAAATGCCATCGGTCATTGGAAAAGCATTAGGCTACAGTCGGTCAACGATCGGAACAATTTTAATGGAGCATGTGAAAGGCCCTGCCCCAATAAAAGCTACAATTATTACTAAGCAACGCAGTGGTTTAGTTATCGAAATACATACATTTCTTCAGTGTTTTATATGCATAGAAAAGTAAAATGTATACTGTATACTAAGACAAACGTTTGACTAACTGATGCTAATGTAGCCTCCGTGCCCCCAGTTGACCCCCATTCGCCTAGGGTAAACCGCCAGTAGTGCAATACTTCTGTGCAAATACGGTGTAATGCCCCCCCAGTACACGCTCACAAGACAAATACCGGACAATACCCAAAAGTGAGGAAATAATTGCAACTTTATAGTGATTTCTTAGTGATGGGTTAGTAGAAACAGATAACCTAAAGGCGCCAAAGTAATAATCAGTTTGTGCACATATTTTAATACGTTGGAGCTCACACCTCCGGTTCCCTTCCACAACAACCTTCCGAGCTTTCGGCCACCATCCGAACCACCGACGTCCAGTATCCGTTGTTCTGGAACTGCTGTGCGCTCCACACACGTCCGTCCTCCTCACTTACCTCCCGAAAAAGACCCTGAGCTCCCGCTCAGCTTACGCAGACAAGATAGCATAACAATTCTCCATTGGTTAGTTTTCCCCCTATCAATACCCATAACCCAAACATATGAGACACAGGATCCCATTACAGGGAAGCCATTTCATTATAAAATACAGAGCAGCTATTTTGTTAGCCTGAACAGTTAACACCACTGTTTCTGGAACTGAAAACCCTACACTAAATAATACCAGATGTACCTGTTCCGAATTCAAATCCGACTTAAAGACAGACTAAGGAACAGAACTCGTTCATAACCCGGGGACTGCCTGTAGTTTTAAATCATCTCTAGATTACTTATAGTACCTAATACAATGTAAATAGTTGTTATACTGTATTGTTCAGGGAATAATGACAAGAAAAAATAGTCTGTACATGCTCAAATAACGAGTGCTGGAGAGAGAACTTCCGGGTTTTCCCGATCTGCAGTTGGTTGAATCCGCGCATGCAGAACCTGCGGATAAGTGTAGGTTATGCGGATAACTGTATATGATTCCTATAATTTTTTTTACACTTGCAGTTTTTCAATCCACCCACAAAGATTCAACGTTCTCTGACCCTATGTCACCTCTTTCTAAAGATGTAATTCCATCTCTTACCAACAGAGCCACACCCCCACCACCTAAGCCTTCCTGCCTGTCCCCTTGATACAAAGTATATCCTTTGATGTTAAATTCCCAACTATGACCTTCACTGAGCCATGACTGAGTGATGCTCACAACGTCATACCAACCAATCTCTAATTCTCTCACAAGTTATTCCACATTATTCCGAATGATATGTGCATTTAAATACAGCACCTCCAATCCTGCATTATTTGCCCTTTTGCAATTTGCCTCTGTGGCACAATTGAACTCTTTGCTCTGTCTGTATTTGTACCCAATCATTGGCTTGTCCTTCCTTACATTCATGTTACATCCATCATCTACTTGTAAACCTGCTGGCTCATCCTCAGCTCTATCAGACTGGTTCCCATCCCCCTGCCATATTAGCTTAAACCACTCCCAACAGCTCTAACAAACCTACCCGGGAGGATATTGGTCCCCCTCGGATTCAAGTGCAACCAGCCCCAGAAAAGGTCCCACTGATCCAGAAATCTGAATCCCTGCCCCCTGCTCCAATTCTTCAGAGATGTGGTGGCATGCAGTGGGTGAGAAACATTGTCCAGAATTGCCAGGACTTTCCAGAGGGTCCTTTGTTCTACCACTGCATCCATTATGTCCAGTTTGACTCCTCTCGAATCAATTTATTGAGCCTGCTGGGATCACCTGTATTCATGCCACTGACCAACACACCACCACGTAGAATATTGTGCTGGCGACAACAGAGTGGCAGAACATGTGAAGGAGACGTCTGCATACTCCAAAGGAGGCCAGTCTCCTCAGGAAGTAGATGCAACTCTGGCCCTTCTTGTACACGGCCTCTGTGTTGGTGCTCCACTCAAGTCTGTCATCCAGGTGCAACCCCAGGTACTTGTAGGTCCTCACCACATCCACATCTTCACCATTAATAGTAACAGGCTTAGTCTTCCTAAAGTCCATCTTTTGTCTTAACAATGTTGAGATGCAGACGATTCAGCTCGCACCATTTGACAATATTCTCCATCAGGGCCCTGTATTCATCCTCCCAACTACTGCTGAGTCTTCAGAGAATTTCTACAGATGACATGACTCAGTATTGTATCTAAAGTCCAAGGTATACAGGGCAACCAGGAAGGGAGCCAATACTGTCCCCTGTGGGGCCCCTGTGCTGCTTATAACCATGTCTGACACACAGCTCTGAAGCCACACAAAATATGGTCTGCCAGATCAGGGCCACTTGATGGAATTCATTCAAGACTTTCTGTTGACCCTACTTGGGTACTGGGACCAGACATGCTGTTTTCTACATAATCAGTACCCTTTCTAGACTGAGACTCAGATTGAAAATGCACTGGAAAACTCCACACAGCTGCTCAGCACACTCCTTCAGGATCTTGGAGTTCACACCATCTGGTCCCAATGCTTTGTTGTGTCTGCGTTTCCCCAGAGCCCTCCTCACCTGCTCAGTAGTGAAGGTGAGTCCATGATGACTGGCGGGTTTGGTGGAAGGAGGGGGCTGGGAGGGGCAGGTGAAAATCGGGATGATAGCAGTTGGTATGTAGAGGTGTGGATGGTAGGTGCAGGGCAAGGAAGGGATGTAGACAGCGGTAGCCTGTGTTGTTCATCTACATGTTGAACTGGATGGCGAAGAAGGGTGAAGGGGAGGCATTGTTGCTGAGGGAGCATTGGGTGCCTTGGCACCTGGACTGGTCTGCTGAAGGGGGGTGTGAACAGGAGGGGAATTGTCAAGCATGTTGAAGAATTGGTTTCACTCATTAGCCCATTCATGGCTGCATTCTGAGGTTCTACAGCTAGGCTGATTGAAGCCAGATGTTCTTCAAATAGTAAGATAGTGCAGATCAACATGTGGCTGAAGACATGGCGCAGGAGGGAGGGCTTCAGATTTATAGATAATTGGGCAGTTTTCCAGGGAAGGTGGGACCTGTTCAGGTGGGACGGTTTACATCTGAACTGGAGGGGGACAAATATTATAGACAATAGACAATAGGTGCAGAAGTAGACCATTTGGCCCTTCGAGCCTGCACCGCCACTTTGAGATCATGGCTGATCATCTACTATCAATACCCGGTTCCTGCCTTGTCCCCATATCCCTTGATTCCCCTATCCATAAGATACCTATCTAGCTCCTTCTTGAAAGCATCCAGAGAATTGGCCTCCACTGCCTTCCGAGGCAGTGCATTCCAGACCCCCACAACTCTCTGGGAGAAGAAGTTTTTCCTTAACTCTGTCCTAAATGACCTACCCCTTATTCTTAAACCATGCCCTCTGGTACTGGACTCTCCCAGCATCTGGAACATATTTCCTGCCTCTATCTTCTCCAATCCCTTAATAATCTTATATGTTGCAATCAGATCCCCTCTCAATCTCCTTAATTCCAGTGTGTACAAGCCCAGTCTCTCTAACCTCTCTGTGTAAGACAGTCCTGACATCCCAGGAATTAACCTTGTAAATCTACGCTGCATTTCCTCTACAGCCAGTATGTCCTTCCTTAACCCTGGAGACCAAAACTGTACACAATACTCCAGGTATGGTCTCACCAGGACCCTGTACAAATGCAAGAGGATTTCCTTGCTCTTGTACTCAATTCCCTTTGTAATAAAGGCCAACATTCCATTAGCCTTCTTCACTGCCTGCTGCACTTGCTCATTCACCTTCAGTGACTGATGAACAAGGACTCCTAGATCTCTTTGTATTTCTCCCTTACCTAACTTTACACCGTTTAGATAATAATCTGCCTTCCTGTTCTTACTCCCAAAGTGGATAACCTCACACTTATTCACATTAAACGTCATCTGCCAAGTATCTGCCCACTCACCCAGCCTATCCAAGTCACCCTGAATTCTCCTAACATCCTCATCACGTGTCACACTGCCACCCAGCTTAGTATCATCAGCAAACTTGCTGATGTTATTCTCAATGCCTTCATCTAAATCGTTGATGTAAATCGTAAACAGCTGTGGTCCTAATACCGAGCCCTGTGGCACCCCACTAGTCACCACCTGCCATTCCGAGAAACACCCATTCACCGCTACCCTTTGCTTTCTATCTGCCAACCAGTTTTCTATCCATGTCAATGTATTCCCCCCAATTCCATGAGCTTAGATTTTACCCACCAATCTCCTATGTGGGACCTTATCAAATGCCTTCTGAAAATCGAGGTACACTACATCCACTGGATCTCCCTTGTCTAACTTCCTGGTTACATCCTCAAAAAACTCCAATAGATTAGTCAAGCATGGTAAATCCATGCTGGCTCAGCCCAATCCTATCACTGCTATTTAGATATGCCACTATTTCATCCTTAATAATGGACTCTAGCATCTTCCCCACTACTGATGTTAGGCTGACAGGTCGATAGTTCTCTGTTTTCTCCCTCCCTCCTTTCTTAAAAAGTGGGATAACATTAGCCATTCTCCAATCCTCAGGAACTGATCCTGAATCTAAGGATCTTTGGAAAATGATTACCAATGCATCCGCAATTTCCAGGGCCACCTCCTTTAGTACCCTAGAATGCAGACCATCTGGACCTGGGGATTTGTCAGCCTTCAGTCCCATCAGTCTACTCATCACCGTTTCCTTCCTAATGTCAATCTGTCTCATTTTCTCTGTTACCCTATGTCCTTGGCCCATCCATACATCTGGGAGATTGCTTGTGTCTTCCTTAGTGAAGACAGATCTGAAGTACTTATTAAATTCTTCTGCCATTTCTCTGTTTCCCATAACAATTTCACCCAATTCATTCTTCAAGGGCCCAACATTGTTCTTAACTATCTTCTTTCTCTTCACATATCTAAAAAAGCTTTTGCTATCCTCCTTTATATTCCTGGCTAGCTTGTGTTCGTACCTCATTTTTTCTCCCCGTATTGTCTTTTTTGTTAAGTTCTGTTGTTCCTTAAAAACTTCCCAATCATCTGTCCTCCCACTCACCTTAGCTCTGTCATACTTCCTTTTTTTTTAATGCTATGCAATCTCTGACTTCCTTTGTCAACCACTGTGGTCCCTTTCCCCCCTTTGAATCCTTCCTTCTCCGGGGGATGAACTGATTTTGCACCTTGTGCATTATTCCCAAGAATACCTGCCATTGCTGTTCCACTGTCTTTTCTGCTAGGATATCCATCCAGTTAACTTTGGCCAGCTCCTCCCTCATGGCTTCATAGTCTCCTTTGTTCAACTGTAACACTGACACCTCCAAGCTGCCCTTATCCTTCTCAAATTGCAGATAAAAACTTATCATATTATGATCACTACCTCCTAATGGCTCCTTTACTTCAAGATCGCTTATCAAATCCTGTTAATTACATAACACTAAATCCAGAATAGCCTTGTCCCTGGTCAGCTCTTGTACAAGCTGTTCCAAGAATGCATCCCTTAGGCACTCTACAAACTCCCTATCCTGGGGTCCAGCACCAACCTGAATCTCCCAGTTCACCTGCATGTTGAAATCCCCCATAACTACTGCAACATTACCTTTGCCACATGCCAATGTTAACTCCCTATTCAACTTGCACCCAATATCCATGCTACTGTTTGGGGGCCTGTAGACAACACCCATTAGGGTCCTTTTGCCCTTACTGTTCCTCAATTCTATCCACACAGACTCCACTTCTCCTGATCCTATGTCCCCCCTTGCAAAGGACTGAATCTCATTCCTCACCAACAGGGCCACCCGACCCCCTCTGCCCACATTTCTGTCCCTACGATAGCACGTATACCCTTGCACATTCATTTCCCAGGTCTGATCTCCCTGCAGCCATGTCTCCGTTATCCCAACAACATCATAGTTACCCATTCGCACCTGAGCTTCAAGCTCATCCGCCTTATTTCTGACACTTCGTGCATTCAGATATAGAATTTTTAGCCCATTTCTCCTCTCTCTGTTTGAATCTATGCCTATTGTGCTTAACCCAGCTCCCCAAACTCCCATCGGGCTATACGCCCCTAGAATTTTGTTGTCCTTCCTAAATTTACTTATTCTTTCTGCACATTTAACTCCATGTTCTGTGAGACCATCCCTCTGTACATGTGTCCTCCTTATCACTTGTTCCGCCTCACCTTCCTCAACTACACACTTAATATTCCAGAACCGTGTAGTCCCCACCTGTCCTTTATTCTTCATCTCGCTATCCTCTCTCACATTCTGGATCCCCGCCCCCTGCAAATTTAGTTTAAACCCCCCCCCAAGAAGCACTAGCAAACTTCCCTGCAAGAATGTTAGTACCGCTCCAGTTCAGGTATAAACCGTCCCTTCGGAACAGATCCCACCTTCCCTGGAACAAAGCCCAATTATCTAATAACCTGAAGCCCTCCCTCCTGCACCATCCTCTCAGCCACGTGTTAATCTGTATAATCTTTCTGTTCCTTGCCGCACTCGCACGTGGCACAGGTAGTAATCCTGAGTTTGTTACCCTGGAGGTCCTGCCCTTCAGCTTCGCACCTAACTCCCTACGCAGGACCCCCTCACTCATCCTACCCACGTCGTTGGTCCCTACATGGACCACAACATCTGGATTCTTGCCCTCCCTCTCGAGAATAACCTGCACCCGATCTGAGATGTCTCGGGCCCCGGCACCAGGGAAGCAACATACCATCCGAGACTCCCGATCTTCCCCACAAAATCTCCTATCCGCCCCCCTGACTATAGAATCCCCTATCAATACCGCTCTCTTCTCTTCCTTCCTCCCCTTGTTAGTCAAGGGTCCAACCTCAGTGCCAGAGACAGGACCACTGCAACTTGTTCCTGGTAGGTCATCCCCACCAACAGTATCCAAAACGGTATACTTATTGTTGATGGGAACGGCCACAGGGGTGCTCTGCTCTCTCTGTCTGCTCCCCCTGCCTCTCTTGTCTGTCACCCATTTGCCTACCTCCTGACTTTTCGGTGTGACTACCTCCCGATAACTCTTATCCATCTCTGCCTCTGCCTCCCGAATGATCTGTAGTTCATCCAGCTCCAATTCCCTAACTCGGTCTGATAGGAGCTGCAGCTGGATGCACCTTTTGCAGGTGTGGTCATCAGGGACAACTGTGTTGACCCTGACCTCCCACATACTGCATACGGAGCACACCACTGCTCTAACTGTCTCCTATTCTTGCAGATAGGTTTGCTAGAGCGGCTCCAGTGGATTTAAACTAGATATGAGGGGGAAGGGGAACCAGAGTGTAGGAACAGATGTATGGGAGAAAGAAGAAAAAGAAGACAATAAAGTTCTTTGTACTGTTAGAGATAAACAGAGAGGAAGAGCAGGAGAATTCCTTAAATGCGTTTATTTTAATGCTAGGAGCATTGTAAGAAAGGTGGATGAGTTTAGAGCATGCATTGATACCTGGAAGTATGATGTTGTAGCTATTAGTGAAACATGGTTGCAGGAGGGGTGTGATTGGCAACTAAATATTCCTGGATTTCATTGCTTCAGGTGTGATAGAATCGGAGGGACAAGAGGGGGAGGTGTTGCGTTGCTCGTCAGAGAAAATATTACAGCGGTGCTCTGGCAGGATAAATTAGAGGGCTCGTCTAGGGAGGCTATTTGCATGGAATTGAGGAATGGGAAAGGTATAGTAACATAATGGGAATGAAATAGGTTAGGTGACGGAGGAATGTGTTGGGGAGCACGTCGGGTTCAGTGATCACAATGCCATTAGTTTCAATATAATTATGGAGAAGGTTAGGACTGGACTCAAGGTTGAGATTTTTGATTGGAGAAAGGCTAACTTTGAGGAGATGCGAAAGGATTTAGGAGTGGATTGGGACAATTTGTTTTATGGGAAGGATGTAATAGAGAAATGGAGGTCATTTAAAGGTGAAATTTTGAGGGTACAGAATCCTTGTGTTCCTGTTAGGTTGAAAGAAAAGGTTAAAAGTTTGAGAGAGCCATGGTTTTCAAGGGATATTGGAAACTTGGTTAGGAAAAAGAGAGATATCTACAATAAATATAAGCAGCATGGAGTAAATGAGGTGCTCAAGGAATATAAAGAATGTAAGAAGAATCTTAAGAAAGAAATTAGAAAAGCTAAAAGTAGATACGAGGTTGCTTTGGCAAGTAAGGTGAAAATAAATCCAAAGGGTTTCTACAGTTATATTAATAGCAAAAGGATAGTGAGGAATAAAATTGGTCCCTTAGAGAATCAGAATGGACAGCTATGTGCGGAGCCGAAAGAGATGGGGGAGATTTTAAACAATTTCTTTTCTTCGGTATTCACTAAAGAGAAGGATATTAAATTGTGTAAGGTAAGGGAAACAAGTAGGGAAGTTATGGAAACTATGACGATTAAAGAGGACGAAGTACTGGCGCTTTTAAGGAATATAAAAGTGGATAAATCTCAAGGTCCTGACAGGATGTTCCCTAGGAACTTGAGGAAAGTTAGTGTAGAAATATCAGGGGCTCTGACAGAAATATTTCAAATGTCGTTAGAAACGGGGATGGTGCCGGACAATTGTCGTATTGCTCATGTGGTTCCATTGTTTAAAAAGGGTTCTAAGAGTAAACCTAGCAATTATAGGCCTGTCAGTTTGATGTCAGTGGTGGGTAAATTAATGGAAAGTATTCTTAGAGATGGTATATATAATCATTTGGATAGACAGGGTCTGATTAGGAACAGTCAACATGGATTTGTGCGTGGAAGGTCATGTTTGACAAATCTTATTGAATTTTTTGAAGAGGTTACGAGGAAAGTTGATGAGGGTAAAGCAGTGGATGTAGTCTATATGGACTTCAGTAAGGCCTTTGACAAGGTTCCACACGGAAGGTTAGTTAGGAAGGTTCAATCATTAGGTATTAATATTGAAGTAGTAAAATGGATTCAACAATGGCTGGATGGGAGATGCCAGAGAGTAGTGGTGGATAGCTGTTTGTCAAATTGGAGGCTGGTGACTAAGTGGTGTGCCTCAGGGATCTGTACTGGGTCCAATGTTGTTTGTTATATACATTAATGATCTAGATGATGGGGTGGTAAATTGGATTAGTAAGTATGCAGATGATACTAAGGTAGGTGGCGTTGTGGATAATGAAGTAGGTTTTCAAAGTTTGCAGAGAGATTTAGGCCAGTTAGAAGAGTGGGCTGAACGATGGCAGATGGAGTTTAATGCTGATAAGTGTGAGGTGCTACATTTTGGTAGGAATAATCCAAATAGGACATACATGGTAAATGGTAGGGCATTGAAGAATGCAGTAGAACAGAGTGATCACGGAATAATGGTTCATAGTTCCCTGAATGTGGAATCTCATGTGGATAGGGTGGTGAAGAAAGCTTTTGGTATGCTGACCTTTATAAATCAGAGCATTGAGAATAGAAGTTGGGATGTAATGTTAAAATTGTACAAGGCATTGGTAAGGCCGAATTTGGAGTATTGTGTACAGTTCTGGTCACCGAATTATAGGAAAGATGTCAACAAAATAGAGAGAGTACAGAAAAGATTTACTAGAATGTTACCTGTGTTTCAGCACCTAAGTTACAGGGAAAGGTTGAACAAGTTAAGTCTTTATTCTTTGGAGCGTAGAAGGTTGAGGGGGGACGATAGAGGTATTTGAAATTATGAGAGGGATAGATAGAGTTGACGTGGATAGGCTTTTTCCAATGAGAGCAAAGGAGATTCAAACAAGAGGACATGAGTTGAGAGTTAGGGGGCAAAAGTTTAAGAGTAACACGAGGGGGAATTTCCTTACTCAGAGAGTGGTAGCTGTGTGGAACGAGCTTCCAGTAGAAGTGGAAGAGGCAGGTTCGGTATTGTCATTTAAAGTAAAATTGGATAGGTATATGGACGGGAAAGGAATGGAGGGTTATGGGCTGAGTGTGGGCCAGTGGGACTAGGTGAGAGTAAGCGTTCGGCACGGAATGGAAGGGCCGAGATGGCCTGTTTCCGTGCTGTAATTGTTATATGGTTATATGTTTTTCCACCCTTCCGTGTGCTTCTCTGCCCAAGCTTGTTCTCCAGCTCTCCCCTGTATTCCCCTTCAGCCACCTTGATCTTCTCCTTTAGCTCCTTCTGCACGTTTCAATTCCTCCCTGTCTCCTGATCTAAAGGCTCTCTTTTTATGGTTGAGAAGAGCCTTCAGATCACAGTTGACCCATGGTTTGTTGTTAGGGAAGCAGCAAACAGTCCTTGATGGTATTACAGTGCCCACACAGAAGGTGATGTAGCCCATGATGCAATCAGTAAGTCTGTTAATGTCCTCCCCATATGGCTCACACATTCCAGTCAGTAACCTCAAAGAAACCCTTCAAGGCTTCAATAGCCTCTGGAGACCATTTCTTGACTACCTTGGATGTGAGGAAGACCTAGCTAGGGTCAAACCATGTAAACCTAAACCCACAGAGCCTGATAACATATCTGGTCAGTAACCAACAGAGTGACAGTAAGCTGGTTTAATGATTAGTGTCCGGTGGCACTGACTTCAATAACAATGAAGTGCATTCAGTGGCTGGTTATGGATCACATTAAACCTCATCTCCCTGCTACATTGGGCCCTTTTCAGTTTGCTTATCACACAAATCGTCTCACTCTGCCCTCCACTAAGTCCTGTCCCATCTGGAAAACAGTGCCTCATACACCAGGATACGACAGCTTGGTGTTAAATGCGATCACCCCTCAAAAACTGGTGGGTAGATTTTATTTATTTTCTTAAGATACAGCATGGAATAGGCCTCTCCAGCCCTTCAAACTACGCTGCTCAGCAATCCCCCAATTTAATACTAACCTAATAACATTACAATGACACTTTACAATGACCTACCAACCAGTACGTCTTTGGACTGTGGAAGGAAACTGGAGCACCCGAGGAAAACTCACTCTGTCACAGGGAGAATGTACAAACTCCTTGCAGACAGTGGCAGGACGGTACTGTAAAGTGTTGAGCTAACCACTGTGCTACCGTGATGCCACCTATTTTTGTTGGGTCTCAACACCTCTCTCTGGGATTTTGGACTTTTGACAGAGTCCACTTTGGCAGCAGCAACATCCCTAATGAGATCACACTGAGCAACAGTGGCCCCCAGAGCTGACACATGGCTATACTGCAAAGTTCAATTCCAACCAAATCATCGAGTTCACAGATGACACAACAGTGGTTGGCTTCATCAACAATGATGTACAGAGAGTTGGTAGAGTGATTGGTACAACTGTGCAAGCGCAACATCTTGAGTCTCAATGTGGATGAGACATGAGAGATGAGAGATGGTTGCAGGCTGACCACTCCTCACTACGCAGACATGTCTCCTCCATGGACAGAGTTAGGAGCATCAAGTTTCTAGGAGTGCACATAACAGACGATCTCACCTGGTTCCTCAACACCACCTCTTTGGTCAAGAAAGAGCAGCAGCGTCTCCACTTCCTGAGGAGACTGAGGTGAGCAAGGCTCTCCCCCTCTTCCATTATAACTTTTTTTTTACAGGAGCACCATTGAGAGTGCCCTGACCAGCTGCAGCACCATCTGGTATGGGAGTTGCAAGGCATCTGACCACATGATCCTACAAAGGATTGTGAGTCCTGCTGAAAATCATCGGGGTCTCCCTTTCACCCATCTGAAAGGCTTACCAGGATGCTGCATGGGCAGGGATCTTAGCATTGGCAATGATCCCTCCCATCTGTCCAACAATTTCTTTGACTGCCTACCATCAGGGAGAAGGTACTGTAGCATTAGAACAAGAACTGTTAGGATAGAAAGTAGCTTTTTTCCCCTGACAGTGAGACTACAGAACTCCCTGTCATGACCCAGGCCTCACCATTTATGAAGCACCTGTACTGTTCATTTAAACTTGTGTTGTAAACTTATTATTTCTTAATTTATTCATGGTAAGATTGCATTATGTTTTGTGCGTGAGTTCTATGTACTGTTGTGCAACTTGGTCTGGAGGAACGTTATTTTGTTCGGAGGTATAAATGTATAAATGACAATGAACTTGAACAGTGCTTCACTTGCACTTCTTCCAATCTACTGTATTCACTGTGTTCACAATGGGATCACAACGCTGATTAGATGATCATTTTATGAAGTACATGCGGCAACCGTATAAGTTTCCAGCTGCCTGTCACTTTCATTTTCCAACCCACTCTTACTCTGACCTATATGCCTGCACCTCCTGGACTGCTACAACAACAACCAATGCAAATTTGAAGCACATTACCACACTCTAACCTATCTCTGGCCTCCTGAAGTGTTACAATGAGAACAGATGCAAATTTGAAGCACAATACCTGGCTCTAACCCCTCTATCTCTCCAGCCTCCTGAACTGTTACAATGAGAACCGATGCAAATTTGAAGCACAATACCTGGCTCTAACCCCTCTATCTCTCCAGCCTCCTGAACTGTTAGGAGAACCGATGCAAATTTGAAGAACAATATATTATCTTCTGTTTGAGCATATTGCAGCATTCCACAACATTAGTTAACTTGCTCCCTCTTTCTGCCTACATCTATTAATAGGGTCTGGCTTGCTGAGCAGGCCACACTACCTTGCTGTTATTAACACAATATAGGCAAAGACCCATAATAGGCTTCTACCTGCCATATTAAAACTCACTTGGTCTCACCCCATCAGAGAGACGTCTTTGTTCCACCCATCTCTCTCCCATCTTCTTTGTTACTCAAAACCAATTTCTCTTTCTCAGTTCTGGCAAAGGGTTTACAACCCAAAACATTACCAGTGTTTTCAACAAATGTTACCTGACCTGTTGACTGTTTCCAGCATTTTCTGAGCAACACACACAAAAAGCTGCAGGAACTCAGCAGGCCAGACAGCATCTATGGAAAAAGTCATCGAGGTTTTGGGCCGAGACCCTTCGGCAGAACTGGAGAAAGAAAGATAAAGACTAGAATTCAAAGGTGGGGAGTGGAGAGAGAAACACAAGGTGATGGGTGAAACTGGGAGGGGAAAAGGGTGAAGTAAAGAGCTGGGAAGTTGATTGGTGACAGAGATACAGGGCTGGAGAAAGGGGAGTGGAGGACCATGGAGGAAAGGAAAGGGGGGGGGGCGCACCAAAGGGAAGTGAAGTAAGGAGATGAGGTGAGAGAGGGAAAACGGATGGGAAATGATGAAGGAGGGGGTTGCCATTCCAGCATTTTCTATTTTCTTTTAATTTTAGGAGTTATGAAACTATAACCAAAGAACAGAGGAACACACACACAATGCTGGAGGAACTCGGAAGGCCAGGCAGCAAGTATGGAAAAAAGTACAGTTGACATTTCTGGCCGAGGCCCTTCATCATCCTTCCTCGACATCCTAACTGGAAGACCACAATCTGCGCAGATTGAAAATAACATCTCCACCTCGCTGACAATCAACACTAGTGCACCTCGGATGTGTGCTTAGCCCACTGCTCTACTCTCTCTACACCCATAACAGTGTGGCAAGGCATAGCTGAAATGCCATCTATAAATTTGCTGATGACACAACTGATGTTGGCAGAATTTCAGATGGTGGCAAGAGGGTCACAGGAGCCAGATGCATCAGAAAGTGGAGTAGTGGCACAGCAACAACCTTGCACTCAATTGTCAAGAAGACCAAAGAATTGAATGTGGACTTCGGAAAAGGTAAGGTGAAGGAGTTTGAGGAGATTTGGTATGTCACCAAAGACACACAAAATTTCAATAGATGTACCACTGAGAGCATTCTGACTGGTAGCATCACTGTCTGGTATTTGTAGAAGCTATTCCACAGGACTGAAATTTGCTGCAGAGAGTTGTGAACTCAGTCAGCTCCAATATGGCACTAGCCTCTGTAGTATTCAGGACACTTTCAAGGAGCAATGCCTCAAAAAAGCGGCATCTATCATTAAGGACTCCCATCACCCAGGACATGCCATTTTCACTGTTACCATTGAGAAGGAGGTACAGAAGCCTGAAGGCACACAGGAACAGCTTTTCCCCTCTGTCATCAGATGGGCATTGAACTCATGAAGACTACCTCACTACTTATTTAATTTACTGCAATTTGCAATTTTTTCTCTATTATTATGTATTATGTGTACAGGAGTCCCCCATTTTTCGAATGTTCGCTTTAGGTCAACTCACTGTTACGAAAGACCTACATTAGTTACCTGTTTTCGCTAACAGAAGGTGTTGTCACTGTTACGACAAAAGCCCCGAGCAGCCAAGCTCCTCCCCCGGAACTGCATTCTAGCCGGCATTGCTTAAACACGTGCCTGCGAGCATCTGTGCTTTATCTAGATTTATTTTGTGCATCCGTTAGCAAGCTGAGTTCTAAGGTATCGTAAAAGCCTAAAAGAGCATGTAAGGGTGTTACACTTAGCATAAAACTAGACATAATGAAGTGTTTCGATCCTGGTGAACGAAGTAAGGGTATAGTGAGTTTGGCTATGGGTTTGTGGAAGTTGACGAAGATGATGTTGAAGAGGTTTTGGCATCCCATGACCAAGAACTGAGAGATGAAGAGCTGATGAAGAGGAAAGGATAACAATTGAAGCCGAACACAGTAGCAAACAGCCCGAAAGTGAAGTTGGACAGGAACTGAACGGGAAGCAATTGCGTGAGATTTTTGCTGCGATTGACCACACTGCAATAATTACAGGAAGTATGACTTTAATTTTGAAACGGTACGTAGATTTAAGGCATATTTGCAGGACGGTTTGACTGCTTACAAAGAACTGTATGATAGAAAAATGCGTGAGACTAAGCAGTCAACCATACTGTCGTTTTTCAAGCCTTCCATATCAGCCACAGCAGATGACGAAACTCGACCTTCGACATTGAGGTAGGCAGACATAGAAGAAGGTGACCTGCCTGCCCTGATGGAAACAGACGACGATGAGATGACACTCCAGTCTCCTCTACCTCCCACCACCCCAACCTCCAACGACTCAGCCTAATACACCATCTTCAGTGTCCTCACTGTCTTCCCGATTCCGGTAAGTGATACTACACTGGGTGTACATTATTTCTACTTTATATAGGCTGTGTATTTTTATGTGTTATTTGGTAGCTTCATAGCTTAAAAGTTACTGGAAAGAGTGCTTCTGCCAGGAGCGCTTGTGCCATGTGTTTCTGCCGGGAGCGCTTGCGTGAAATTTTCACTGCGGTGGACAGTGCTGCAATAATTGTAGAAAAGTATTCCTACATTATAAGGCTGTGTCTTTATCAGATCATTCCTGCTTATACTATATGTTACTGTTATTTTAGGTTGCATGTGTTATTTGGCATGATTTGGTAGGTTATTTTTTGGGTCTGCGAACGCTCACAAATTTTTCCCATATAAATAAATGGTAATTGCTTCTTCACTTTACAACATTCCGGCTTACGAACCGTTTAATAGGAACACCCTACCTTCAAATAGCGGAGGAAACTTGTACTGCTGCTGAAAAGAGGACAAATTTCACAACATATGCCAAAGATATTAAAACTGATTCTGATTGAGTTTATGTAATAATTCCTCATAATGTACCCTTTGGAGTTCAAATATCATTCTAATAAAACTACATTGTACTACCTCTGAGACAAAATATCTTTACTAAGATGAGCTGACATACCAGATGTGATTGAAACTGAGCTTTGTATAGCAGTGGTGCAGGTTCTAACCTATACACCCACCAGCATCTATGGCCACTTCATTAGGTACACCTGCACACCTGTCCACTTATGCAAATACCAATCATGTGGCAGCAACTCAACACATAAAAGCATGCAAATGTGGTCAAGAGGTTCAGGTGCTGATCAGATCAAACACCAGAATGGGAAAGAAATGTGACCTAAGTGACTTTCACTGTGGAATGATTGTTGGTGCTTGATGAAGCGATTTGAATATCTCAGGATCTGCTGAGATTTTCACACACAACAGTCTCTAGAGTTTACTGAGAGTGGTGAGAAAGGCAAAAAGCATCCAGTGAGCAGCAGCTCTGTGGGTGAAAACACCTTGTTATTGAGAGAAATCAGAGGACATCAGCCAGATTTTTTCAAGTTGACAGGAAAATTATGGTAACTTAAAGAACCATGCATTACAACAGCGCTATGCAGAAATGCATCTTTGAACATACATCGAACCTTAACAAACCACAAAATTACAACAGTGCTGTGCAGAAATGCATCTCTGAACATACATCGAACCTTGAAGGGGAAGGGTTGAGCAGCAGAAGGCCACACTAGTTTACACTCCTGTTGCCACCCCATACTATGTTAACTGACGGCTGAGTGTGTACATCAGAATTTCATCAGCAGCTTTACTTATTCTCTGTTGTGCTCTGTAAATATCAGAAAATACTGGACATGCTCAATACTTCAGGCCACATCTTTGGAAAAAAAAACAAAGTTAACACTCCAGGTTGAAGACTCTTTGGAACTGGGAACAAGAAAAAAGATGGCTAGGTTGCACTCTCCCTATCTCCCTGCCATAGCCACCCAATCTCACGGGTTTCTCAGAGATGTCATGAAAAGGTGATAGACTAATAAGGTGGATTAATTTCCAAGAGAGATTTGGAAACAGAATTTTGAAAGCAAGGCTTATTTTAAAGTGGTGCATATATAAACCAGTGAGCAGGGAAAAAAAACACGAACTATGACAACGTCAACAGGAAAAGACATGAGAGCATTCAGATGTAATAAAAGCTTGTGATTGACAATTCACTCTGGAAATATAGTTCAACTTCTGTCATCAGAGCTACCTTAGCAAAATGTTTGCAGATAGGCTGTAAACTTAGGTACAAAGTGTGAATAATATTTCTACCAAATATTCATGAGTTCCTGTTGTGAAATACTGTAAGAACTCAATAACAGGAAACATTTGGAATGTTACTGCTCGCTTCTATTGTTTGCATGATTCTGTATTTTTGCCTTTCTCGGCGCATCAGGTGTTGGCCTTTAGTTTTTTTAAATTGGGTTACATAGAAACATAGAAAACCTACAGCACAATCCAGGCCCTTCAGCCCACAAAGTTGTGCCGAACATGTCCCTACCTTAGAAATTACCTAGGCTTACCTATAGCCCTCTATTTTTCTAAGCTCCATGTACCTATCCAAAAGTCTCTTAAAAGACCCTATCGTATCCGCCTCCACCACCTTTGCTGGCAGCCTACTCCACACACTCATCACTCTCTGAGTAAAAAACTTACCCCTGACATCTCCTCTGTACATACTCCCCAGCACCTTTATCTGTGTCCTCTTGTGGCAACCATTTCATCCCTGGGAAAAAGCCTCTGACTATCCACACGATCAATGCCTCTTATTATCTTATACACCTCTATCAGGTCACCTCTCATCCTCTGTCGCTCCAAGGAGAAAAAGCCAAGTTCACTCAACCTATTCTCATAAGGCATGCTCCCCAATCCAGGCAACATCCTTGTAAATCTCTTCTGCACCCTTTCTATGGCTTCCACATCCTTCCTGTATGTAGTGAGGTGACCAGAACTGAGCACAGTACTCCAAGTGGGGTCTAACCAGAGCTCCTAAATTCAATTCCACGACTGATGAAGGCTAATACACCTTATGCCTTCTTAACCACAGAGTCAACCTGCGCAGCTGCTTGGAGCGTCGTATGGACTCGGACCCCAAGAACCCTCTGATCCTCCACACTGCCAAGAGTCTTACCATTAGTACTATATTCCGTCATCATATTTGACCTACCAAAATGAACCACTTCACACTTATCTGGGTTTAACTCCATCTGCCACTTCTCAGCCCAATTTTGTATCCTATCAATGTCCCATTGTAACCTCTGACAGCCCTCCACATTATTCACAACACCCTCAACCTGTGAGTCATGAGCAAACTTACTAACCCATCCCTCCACTTCCTCATCCAGGTCATTTATAGAAATCACGAAGAGTAGGGGTCCCAGAACAGATCCCTGAGGTACCCCACTGGTGACGGACCTCCATGCAAAATATGACCCGTCTACAACGGTTTTATGGTTTTCTTGCTTTGTGGCTGACTGTAAGCAAACAAATCTCAAGGTTGTATAATTTATACATTCTTTAATAATAAATGTATTTGAAACTTTGAAACTTTCAAACACAACACACTAGAGTTAAAGTTTTCAAGCCCTCCATTTTCATATATTTTCAATCTCCTCATATACCCTCCTAATGAAATTCATGGAGTTCTGCTATAAAGATCTTGAGATTTCAACATAATGACATTCAACATATTCAAAATCTCTAGCATTCAGATGACTTAAAACAAGCTTTCAACTTTTCATGTAGTGTAGGAACTGCATATCTCTATAAACATGTTATTTTTGATAACCTTCTCAATATTTAATATTACACCTGATAAAGGTGTATAAGATGATGAGAGGCATTGGTCGTGTGGATCGTCAGAGACTTTTTCCCAGGGCTGAAATGGCTATCGCGAGAGGGCACAGTTTTAAGATGTTTGGAAGTAGGTACAGAGTCAGGGATAAGTTTTTTTTACGCAGAGAGTGGTGCGTGCGTGGAATGGGCTGCTGGCAATGGTGGTGGAGGCAGGTATGATAGGGTCTTTTAAGAGAGTCCTGGATAGGTACATGGAGCTTAGGAAAATAGAAGGCTATGGGTAATCAAACCTAGTTAATTTCTGAAATAAGTACATGTTCGGCACAGCATTGTGGGACGAAGGACAGATATTGTGCTGTAGGTTTTCTATGTTTCCATCCATCTATGTTTAACTTTGAGGCAAGAATATCTATTCCAACAGACATTGGTGCAGAAATTCATCTAAGGCAAGAAGCATTAGGTGTATTAAATCAGCTGGGTGTGTCAGGGCAATGCACATCTGTGTGAGAGGAGTGAAGAGGGTGTGCAGGGGCTGTGGGTGGGAATATACACTCACAATCAACCTTATCTAAGGTGGGAGAATTGTAGAGCTGGAGAGTTGGGTGGGGGTTCTGCTCACAGGTGGCTTATAATTTTCAGTGAAGTAAGCCTCACAACATATACCTTTATATGTCTTTCTGCGTAATCGAATCATGCCAACTGCAAGTCACACACATACAGTGAAATGTTCCACTGTTTCCTACCTCCATGCATATTTCATGCAGGACTCAGAGATAAAAGTTCCAACTTTATTGCCGTGTACTCATCATACTTTGACTCGTTTTCCAATAAAATTACATTGTAAGCTTTGTGTTTTTCAGTAGAAATGTTTACACTTAAAATCAAAAAAAAACTGCAGATGTGATAAATCCGCTTTAAAATTAGAAAAATGAAAGTGGAAATTACTCAGAAAGTCAGTCAGCATCCAAAAATTAGAAAAATACTTAACGTTTAGGATGAACAACTTCGCAGAGATTTTTGCACTAAAATGCTAGTTGTTATTTCTCTCCACAGATATGATCTGACCTGCCGAATGTTTTCAAAATTTTCTGTTACAGACTATTTTGTTGTTTCCACTTTAGGTGAGTCTAGAACTAGGGGACATAGCCCCAAGATTCGGGGGAGTTGATTCAGGACAGAGATAAGGAGGAACTGCTTTTCCCAGAGGGTGGTGAATCTGTAGAATTACTCTCCCAATGAAGCAGTGGAAGATACCTCAGTAAATATATTTAAGACAAGTTTGCATAGTAGGGGAATTAGGGTTATGGGGAAAAGCCAGGCAGCTGGAGATGAGTCCATGGACAGACCAGCCATGATCTCATTGAATGGTGGAGCAGGCTCGACGGGCCAGATGGCCTACTCCTGCTCCTATTTCTTCTGGTCTTATGCTTTCTATATATGTGAAACTTGAGCAAAGATAGAGCAATGCCAGTAGGAGCTCACTGGCTTTATTTTTTGAGATTAGCAGCTGCTGAGCAACTGAACCTCAGCAGGAACTCAATTTAGTGGTCTGCCTGATTAATGTTGTACTGTCCTTTACAATACTGACAGCTTGATGCCAGGTGGCAAATCCCTTGGAATCCTGTCAACCTTGGGTTTTCACCGATGAACACTTATTCCTTTGGTTGTTTTGAATTTGTTATTAATAAAAGGAACAACACCAAGTTCATGGTAGAAATGCCACTTTGTATTCGGTGGCATGAGGCCAATGAAACATCATGTGCTTGGGTTACGACATAATATTCACTTCTTACCAGGAAACAAGCAGGCACTACAGAATTGACTGATTATAAACACAAATACCTGGACAGATTCAATATGTTTCAAATATTAATACTGCTACCACAAAGTGTAGTCCCAATTTGGACCCAGTGAAATAATATTGTAAATTTGGCTGGCTACAATTAGCTTAGCTTAACCTTTTTATAAAACAGCTTTGTTTTCAACAATTCTGAACTTATTCTGAGTTGGGTTCTGAGGACCCAACACATCTCAAACTGAAATCAAGCTTGCACATTTCTTGTCTGCACCATTTGCCTTCCCCTTGTTACATTTTTAACATGATTACTTACATCAACTCCTCTGAAGGGAACCCCTCATCCAGCAACACCAACAAAATGCTGAAGGAGTGAATGAAGTATCTTGTTGAAGGGTCTCAGGCCAGATGCTGCTGGGCCTGCTGAGTTTCTCCAGCATTTTGTGCGTGTTCCTTTGGAATTCCAGCATCTGCAGAATTCCTGGTGTTTGTGCCCTCATCCAGCATTCACCAAAAAAAATCACAAGATATATAGGAGCAGAATAAGGCCATTTGAGCCTTCGATTCTGCTCCGCCATTTCATCATGGCAAATCCATTTTCCTGTCATCTCCCCATCTCACTTGATGCCCTGACCAATCAAGAATCTATCAACCCCTGCCTTAAAAACACATAAAGACTTCACCTCCATAGCTGCCTGTGGCAAAGAATTCCACAGATTTATCACACTCTGGCTAACTAACTTCCACTCGACTCTATTCTAAAAGGATACCCCTCTACTCTGAGGCTGTGGCTCTGGTCATAGAGTCTTACAACATAGGAAACATCCTCTCCACATCCACTCTATCAAGGCCTTTCACCATTCGATAGGTTTCAATGAAGTCACCCCTCATTCTTCTGAACTCTAGTGAATATAGGCCCAGAGCAATCAAACACTTCATATGATAAGCCACTCAATCCTGGAATTATTTTCATGAACTTCCTATGAATCCTCTCCCGTTTCAGCACATCCTTTCTCAGATAAGGGCCCAAACCTGCTCAGAATACTCCAAGTGAGGCCTCGACAGTGCTTCATGAAGTTTCAACATTACATCCTTGCTTTATCCTATTCTAGTCCTCTTGAAATGAATGCTAACATTGCATTTGACTTCCTCACCACAGGCTCAACCTGCAAATTAATCTTTAGGGAATCCTACACAAGGACTCCACACCTCACTTTTTGTATTTTCTCTCCATTTAGAAAATAGACAAGCCTTTCATAGCAGACTTGTTGTGATGGGAGATTTTAATTTCCCAAATATCGATCAGCATATACTTGAAGAAAAGCAAATCCCTAGATGGGGTAGAGTTTGTTAGGTGTGTTCAGGAAGGTTTCTTGACATAGTATGTAGATAAGCCTACTAGAGGACAGGCTGTTTTTGATTTGGTATTGGGAAATGAACCTGGTCAGGTGTCAGATCTCTCAGTGGGAGAGCATTTTGGAGACAGAGATCATAATTCTATTTCCTTTACTAGATAGATAGATAGATAGATAGATAGATAGATAGATAGATAGATACTTTATTCATCCCCATGGGGAAATTCAACTTTTTTTCCAATGTCCCATACACTTGTTGTAGCAAAACTAATAACATACAATACTTAACTCAGTAAAAAATATGATATGCATCTAAATCACTATCTCAAAAAGCATTAATAATAGCTTTTAAAAAGTTCTTAAGTCCTGGCGGTTGAATTGTAAAGCCTAATGGCATTGGGGAGTATTGACCTCTTCATCCTGTCTGAGGAGCATTGCATCGATAGTAACCTGTCGCTGAAACTGCTTCTCTGTCTCTGGATGGTGCTATGTAGAGGATGTTCAGAGTTTTCCATAATTGACCGTAGCCTACTCAGCGCCCTTCGCTCAGCTACCGATGTTAAACTCTCCAGTACTCTGCCCACGACAGAGCCCGCCTTCCTTACCAGCTTATTAAGATGTGAGGCGTCCCTCTTCTTAATGCTTCCTCCCCAACACGCTGCCACAAAGAAGAGGGCGCTCTCCACAACCAACCTATAGAACATCTTCAGCATCTCACTACAGACATTGAATGACGCCAACCTTCTAAGGAAGTACAGTCGACTCTGTGCCTTCCTGCACAAGACATCTGTGTTGGCAGTCCAGTCTAGCTTCTCGTCTAACTGTACTCCCAGATACTTGTAGGTTTTGACCTACTATAGCATTGGAGAGAGATAGGAACAGACAAATTAGAAAAACATTTAATTGGAGTAAGGGGAATTATAAGGCTATCAAGCAGGAAATTGGAGGCTTAAATTGGAAACAGATGTTCTCAGGGAAAAGTACAGAAGAAATGTGGCAAATATTCAGGGGATATTTGTGTAGAGTTCTGTCTAGGTACATTGCAATGAGACAGGGAAGTTATGGTAGGGTACAGGAACCATGGTGTACTAAGGCTGTAATAAATCTAGTCAAGAAGAAAAGAAAAGCTTACAAAAGGTTCAGAGAACTAGGTAATGTTAGAGATCTAGAAGATTATAAGGCTAATAGGAAGGAGCATAAGAAAGAAATTAGGAGAGCCAGAAGGGGCCACAATAAGGCCTTGGCGGGCAGAATTAAGGAAAACCCCAAGGCACTCTACAAGAATGTGAAGAGCAAAAGGATAAGACGTGAAATAATACGACCTATCAAGTGTGACAGTGGGAAAGTGTGTATGGAACCGGAGGAAATAGCCGAGGTACTTAGTGAATATTTTACTTCAATATTCACTATGGAAAAGGATCTTGGTGATTGTAGTGATGACTTGCAGCAGACTGAAAAGCTTGAGCATATAGATATTCAGAAAGAGGATGTACAGGAGGTTTTGGAAAGCATCAAGTTGGATAAGTAATTGGGACCAGACAAAATGTACCCCAGGCTACTGTGGGAGGTGAAGGAGGAGATTGCTGAGCCTCCAGTGATGATCTTTGCATCATTAATGGGGCGGGAGAGGTTCCGGAGGATTAGAGGGTCGCGGATGTTGTTCCTTTATTCAAGAAAGGGAGTAGAGATAGCCCAGGAAATTACAGACTCAGTGCTTGGTAAGTGATGAAGAAGATCCTGAAAGGCAGAATTTATGTACACCTAGAGAGGTATAATATGATTAGGAGTAGTTAACATGACTTTGTCAAGGGCAGGTCGTGCCTTACAAGCCTGATTGAATTTTTTGAGGATGCGACTAAACACATTGATGAAGGAAGAGCAGTAGATGTAGTGTATATGGATTTCAGCAAGGCATTTGATAAGGTACCACATACAAGGCTTATTGAGAAGGTAAGGATGTGAAAGAGTCAGAACATTTCAGCGCTACCCCATTGACTGATATGACTGGTGGTTGGGTTTCACTGGGACTACACAGAGGAGGAGGCCGGTACAGAAGTTCGGTTTTGGAGACATTGATTCTTAGGCCAAAAAGAGTGGTAGCAAACGGGACGTGGTCTACAATTTCTTGAATCACATTAACATCAGTAGCAACCAGGGCTGAGTCGTCTGCATGCAGAAGATCTCTGACACATATCTCTCTTGATTTGGTTGAGGCTTTGAGTCTTGACAGGTTGAACAATTTTCCATCTGAGCAAGTCCTGATGTGCACACCTTTGTCCAAATTATGGTCCATTATTTCCAAAACTGCAGCAAGATATAGTGTGAACAAAGTTGGAGCAAAAACGCATCCCTGTTTTACCCTGTGGTTGATGGTGAAGGCTTCACTCCTCCGATAGATACTTTGCCAGACATGATCTCATGAAACAACTTGATCATCGTAACCAGCCACCTGGACAGCCATAGGTTTTGAGCACTTCCCAGAGTGTTTCTCTGTCCACCGTATCAAATGCTTGTGAGAAATCAACAAAGACAATGTACAATGGTTGCTGCTGTTCTACCGCCTTCTCCTGGAGTTGCCTCAAAGTAAAAGTCATGTCAGTGGTTGCTCTTCCAGCCCTAAAGCCACAGTGGCTTTCAGAAAACACATCTTCTGAGATGACATTGAGCTGGTTGAGCAGTATCTCTGTCATAATCTTGCCAGCTGTGGACAGAAGTGAGATACCTCTGTGGTTTCCACAAACACCACGGTCGCCTTTCTTCTTGTAGATGATGACTATCTGTGAATCTTTGAAGTCCTGAGGGAGACACTGATTCTGCCAACAAGCATTATATAAGTTCAACAGTTCAGTCTTCAGAGCAGGATCACCTTGCTTCAGTAAGGAATGCCGTCTTGCCCGGGTGCTTTACCACTTCTGGTATCTTTTAAAGCCTTATTAAGTTCTGTCGTAGTGATGAGTCCACATAGCTCTTCTCTTACCAGTTTAGTTGTGAGCCTTGAACATGCATTGTGGTCAGCCACACCTTATTGGTTTAGAAGGTTACAGAATTGTTCCCTCCATCACTCGATGATGTCTTTCCTGTCAGTGCATAGCTTCCTCCCATCTGCAGTTTTTACTGGGGCCACTGTATTGCTTCTTGGACTGTAGATAGCTTTCAGTCCTGAGAAGAGCCCATGGTAGTCATTCCTGTCTGACATTGCTTGCAGTTCTTCCACTTTCTTATTCCACCAGTTGTTCTTCATAGCCCTGATCTCCCTTTGAACTTTGGCTTTCATGGCCTTAAATGCTGCTTTGCATCTTTTAGAGTTCTCTTTCAAGTGCCACATATAAAGCCTTTGTTTCATCTCCAACAGTTCTTGAATTGTTCATTTTGTTCTTGAAACCAGTCAGTAGTTTTTCTCTTAGGGTGGCCAAGCACCACACTTGTAGTTGAATGGATGGTTTTCTTGAGCTGCTTCCAGCATTCTTCAATATTGGTTGGGTCATTGAGAGGGTCTTTGTCTTCTTGGAGAGATACTGTAAATTCCGGTGTATAAACCGACCCCCCCCCCCCATTTTCAAGGTTAAAAAAGTGACCTTTGTATAAGCCGAACCCTTTTGTAGAGGTTTTTGATTTAACCAGAAAAGATCACAAGATCTCACATGCCAGTACTCAGCTTTGTTGGATCCGGAACCTGGAAATTTTGTGAGCCAGTAGTACCTGCTAAGAAAATAAGCCTACACACTGTAGAGCGTTATAAGCGAATTCTTAATAAATAAATCAGGGAGGGAAATTTTGGATTAGGTTCCCAACGGTAAAGAATCCTCTGAAATGTAACCCCTGTGAAACCATTTAGCACCCATCGTAATCTCATTAAAACATAACAAGGGGTGGCGGGATCAGTACGTGTAATCAGTATTGAGTTTGCGTCCACCATATACAAAAGACTAAAATGAATGCTATATGATGCTGGCTTCAAGCTGAAGGTTGTTGATTTTGCTAAAGGAACGAATAATTCTGCAGCTACCAAGTTTAGTGTAAATGAGAAACAAGTGAGAGAGTGGAGAAAGGCAGAGAACACACTGAGGGAAATGCCAAAGACGAAATGTGCAAACCGCGGGAAAACATGCAGTGGCCAGAACTGGAAGAAAAGTTTTAGAGTGGGTGAATCACCAGCGATTGTGTGGATACACTGCTACCAGAGAAATGATACGAGTTCAAGTGTTGAAATGGCCGGAAAAACACCATGAGGTCAGCGAAAATTTCAAAGCTACGTGAAGTTGGTGCACCCGATTTATGAATAGACGTGATCTTGTGTTGAGACAAAAAACAAAGATTGCTCAGAAAATTCCCGCAGGGTATTGTTTATGTTCAAGAACGCTGCTGGATGGACGAAACGCGTTGCTTGAAGTAGGTTAAAGCGGTGTGGCGTCGATGTCCTGAAGGTTTCAGGATGGAAAAGTCGCTACTTGTCTGGGACGTATTCAAATGTTCAGGTAAGACAAAAACATCATTGAAAGCTGAAAATACAGACATTGCAGTCATCCCTGGTGGTTTGATGTCCATGCTCCAGCCACTAGATGTGAGTTTAAACAAACCATTCAAAGAATTCATGCGTCGACAGTGAAACGAACTTGACTCAGAAACAGCCAATAAATATGACCTGTCTTCCGGGTATTAATTTTTCCAAAGTTGGCACCCTCTGTATAAGCCGAACCCCTAATTTTAGACCCAAAATTTAGGGCCAAATTCTTGTCTTATACACCGGAATTTATGGTAATGCCAATGCTGTGACAAGTCTCCTCTGATGTTCCTCACTGGCCAACTTGTTAACATCCAATTAATGCAAAGATCATCGCCAGAGGCTCAGCAATCTCCTCCCTTGCCTCCGACAGTAGCGTGGGGTACATTTCGTCCGGTCCCGGAGACTTATCCAACTTGATGCTTTCCAAAAGCTCCAGCACATCCTCTTTCTTAATATCTACCTGCTCAATCTTTTCAGTCTGCTGTAAGTCATCACTATAATCACCAAGATCCTTTCCCATAGTGAATACTGAAGTGAAGTATTCATTATGTACCTCTGCTATTTCCTCCGCTTCCATACACACTTTTCCCACTGTCACACTTGATAGGTCCTATTCTTTCATGTCTTACCCTCTTACTCTTCAAATACTCATAGAATGCCTTGGGGTTTTCCTTAATCACAAAATGTTGGTTTGCAAGTGCAGCAGGCTATCAAGAAGGCAAATGGAATGTTGGCTGTCATTGCTAAAGGGATTCAATTTAAGAGCAGGGAGGTTATGCTGCAACTGTACAGGGTACTGGTGTAGCCACATCTGGAGTACTCTGTGCAGTTCTGGTCTCCTTACTTGAAGAAGGATATGTAACGCTCACACTATCGGCTAATGTATGTCTAGGGAAAAATCCGTCCACCCGCCAAACTGTGTCTCCCGTATGCATGGATGCCGTGAAATGCACACTGGTACAAACTCGCACACACAATATCAGACCACACACCACGTACGGTTACAGAATACACTTTATAAATCTTACTAGAACTAGGTAATTAATAGCGATACAATATATATGAAAGAAAAGAAAGAAAAAGCGCCAGAACTTATCAGAGTTCAGTCAATTCGTGCACAACCATTGGAGCTCAACTATCAAAGTCTTCGGTCCACTATTCGATTTTCTCCGACCTCCTCGACCTGCCGCCTGGGACCAACCTCGGTGGTCGACCAGAGCGCATCCAGCACGTCCTCCTTCCTTGCGAACTCCCCTCCAAGTCCCCAAAAGTCCACGCAACACTCGCTTACAGACCCACAAGAAAGAATAACATCTATCCCAATTGGTTAAAAATGAATACAACTCTAGTTATCAGTAATTATAACCCAAACAAGCTGCGAGAGAAAGCACTCTCTCACCAGTTACCATAACAAAGAAGCATTCTTACTTTTAACAGCCATTTTGATTAACATACACAGTAACATAAAGAAGAAACGCCTTACAGATATATTGGCTTTGGAGGTTCAGTAGGTTGATTCCAGAGATGAGGGGGTTAGACTATGAGGAGAGATGGAGTCACCTAGAAGTGTCCTCGCTGGAATTCAGAAGAATGAGAGGAGATCTTATAGAAACATAAAATTATGAAAGGGATAGATAAGATAAAGGCAGGAAAGTTGTTTCCACTGGTGGGTGAGACTAGAACTTGGGGACATAGCCTCAAGATTCGGGGGATAGATTTAGGACGGAGATGAGGAGGAACTGCTTTCCCAAAGAGTGGTGAATCTGTGGAATTCTCTGCCCAATGACGCAGTGGAGGCTACCTTAGTAAATATATTTAAGACAAAGTTGGACAGACATTTGCACAGTAGGGGAATTAAGGGTTATGGGGGAAAGGCAGGAAGGTGGAGTTGAGTCCATGGCCAGATCAGCCATGATCTTATTGAATGGTGGAGCAGGATCGACAGGCCAGATAAGATGGCCTACTCCTGCTTCTATTTCTTAAGTTCTTATAATCTTGAAAATTCTTGAATCTTAAAAGAAAGGTATTTCAATGACTCTATAAACCTGTGATGCCCTAAATTGACAAAATGTGCTTTACAACTGGAAGTGCTCAAATCTTTCTTTATCAGTAGCTCCCATAGAACCATAAAACCATAGAACATTACAGCACAGAAACGGGCCTTTTGGCCCTTCTTGGCTGTGCTAAACCATTTTTCTGCCTAGTCCCACTGACCTGCACCTGGACCATATCCCTCCATACCCCTCTCATCCATATACCTGTCCAAGTTTTTCTTAAATGTCAGAAGTGAGCCCACATTCACCACTTCATCTGGCAGCTCATTCCACACTCCCACCACTCTCTGCGTGAAGAAGCCCCCCCTAATGTTCCTTTTAAACTTTTCCCCCTTCACCCTTAACCCATGACCTCTGGGTTTTTTTCTCCTCTGGCCTCAGTGGAAAAAGCCTGCTTGCATTTATATCGATACCGATAGATAGATCCCAAGATATGTTTGGGGTTTTGCTTATATTGTTCTGACTGTGTAATTCAGTAACTGAGTTTGTGCAATTCATTCAAATTACCCCTCCTCCCATTCATTGTGTTTTTTTAAATTTTCATTGAAATAAACACTTCAACAAATCACTTATAAAGACTATCTCTTCAAAGTGATAATTAAATGTGCACATTAACTTGTCAATGTATTTTTGTGCCTCTACTATATGCACACCTTGGTAAGATAGCATTGTCTTAAAGTTATTGAACCCTACAGCACAATAAAGACCCTTTGGCCCATCTAGCCTGTGCCAAACCATTAATCTGCCTAGTCCCATCGACCTGCACCTAGACCTTACCCCTCTATACACTCCTCCATCTATGTACCTATCCAAACTTATCCAAAAAGTGGATGGGCTACAGCAACAAAAGACCACACACATATAGAAATACACTCAGTGGCCACTTTATTAGGTATAGGTGGTTTAACTGGGGTTCCACACTAATCTGTGTCAAACCCTCTTTTTTATAACCTCTCAACTTGAAAAGAACTCATTTACTACTGCATTCAGTTCTCTGACTGAAAAGCAACAGTCAGTTCACACCAGTCAACTTTGCTGAAATTTTGTTGAATGAGATCCAGCCATGTGCTTGCAGCTCAGAAATCCAGTCGCCCAGCATTTACCTATCAAATCTGAACTTGCATCAGATCTAAGGTTGAACTTGCATCAGATCTATAAGGTTGAACTTGCATCAGATCTATAAGGCTGAACTTGCATCAGATCTATAAGGTTGAACTTGCATCAGATCTATAAGGTTGAACTTGCATCAGATCTATTGGGTTGAACTTGCATCAGATCTAAGGCTGAACTTGCATCAGATCTATAAGGTTGAACTTGCATCAGATCTAAGGCTGAACTTGCATCAGATCTATAAGGCTGAACTTGCATCAGATCTATAAGGCTGAACTTGCATCAGATCTATAAGGCTGAACTTGCATCAGATCTATAAGGTTGAACTTGCATCAGATCTATAAGGTTGAACTTGCATCAGATCTATAAGGTTGAACTTGCATCAGATCTATAAGGTTGAACTTGCATCAGATCTATAAGGCTGAACTTGCATCAGATCTATAAGGCTGAACTTGCATCAGATCTATAAGGTTGAACTTGCATCAGATCTATAAGGCTGAACTTGCATCAGATCTATAAGGTTGAACTTGCATCAGATCTATAAGGCTGAACTTGCATCAGATCTATAAGGCTGAACTTGCATCAGATCTATAAGGTTGAACTTGCATCAGATCTATAAGGTTGAACTTTCATCAGATCTATAAGGTTGAACTTGCATCAGATCTATAAGGCTGAACTTGCATCAGATCTATAAGGCTGAACTTGCTTACTGACAGCATCCTGAATATTATTGAAGCTGTCTGGTGCCAAGTCATTGTGCTACTTAACCAGGTCACACAGTTGAGACAGAAAACTGAGAAAAGCTTCGATAAAGAGCGAAGTCACTCCCTAGTTTTTCCTTCCATCTAAGCTGACAAGATTTCGGAATGCTTCTGATTGTCCAATTTTTATGATGATTTCTTACGTTAGATTTATCAACCTCTAATTATAAAACAAGGCAAACAACATCAAAAATCTTTGCAGCTCACCTCGTGAGCATGTAATGTAGTAAGCTTATTTCACTCGGCTATAAATACTGAAAGAGGAATAATTGTTGAATGAGGAAAAATACTTACAGATCAAACACTAGATAATGGTACCCTTCTTCTGATATGCTGTCATGGAGCCGAACTGAAAAAGAAAAAAAGCCTTAATTATCTACTTGTTTACATTTGACACCATGGCAGATAATCGATTACTCTATTTCAAAATACTGCAAAACAATTTCAGTTATTGAGACAATTATGAAAACTTCAAGTAAAATACAAACAAACATATGCCAACTAAGTTACAGTATATCTAAATGCACTTTTCCATATAAATGTACGCAGTTACTGTATGCATAACTTAGGTAATAAGAGATTTTTTTTAAAAACAAAATATACTTCATTCAAAAATAAAATTATGTACAATAAACCATAATACTCTCAATCCTTTACAGCAGGAAAATAGGTCTTTTTTGCACTGTCCAGGCCAAATATGAACTCCCATTTCCATTATCTAACTTCAATCCTATTTGTTTATTGTCCCCATGTACTTATCAACTCCTAGAATTTCAACCAAAAGTGTACCCCGTTGGGAATAATTTATAGAGGTAAATTAATTTACTGATCTGCCTGTGATGTAGGAGGAAATGGACAGACACAGGGAGAATATGCAAACTCTACATAGACATCATCTATGATGAGGATTAACTGGTTCTTTATTTCATTGCCCTAAGTATACTCAGTTACAATAAAACATACATGGTAGTGGGGATAAGCTGCCACTGCCTATTAAATGATCCCAATGGCATGCATCTCAAATAGGCTCTGAAAACCAAGTCTAGCTCCTGGCCTTCACGTGTGGTTTAGCTACTAAGCCCAGCGGAACCGTCTCTACTCACAGAAGACGATGCAAAGATAGGTTACTTTGAGCAAATGGGGCTCTAGGGTGGCAGCTTAGTGAGGAGAAGGAAAACTCTGGTCTCAAACCCTAGCTACCTTGCCAGTATACCCACTCCTGAGAAAGGCTTCGGGAGTAAACCCTGAGGAAGCTGGAGTCCCTAAAGCAGTCCTACGTTAAGTTCAATGCTGACTGGCAACACCTGCGATGCTGCTGGTGCCAAAATGTTTTGATCTCTGCCATTCCTGTGGATTCATCAGCTGCTTGGAGAAGGCAGTTTGCTCTCCATAATCATACTGCCCTGACTTGCCTACTGGCTTGTGTCATAGACTGCTGGAACGCAACATCCATGATCAACCATGACCAACAGAGGGCGCCATGTGTCTTCTTGTGCACATGTTCATACTTCGATAATAAATTTACTTTGAACTTTGGGATATCCATTACAAATCCACCAACTTCTTCAGCTATAAACACATCTGCAGATGCTGGAAATCTGGAGCAACACACAAAATGCTGGAGAACTCAGCAGATCAGGCAGAATCTATGGAAATGAATAAATCAGTAGATATTTCAGACCGAGAGTTTTCATTAGGACTGGAAAGGAAGGGGGAAAATGCCAGAAAGAACAGGTGGCAGGAGGGGAAGGAAGGCAAGCTCAAAGGTGATAGGTGAAGTGAAAGAGGTGGGAAAAGTAAAGGGCTGGAGAAGAAGAAATCTGAAAGGAGAGTGCACCACGGAAGAAAGGGAAGCACCAGGTGGAAGTGATAGGCAGATGACGAGAAGAGGTAAGAGGCTAGATAGATTGGGGAATAGGAGAGAGAAGGGGAGGGAAAAAATTACAGGGGGGAGAAATTGGTGTTCATGCCATCAAGTTGGAGGCTACCTAGAGAGAATATGAGGCGCAGCTCCTTCACTCTGAGAGTGGCCTCATTGCGATAGTAGAGGAGGCCATAGACCACATGTCAGAAAGGAACGGTGATAGGAATTAAATTGCTAGCCACCAGTAAATTTCGTTTTTGGCAGATGGAGAGGAGGTGCTTGACAAAGCAGTCCCTCAATTTATGTCGGATCTCACTAATGTAGAGGATGCCGCACCAGGACCACCAGATACAAGAGATGAGTCGAACAATCGCAGGTTACCACACCTGGAAGGATTATTTGGGGCCCTGAATGGAAGCAAGGGAGGTGTAACATTTCTGTCACTTACAGGGATATGTGCCAGAAGTGGGGAGGGAAGACTGGACACGGGAATCACAGAAAGTGGGGCTGGGGGGAGGGAGGAAGATGTTTTTGGCGGTAGGATCCCATTGAAGGCACCAGAAGCTGTGGAGAATGATCTGTTGGATGCAGAGACTTGTGGTGTGGTAGGTGACGACAAGAGGAACTCTATCCCTGTTAAGGCAGCGGGAAAATGGGATGAGCATATTGGCTGAGCGTAAATGGGCTGAGTCATGAAGTAGAGAAGATGTGAGTGAAGGAGCATTAAAGGTGGAGTAAGGGAAACTTCAGGAACAAGAAAAACATCAAAGGAAAGCCTCATCCTAGAAACAGATGCTGTGGAGAGGAAGGAACTGAGGAAAGGGAATAGCATCTTTACAGGGACAGGGTGGGAGAGGTATAGTCAACATTGCCATGGCAATCAGTAGGTTTATAAAAGATGTCGGTAGCTAGCTTGTCTCCAAATTTGGAGACAGAGAGATCAAGAAAGAGGAGAGAGGTGTCAGGAATGAACCAAGTAAATTTAAAGGCAGGGTGGAAGTTAGAGGCAAATTTGATGAGATTGATGAACTCAGCACTGGTGCAGGAGGCAGCACCAATGCAGTCACCAGTGTAACACATTGTTTGGGAGCATTATCAGGGAAGGCATGGAACATTCACTGTTTCACGTAGCCACTGAAAAGGCAAGCATAATTGGGGCCTATGCGGGTACCCATGGCTACCCCTTGAATTTGGAAGAAGTGGGGGGAGCTACAGGAGCAACTGTTGAGGGTGAAGACCGATTCTGCCAGACGGAGGAGGGTGGTGGCTGAGGGTTCCTACCCCCACTGTTTCCATCTGCTCTCCTCACATCCCTCACATGCTTCATCTTCCTCTCCTATCCAATTCCATCATCTTTAGCTCTTCATCATCTCCACCTGTTGATAACTCTTCTCTTTCCTCCTCATCTGGATTGTCCTATCAATAACCAGCTCTTGCTCCACCCCTTCTCTTCACTTTTTTTTATATGAACTTCCAGCCAATTCTCACTCCAGATGAAAGGTCCCAACCCAAAATGTTGATAGTTCATTTCCCTCAATAGACACTTCCTCCTGTCTGTCTCTGTGTTACAAAGTCAAGTCGCTTTTTATTGTCATTTCGACCATAAATTGCTGGTACAGTACACAGTAAAAACGAAACAACGTTCCTCCAGGACCATGGTGCTACATGAAACAACACAAAACTACACTAGACTACAAACCTACACAGGACTACATAAATTGCACAAAACAGTGCAGGGCAGTACAATAATCAATCAATAAATAAATAATGAACAATAGGCACAGTAGAGGACAAATTACAATATAATAATACATGATGTAGATGTCAGTCTAGACTCTGGGTAGTGAGGAGTCTGATGACTTGGGGGAAGAAACTGTTGCAGTGTCTGGTCATGAGAGCCCGAATGTTTCGGTACGTTTTGCCAGATGGTAGGAGGGAGAAGAGTTTGTGTGAGGGGTGCGTGGGGTCCTTCATAATGCTGTTAGCTTTGTGGGTGCGGTGTAAATGTCTATAATGGCGGGAAGAAAGACCCCAATGATCTTCTCAGCAGATCTCACTATCCGCTGCAGGGTCTTGTGATCTGAGACAGTGCAATTCCCGAATCAGGCAGTGATGCAGCTGCTCAGGATGCTCTCGATACATCCTCTGTAGAATGTGGTGAGGATCGGGGGTGGGAGATGGACTTTTCTCAGCCTTCGCAGAAAGTAGAGACACTGCTGGGCTTTCTTGGCTATGGAGTTGGTGTTGAGGGACCAGGTGAGATTCTCCGCCAGGTGAACACCAAGAACGGGCTCTGTCTTGAAATTTTCTCTACAAGTTAGAACTTCCCCCCTCTATTTTCTATAGCTATTCATATCATAAAAGGCATTGATGGATAGCCAGCAACTTTTGGCCCAGAATGGAAATGGCTAATAGAAGGGGCCATATCTTTAAGGTGATTGGAGGAAAGTATAGGGGGAACGTCCGAGTTATGTTCTTGACACAGAGAAGGAAAGCCCCGTCAGGGCTGGTGGTAGAGGCAAATACTTTAGGGACACTTAAGAAACTCTTATATTGGCACATGGATGATAGAAAAATGGAGGACTATGTAGGAGGGTCATGTTAGATCACCCCTGGCAACCAGCCACATCTCCAACCATTTCTCTTTTTCAGGCCATCACATAAAACCTATAAAGAATGTTAATATACAATGCACAGTGAAATACAATAGGAAATGCAAATTCAAAGCAGTGACAAGTGATTGTAAAATGTATTTGAATCTGTTTAAATCTACAAAAAATTATTTAATTACAGTTTAAAAATTAAGAACATAAGAGCGTAAGAAACAGGAGCAGGAGTAGGCCATCTGGCCTGTCCAGCCTGCTCCGCCATTCAATGAGATCATGGCTGATCTGGCCATGGACTCATCTCCACCTACCTGCCTTTTCCCCATAACCTTTAATACCCCTACTTTGCAAAAATCTATCCAACCTTGCCCTAAATATATCTACTGAGGTACCCTCCACTGCTTCATCGGACAGAGAGTTCCACAGATATTCAGGATCATCTGTTTTATTTTTATACTCAGAATGTATTTTCCTCAGATGTTCAAGGAGCCTGGACAGTTTCATTCCTTCATTTAAGGAAACTTTTTCACAAAAGAGACACGTTGGCTGCTGTTGGTTGCTTGGTGCTGGTATAAAACCATATTTAAGATGCTCCACACTATACTGTCTACACTTCTTTTTCATTTGGTCTACTTCTGCCAATCTCATTATGGATTAACAATAACGGTCAATAGCCTATTCTTTAATTCCAATCTCAAGCGCAGAGATCAAAAAGCCACTATATCATCATAACTCAGGCAAAACTAGACTCTCTGCCTGAAAGTGAGGCAGCGTCATCTCAGTGGGACCATTGGCTACAGAAAAAGGGTCAAGATCATTTGAAAGGGCAGATTCTGAACTTTACCCCATTGAATACTAATTCCTAATTCACAGGAATTGTATCGCTGTGTGATTAGACTCATGGAATCCTATTAGCTAACACTATATTATGGTAGTGAACTGTAATATAATGCATGGGCCAGGTGCGGAAATAACACAATTTCTTCAGTCCAGATTTACACTGTAAGACCATAAGACATTGGTGCAGAAGTAGACCATTCAGCCCAGCAAGACTGCACCGCCATTCCATCATGGCTGACCATGGATCCCAATCGACCCCAAACACCTGCCTTCTCACCATATCTTTTGATGTCCTGACCACTCAGGAAACTATCTACGTCTGCCTTAAACATACCCACGGACTTGGCCTCCACCACAGTCTTTGGCAGAACATTCCACAGATTCACTACTCGCTGGTAAATGCTCCTTAACTCTGTTCTAAAAGGTCACCCCTCAATTTTGAGGCTGTGCCCTCTAGTTCTGGACACCCCGATCCTCTCCACATCCACCCTATCTAGTCCTTTCAGCATTCAGTAAGTCTCAATGAGATTCCCCGCATACCTCTACATACCAGTGGGTACAAGCCCAAAGCTGCCAAATGCTCCTCATATGTTAACCCCTTCATTCCCAGAATCATCCTCGTGAACCTTATCTGGACTTACTCTAATGACAGCACATCCTTTCTGAGATATGGGGCCCAAAACTGTTGACAATACTCCAATACGCCTGACTAGTGTCTTATAAAGGCTCAGCATTATCTCCTTGTTTTTATATTCTATTCCCCTTGAAATAAATGCCAACATTGCATTTACTGCCTTTACCACAGACTCAACCTGTAAATTAACCTTCTGGGAGTCTTGCACAAGGACTCCTAAGGCCCTCTGCACTTCTGATGTTTGAACCTTCTCCCCATTTAGATTAATAGTCTGCATTGTTCCTTTTACCAAACTGCATTATCATACATTTCCCAGCACTGTATTCCATCTGCCATGCTTTTGCCCATTTGTCCAATTTGTCTAATTGCATCGCTCCACCTATCTTCGTATCATCCGCAATCTTTGCCACAAAGCCCATTATCCAAATCACTGATAAACAATGTGAAAAGTATCATTAGCAAATTTGCTGATCCAATTTGCCACATTATCATCCAGATCATTGATATAGATGACAAATAACAATGGACCCAGCACTGATCCCTGTGGCACACCACTAGTCACAGGCCTCCACTCAGAGAAGCAATCCTCCACTACCACTCTCTGGCTTCTCCCACTGAGCCAATGCTTAATCCAATTTACTACCTCACCATGTATACCTTGCGACTGAATCTTCCTAACTAACCTCCCATGCGGGACCTTGTCAAAGGCCTTTGTTGTCCATGTAGACAACATCTACTGCCTTCCCTTCATCCACTTTCCTAGTGTTACGTTCCCAGTAACCGGGTGACTTACCAGCAAAGATAAAGAGGTCCGCTGAAGCATGATGATACTATTTTCAAACGTTTTTATTTATAAAGGGGCACAAACGTATGGTTAATACAAAACATTCAGATCATATACATCGTCAAAACTCAATCTAAAGCACAGGTATAGTAATAATCAATCAAAAATAAGCTCTATCGTTGTCTAGGGGATAATACTGAGTCCAATGGAAAATAAGAGTCACTCAAAGTCTGCAGGCTTCCCCGTTTCGGGAAACCGCTGGCATTTCACGTGTTGGAGAGAGAAAGAAGGAACACTTGCCCGTCGTCTTTGCGAAGCAAATCCCTGTTGTTAGTTAAAACGGTTTTTCCTTTGGTTTCAGCCACAGACTCCCGATCCGGAATCTAACGCACGTGGCTTCCTTCAGAATGGCTTCCCGCTCCGACGGGAAGCGCTATCGTGTCTTCTTCGTGTGTCTCCTTGGTGCGTCTGAGGCCCCGCCTCGGCAGCCCACCTTTTATCTGGACTGGCAGGGTTGTAGATGTCAATCAGGGTGGGGGTGAGGCAATCTTTCCCCCATCACCCATCTCACATTGCCCTGAGGGTTTGCACGTAGTCCAGTCCCTTATTCCACAAAGGTGTCTCCCAAGACAATGGCTATGTCCATGGCTTTTGTCTGGCTGAGAGGCCAGCCCACATTCCAAACTGTAACGCTGCTCTCTCTCTCTCGCGATTCTCACAAAGGAGGGGGCTGGGGTCATAACACTAGTAAATTCCTCAAATAACTCTAATAGGTTGGTTAAACATGACCTACCCTTTATATTTAATGCCCCCCTTAGAAATTCCCACTGCTACCAGGGGAGCGTTATTGCACATTTTGGGAACCTGGGTTAGATTGATCTTTGAGTGTGTTTAAATGTCAGTACAACATTGTGGGCCAAGTGGTTTGTTGTAATGTTCTATGTTGTAGGTTCTATATCCTGCTAGTATTGGTTTATTTCATTGAACAATCCATGATTAAAGCAGTGGAATATATATACAAATACTGTGAAACGTTATTATTATTATTTGCTTTAAATTAGTTTAAAATTACAGGAACAATTTAAATAATGTTGGACTTGTATAAGTCATTCATAACCCAGAAGCCACTGTTATATCACCATGCTACATGCTACTGCAGCTCGGGGCATTCCAGAGGTTGGAGTTTAATTCCAGTGCCATTCTGTAAGGAGTCTCTGCACATCTTCCCTGTAGAATGTGTGGGTGTCCAGTTTCCTCCTTCAAGGATAATTGGTCGTTGTAAATTGTCTGAGTTGCTGAAGCAGCATGGCTTGAAGAGCTTAATCCACACTCTATTGCTAAATAAAATAACCTTTATACCTACCATATGCCTCCTTTCTTCTCTTTATTCAATCTCGATATCCCTTGACATTTGCTATTTTTTGTTGTTAGTTGTGAAGTCTATAAAATCCCTTCATCTGTACTAGTGTACTGTGGGTGATTTCCGATTTAAGAGATACAGCATCATAACAGGCTCTTCTGGCCCAACAGGCCCGTGAGGATCATGTGACCAATACACCAACTAACACATTTGTCTTTGGAATGTGGGAGTAATCTGGAGCACCCAGGGGAAACCCACGTGGTGATGGGGAGAATGTACAGACTCCTTACAGTCAGTGGTTGGTACTGGCACTGTAATAGCAAGTGCTATGCCCCTGCTGCCCCCTCAATGGACCCCCTGCAGTTTGTGTACCATCCCAACTGTTCAACAGATGACGCCATTGCCACCACCCTCCACCTGGCCCTAACCCACCTGGACAAAAAAGACACATACGTTTGGATGCTGTTCATAGACTTCAGTCCACCATTCAACACAATCATCCCTCAGAAACTGATTGGAAAGCTGAGCCTACTGGGCCTGAACACCTCCCTCTGCAACTGGATCCTAGACTTCCTGACTGGGAGACCTCAGTCAGTCCAGATCGGGAGCAGCATCTCCAACACCATCACACCGAGCACAGGGGCTCCCCAGGGCTGTGTGCTCAGTCCACTGCTGTTCACTCAGCTGACCCACGACTGTGCTGCAACACACAGCTCGAACCTCATCATCAAGTTTGCCGATGACACGACCGTGGTGGGTCTCACCAGCAAGAACGACAAGTCAGCTTACAGAGAGGAGGTGCAGCGGCTAACGGACTGGTGCAGAGCCAACAACCTGTCTCTTAATGTTAACAAAACAAAAGAGGTGGTTGTTGACTTCAGGAGGGCATAGAGTGACCACTCCCCACTGAACATCAACTGCTCCTCGGTAGAGATCATTAAGAGCACCAAATTTATTGGTGTTCACATGGTGGAGAATCTCACCTGGTCCCTCAACACCAGCTCCATAGCAAAGAAAGCCCAGCAGCGTCTCTACTTTCTGTAAAGGCTGAGGAAAGTCTATCTCCCATCCCCCCATCCTCATCACATTCTACAGGGGTTGTATTGAGAGCATCCTGAGCAGCTGCGTCACTGCCTTGTTCGTAAATTGCACCATCTCGGATTGCAAGACCCTGCAGCGTATAGTGAGGTCAGCTGAGAAGATCATCGGGGTCTCTCTTCCCGCCATTACGGACATTTACACTACACGCTGCATCCACAAGGCAAACAGCATTATGAAGGAACCACGCACCCCTCACACAAACTCTTCTCCCTCCTGCTGTCTGGGAAAAGGCTCCGAAGCATTCGGGCTCTCACGACCAGACTATGTAACAGTTTCTTCTCCCAAGCTATCAGACTCCTCAGTATCAAGAGCCTGGACTGACACCTTGCCCTGTTTATTATTTATTGTGATGTTTTGTGCATTTTACGCAGTCCTGTGTAGGTCTGTAGTCTAGTGTAGCTTTCTCTCTGTTGCTTTTTTACGTAGTTCAGTCTATTTTTTGTACTGTGGCATGTAACACCATGGTCCTGAAAAATGTTGTCTCATTTTTACTATGTAGTGTTCCAGCATTTATGGTCGAAATGACAATAAAAGTGACTTGACTTGATGTGGCCATGCCACCTTTTTGTTCCTATCTCTGTCCATATGATCTCATTTGAGATGCCTTCTAGGATATCCTCCTCAATAATGAAGGAATACCATATATTCTGTGATTAACAACACAATGACCTCCTTTACATCCCTGTCTGTCACACCTGAATATTCTATAGCTCAGGATACTAAGTTGCCAGTGCTTACAGCGTGAAAACAGGCTTATTGGCCCAAACGCTCCATGCCAATCAAGATTCCCAGTTAAGCTAAAATTTTAAAACACATTTATTATCAAAGTATGCATAAATTATACAACCTTGAGATTTGTTTGCTTAAAGGCAGCCACAAAGCAAGAAACCCGAAAGAACCAACTAATAAAAAGAAGGACCAACACCCAATGCGCAGAGAAAGAAATTTGGTCCATATCCTTTAAATCTTTCATATCCATGTAATTGTCCCTTTCAAATATCTTTCAGTGATGGCAACAAATTGTGGCCCCAATGTGTTTAGTAAAGCTTTGAACTCATCTGCCTTATTCATTACAAGATTGATCTTTTTTCCTCTCCTCGGGATCAAAATAATCTCAGATGTAATTTCTTCCTGCTCCGCAGCACCACTATAGCTTGGGACATCCAGACTTCTTTTGAATCTCACCAAATCACAGGCTTTCCTTTTGTTCTCACTCATACTTAACCTTTTCTGTAACCTAAAACATATTTGAATTTTAATTTTCTGAGTTCTAATGACATGTTAAACCCCTTTCCCTCTATGCACAAATACTATCTGGCCTGTTGAGTATTTGCATCGGATGAACCAATCCTGGATCCTCCTCTTTAACTCCCCCACCCTTATGCAAAGTGATTAACTGCCAGTGTGGTTTCTTACCAAAAGGCTGACCACTCAGAATAGCTGTGACTATTCAGTAGTACCCACCGAATATGGCTCCGTAAGTACAGATAGGGGATCATGAAAAAGCTAACAACTGTGAAGTTAGTTTCTGGTTGCAACCCTTCTCTTGCAAAACGAAAATAAATTAATAACACAAAGGAACTACATCCTTAATAAAATGATAATTCATTCTATAGCAAGAAGCTTTCATATGCAAGTTGCTATTTGCATACAGAATTGAAGCCGTATCCAGGATTCATGGAGAGTGGGCGAGAAACAAAAGTATGGGAGCTGAACTTCAGCTTGTAATATAATACAATTTACAAATAATCTTATTATAGTCCACTAGGGTAATTACAATTTCGATTTCATTGCCCTCCAGATTACTCAGTGACCTTTTTCCCCATAATTATTCCACAACTTCCTATATGCATTTGTTTCTTAAAATGATTTCTTCTCTCCTTACATTGTCATTCTGCTTTCTTTTAATCTCTCCTGTCTTCCACCCAAAGACAGGACCTTACTTTTCAATTTCTCTTCACTCTCATCCTTTTTCTGCCTTGGGATCTGACATGTTTGCAGATGATACAAAGATAGGTGGAGGGGTAGGTAGGGCTGAGGAAGCAATGCGATTGCAGCAGGATATAGACAAACTGGAAGAATGGGCAAAAAAGTAGCAGATGGAATATTGTGTTGGGAAATGTATGATAATGCATTTTGGTAAATGGACTATTATCTAAACGGGGAGAAGGTTCAAATATCAGAGGTGCAGAGTGACCTAGGAGTCCTTGTGCAAGACTCCCAGAAGGTTAATTTACAGGTTGAGTCTGTGGTAAAGGCAGTAAATGCAATATTGCCATTTATTTCAAGGGGAATAGAACATAAAAGCAAGGAGATAATGTTGAGCTTTTCTAAGACACTAGTCGGGCCACACATGCAGTATTGTCAATAGTTTTGGGCCGCATATCTCAGAAAGGATGTGTCGTCATTGGAGAGAGTCCAAAGGAAGTTCACGAGGATGATTCTGGGAATGAAGGGTTTAACATATGAGGGATCTCATTGAAACTTACCAAATGTTGAGAGGACTAGAGAGGGTGGATGTGGAAAGGATGGGGATATCCAGAACTAGAGGGGCGACCTTTTAGAACAGAGTGTAGTGAATCTGTGGAATGCTCTTCACAGACTGCGGCAATTGCATTCCTTCATCAGCACTATCCACCCCTCCACCTATCTTCACATCAGCTGCAAACTTTTCCACTGAGCTATCAATTCCATTATCCAAATCATTGACAAATGATTTGAAAAGTAGCTGTCCCAATACTGACCCCTGAGGAACACCACTAGTCACTGCCAGCCAACAGGAAAAGGGCCCCTTTAATCCCACTCACTGCCTACTGCCTGTCAGCTATTCCGCTATCCATGCCAGTATCTTTCCTGTAATGCCTTAGGATTTTATCTCATTGAGCAGCCTAATGTGTGGCACCTTATCTAATGCCTTCTGAAAATCCAAGTAAATGACATCCACTGCCTCTCCTTTACCCACCATGCTGGCTATTTCTTCGAATAACTCATCCTGAATAGTTCATCCTGAACTTGTAGGAACTGGTGTGTGGTACATCTTTAGTGGCCTTGAACCACAACTGGCACCATTTGAGTGAGCACGTCATTCACCTATCTCCAACCCTTACTGGTAGCTGTCCTTTGGGATTTCTGTGGTATACTGTATCTATCTTCTTCATCCACTTTAAATAGATCCTCATTATTGTGCACTGTTTGTAGAAACATTTCAATCCAATCCACGGACACTTTACACAGAGCATTTCTTTTCCAGCCAGTTATATTTCACTCAATACCCTTAGCATCCAAGTTACCTTGGCTGTACTTTTCTCACTTTGCCTTTCTTTTGGCCATTACAGGTAGTCCCCGAGTTACGAATGTCCAACTTAAGAACAACTAGTACTTACGAACCAAGGAAGGAGAACACCGTCCACCATTTTAAGTCAGATCGCGACACCGTCTGCCATTTTAAGTCATTGCCATTTACACTGTGTTGAATTTTAACTTTGTATTTGGCTTAAATTTTTCTTAGTAAGATTCACCCTGAACCCCCACCCCCACCGTTCCAGTCGGTTGGTGGCGCAGTGAGATCAGCACCGAGCTCGAGAACAGAGGTTCCTGAGTTTGATCCAGTGACAGACCGCTTCCATGCCGGGTTGATGTCGATCCAGTGACGCATGTACCCTCTGTGCTAGGTTGACATTGAGCTCGCAACTCAACATTGTAAAAAAAAACACTGCCACCTCCAGTTTAAATTCCCACGCGGAATATTGTGGAGGATCAAATACCCAAACCCAGCACAGCCCCCACTTGTCCCATTTAACCTGTCTCAGTGCGGTGGACTTTAGGACCCGAGGAATTCAGTGTGGTGGTCCTTAGGACCCAGTGGACCTCGGGAGCCGGCAGAGCTCAGGACCCGCCGCCCGCAGTGTTTCTGTTCCATTGACGGGAAGCGATCACGATTGAAAATAAAGTGGAAATAATAAAGTGCTTGGAAAGAGGTGAAACGCCATTGGTCACTGGAAAAGTGTTAGGCTACAGTCAGTCAACGATCGGAACAATTTTAAAGGATAATGGATAAAGAGAGAACAATGGAGCACGCGAAAGGCCCTGCCACGATGAAAGCTACAATTATTACTAAACAACACAGCAAATAATATCAAAGAGGATACTAAAAGCTTTTTCAAGTATATAAAGAGTAAAAGACAGGTGAGAGTAGATATAGGGCCAATAGAAAATGATGCTGGAGAAATTGTAATGGGAGATAAGGAGATGGCGGAAGAAATGAACGAATACTTTGCATCAGTCTTCACTGAAGAAGACATCAGCAATATACCGGACATTCAAGGGTGTCAGGGAAGAAAAATATGCGCAATCACAATTACAACAGAGAAAGTACTCAGGACGCTGAATAGTCTAAGGGTAGATAAAATAAATCTCCTGGACCAGAAGGAATGCACCCTCGTGTTCTGTAGAAGGTAGCAGTGGAGATTACGGAGGCATTAGCAATGAACTTTCAAAAGTCGATAGATTCTGGCCTGGTTCCGAAGGACTGGAAGATTGCAAATGTCACTCTGCTATTTAAGAAGGGGGCAAGGAAGCAAAAAGGAAACTATAGACCTGTTAGCTTGACATCAGTGGTTGGGAAGTTGTTGGAGTCAATTGTCAAGGATGAGGTTACGGAGTACCTGGAGGCATTTGACAAGATAGGCAGAACTCAGCATGGTTTCCTTAAAGGAAAATCCTGCCTGACAAACCTAGTGCAATTTTTTGAGGAAATTACAAGTAGGCTAGACAAGGGAGATGCAGTGGATGTTGTGTATTTGGATTTTCAGAAGGCCTTTGACAAGGTGCCGCACATGAGGCTGCTAATCAAGGTAAGAGCCCATGGAATTATGGGGAAGTTACATACGTGGATAGAGCGTTGGTTGATTGGCAGGAAACAGAGAGTGGGAATAAAGGGGTCCATGTTGGGGCCACTTCTTTTTACGTTGTATATCAACGATTTGGATTATGGAATAGATGGCTTTGTGGCTAAGTTTGCTGATGGTACAAAGATAGGTGGAGGTTCCGGTAGTGCTGAGGAAACAGAGAGTCTGCAGAGAGACTTGGATAGATTGGGGGAATGGACAAAGAAGTAGCAAATGGATTACAATGTCAGAAAGTCATGCACTTTGGTAGAAGAAATAAACGGGCAGACTATTATTTAAATGGGGAGAGAATTCAAAGTTCTGAGATGCAACGGGACTTGGGAGTCCTCGTGCAGGATACCCTTAAGGTTAACCTCCAAGTTGAGTCAGTGGTGAAGAAGGCCAATACAATGTTAGCATTCATTTCTAGAGGAATAGAGTATAGGAGCAGGGATGTGATGTTGAGGCTCTATAAGGCACTGGTAAGACCTCAACTGGAATACTGTGTGCAGTTTTGGGCTCCTTATTTAAGAAAGGATATGCTGACATTGGAGAGGGTTCAGAGAAGATTCACTAGAATGATTCCGGGAATGAGAGGGTTAACATATGAGGAACGTTTGACCGCTCTTGGACTGTATTCCTTGGAGCTTAGAAGAATGAGGGGGGACCTCATAGAAACATCTTGAATGTTGAAAGGCATGGACAGAGTGGATGTGGCAAAGTAGTTTCCCATGGTGGGGGAGTCTAGTAAGAGAGGGCATGACTTGAGGATTGCAGGGCACCCATTCAGAACAGAGATGCGAAAAAAATTTTTAGCCAGAGGGTGCTGAATCTATGAAATTTGTTGCCATGGGCGGCAGTGGAGGCCAAGTCATTGGGTCTAATTAAGGCAGAGATTGATAGATATCTGAGTAGCATCAAAGGTTATGGTGAGAAGGCAGGGGAATGGGACCAAAGGGGAGATTGGATCAGCTCATGATAAAATGGCGGAGCAGACTCGATGGGCCGAATGGCCAACTTCTGCTCCTTTGACTTATGGTCTTAATTACTGGAATACGTACATTTCTTAAGTGTTTTATATGCATAGAAAAGTAAAATATATATCATATTCTAAGACAAATGTTTGACTAACCGACACTAAATAATACCAGATGTTCTTGCTCCAACTTACGTACAAAACTGACTTAAGGATGGACTCAGGAACGGAACGTATGTAACCCGGGAACTGCCTGTATTTATAACCATACTTCATAATGAGTTTGAGATTTGGTATGTCACCAAACACTTGAGCAAATTTCTACAGACACAAAGCAGAAAGAATTCTAGCAGATTACATCACCTCCTGGTACAGAGGTTCTGATGTGCAGGATAGAAAGGGACTGCAGGGGACTGTAGACTCAGCCCACTCTACATGGGCACAACCCTCCTGGCTATTGAGAAGATGGCATCCATCATTAAAGACCTTTACTATCTGGGACATGCCCTCCTCTTATTACCACCATCTGCCTGGAGATGACCACGCAAGGTTTTAGGGTCCCCTCCACCATCAGATGACTGAATGGACGATGAACACTACTCCTCTTTTGCACTGTGTATTTATTGTAACTTATAGCAAAGATTACGTCAGGTACGTTAGTGATAATAAACATGATTCTGATGGATGGCTCTGCACCTTCATATTTCTGTATTTAGCTTGCTACAGCTAACTTGCCGATATAAAAACCGTTCCTCCAAATTGATCTGACAGAGCGTATAAAATTATGAGGCAGGTCAGAATCTTTCTTCAAAGTGGAAATGTCAAATATTGGAGGGCATAGGTTTAATGTGGGGAAGAGATGGTGCTGATTAAAGGAGAGTGATGAAAACTTTTTTATATACACAGAGGATGGCAGGACAGAGAGGGAAAGCAGATACGACAGCGACATTTAAAAAGATTTCCTCAGACACATGAACAGGCATGGTGTAGAGGGATATGGACGTTCTGCAGACAGATGGGAATGTCTTAGATCTGCATCTTTAGTATAGCCGTTGTGGGCCAGAAGGCCTTTTCCTTTGCTGAACTTTTTATGTTCTATGACAGCATTAGCAATCCACCCCTTGATGAAAGAGTCCTTCATACCAACCATCTCAGCCTTCCTCCCTGTCCTAGTTGAGTAAAGTAATGGTCAAATGCCTCATTTTCAAACAGATTACAATGTTGGTAATGCATCCAAAGTATTCTCCAGGGACTCATTTGAGGTCTTTATGCAAGGTGCTTGCAACACATCCAATGCAATCTCCAGGGTCTCTTTTTAAGGACTTTTAACTGATGGGAAAATGTTTGCTATAGGCAGATATAGTTTCTATTGGACAGGATAAAATGCAAACTCTTCTTCAAAGATTACTGAAAATTCAGTGGCTCTGTATCTGAATTTGTTCCATTGTGTACCATCTCTTAGTACACCGCTTTAACTCAATTAGGAAAGACTGTGTTGTTTGGATTCAAGTATGTTTCAAAAGTTTCAGTACCTTAATTTATCATCATAGCTCAATATTTTTTGTTTTTGTCAAAAAGATACAAGAAAAGGGCTGGTTATTTAAAATAAAAGTAACATTATTTATGTAATAAAATAACTTTTATTACAAAGCAACTTGTTTCTACTGCAGGCCTACTACCACATTGGCTGGCAACATCTCCCCAGAAGCAGACAGTGTCTCTGGAGTGTGAGAACTGAAAAATCATCATCATGTACATGAGTGTAGCCAGTCTTAAAATGAGCAAAAAGCACGTGTTAGTGCAGGATCCAGATGTCTTAGTACTTCAACACTTAAGAGATTCTTGGAACAAAGACCCAAACCTGGAACTCTATAGAGACAAAAATCCCTGACTGCATTCAGCAAGTGATTTTCCAATGTGTTTTTCTTGCCTCGGTCCTTGGTGTACTTAATTCTTCCTTCTGTATCACATTTGTGAATCACATTCCACAAGTCTTCCGAACTTTCTCTTTTTAATAAGTACTTTTGTTTCCTACAGTTGCTATAGCCACATTAGATACTATTATATTCTTTTATTTTTAAACCTGACAGTGACGGTGGTGGTTCGTCCAGCGCTTGATTTGGATTTAAGTGAGGGAGAGTTGCACAGCATCAGCCTCACTCTCTCTTCCCAATTCCCATCTGGATCCAGTGGCAAGACAAGAGTCAAGATGGGACTAGGCGCAGTGGATGACCAAGACATCTTCTGTGTCTATGTCATGCTCTACATGTTCCACGATGCTTGCAGAGACCGCCTTCTTGACCGTTGGACCTTTCATTGGTCTCGTCCGTTTAATCTGCCATATATCCGACAGTGATAGAAGGAAAGCAAAAGGTATCATTTCAGTTTGGTATAGAGAGGCCTATTGGAAAAGCGATAATGAAAGGGAGAATTCTCTGGAATAGAAAATATCTACACAAATGAGAAATTTCTCTCTCTTGAACTGTGATAGTTTATAAATTGTTTTGAACTTCGCATTAATGATGGCAGTATTTCAAAAGCAAATTAAGAATGCTGCCACTCAACAGCTTTGGCTAAAGGTGACGGCAAACACTTCAAAACTATCTTTTGCACAGATGTGCTTGAATGCAAATATTGAGAATGAGAATTTTCATAGATTGATCCTCATTAGATGTTTCATTATTCATCACAATTCAAGGTTACGTACAGCAGAACTGCTGAACTTAATGGGCCTTGGAGATTTAAGTGTCACCAAACTCTGCTAATGAAATTCTGCTTCAACTACTACTTGATTTGTAAGTAGATCTTACATTCTGTTGATGCAGGTGATCCTTTCAATATATGCACTGGATGACAATACATGAGCACCAGAGTAGGCCTCCTTGCATTTTGACAAAGACAAGTTCAGTTTTGAACTTACAGGCAGTTCCCGGGTTCCGAACATCCGACTTACGGACAACTCGTACTTACGAACGGACTGATGGCGCACATACTACTTTGAGACACTCATAAAAACATTGCGCGTCTTCAGCGGTTCGTTGGCTCGAGGAAGGAGAACACTGTCCACCATTTTAAGTCAGATCACGTTTCCGTTAACACAGTGTTGAGCGTGTAACTTTGTATTTGGCTTAAATTTTTCTCTTATGCAAGTGCTGGTGACGCATCAAAGAAAAGGAAAATGATCACGATTGAAAATAAAGTGGAAATAATAAAGCGATCGGAAAGAGGTGAAACACCATCGGTCACTGGAAAAGTGTTCGGCTACAGCTGGTCAACAATCGGAACAATTTTAAAGGATAAAGTGACAATAGCATTTAAGGAAGAAGACTGGGACCTAAAAACTTCAGAACAAAAGAACAGTTTTTGACGAAAGAGTTAACTGAAGCCCTTCGTCTCAATGAAGCAGGGATGACAAAGTTAGAGGAGCAAGATCCTAATACAAAGAGGTTCCCCAAAGTTTACCGTACAGTTACCGAGGGCCTCAGCTTCTACAAGGCCATTTATGATGAGAAAAAGAAAAGCTCTGCATAGAAAGGTAAAATATATAACATAACTAAGATAAACATTTGACTAACTGATGCTAATTAAGAACCGTATGTACCTGTTCCGACTTAACTACAAATTCGACTTAAAGACAGACTTAGGAACGGATCTCATTCGTAACTCGGGGACTGCCTGTATTTCAATATGAATTCATAGGTTTGACCTGAATGCATTATTATAACCAGGCAGCAGACATTGCAGTCTCCATTCAATTTATAAACAATGTGACTGTGGATAAAACAAGGACCAAAAGTGCCTTTGTTAAGAAAACAATCTCAGCACCAAAGAAGCTGGGTGGTGCTGCCTGGAATGCATGTACTGCCTTGGTTAAAGGACTAGCCACTCCTAGTAATTATAAAGTAAAACATGAGAGGTCATCAAGAAACCTAGTTTCAGGCAGCTCTTTAATAGATACAAATTGGTCTTCAGCTGTGGATTACTCTCTTGTCTCCCAAAAGGCAGACAATTGATACTAGGCATCCCTGCACACCTGAATTCCACAACCTGCAGTGTAGATCTTCATATCTGAGGCGCTGGTGGACTGTTATTGCAGCAATTTAGAGTCTGGTGTATAGTGTTTGTATAGTGGTGAAGATGGCCCCTCCTGACAGGGAATTGCAGCTAACAATCTTGTTATATTAGTGAGAGAGGGGGCAGAAATAAGTTACAAGGATCACACCAGGACTGGCAGAATTGAATTATAAGGAGAAATTGGATAATTTGAAACTGTTTTCCCTGTAATGAGGAAGATGAGCAATAATCTCACAGAGGTTTAAAAAATGAGGTTAACCATTTTTGAGAGTGAGGGAATTTAAACCTAGAGAGCATAGATTGAAGCAACACACACAAAATGCTGGTGGAATGCAGCAGGCCAGGCAGCATCTATAGTAAGAAGTACAGTCGACCTTTCGGGCCGTGAGCGGATGAAGGGTCTCGACCAGAAACGTCGACTGTACTTCTTCCTATAGATGCTGCCTGGCCTGCTGCGTTCCACCAGCATTTTGTGTGTGTTGCTTGAATTTCCAGCATCTGCAGATTTCCTCGTGTTTGCAAGCATAGACTGAAGATGAGAGAGGTAAGATTTAAGGGGACCTGAGAAGAAAGATTTTCACACAGCGATGGTGGGTAGTTGTAGGGAGCTGCCAAAAAAGATGGTGGAAGCAGGAACAATTACAATATTTGGATAGGTCCATGGATAGGAAAGTTTAGACAGGGGGAATATAGTCCAAATGCAGGCAAATGTGACTGGCTTAGGTAGGCACTTGGGTTGGTCCAAAGAACTGTTTCCATGCTGTAGAATCCTACGTTGGGTAAGTTAGTGCAATCAGGCTTAAGGAAATTATAGAAAAATATTTTACACAGTTATATGCAGTTTTTAAAAAAAATTTGTCTTTCTTGTGCTGACCAGGAGAATGTATGGTGCTGGTCTATTCATCGATTGTCACAAATAATGGAACAATCTTACTGCAATAATTTGTATAACATTTACGATTAATAATGTGAAGATAAACAGATTTCAGTTATTGCATGAAATGCAATGCGCTATCTAGATTATTAAGAGAAAAGAAAATCTTGGAATATCAGGTTACTAGATGTGTTTCCAGGGAGTCAGACCTAGGCACATAATCAAAACAGTCAACTAGCTGTTTGTTAATGTAAGAAGTTACAATTAGGATACTGGATAAAATACATCAGGCCCACTGGACTTGTAAATGATGCCTGAGGATGGTGAAAATCTAATCAAATGCAAAAAGAAATTGCACATAACAGATTAGTGAAAACAACTTTCATCAAAATAAGAGATAGGCCTCAAATTGATGTTAACAGTAATCCCTACTGGTTAACTCTGATAAATAATTTTCATCTGTGATCAACTGTACTCTAATGCACAGAATTTTGCAACAGTGTGAATAACAAATGGTACCTCCCAGCACTGCAAACAAATGTAGTTCAGTCAACGGCCCATAAAGAAAAGAATAGAGACATTAATGGAACACACACTAAATGCTGGAGGAACTCAGCAGGTCAGGGTGGAGGAGGAGGACTAGCTGGAAGATGACAGGTGAAGCAAGGTGGTGGGAAAGGTAAAGGGCTGGAGAGGAAGGAATCTGATAGGGCAAGATAGTGGACCATAGGAGAAAGGGAAGGAGGAAGGGCGCTAGAGGGAAGAGATAGTCACTATACAGTCAGACATCTACACACTATATATCTTTGTACATTTTCTCTGCATTCAAGTCAAGTTTATTGTAATTTAATTGTGTGTGTGTATATATATATATACACATACATACACCATCAAGTAGTAAAGCACTATAGTATAACTCATGAACACATAACTTATGAAAATAAGGATGAAATCTATAGATGGATTACACATAAATAAACAAACTAAAGTACATAAATTAAATACAGTATAGAACAGATTACATGATGCAGCAGGGAGTTCAGAAGCCTAATGGCCTGAGGGATGAAACTGCTCCCCATTCTGACCATTCTTGATTTTATGCATCAGAGTCTCGGTAGAAAATCAACAAAGATGCTGGATGGATGGGTGGGATACTAAATAGTACTAAGGGTCCTGCATAAGCGGCTCTCCTGAAGAATGTCTCCAATGGATGGTAGGGAGACCCCTATGATCCTCTCAGCCATTCTCACAGTCCTTTGTAGGGACCTAGTCTGAAGCTCGGCTGCTCTCGTACCAGATGGAGATGCAACTTGTCAGAATGCTCTCAATGGTGCTCCTGTAAAACACAGGGGGGTGGGGTGGGAGCTTTGCTTTCCTTAATGTTCCTAGGAAATGGAGGTGCTGCTGTGCCTTGTTGTTCAGGGAGTGATGTTAAGGAACCAGGTAAGGTTATCCATGATGTGAACTCCCAGGAATTGGTACACTTAACTCTCACTATACAGGAGCATGTATTCACAGAGGAAAATACCGTAGATTCCGGACTACAGAGCGCACCTGATTAAAAGCCGCTGGCTCTAATTTTAGAAATAAAATCATTTTTTAAATTATACAGGCCGCTTCGGATTTTAGGCCGCACCGAATTTCCGGCGGAACGGATTTTCGGCGCACTGGATTTCCGGCGGACCGGATTTTCGGCGCACTGGATTTCCGGCGGACCGGATTTTCGGCGCACCGGATTTTCGGCCGCTTGTAATATGAGATATTTACACAGAAAGATATTACACGTGTTGGGCTTCAAATTCTGCCCTGTGTTCGTTTTGGAAGAGAGACAACCAACACCGGATTACAGTGCAGCGTGGCTTTATTGCAGAACGCGTTTTGCCTTCCCCTTACATTCTGCTCTTATTTATACTCCTTTTTCCCCCAAACCAAACCCTCGCTACACATATTTGGTAAGGCTAAACTTTGTTATACCTACCGGTATTTGGTAACATCGGACACTTGTGTCCTTATTGGCCCGATACCATTCACACACGAGTTTTACTGTTTTTTTGTTTACTGAATCGCTAGCAGTTTCGGTGCAGCGGAATCCTCAGTTTCGCTCCCTCCCTCCCTTGTACTGCTGTCTAATATCACGTGAGCCATTCCTGACCTGAAGCGGCAGACCCAAATTAAATCTCCACCGTCTCACCATCGATTCATGTATGCCAAGATTACGCGCAGCAGCTCGATTTCCTTGTTCAACCGCCAGATTGATTGCCTTTAACTTAAAAGCTGCATCATATGCTTTTCTTCGAGTGTTTTCCATGTTGATGAGGGTGAGTACAAATGGCTGATTTACAATAATTTGTGAAGTGCGCTTGATTTATCGTACAATTTCATTGGACCTCTGTGAACTACTCATCAATTTTATTGGTCTACTGTTACGAGGCAAAATGTTTTGGCGGCATGGGAAAAAACTTTCTATTAGCCGCACCTTATTATAAGCCGCTATGTTCAATGCTGTTCAAAGCATGGGAAAAAAGTAGCGGCTTATAATCCGACATCTACGGTAGCTCATCTGCACCTTCCTTAAGTCCACAATGGTTTCCTTTGTCTTCTCCACATTCAGACTTAGGTTATTCTTTTCACACCAGTCCACCAGCCACTCTACTTCCTCTCTGTACTCTGACTCATTGTTGTTGATAAGGCCAACCACTGGAGTGCAAGAATGATGGCACGGTTTGAGCTGATTCCTGCGACTCAACCATGAGTCAGCAGTGGGCCGCACACAGCCTCAAGGAGCGCCGGTGCTCAGCATAATGGGACTAGAGATGCTGCTGCCCACACAGACTTTCTTTTATGAAGTCCAGGATCCAGTTACAGGGAAATGTGTTGAGACCCAGCGAGGATAGTTTTCCCACCAGTTTCTGGGGTATGATGGTGTTAAGTGCCAAACTGAAGTTTATAAACAGCCATTTGGCATATTTCAACTTCTATTTACACCTTTCCTGTAGGTAGGTGACCAAAACTGCACACAATATTCCATATTAGGCCTCACCAATGTCTTATACAACTTTATGCTACGGAATGTTGAGTCAAATTTCTGGAGGTGCATGAAATTAAGGTTGTTGTTACATTTCACTTGGGTACAATTTTCATTGTGTAAAAGAATCACCCAGTTGAGTTTCCAGGCAAGTACAGTGCTGCTAAATTGAACAAAAGCACTTCAGCGTTCAGCTGCTTATTGCAAAACTGTTTTTTTTTTAAAACAAGTAGCTTGCAATGTGGAGAGACAGACAATGTCATTTATTTTACCACCTTTATGGGACAATAAATATTTGTTATCACACAAGCCTTCACAGACTGTGACTGGAATCATTATACAAACATACATTTCCTCACTGGACAAGACTCCTTTTTGAGTTTTCAGTGAACTGCTTCTAGGTAGCTATGTAACTACAACAGCACAGATTCATCCCTGAAGAGGAACTCGTTATGTAGGTAGATGGTGAGGAATCCTGGCCATGCTGGTCTGCAGAATGCAAAAACAATAATGCAGGACAAAGCCTCATGAGTGCTGAAAACCACCTCAGCACTGAAACATTGTGATGCACCATCAATAACTCTCGGAGACGGGAGGTGAACGATAGGCTTTTATTAGCTGCAAAAGGGAGCACAGCATCTCGGAGACTGAAGGAGGTGCAGTGCCTCCAATCGCCTTTATACAGGGGTCTGTGGGAGCAGCCACAGGAGCAGTCAGCAGAGGGGCGTGTCCAGACAGGTATACACAGTTTACCACATTGTCCTCCATGTATACACATCTCCTTAATGAGTGCAAAGTCAGCTCCAGGAAGATTCAATCAAGCAGCTGGGCTGATGGATGTGTTGTTGGATCTGGTGTGGTTCGGGAGGACAGTACAGCAGGAGGTCCTGCCAGGCTCATACAGGACAGGAACACCATTGTCTATACCTTTCCCTCTGAAATCTCCATTGGTGCTATGGACCATGACATTGTGCCCCATATTCAGTAAGTTGGCACCAAGTGGTGAAATGTAGCAAATGGAGGGTGTAAAAATTATGGTACTCCATCTTAGACACTTGCAAAGCGAATCAGTGAAAATGAACAACCTACCAGTGGCCATAGGGAGTTGAGGGGAACTATGAGGGAGTATAACACCATATTCTTTCACCTCCCAAACTGAGCAAGGAAAAAAGCCACAAAGGAAGGGCACTGAATGTAAATGCAGAAATAATGTAAATATGTGTTGTTCCCTTTTCATTTTCAGCTTCTTCCCATCTGCCATTAGATTTCTCAGATTTCTTTATGAGAATAGATTTCTCATTAGATTTCTCAGATTTCATGACCAGCACTATTTATTTTATTTATTTATTATAACTTACAGCAATTTTTATGTCTTGCATTGTACAGCTGCCACAAAACAACAAATGTTATAACCTATCTCCATGATAATACATCTCATCCTAATGTTTTAATTAACATGTAAAAACATGTAACATGTATATTAAGCTTGTTGAGATAATGACTCTACTGCTGTGATGGAGATTCACTGCCCTGGGCAAGGACAGCTCTTCTTTTTTGCCAAGCTCAGCTTTCTAACCAAAGCAATTATGAACTTCTAAAGATCAAAGTACCATTTTAAGTAAATTAAACTTTCAACCCATATTCCTTGTTTATTTGTTTATTTTTTATTTATTGAAACACAGCGAGGAATAGGCCCTCTGGCCCTTCAAGCTGTGCCACCGAGCAATCCCCGATTTAACCATAGCCTAATCACGGAATATTTTACAATGACCAATCAACCTCTCAAACAGTATGTCTTTGGACTGTGGGAAGAAACAAACATGGTCATGGTGAGAATGTACAAACTCCTGACAGACAGACAGACAGCAGCAGGCCAGCTGTCTGTTGTAACTGAGAGCTAGTCTTCAGTTTGTAATGTAATCAGTTTGAAGTTAAAAAGACTTGCTGGCTGGCCCCACAGCACTTGGGCAAACAGCTCATCAAGAAGTGCAATACAAAACGAGGGAATATTTAATTTCACATGTGTAAAAACTAGACAATTGTTTAGTTGAACGAAGCTTGCAGACCTCACTGATTATCACCTAGCATATCAAATTAGATGATCTGTTAATAGCTGGAAGATTTGTGGGCTCAGAGAGTCAGCTTCACAGCATTATTTGTGGGTATCAAGTCTCCAGAAACCTTTAGATAACTTGTGATAAAGCTATCTAGAAAAATAGCACATATGTGAAGTCACCCAAGTGACAAAGAAACAGTATAAATGAAGAGAGCAGTCCAGGCTTTTTATGAAGGCAAGAATGATGGAAAGCCAGGGTGAATTTGAATCCATTCCTCTGTCTTCGACTTCTGTGACAGATCACTGGTTTGTCTGCAGCTTGAGGGTACGTCCCTTTAGCTTATAAAAATTGTACCAGTGTTCTGGAAATCTTTTTGTTCTAGAACTCGTTTGTAACTTGGAAGTAAGACCATAAGAACATAGTCGAGTTTATTGTCATTTCGACCATAAACTGCTGGTGCAGTACACTGTAAAAATGAAACAACGTTCCTCCAGGACCCTGGTGCTATATGAAACAACACAAAACTACACTAGACTATGTGAGACAGCACAAGGCTACACTAGGTTACGTAAAACAACATAAAAACTGCACTAGACTACAGACCTGCACAGGACTACATAAAGTGCACAAAACAGTGCAGGGCAGTACAATAATTAATAAACAAGACAATAGGTACAGTAGAAGACAAATTACAATATAATAATAAATGATGTAGATGTCAGTCTGGACTCTGAGTATTGAGGAGTCTGATGGGGATTTCTCCCCACTTACACCTTTATTCCTTCTAGCAAAGTTCATGACCATACAGCTCAGTACACAGCAATCCTTCTAACACTTCTTTGCCCGTTCTCCCAATCTGTCTAAGCTTTGCCCCCCCATTACTACCTCTCCAGTGTCAATGTACAGCATCTGATATCCACTCTTGCCTATTACTATTTATATTTCTGGTAAGTTTTGCTGTCCTCTTTTATATTATTAGCTAGTTTACCTTCATATTTTATCTTTTCTTTCCTTATGTCATTTTAGATGACTTCTTTTAGTTCCTCAAAGCCTCCCAATCCTCTACATTCCCACTAATTTATCATATATGCCCTCTCCTTTCAGCAACGACTCAGTGATGCCCACAACGTCATGCCTTATAATCTCACGTGTTCTGACGAGATGGCACCAGTGAGCAACATAACCAAGAGTGATGTCCTTCAGACGGTTTATGAAACTATTACTTTCACTTCTTGTTCTTTAGATATGATTCCACTAAGCGGCATGTGATTGGAACCTGTAACTTACATTTTGAAGGAGTATTGAGCGATTTGGCACTTTGCTGTCTCAGAGGGAGTTCGGTGAGGTCTGGAGCGGAGTGTGCAGCCTGCAGGACAGGAGGCCAGGAGATGGAGCACAAACCCACGGTTGACTCCATTTCTTACCAATCTTGTCAATTAAAGCATCAAGCAAAATTGAAATCAACGAGAATGTCAGCGGATGGCATGTGGGTGGTCAGCACTATTGGACCATGTTTGACCAGAATTCCTCTCCCTCTCAGCTGCTGAAGAAAGGTGCAGAGCCTTTTGGATCTTGAGCAGAGTTTGATTGGCGCAGTTTGTGGAATGGACTCATGTAGAGCCTCTGCAGTTGATGGTAAAGGTCCACATTCCCTTATTCCAAATTCTGAAATCCAAAAAGCTCCGTAAACCCAAGTTTTCTTTGCCAACAGCTGACGTCACTCAACTGTGACGTGGGAGGCCAACAGACATCAGTTGTGGCTCAGCACTCGTACTGGTTACACGTGCATTTTGTTGTTCGCTGATATTTTGTGTTCACTGTTGACCTTGTGTTTAATTTCACTGTGAAAATGTCAAAAAGAGCTGCAGATACCCCTATGGGTAACAATGAGAAAAAGAGAAGGAAGCATCTATCATTATCAGTAACGCAGAAAGTGGAGTTATTGCAGAAGCTTGATCTGTGGTGTGTCTGTGTGGGGTCTTACCGAAGAATATGGTGTCAGAACTACCACTGTATATGATTTAAAGAAACAGCAAGACAAGTTACTGAAGTTTTATAGTGACAGTGATGTTTTACATTTATTCCAAAAGTCATTTACCATGTGTTTGATTCGGTTCGTTTGAAGCTGTATATTTTTATGTTTTATTGAATGTTTTTGTTGGAAATAATTTTTTTTCTTGTCATTGTTCCCTAAACAATACAATATAACAACTACTTACATAGCATTTACATTCTATTAGGTATAAGTAATCTAGAGATGATTTAAAGTTTACGGGAGGATGTGTGTAGATCTGGAGCTCCGCTGGGTACTAAAGTCCACCCGCACTGAGACAGGTTAAATAAGGGACTTGAGCATATGTGCTTTTTGGTATCTACAGGGGAAGTCCTGGAACCAATAAGGAGGGATTCTGAAATCCGAAAGATTCTGAATTCCGAAATGCAAGGATATCGGATAAGGGATTGTGGAGCTGTATATGACTTCCTGGTTTTTGGTTACTCCTGTTATTATTCCTCTGTTGTCTGATTTTGATTGGAGCAGAATGGCTTTGCCACTTGCAGTCAACAAACAATACAGCGCTAAATTGAACTGAACTGAACTAAATATTCCTAGACTGTTTCAAGGACTCTGCATTGTGTAATATTTGCTTGTGTTTTGCCGTTTGTGCAATTTCTTCTTTTTTTGTGTGTTGGGTGTTTGATGTTTTCTTTGAATGGAGTTCCATGATGCTTCTTTATTTTGTGGCTGTCGATGAGAAGACAAATGTCAGGGTTGTAAACTCCAAATGATAAAGTATGTAAAAGGGTTAACACTTAGTTAACCAATAGCAGCCTGTTTTTCCGAAAGAAACCACTGATGATCAACAGATGTACTAATTTTGTTATTCAATGCTGAGCAATATTTCTTCTTGAAGGTAGCTAGCTAGGGTTTCAGGATGCTTATCTTCTTGTGCGGTAATGCATAGAGATAGGACAGCTCCTGTCTGTTTTGTGCATTTAGGCCATTACGCCTATTTTGTAACTTGTCTTTCAGTATTGTCAAGCAGCAGATAAGTCTGACTCCAGCTTGGTATGTGTGGGGGGTATCTGAACTAATATGTCTCTTCTGTAAGGGGAATTGTGAGTTAGTTGGTGGATCAGGCTGGAACAGTAACAGATAGACTGTTCCTGTTTGAGCTATTAACTGAGTAAGCCCTGGATGCTTTGAATAAACAGTTTGTACTTGTCTCTGAATGGCTTTATCCAGATTCGACTTCCACACATACATACTTTGATAATAAATTTACTTTGAATCTTACTGCACTACAAGATCTTCCACCTTATTCCATATACTGCTTGCATTCAAACATAAAACCTTCAGTCCTGTATTCATCATGCTTTTTAATTTTGCCCCCGTGTTTTATTTCAACTCTTCCCATGGACTACAAATTTTCCCTGTCATATGCCTGTCTTTCCTCACAGTCCCACTACACACTGCATCTATTTTTTTACCAACTGCCCCACCCTCAGTCCCTTCACTCCGGTTTCCATCTCCCTGCCAAATGAGTTTAAACCGTCCCCAACTGTCTCCAGTAAACCTGCCCGCAAGGATACTGGTCCCACTCGGGTTCAAGTGTAACCCATACATTTTGTAGAGGTCATACCTTCCCCAGAAGAAATCCCAATGATCCAGAAATTAAAAACATGCCCCCTGCACCAATTCCTCAACTACATATGCTTATGCCATATCATCCTATTCTTACCCTCACTGACGTGTGGCACAGGCAGCAATCCAGAGATTAATTCCCTGTAAATTCTGCTCTTCTGCTTTCTACCTAACTCTCTGTATTCTCTCTTCAGGACCTCCTCCCTTTTCCTACTCATGTCATTGGTACCAACATCTACCAGGACCTCTGGCTGCTCACCCTCCCCATTTAGATTGCTGGGGATCCAATCAGAGACATCCCTGACCCTTGCACCTGGGAGGTAAAGTACCATCCGGGTTTCTTTTTTTACATCCACAGAACATCCTGCCTACTCCTCTAACTCTGGAATCCCTAATCACTACTGCACTCTTTTTCACCACCCCCCCCCTTCCCTTCTGAAATAGACGTGGTCCCAGAGACCCGGTTGCTCCAGCTTCCTCGGATAGCCCCCCCACCCCCCCCCCACAACCGTATCCAAAGTGGTATACTTATTATTGAGGGGAATGGCCCCCGGATATTCTGCATTGGCTGCCTATTCCCTTTCCCTCTCCTAACAGTCACCCAAGGAGCTGCCTCCTTCAACTTAGGGGTGACTACCTACCTGTAACTTAGGAGTGTTTATCATCCTGTAGCTCCTATCTATGACCTCCTCATTCTCCCCTATGAGCCAAAGGTCAGTTCCAGTTTCTTAACACAGTCTCTTAGAAGCTACTGCTCAATGTACTTGGTGCAAATGGGGTTATCAGTGAGTCTTGAGGTGTCCCGGAGCTCCCCACATCTCACACAAGAACAGACCTCTAACTCTGGACCCATTCTCAGCACATTAGCTATGTACTAATAGATAAAGAAACAGAAAAAAAAACTTACTGGAAACTTACTTACAACCTCTGCCTGTGCCCGTACTCACTGAAGCCTGCTGAGAAAAAGCCTCCCACTCTAACACAGGCCCACTTCAACAGTGGCCATTCTTTTTCTTGGCACAAATAAAACTTACTTCTGATGAGACTCGTTCTTTTCAAATGGCTCCCGCCCTGCAACGACCTCTCTCTCAGGGAAGTGAGCTAGACAATACAGCGGAACATCCCTTTTGTGAGGATACCTGTAGCTACCTAAAATTGGATATGGCAAAAGGCCTTCACTTGAGTTTAGAACTCGGTGGTCATCAGACCCAATTCCATCACACTGTGACAACACCAGGAAAGCCCAGCTCAGATGAATGAGGAAAGAATGCAGATATTGCACAACAGAATCCTGGCCTACAAGGACACATTCTCCAGTCATCCAAAAGTTGTCTTTCAATGAAAAGATAAATATTTCTGTGAAAAGATCATTCTAGATAACCAAAGTATATCACAGGGGGCCAATCACTGGGATCATTCAGTGAAATCGAAGCTTCCACTTGATTTATTTATTTTTATTTAGTGATACAGCCTTCTGGCTCTCAGCAACCCCACAACTCCAATTAACCCTAACCTAATCACGGGACAATTTTCAATGACCAATTAACCTACCCAGTACATTTTCGTACTGTGGGTGGAAACAGGAATACCTGGGTAAAACCCACATATTCCATGGGGAAGACGTACAAAGACTCCTAAGAGAAGAGCACTGGAATTGAATCCTGAATTCTGGAAGACGCTGAGCTGTAATAATGACATGCTAACAGCTACGCTGCTATAGCTCACTTTATATGCTCAATTTCCTTTGTCAATGAATCCACTTAGTATTCAAATGTGTATTTAGTCCCAAACATAAAGTACTGCAGATATATGGAACTGTAGTGATGCCACCTTAATATACATTTGTTAATTGAGTCGTGGACCAACAATAGTTTATTTTTAATTGCACCCTCAATAAACATAAAAAAATGTTAAAATGAAAACACTTAGTATTAAAAAGCAGCTACCATGTTTCCACATACATACAGTATACATCTGCTGTACATAAACAATTGTTTATACATTGCAAACAAGACAAAATCTTCAGATGCTGGAAATCCACCCCTTGCACCCATGTTGAACTCACTGACCATCTACTTTGCCTCCATTTTCCACCCTGCCCTCAAATTTACCTGGTCCATTTCCGACACCTCCCTACCCTTTCTCGATCTTAAACACAAAGTACACTGCAGATGCTGTGGTCAAAGCAACACGTACAAACAAGCTGGAGGAACTCAGCAGGTCGGGCAGCATCCGTGGAAACGAGTTGTCAACATTTTGGGCTGAGACAAAGAGTCCTGATGAAGGGTCTCAGCCTGAAACATTGACAGTGCTTTTCCTTATAGATGCTGCCTGGCCTGCTGTGTTCCACCAGCATTTTGTGTGTGTTGAAGAAAAGGCGGTTGGCTCACAAATAGAGAAAGCTTGGAGACAGTGTGTGAGGGAGGATAGGCAGGTGATAGAGAAGGGACACGCTCAGATGGACAGTCTGAGATATGTCTATTTTAACGCAAGGAGTATTGTGAACAAAGATGACCTTAGAGCGTGGATCAGTACTTAGAGCTATGATGTGGTGGCCATTACAGAGGCTTGGATGGCTCAGGGACATGAATGGTTACTTCAAGTACCGGGTTTTAGATGTTTCAAAAAGGACAGGGAGGGAGGCAAAAGAGGTGGGGACATGGCACTGTTGATCAAAGATAGAGTCATGGCTGCAGAAAAGGTGGATGTCATGGAGGACTTGTCTACGGAGTCTTTGTGGGTGGAGGTTAGGAACAGGAAGGGGTGAATAACTCTTCTGGGTGTTTTTTATAGGCCACCCAATAGTAACAGGGATATTGAGGAGCAGATAGGGAAACAGATCCTGGAAAGGTGTAATAATAACAGAGTTGTTGTGATGGGAGATTTTAATTTCCCAAATATCGACTGGCAAGGGGTTTAGATGGGGTGGAGTTTGTTAGGTGTGTTCAGGAAGGTTTCTTGACACAGTATGTAGATAAGCCTACAAGAGGATAGACTATCATTCAATCTCCTTTACAATAGCATTGGAGACAGGTAGGAACAGACAAGTTAGAAAAGCGTTAAATTGGAGTAAAGGGATTTATGAGGCTATCAGGCAGGAAACTGGAAGGTTAAATTGGGAATAGATGTTCTCAGGGAAATGTACGGCAGAAGTGTGGCAAAGGTTCAGGGGCTATTGTGTGGAGTTCTGCATAGGTTTCTTCCAATGAGACAGGGAAATTTTGGTAGGGTACAGGAAAACCATGGTGTAAAAAGGCTGTAATAAATCTAGTCAGGAAGAAACAAAAAGCTTACAAAAAGTTCAGAGAGCCAGGTAATGTTAGAGATCTAGAAGATTAAGGCTAACAGGAAGGAACTCAAGAAGGAAAGTAGGAAAGCCAGAAGGGGCCATGAGAAGGCCTTGGCGGGCAGAATTAAGGAAAACCCCAAGGCACCCTACAAGTACGTGCAGAGCAAGAAAGAATGAAAGAATAGGACCTATCAAGTATGACAGTGGGAAAGTACGTATGGAACCAGAGGAAATAGCAGAGGTACTTAGTGAATATTTTACTTCAATATTCACTATAGAAAAGGATCTTGGTGATTGCAGTGATGACTTGCAGCAGACTGAAAAGCTTGAGCATGTACATATTAAGAAAGAGGATGTGCTGGAGCTTTTGGAAAGCATCAAGTTGGATAAGTCGTTGGGACCGGACGAAATGTACCCCAGGCTACTGTGGGAGGTGAAGGAGAAGATTACTGAGCCTCTGGCGATGATCTTTGCATCATCAATGGGGACGGGAGAGGTTCCGGAGGATTGGAGGGTTGTGGATGTTATTCCTCTATTCAAGAAAGGGAGTAGAGATAGCGCAGGAAATTATAGACCAGTGAGTCTTACTTCAGTGGTTGGTAAGTTGATGGAGAAGATCCTAAGAGGTAGGATTAATGAACACTTGGAGAGGTATAATATGATTAGGAATAGTCAGCATGGTTTCGTCAAGGGCAGGTCCTGCCTTACAAGTCTGATTGAATTTTTTCAGGATGTGACTAAACACATTGATGAAGGAAGAGCTGTAGATGTAGTGTATATGGATTTCAGCAAAGCATTTGATAAGATACCCCATGCAAGACATTGAGAAAGTAAGGAGGCATGGGATCCAAGGGGACCTTCCTTTGTGGATCCAGAAATGGCTTACCCACAGAAGGCAGAGTAGTTGCAGATGGGTCATATTCAGCATGGAGGTCGGTGACCAGTGGTGTGCCTCAGGGATCCGTTCTGGGACCCCTTCTCTTCATGATTTTTATAAATGACCTGGATGAGGAAGTGGAGGGATGGATTAGTAAGTTTGCTGATGACACAAATGTTGGAGGTGTTGTGGATAGTATGGAGAGCTGTTGGAGGTTACAGCGGGAAATTGATAGGATGCAAAACTGGTCTGAGAAGTGGCAGATGGAGTTCAACCCAGATAAGTGTGAAGTGGTTCATTTTGGTAGGTCAAATATGATGGCAGAATATAGTATTATTTCTAAGACTCTTGGCAGTGTGGAGGATCAGAGGGATCTTGGAGTCCGAGTCCATAGGACACTCAAAGCAGGTGCACAGGTTGACTCTGTGGTTAAGAAGGAGTATGATGTATTGACCTTCATCAATCGTGGAACTGAATTTAGGATCCGAGAGGTAATGTTACACCTATATAGGACCCTGGACCACTTGGAGTATTGTGCTCAGTTTTGGTCGCCTCACTACAGGAAGGATGTGGAAGCCATAGAAAGGGTGCACAGGAGACTTACAAGGATGTTGCCTGGATTGGGGAGCATGCCTTATGAAAACAGTTTGAGTGAACTCGGCCTTTTCTCTTTGGAGCAACGGAGGATAACAGGTGACCTGATAGAGGTGTATAAGATGATGAGAGGCATTGACTGCGTGGATATTCAGAGGCTTTTTTCCCCAGGGCTGAAAATGGTTGCCACAAGAGGGCACAGGTTTAAGGTGCTGGGGAGTAGGTACAGAGGAGAAGTCAAGGCTAAGTTTTCTACTCAGAGTGGTGAATGCGTGGAATGGGCTGCCAGCAACGGTGGTGGAGGCGGATATGATAGGGTCTTTTAAGAGACTTTCGGATAGGTAAATGGAGCTTAGAAAAAGAGCGCTATTAGTAAGCCTAGTAATTTCTAAGGTAGGGACATGTTCGGCACAAATTTGTGGGCCAAAGGGCCTGTATAATGCTGTAGGTTTTCTATGTTTCTCCTATCACCAGGTGTTCCTCTCTCCCCTCAAATCTCCTCCTCAGCATTTTTTCTCCAGTCCTGCTGAAGGGTTTTGGCCCAAGACATCAACTTACCGCTCTCTACTGTGCCTATTGTCTTGTTTATTATTTATTTTAATGCCTGCAGCGTTTTGTGCACTTTATACAGTCCTGGGTAGGTCTGCAGTCTAGTGTAGTATTTTGTGCTGTTTTACGTAGTTCAGTGTAACTTTTGTATTGTGTTGTATTGTAGGACGTATCTTGGGTAATGATGAGTCTGAGTACAGAGAGGAAATTAAGAACCTGGTGGCATGGTGCGAAGACAATAACCTATCCCTCAACATCAGCAAGTCGAAGGAATTGGATGTTGATTCTAGAAGGAGCTCGACCCCATCTACATCGGTGGTACGCAGGTGGAACAGGTCAAAAGCTTTAAGTCCCTCGGGGTGAATATCACAAATGACCTGACTTGGTCTAACCATTAGAGTCCACTGCCAAGAAGGCCCACCAGCGCCTTTACTTCCTGAGAAAGCTGAAGAAATTTGGCCTGTCCCCTAAAACCCTCACTAATTTTTTATAGGTGCACTGTAGAAAGCATTCTTCTAGGGTGCATCACAACCTGGTATGGAAGTTGTCCTGTCCAAGAACGGAAGAAGCTGCAGAAGATCGTGAACATAGCCCAGCACATCACACAAACCAATCTTCCATTCTTGGACTCACTTTACACCGCATGCTGTCGGAGCAGTGCTGCCAGGATAATCAAGGACACGACCCACTCACCCAACACACTTTTTGTCCCTCTTCCCTTCAGGAGAAGGTTGAAGAGCTTGAAGATTTGTACAGCCAGATTTGGGAACAGCTTCTTTCCAACTGTGATAAGACTGCTGAACAGATCCTGACCCGGATCTGGGCCGTACCTTCCAAATATCCGGACCTGACTTGTACTATCTTACTTTCCCTTTTCCTAATTATGATTTATAATTTAAATTTTTATTATATTTACTTTGATTTGTACTTCAGGGACCGCGAAGTGCAGTATCAAATATCGCTGTGATGATTGTACGCTCTAGTATCAATTGTTTGGTGACAATAAAAGTAAAGTTTCATGTAGCACCATGGTCCTGAAAAACGTTGTACTGTGCCAGCAGTTATGGTCGAAATGACAATAAAAAGTGACTTGAACTTGAACTGACTTCAGCTTGACTGTTCTTTTTTCTACAGATGCTGCCACAAATTATTGTTGCTGTTTTAATAACGTTTTTCATTGGATCTCATCACAAATGCCAAGGGATATCAAAAACAAATGCTGAGTAAAATGATGCAGATAAGAAGGCGAAGATACAGGATTAACCATTAGTTCCAAGTAGTCTTTCAGATGGTGAGAGAAATACTATTACAAGGGATTTAGAGAGGGAATTTCAGAAAGCTCAGACTTTGAATTGAAGGGCAGAACTACAAAGTTCAAGTAAATATATTATCAAAGTTCATATATGTCACTATATACAACTCTGTGATCAATTTTCATGTGGGCGTACTCAGTAAATCCAAGAACCATAATAGAATCAATAAAAGACAATACCTAATAGGGCAGACAAACAACCAATGTACAAAAGACAACACTGTGCAAATACAAAACAGAAAATAGAAACAATAATAATAATTCATAATAATTCAAATAGAACTATTTTCAAAAGATACAAATGTGAACGATGGACTAGAAAAGTGAAGAACATTAAACTAAGAAAGGTGTAACGGAGATAGTAGAATACAAAGCAGGATAGAACACAACCAATTAAACATAATTATCTGGGTTAATAACAAACAAAGAACATGGATCAAAGTGCGATAAAAGGGAAACTTCTGACGGAATTTACTTTGCTTGAGAAAATCTGCCAAACAGAGCACAATAGTAAAAATATAGCAATGGCAATGCACACTATCACTATATCCATATGAATGTATTCTTTTGGCATAATATCTTGGCCCAAAACTGATCTGGAAATGTTACAAAGAAAAATAAGAACTGAAATGACAAAATTTAGAAAACACAATGTACACACGAATGCACTTAGATTAATTCTACCTAGGACAGAAGAAGGAAGAGGAATAACAGTAAAAAAATTTACACAACAGTCTGATAAGACTCCTAAGGATATATTTTTATCAATTAAAACAGGAATCAGCACTCCAGGCAAACATATGTAATTCTAATAAGAAGTACACACCACTATACTTAAAATTAAAGCATAACCAAGAAAAATGAAGAAATTATCAACATAGAACAAAAAGTTAACCAACGGAAGAGCATGACCCTCCATGGAAGACATCAACAAGGAAGCCTCGATTGCCTGGCTCAGAGTTGGAGACCTCTTTCCAGAAAGGTTCCTTGTAGCAATACAGGTCCAGATGGTTAGCATTTTAAAAAAAACAAAAATACAGAACAAAAGACCAACAAGTTCAAGATGATAAATGCAGAAAATGCCAAGAGAAACTAGAAACAATCCAACACATTACAGGAACCTGCAACAGTTTAAGTCAATCTGTTTACTACACAGGCACAATCAAGTGGCAAATTTCATTCAGCAAAATCTTGCTTTAAAATACAAACTCATAAAAGACACCATATTTTACTATAAATACAAGCCTGATCCAGTTTTAGAATCTGAGTCTTACAAATTACAAGCAGTATTCAGATAAATCTCCAGAAAGCCACAATCCTAAGCACCACTAGAATAGTTCAAAAGTTCCTCGTAATTGAGAAATGAGTATGATTGAGTATGCCTATACCTTAAGTTTCACCAGCTTGAACGGAGAAAATATAAAAAGTACAACAGAAATAATAGTAACAAATAAAAAGCAATAAATATCAATAACATGAGATGAAGAGTCCTTGAATGTGAGTCCATAGGATGTGGAAACCATTCATCAATGGGACAAGTGAAATTGAATTAAGTTATTCCCACTGGTCCAAAGCCACTGGTTGAGGGGTAATAATGGTTTCTGAACCTGGACGTATTAGTCTTAAGGCTCTTGTACCTTTTTTTCCTGATGGCAGTAATGAGAACATGACCTAGGTTGTTGGGGCCCCTGCTTGATGAATGCTGTGTTCCTGTGAAAGTGCTCTGTGTAGATGTGCTCAATGGCAGGGAGGGCTTTACCCGTAATGGAGGGCCATATCCACTACCTTTTGTAGGATTTTCCTATCAATGGGATTGGTATTTCCATACCAGGCTGTGATGCAACCAGTCAATATATTCTCCACCACACATCTACAGAAGTTTGTCAAAGTATTAGGTGTTATGTGAAATCTTAACAAACTCTGAAGGAAGTAAAGGCACTGCCACACTTTCTTCCTAATTGCACTCTTGTGCTAAGCCCAGGACAGGTCTCCTGAAATGGTAACACAGAAGAATTGAAAGTATCTAACCCTCTCCACCTTTGTCCCTCTGATGAACGCTGGCTCATGGAACTCTGCTTTCCTCCTCCAAAAGTCAATTATCAGCTCCTTGGTCTTCCTGACATTGAATGAGAAGTTGTTACTGTGGCAGCACTCAGCCAGTACTCGTTGGAGGATCCAAGGTGGACAGGGTCACCATCTCAGAGGACCTGTCCTGGACTCCTCATAAAAATGTAATTGCAAAGAAAGCACGCCACAGCCTCTACTTCTTTAGGAGTCTGTGGAGATTCAACAGGTCATCAAAATCCTCGACAAACCTCTAAGGAAAGTGCATTGATTGATTGTATTGTGGCCTAGTATGGGAATACCAATGCCATTGAGTGAAAAGTCCAATACAAGGTAGTTGATTTGGCTCAGTACATCACGGGTAAAAGCCCTCTCAACCACTGGTCACATGAAACGTTGTCGCAGAAAAGCAGCATCCATCAAAGATCTTCACCACCCAGGCCATGCTCTTTTTTTTACAGGAGCCTCAGGACTCGCACCACCAGGTTCAAGAACAGTTACTACCCCCAAACCATCAGGCCCTTGAACAAAAGAGGATAACAGCACTCATTGAATTTCCTCTGTTCCCACAATTGATTATCTCGCTTTAAGGACTCTTTTATCTTGTTATTACATGTACTCACAATTTATTGCTATTTATTTACATTTGCACAGCTTGTTGTCTTCTATGCTCTTTCACTGATCCTGCTTACAGTTACTGCTCTATAGATTTGCTGAGTAAGCCCGCAGGAAAAAGAATCTCAGCATTGTATGTGGTGACATGTATGTACTCTGATAATAAATTTTACTTTTTAACTTTTTTAAAACTATATGCTGATTTGTCACCATCTATGATATGGCCAACAACCATGGTGTAATTAGCAAACTTAAGTATCGGAATCAGAATCAGGTTTATCATCACCAGCATGTGTTGTGAAACTTGTTAACTTTGCAGCAAAAGTAGAATGCAATACATAATAAATATAGAAAAATAAATACATAAATCACTATATATAGTAGTTAATATATACAAGGGGTGATTGATAAGTTCATGGCCTAAGGTAGAAGGAGATGAGTTATACAGCTCTCATTACATGCACATGTAGTTCAACTCTTTTGAGTGATTATGCAGAAAGTTTGAAGTTAATAACTCAACGGGGTGATTGATAAGTTCGTGGCCTAACGTAGAAGGAGGTTTTGAGATACTTGGAGGCACATGATAAAATTGGCTGAAGTCAGCATGGTCTCCTTCTGGAGAATTCTTGCCTGACAAATCTGTTGGAATTCTTTGAGGAAATAACAGGCAAAATAGACAAAGGAGAGCCGGTGGATGCTGTTGACTTGATTAGGAAGGACATCAAAGCTCACAGGGAGAAGGCAGGAGAATGGGGTTAAGCGGGATAATAAATCAGCCACAATTAAATAACGGAGAAAACTCAATGGGCTGAATACCCTAATTCTCCTCCTATGCCTTATTCAGTTCAGACCTTAACTTACATAAAAAAGCAGCAACCTGCTTCCTCCAAAGATAATACCACACCTAAGAAGTGCAAATATGTATTAAATGCATATCGATTCTGAATTGAATGTCATTTTTGTATTCCAAAATTATCATAACTATAAAATATGCACTTTTTATTTTTAGGGATGAATGAATCACTGAATTAAATATCCCTAAATGAGCATGAATGAAAATGAATGGCAGCTCAATGTCAGCATTAGTCATCTCAACAAGGCAAACTTATGTCTATCCATGGTGTACGCAGACATAATCACAGCCTCTAAAGCTCAGTCTGCAGACATCCGTCAGCACTGTACTTCCTTGTTACATGGCAACTTATCATGACGCAAGTATGTCTTAGTGTTGCTGCAGATTTAAATTAATACTCTTTAGTCTCCTCCAGCAGGTCAGTTTTATGGAATACAGCACAGGAAAAATCAAGGATACACACCATTTAAATAAATTAAAACTGCAAATTCAAACTACAGTTTAAATAATTGTTATCTGCACAACAACTGCCTTGATTTACATGTGATTATAGCTCTCTATCAATCTCTTTGTAATATTTCATTTCTTTATTGCTGACTATAAATGGTCCGAGTACTTTGAAATCTAGAGCACCCCAATTAGGATGGACTGTGAAACTACTGAAAATATGCCAAATTAATTCACAAGAAACAAAAGAGAGAGTTAAGCATAATCATCGTATTATACACAGTATTGTTTCACCCGGGGAAAAAAGAGGAATCAAACTATGTTTCAAATGTTTAATAATATTTGAAGATCAAACAGTGATAGATAATATTAATAACCATGAAAATCAATTGATAAAAACATAAAAGAATATTATGTATGGACAAACTTACCAAACTGAGATTATTAGCACAAATTATCATTCTGCATATTTCTAGATCTTAAAGAATTATCACATGGCAGTGCCCAGAAGAGTAGTCATTTTGCAAAAGGCAAACGAAGTGCAGCCTCTGCATTCATTCCACCTCTACACAAATGCATGAATTTGTATTCCTCCTTCCCCCCACTCTTCTTTTTTGTCACGGAGCACCTATTAGGAAAGCCAAAGCCATTTCCTTTTGTTCATGCCACCTCCACTTTAGACCATACGACACAGGAACAGAATTAGGCCATTCAGCCTATTGAGTCTGCGCTACCATTCCATCATGGCTGATCTCAGAGCCCACTCAACCTCATACACCTCACTTCTCGCCTTATCCTTTGATGCCCTGACCTATCGGGAAACTATCAACTTCTTCCTTGAATATACCGATAGACTTGGCCTTCACCACAGTCTGTGGCAGAGCATTCCATAGATTTACTACTCTGGCTTAAAAAAAATCCTCCTTACCTCTGTTCTAAAGGGTTGCCCCTCAATTTTGAGGCTGTGCCCTCTAGTTCTAGAAACCCCCACTATAGGAAACATCCTCTCCACATCCACCCTTTCAACATTCAGTAGGTTTCAATGAGATCTTCCCCCCAACATTCTCCTAAATTCCAGAGAGTACAGGTCTAAATCTGCCAAATACTCCTCATATGTTAACCCCTTCTCTGGACTCTCCCCGATGACAACACATCCTTTCTGAGATATGGGTCCAAAAGCTGTTGACAACACTCCAAGTGCAGCCTGACGAGTGCCTTATAAAGCCTCAGCATCTCTCCTTCCTTTTATATTCTATTCTATGCCAACATTGCATTTGCCTTCGTCACCACAGACTCACCCTGTAAATTAACCTTCAGAGAGTCATGCACAAGGACTCCTAGGTCAGTCTGCACCTCTGATGTTTGAACCTTCTCCCAATTTAGATAATAATCTACAATATTGTTCTTTTTACTAAAAGGCATTATCATACATTTCCCAACACTGTATTCCACCTGCCTTTTTACCCATTTTCCCGATTTGTCTAAGTCCTCCTGCAATCTCACTGCATTCTTAGCACTACCTACCCTTCCACCTATCTTCATATCATCCACAAACTTTGCCACAAAGACATCAATTCCATTATCTAAATCAACTACAAACAATGTGAAAAGTAGCAGTCCCAATACTGACCCCTGAGGAATGCCACTAGTCACTGGCAGCCAACTGGAAAAGGCCCCCTTTATTCCCACTCGCTGCCTCCTGCCTGTCAGCCATTCCTCTATCCATGGATCTTTTCTGTAATATCATAGGATTTTATCTTGTTAAGCAGCCTCAGGTGTGGCACCTTATCAAACTTTCTAGACAGGAACTCCTTTTCTCTTCACAGTAAGGATGAAAGGGTAATCCAAACTGTTTGTTGCTATAGTATCTAACATTCAGATCAGCTACTGACCACATATCCACACAGCCGTCAAGCCAGTCATATCTTCAACATTATTGTCTCCATTCCCACTCAACCCATTGGTAATCATTAAGGCAATAATGTAGGTTGGCTCTGTTTACAACAAGATGTAGCTAAAATGGGCAACTGCCAGGACTTAAGAACTTTTTTAAAGCTATTATTAATGCTTTTTGAGTTAGTGATTTAGATGCATATCATATTATTACTGAGTTAAGTATTGTATGTAATGAGTTTTTGCTACAACAAGTGTATGGGACATTGGAAAAAATGTTGAATTTCCCCATGGGGATGAATAAAGTATCTATCTATCTATCTATCTATCTAAAAAGGACAAGTATGAAGTGATTCATTTTGGGAAGCTAAACCATGCCAAGGCATACACAATAAATGGCAGGGCACTGGGGAGTGTTGTAGAACACAGAGACCTTGGGATGTAAGTTCATGGTTCTTTGCTTCAGTACCTGCTAAGGAAAAGGATATGGAGAGCCAGGAGATCAGTGCTGAGTGTATATTATGGTATTTAGAGGTCTAGGAGAAGGAAGTGTTGGGCCTCTTAATGAGTGTTAAGGTGGAAAGGTCCTCAGGGCCTGACAGGGTTTACCCCAGATTATTGAAGGAGGCAAGAGACGAGATTGCTGGGCCCTTGACCAGTATCTTTGTGTTCTCTATAGTCACAGGCGAGGTCCTGAAGGACTGTTGAGTGGCTAATGCTGTACCTCTATTGAAGAAGGACAGAGGAAGATCCTGGGAACCGTAGACTAGTGAATCTTATGTGAGTTGTAGGGAAATAGCTGCAGAAAATTATGAGAGATAGCATATATGAGCATTTGGAAGCAAATGGCTTAATCAGGGAGAGCCAGCGTGGTTTTGTACAGGGCAGGTCATGTCTTACCAACTTAATTGAGTTTTTCGACAAGGTGTTGAGAGATTGATGAAGGTAGGGCAGTGGATGTTGCCCATATTGATTTTAGTAAGGCATTTGACAAAGTCCCTCATGGGAGGCAAATCCAGAAAACAAAGGCACATGGAATCCATGGCGTATTGGCTGCCTGGTTTCACAACTGGCTTGTGCATAGAAGAGAAAGGGTAGTGGTTCAAGTGACTTATTCGAGCTGGAGGTCTGTAATTAGGGGTGTGTCACAAGGATCTGTGCTGGGACCTCTACTGTTTCTGATGTATATAAATGACTGGATGAAAATGTAGATGGTAGGTTAGTAAGTTTGTAAATGTTACAGCTACCCTGGTCAGACCCCACTTGGAGTATTCTGCTCAGTTCTGGTCACCTCACTACAGGAAGGATGTGGAAACTATAGAAGGGGTGCAGAGGAGATTTACAAGGATGTTACCTGGACTGGGGAGCATGCCTTATTATGAAGATAGGTTGAGTGAACTCGGCCTTTTCTCCTTGGAGCATCAGAGGATGAGGGGTGACCCGATGGAAGCATTAGTCATGTGGATAGTGAGAGGCTTCTTCCCAGGGCTGAAATGGCTAGCACGAGAGGCACAATTTTAAGGTGCTTGGACTTCCAGATACAGAGGAGGTGTCAGGGTAAGTTTTTTAAAAATGCAGAGTGGTGAGTGCGTGGAATGGACTGCCGGCGACGGTAGTGGAGGTGGATACCATATGGTCTTTTAAGAGACTCCTGGATAGGTACCTGGAGCTTAGAAAAAAGAGGGCTATGGGTAACCTTAGGTAATTTCTAAATAAGTACATGTTCAGCACAGCTTTGTGGGCCGAAGAGCCTGTATTGTGCCGTAGGTTTTCTATGTTTCTAATTAACCTTCTAGGAGTCTTTCACGAGGTTTACCGAAGATCTTCTGCACCTCTGATGTTTGATGTGGATAGTGTAAAAAGCTGGCAAAGATGCAGTGTGATATACACCAGTTGCAGATGTGGGCAGAGAAACGGCAGATGGAGTTTAATCCGGATAAATACAAGGTATTGCACCTTGGTAGGGTAAATGCAGAGAGACAGTTACACTGTTAAGGGCAAGACACCTAACAGTGTTGCTGAGTAGAGGGATCTCAGTGTCCAAGTTCATAGCTCCATGAAAGTGGCTACACGGGTTGATGGGGGGGGGGGGGGGGGGGGGTTAAAGCGGCATATGGAATGCTTGCTTTTATTAGTCCAGGCATTCAGTTCCAAGGTCAAGAAATAACATTGCAACTTTGTAAAACTCTGATTAGGCCACATCCGGCGTACAGGCAGTCCCTGGATTACAAACAAGTTCTGTTCCTGAGTCCGTCTTTAAGTCGGATTTGTACCTAAGTTGAAACAGGTACATCCGGTATTATTTAGCATCAGTTAGTCAAATGCTTGTCTTAGTATATAGTATATTATGCATATAAAACACTTAAGAATCGTATGTATTTCAATAATTAAACCACTGCATCACTTCGTAGTAATTGTAGTTTTCATCGGGGCAGGGCCTTTCACATGCTCCATATTCTCACTTTATCCTTTAAAGTTGTTCCGATCGTTGACCGACTGTAGCCTAAAGCTTTTCCAATGACTGATAGCGTTTCACCTCTTTCCAATCGCTTTATTATTTCCACTTTATTTTCAATCTCGATTGTTTTCCGTCAACGGAATAGAAAACTGCGGATTTTATGTTCTATCGCTGAGCAGCATGTGGACCATCTGTTTGACCTATCAGAGTTCTCTTCAGGAACTAGCTGACTTGATCAGCATTTCTGATCTGGCTATTGTTCATGATCGCAGCTGCGGGCAGCGGATCTTGTGCTGCTCTGGGTCCTAAAGTCCACCCGCACTGAGGCAGGTTAAATGGGACAAGTGGGGAGGGTGCTGACTGGAAAAGGGGGGTGGTCAGGGTGAATCTTGCTAAAAAAAATATTTAACCTAAATACAAATTTACACACTCAACACAGTGTTAACAGCAAAAACTTAAAATGGCGGACAGCATTCTCCTCCCTCCGTAAGTACGAGCTGTCCGTAAGTCGGACGTTCGTAACTTGGAGACTGTCTGTATTACAGGTGTCCCCTGCTTTACGCCACTTCGCTTTTACAAAAGACCTACCTTAGTAACCTGTTTTTGCATTACAAATAGGATTTTCGCTTTTATGAAAATCTTTCCCATTTAAATTAATGGTTCTTCGCTTTACGCCATTTCAGCTTAAGAAATGTTTCATAGGAACACTCTACCTTTAAAAAGGGGGGGGCACCTGTATATACACTCTGGTCACCCCACTACAGGAATGATGTTGAGGAGAAAGTTTTGAGGGGGACTTGTGACACAAGTTTTTCCCACATGAAGGTTGTGGATATATGAAACAAGCTGCCAGAGAAAGTAATTTCGGAGACATTACTTTTAAAAGATATTTTGACACATAAAAGGATTGGAAAAGTTCAAAGAGATATGGGCCATACACAGAAAATTATATAAAGCTCAGTTGGGCAGCTTAGACGACCTGGATGAATTGGGCTGAAGTGCCTGTTTCTGTGCTACTTAACACTAGGACGATAAAGGCACACTGGCAAAACTATCCGATCTTCAGAAAGTCACTTTGGAGTAGCTAGAGCAAGATCTGTGTGATCATCAAAACCATTGAAAGAGCAATTCTCGTGTGTGACCTTCACTTGGGCCATTAAAAAGTAGTAAGATTTATGCGAAGCGGCCATTGTTAAAACAAGTAACACACACGTACGTGCGCGCGCACACATATATATATAGTTGTTAACTAAAAGAATATTGAATTACAACTAATTAAATAAAGTTGGGATGCAGGATCAGGTGAGGTGTTGTAGGTGCCTTATGTGGAAACTATGATAAGATAGGATAAAACTTTATTTATCCAAAGGAAACTATTGTTACAAGGTTGTTCAGTCAGAACTATATACTTTAAAATCTAAAATGTAAGCATTGAGGTATGAACAAAAGACACAATTTGTATTAAAAAGTAATAGCACAAAATACAGATGTGCAATGAAACCACGTACTTGTATACTAACAGAGGAGGAGCTATAGAGTGTCATAACCACAAGGAGAGAGGATCTCCTGTGATATTCAGTAGTGAACCTCGGTTGAATCAGTCTGTTCCTAAAGATGCTCCTCTGTTCATCTAGTATGTCATGGAGGGTGTGAGAGGGATTGTCCATAATGCTCTGTACCTTCTCCAGCATAGAAACATAGAAAACCTACAGCACAATACGGGCCCTTCGGCTCACAATACTGTGCCAAACGTGTACAGGCAGTCCCCAGGTTACATATGAGTTCCGTTCCTGAGTCCGTATTTAAGTTGGATTTGTAGGTAAGTCGAAACAAGTATTGTACATCCGGTATTATTTAGCATCAGTTAGTCAAATGTTTGTCTTAATATATAGTATATATTTTACCTTTCTATACATATAACACTTAAGAAATGTACGTATTCCAATATTTAAACCACTGCATTGCTTAGTAATAATTGTAGCTTTCATCGGGGCAGAGCTTTCCACGTGCTCCATTATTCTCACTTTATCCGTTATCTTTAAAATTGTTCCGATCGTTGACTGACTGTAGCCTAACGCTTTTCTAATGACCGATGGCGTTTCACCTCTTTCCAAATGCTTTACTATTTCCACTTTATTTTCAATCGCGATCGCTTCCCTTCAATGGGACAGAAACACTGCGGGTGTCGGGTCCCAACCTCCGCCGGCTCCCGAGGTCCGCCGGGTCTTAAGCACCACCGCACACCGTCAACGGAACAGAAACACTGTGGGTGGCGGGTCCAGAGCTCCGCCGGCTCCCAAGGTCCGCTGGGTCCTAACGACCACCGCACTGAGACAGGTCGAATGGGACAAGTGGGGCCTGTGCTGGGTTTGGGTATTTGATCATCCACAATAGTCCACGTGGGAATTTAAACTGGAGGTGGCAGTGTTTTTTTTTACGAGGCCAAGTTGTGAGCTCGACATCAACCCGGCACGGATGGTAGAGGAGTCACTGGATCGACAACAACCCGGCACGGGAGCAGTCTGTCACTGGATCGAACTCGGAAACCTCCGTTCTCCAGCCCAGCTCTGATCTCACTGCGCCACCAGCTGACCGGAACAGTTGGGGGGGGTCAGGATGAATCTTACTAAGAGAATTTTAAGCCAAATACAAAGTTAAACACTCAACACAGTGTCAATGGCAATGACTTAAAATGGCAAATGGCGTCAGGATCCAACTTAAAATGGCGGATGGCGTTCTCCTTCCTCGGTTCGTAAGTACGAGTTGTCTGTAAGTCGGAGTTTCATAACTCGGGGACTACCTGTACTTACTTAGAAATTATCTAAGGTTACCAGAGCCCCCTATTTTTCTAAGCTCCATATACGTATCCAGGAGTCTCTTACAAGACCGTCTCATATCCACCTCCACCACCATCGCTGGCAGCCACTTTCATGCACTCACCACTCTCTGAGTAAAAACATCTCCTCTTTACCTACTCCCAAACACCTTAAACCTGTGCCCTCTTGTGACAACCATTTCAGCCCTGGGAAAAAGCCTCTGACTATCCACACTATCAATGCCTCTCATCATCTTATACACCTCAATCAGGTCACTTCTCATTCTCCGTCACTCCAAGGAGAAAAGGTTGAGTTCACTCAACCTGTTTTCATAAGGCATGCTCCCCAATCCAGGCAACATCCTTGTAAATCTCCTCTGCATCCTTTCTATGGTTTCCACATCTTTCCCATAGTGAGGTGACCAGATCTGAGCACAGTACTCCAAGTGGGGTCTGACCAGGGTCCGATATAGCTGCAACATTACTTCTCAGCTCCTAAATTCAATTCCACAACTGATGAAGGTCAATACACCTTATGCTTTCTTAACCACAGAGTCAACCTGCGCAGCTGCTTTAAGCGTCCTATGGAATCAGACCCCAAGATCCCTCTAATCCTCCACAATGCCAAGAGTCCTACCATTAATACTATATTCTGCCATTATATTTGATCTCTCAAACTGAGCCACCTCACACTTAGCCGGGCTGAACTCCATCTGCCACTTCTCAGCCCAGTTTTGCATCCTATCAATTTCCTCTGTAACATCTGACAGCCCTCCACACTATCCACAACACCCTCAACCTTTGTGTCATCAGCAAATTTACTAACCCATCCCTCCACTTCCTCATTCAGGTCATTTATAAATATCACAAAGACTAAGGGTCCCAGAACAGATCCCTGAGGCATTCCACTGGTCACTGACCTCTATGCAGAATATGACCCGTCTACAACCACTCTGCCTTCTGTGAGCAAAACAATTGTGGATCCACAAAGCAAGGTCCCCTTGGATCCCATGCCTCCTTACTTTCTCAGTAAGTCTTACATGTGGTACCTTATCAAATGCCTTGAGGAAATCCATATACACTACATCTACTACTCTTCCTTTATCAATGTGTTTAGTCACATCCTCAAAAACATTTAATCAGGCTCATAAGGCACGACCGGCCTTTGACAAACCCATGCTGACTATTCCTAATTATACTATACCTCTCCAAATGTTCATAAATCCTGCCTCTCTGGATCTTTTCCATCAACTTACTGTTATGTACCCCTAGGGTTCATATTTTCTGTGGACTATCTCTTTAAAATGTCGGGAGAATGAGACTGGCTTTTGGACACTGTTTGAGCTGTTACAGAGAGAGAGGGACAAAGCCTACCCTGAGATGGTGTTTAAACGAACTCTAAAGCTTGTTTTGAATATACAAGGACACTGCCTGCTTGTGAGTTCTTACGGAGAGACAGCAACAAGCAGCTCGTGGGTCGCCATGGTGACCGAGGGCGGCGTTATTTGACGGACAGCTGGTGTTCAGCACAGTGAGATAAATAGAAGGTCCGCTGATAGACCTACTGACACATGGTTTTGGACACTGGATGAGCTTTGTTGTGTCCACAGAAGGGTGGGTTTTTGGAGGATAGATCGAGAGAATCCATCAGTGGCTCTCGCAGTGTGAAAAGGGTGTGACTGGTGGGGAGTTATTCGTGTGTCCAACCCTCACCTGGGTTAATGATTCCACCACAGAAGGAAGGTCTCCTTTTCGTGGTCACATTCGGTGACTTTAAAGGAAGAGAAGAGAGGAGAGGAAGGTTTGAAACAGAAGAAACCTAGTCACAAAGAGGTCACTGTTTGGACTCTCTCCTCTGTAGCCCGTAAGGGTGAGTTTGAGTTCCATTCGAATACGAAGGTGTGACTGTCACGTAGTTAATCCACAGGAGGGGGTTCTCTGGTGAGGGGGAAACCTTTGTGATTACCACTTGTGTGTTACCCTTGTTTGGGTGTGGTAGTTCACTGAAGAAAGGCACCCCTGTGGCAAATCATTGTAGGAGTTATTTCGTATGTCGTGGAACTGGATAAGTGGCTATCATAGTTGAGAGTGTGGGGTAACCTTGTGGAAACTACCTGTGTGTGATAATCCTGGCCTGAGTTGATAGCTTTACCACTTGAAGATGGTACCTCAGTGATAAGCTACTGTTGGTGATAATCCATATGTGGATTCTGTTTGAGTATCCTGTGGCCACCACTTTGGGATGACCCATAACTGAATTCGGGTGTGGTACCACCTGTGTTGAAAGGATATTCGTTTGAAGTTCACTGTCGGTGATATTAGTGTGTGGAGTGGAACAACTATGGAGATAAAACCTACTGCTGTTGTTATTTTGGAATATCGACGTAATTGCCTTCTCACAACATACGCCTTTGGATTACAAATCTCTCTCTCTCTCCATCACTACCCGACTCAATACCACGAACTGTACTGAACTTCACTCATCATTATATATATATATATAAAATCATTGCTAACCTGTTTAATATATCTGCATTTATATTACTGCATTGCACAGTTACTAATAAATAGCATTAGTTTATATCCATTGTGTTTTCTATTTCTGCTGGTTCTTTAACCTGTCACGGGGTACGTGACATTACCAACCACCCAAGTGAGACTCACTGGTCCATAATTTCCTGGGCTATCACTACTCCCTTTCCTGAATAAGGGAACAACATCCGCAACCCTCCAATCTTCCGGAACTTCTCCCATCCCCATTGACGATGCAAAGATCATCGCCAGAGGCTCAGCAATCTCCTCCCTCGCCTCCCACAGTAGCCTGGGGTACGTCTCATCCGGTCCCGGAGACTTATCCAACTTGATGCTTTGCAAAAGCTCTAGCACATCCTCTTTCTTAATGTCTATATGTCTTTACAAACTGCTGTAAGTCATCCCTACATTTGCTAAGATCCTTTTCCATAGTGAATACAAAGTATTCATTAAGTACTTGTACTTCTGCTATCTCCTCTGGTTCCACACACACTTTTCCACTGTCACACTTGATTGGTCCTATTCTCTCATGTCTTATCCTCTTGCTCTTCACATACTTGTAGAATGCCTTGGGGTTTTCCTTAATCCTGTCCACCAAGGCATTCTCATGGCCTCTTCTGGTTCTCCTAATTTCATTCTTAAGCTCCTTCTAGCCTTATAATCTTTTAATTCTCTATTATTACCTAGTTTTTTTGAACACTTTGTAAGCTTTTCTTTTCTTCTTGACTAGATTTTTAACAGCCTTTGTACACAATGGTTCCTGTACCCTACCATCCTTTATCCCTGTCTCATTGGAACATTCCTATGAGGAACACCACACAAATATCCCCTGAACATTTGCCACATTTCTGCCGTACATTTCCCTGAGAACATCTGTACCCAATTTATGCTTCCAAGTTCCTGCCTGATAGCTTCATATTTCCCCTTACTCCAATTAAACACTCTCCTAACTTGTCTGTTCCAATCCCTCTCCAATGTTATAGTAAAGGAGATAGTACTGTGATCAGTATCTCCAAAATGCTCTCCCACTGAGAGACCTGACACCTGAACAGGTTCATTTCCCCATACCAGATCAAGTATAGCCTCTCCTCTTGTAGGCTTAACTACATATTGCGTCATGAAACCTTCCTGAACACACCTAACAAACTCCACCCTATCTAAACCCCTCGCTCTAGGGAGATGCCAATCAATACTCACCACTCCAGAATCTGTCTCCCTATCTGCTCCTCTATGTCGCTGTTACTATTGGGTGGTCTATAAAAACACCCAATAGAGTACTGACCTCTTCCTGTTTCCAACCTCCACCCACAGAGACTCCCCACAGACAATCCCTCCATGACTTCCTCCTTTTCTGCAGCCATGACACTATCCCTGATCAACAATGCCACACCCCCACCTCTTTTGCCTCCCTCCCTATCCTTTCTGAAACAGCTAAAGCCTAGCACTTGATGTAGTTTCCTGCCCCTGCACCATCCAATTCTCTGTAATGGCCACAACATCATAGTTCCAAGTGCTGATCCACGCTCTATGCTCATCCACTTTGTTCATAATACTCTTCACATTAAAATAGACATATCTCAAACCATCAGTCTGAGCGCGTCCCTTCTCTATCACCTGCCTATCCTCCCTCTCGCACTGTCTCCAAGCTTTCTCTGTTTGTGAGCCAACCCCCCCTTTCCTCCATCACATCAGTTTGGTTCCTATCTCCCAGCAATTCTAGTTAAAACTCTCCCCAATAGACTTAGCAAACATCCCCACCAGGATATTGGTCCCCCAGGATTCAAGTGCTACCTGTCCTTTTTGTACAGGTCACAGCTGCCCTAAAAAATGTCCCAATGATCCAGAAATCTGAATCCCTGCTTCAATCCCTCAGCCACGCATTTATCCTCCACCTCATTCTATTCCTGTTCTCACTGTCACGTGGCACAGGCAGTAATCCTGAGATTACTACCTTTGTGATCCTGCTTCTCAACTTCCTTCCTAACTCCCTGTAGTCTGCATTCAGGACCTCCTCCCTTTTCCTACCTATGTCATTGGTACCAATATGTACCACGACCTCTGGCTGTTCTCCCCTCCCACTGCAGGATATCTTGGATGCGGTCTGATACATCCCCAACCCTGGCACCTGGGAGGCAGACTACCATCCGAGTTTCTTTCCTACGTCCACAGAATCGCCTATCTGACCCTCTAACTATAGAGTCCGCTATCACTACTGCCTTCCTCTTCCTTTCCCTACCCTTCTGAGCCACAGGGCCTGACTCTGTGCCGGAGGCACGGCCACTGTTGCTTCCCCCAGGTGGGCTATTCCCCCCCAAAAGGTACTCAAATAGAAGTACTTAATGCTAAGGGGGACAGCCACAGGTAGGTACAGGTGGCCGCTGTTTTTCGAACTTTCGCTTTACGACAGCTCTCTGTTATGAAAGACCTACATTAGTACCTGATTTCGCTAACCAAAGAGGACTTCCGCTTTTACGAAAAAAGACGCCCGCTTTATACGTGTATTTACCCCGAGAAAGACTACCATGACCATGAAGCCTTGTGCGGGCAATTGTGTGTGCATGCATGTACGTGTGTAAGCGTGTACGTGCTGATTTTTTTTCTTCAAATTGACTTCAACTCGCTGTCTTCCCAGTTTTGGTAAGTGAAACTACACCGTTTATAAAATATTTCTATGTTATATAGGCTGTATATTTATCATATCATCTTGCTTTTACTATATGTTCGTGATATTTTAGGTTTTATGTGTTATTTGGTATGATTTGGTAGGTAATTTTTTGGGTCTGGGAATGCTCAAAAAAATGTTCCCATATAAATTAATGGTAATTGCTTCTTCGCTTTACAACATTTCGGCTTACAAACAGTTTCATAGGAACTCTCTACCTTCAGATAGTGGGGGAAACCTGTACTCTCCAGTATCTGACTCTTGCCATTCCCTCTCCTGACTGTTACCCATTTATCTGTCTCCAGACTTCTTGCCTATAGCTCCTCTCTATCACCTGCTCACTTTCCCTGACCAGAAGAAGGTCATCGAGCTGTAGCTCCAGTTCCCTAATATGGTCCCTAAGGAGCTGCAGCTCGACACACCTGGCGCAGATGTGGCCTTCTGGGAGGCTTCGGAACAGTGATGATGAGGAATTTCTTTAGCCAGAGGATGGTAAATCTGTGGAACTTATTGCCACAGTCAGCTGTGAAAGCCAAGTCATTGGGTACATTATAAGTGAAGGTTGATCAGTAATGGCATCAAAGGTTACAGGAAGAAGGGAGAATAATGAAGCTGAGAGGGAATCAGTCATGATCAAATGGCAGTACAAACTTGATGGGCTGAATGGCCTAATCTGCTCCTATGTCTTCAACCACCTGTTCTCAATTTCCCCTTAATTCTTCTTAACTTAAATCTCTATGTCAAAGCTATCAGCCTCCCTGTCAAGGGAATCATCAGACCTCTCAATTTTAAACTTAACATCTCCATTACCTTCTGTTTGAAGTAATATCCTCCATCTCATCTTCATAACTGTGATCCTCTAGCCTTAGGAACATTCTCATAAATCTCAGCTTTCTGTGCCGTGATATCACACATTTCCTATGGTGACAAAGACAATGTATATATAGTCCCCTTGATTTAGCCTAACCTAAGCCAATAGCATCAAGCATCCCACATACTTTGCCATCTAAGCAGATTTGTAATGTTAAAAATAAGAATCAGGATAAGAACTAGAACTGAGCATAATACTCCAACTGGGGTCTGACCAGGGTCCTATACAGCTGCAACATTAGTTCTTGGCTCTGAAATTCAATTCCACGATTGATGAAGCCAATACACCGTACACTGTCTTAACCACAGAGTTAACCTGCGCAGCTGCTTTGAGTGTCCTATGGACTCGAACCCCAAGATCCCTCTGATCCTCCACACTGCCAAGAGTCTTACCATTATATTTGACCTACCAAAATGAACCACTTCACACTTATCTGGGTTGAACTCCATCTGACACTTCTCAGTCCAGTTTTGCATCCTATCAATGTCCTGCTGTAACCTCCAACAGCCCTCCACACTATCCACAACACCTCCAACCTTTGTGTCATCAGCAGACTTACTAACCCATCCCTCCACTTCCTCATCCAGGTCATTTATAAAAATCACACTTGGCCAGATTAAACTCCACCTGCCATTTCTTCGTCAATATCAGCAACTGATCTGCCTTCTGGTGTATCTTTTGGCTGTCTTTTACACTGTGTTAAAACTATATTAATTTTTGTGTCAGCTGCAAAATTAGTAACCCACCCATCCACAATTTCATCCAGATTATTTGCACTACATATATTACAAACAGCAGAGGCCCCAGTACAAATTCCTGCAGAAAATTCATGCCAAGACAAGACTTAACAGCCACTACCTTCTGACTTATATGGGGAAGCCAATTCTGAATCTAAATGACCAATTCATGCATCATGCCTACCATGAGAAACTTTGTTGAATGCCTTACTAAAATCTATGTGGATGGCATTCATTGCTCTACCTTCATCAATCTCCGTCGTCACCTCCTCAAACCACATTTGTTATTAAGGCATGACTTGCACCACAAGTAGCTATGCTGACTGTCCCTGGTTAGGCCATGTTTTTCCAAATGCTCATAAAGCCTAAACCTAAGAATCCAGCCCAATAGTTGCCCTACCATTGACATAAGATTCACCAATCTATTATTTCCAGGATTATCCTTTTTTCCCTTCTTGAACTTTAGCCACATACCAGTTGTCCAAGTCCATGCCTGTAGCTGGAGAGGACACAAAGATCTTGGCCAAGGGCCCAGCAATCTTGTCTCTTGTCTCTCTAAAACCATGGGAAGCGTGTTGTGAATAATTAAAGTGTTACTGTATGTTTTGTATTAGCTTTTAAGATAGACAAAAACATTCTGGGGTATGGATCTGACATAGGTTAACATGAATGGAAGACTAGCAGGCAGGAATAGAGCAAGAAAGAAGGAAATAAAGATCTTGTATGATGATGACTTAACATAACATTGTGTCAGATAATGGGAGAATCTGACTGAAGATGAAAAGTACAGAGGAACTATGATAAAGGAAATAAGGCAGATGGAGAGAATAAAAAAAATTGATTGGCATTTAAAAGGAAATCAGTTGAGGAAAAGCAAATTGATAGATAAGTGGTGGGGTTAATGAGGGGTCCTGATGTTGTTGATGAAAGCTGAAAGGCACGGTTGTGGTGCTAATTTCCATCTGATTTCCATCAACGAGTTAAAGTAATGAAAAGCAGCAGAAATAAACAAATATGTGCTGTTTGTCATTACAGATATGTATGACAAGGTAATCACACAGAAACAAAGTATGGTACTTGACATCACTCTCAACAATGGAGCATTTCTTTGATTGAGGAAAATCCCCAATGAACAACTATGCAAATTAAGGATGATGCATTAGAAAAAAAGGAATAAAGAATTGCATAGCAACATATGTAGAATAGGCATTATGTTCCAAAATAAAGAGACTTTGGATATTACATTGAGAAAATATAAATTGTTTAATATCATGAGATACTGTGGTGGAGGCCAAGTCTGTAGCTATATTTAAAGCTGAAGTTGATAGTTTCCTGATCGATCAGGGCATCAAAGGATATGGCAAGAAAGCAGGTGTATGGGGTAATGTGGGATCTGGGATCAGCCAGGATGGAATGCTGGAGCAGACTCAGTCGGCTGAATGGCCTCATTATGCTCCTATGTCTTATGAGTTTACTTAGAATAAATAAAATGACCAGCTGTTCATATCAGAGAAGGTGGGGGAAGGGGATTTAAAGTGATGGCAAAAGCTGTTACAAAGATTTTTTTTTATCCAAATGCATATAATATTTTTAATGCAATGTCTGACAAGTTGGTGGGAACAGATTTAATCATAAACACGAAAAAGGAATTGGATGTGCTTCAGAAAGGAAAAAATGACTGAGTATGACAAAAATGCACAGTCCAACTATTTGGAAATCTTGAAAGATCCAGTGAATCAGTGCTGACTTAAAAATGAAAACTGAAATGATCATAGTGATCAATAACGTAAAAATCAAAGAATGTTAGGAATACTCAGCAGTCAAACTGGATGTGTGGAAAGGGAGAACAGAGCTAAAGTTTCAAGTTGAAGACCCTCTGACAGAACAAAGAGAGAAAAGAATCTCATTAAAGATTTAAAGAAAAGATTATCTTTATTTGCACATCGAACTATTGAATGATTTATGTGCACTTGTATCCCTTCTTTATTCTTTATAATTGCTCATTGTTGTTAATTGTTGCATGTCACACCAAAAACACTACAGCAAATTCTTAAAACATGTAAATGGATATAGCGAATAAAGTTGGTCCTTGAAATGCATTGTTTGCCTCAAACCAGATCAGTGAGGATTATGCTGGGCAGTCCGTAACTTTCACCATGCTTCCAATCATTATGCTGCAGGAAGGGGTCAGGTTAGGCCATATTTCTGGGTAAGATCAGAGGGGTAAAGCTGCATAAAATTACAGAGATAAAGCTGCATACAAAGTGAAGAACAGCAGATAATGTGACTGCTTTGTGGGGCACCTGCATTCAGTCCTCAGCTTCCTATTACCTGTCACTTTAATTCTGCATCCCAGTCCCACTGTAACCTGTTGGTCGTAACCCTTTACTGTTATGAGGTCCAGTGGAAAGGAAGAGCATCCATCCCTCATCTGGGAATGTTTCAGCCTTCTGGAATCAATATTGTCTTCAACAACTGTAGGCAAGCTGATCATCTGTATTGGTTGTCTGTCTATGATATTGGTTCGGCTTGTTTGCTTCTTTTATTTGAGTGTGGACCTAGCCGGACCTGCCAGGTATTTCTTTCTGGTCTGCATTTCATTTCTATGTTCTTTGCCCATGTTCATTTGTCTGTGTTCTCACTCTCTAACTGCTGCTAAACTCTCATTGACTAGGTATCCTTATTTACGGTTCACCTCCTTTGTTTCCCTGAATTTACCTTACCACATACCTTTACCTCCCCTCACCCTGCCTACAACTTAATAAGCTTATTTTTTTCGTTCCCAGTTTTGACAAAGGATCTTTGACCTGCAATGTTAACTCTGTTTCTCTTCTCTAAGATATAGGGCTGATCTGCTGAGTATTTCCAGTATTTTCTGTATTTGTTTTCAACTAGACTGGTTAAACTAACCTCCACTATATGCTGTACTGCTCTGCAATAACTAAGAATGGACTTAACATGATTCTTTAAAAATGTTTTTGAGCGGTGTGTTGTATATTACAGGCCAGAACTTGCCTGATATGATTGCTTTATTCTAAAACTTGACTGACTAATTTAATTGAGATAGAAGAATTAGTTGCAGCATTCTTTGGGAATGGGTGCAGTAATGTTTTGCGGAGGCAATGCATTTGACAGTGATTCCTATTTCAGCAGGCTGTATTGTAGAATACTTACTGACGCTGCCATCTTGGTACCATTGAACATGTTGCTCAGATTTTATTTGGAACTTCTGTGCCACTCAAGGTGTCCAATAATGATGAAAAGTGCAAACCTGATTTCCCACATGACAATATTGTGAGCTGCTGAGTCCATATTTGAAGGTTTGGCCAATATTTTTGCAAGTTATAGTGAAAAATGGAAGCTGACAAGTCATTGTGCTTAGATTGACTTCTTTTCAAACAAGCAAATCCACACAGAATTGAGTGGCCTTTGTTGGATGAAAATAGGTTGCACTTGGCACCAAAGTTGTAGTTTGGATGCCCGTGCAATAATACATTATTTCTTGCCAATCAAGATATAAATAGTAAGATAAGTGATAGATGATATATAGAAACTGAATGGTTATCCATCTGTGGTAGTCTAACACCTGTCAGATATGATTGAACTATTATCTTTGCTCCATGTGATATTGTAATTGGCTTTTTAAAGTATTTCTGAATGACTCAGTTCAGATTTGCACTTATATGCGCTTTAAAGCTATTGGATGGAAACAGAAAATATATTAATTTCAAGTTATAACAATTCCACCTATAGCTCATACCTGATAACAAACAAAAACCTTGATCTAAGTGGAATATTGCGTTTTGTATAACTGCCAGTATGCATTTGACTTTACCAGATTCGACATCAGCATCAAATAATTTTAAATGCACAATTGGCTTTTTAAAAAGCTTGTTTGTATAAGCCAGTTAATATGCCTAGGGTGTCATTGAAAACGCTACATTTCTGAAAGGATAACTTCAAACTGTGAAGTGAGCTTTCAGTTCCATGCTGTCACCATGGAAATGGTAGCAACTGGTATTCAGGAAGATCTTTTCATCAGCGTTTCATATCCCTTCTGTTCATTGCACACTGAAGTCCATTCTCATGTGAAGGGATTTGGTGAGTTCAAATTGTATGAAGAAATTGCTGAGTGGGTGGGGCACTACAGTAGTGTAACGGTTAACATAACACTTACCGCTGGAGGTCGGAGTTCAATTTTGGCGTCCTCTTTAAAGAGACTTTATGTCCGCCATGTGGCTTTCCTTGAGTGTCCTCCCACAATCAAAAGACGTAGGTTATTGTAAATTGACCCATGACAGGGTTAGGGATAAATTAGATATGTCGGGGGTTGCTGGAGCAGCTTGGCACCAAGGGCTAGAAGGGCATATTACGACCATAAAGCACAGGAGCAGAGTTAAGCTGTTCGGCACCTCAAGTCTGCTCCAACGTTTCATCACGGCTGATCCATTTCCCTCTCAAACCCATTCTTCTGCATTCTTCCCATAACTTTACAAACCCCAACTGATCAACAACCTATCAACCTCTGCCGTAAATACACACCCATAGAAAATATCCATACACCACCATAGAAAACATCCTTTCCACATCCACTCTATCTAGGCCTTTCAACATTCAGTAGGTTTCAGTGAGCTCCCCCCTCATTCTTCTAAATCCTAACAAGTAAAGACCCAGAGCCATCAGTCACTCCTCATATGATAACCCTTTCATTCCTGGAATCATTCTCATGAAACTCCTCTGAACCCTCTCCAATGTCTGCACACCCTAACTGGCCTATAATTTACTTCCTTCTGCCTTCCCCCTTTCTTGAAGAGTGGAATGACATTTCCAAATTTCTAGTCCTCTGGTACCATTCCCAAAAATAGTGATTCTTGTACGACTATTCCTGATGCCTCCATAATCTTTTCAGCGACCTCTTTCAGAACCCTGGTGTGTAGTCTATCTGGTTCAGGTGACTTATCTGCCTTCAGTTTCCCCAGCACCTTCTTCCTAGTAACAGCAGTTGCACACACTTCTGCCTCCCTGTCACTTTTGAACTTCCACCATACTGCTAGTGTCTTCTGCAGTGAAGACTGATGCAGTATACTTAATCAGCTTGTCTGCCATTTCCTTGTCCTCCATTACTACCTCTTCAGCCTCATTTTCCAATGGTCCAATATCTACTCTTGCTCTTTATATACTTGAAAAAACTTCTGGTATTGTTACATGGATTATCCCTTACTAATAATGATCAGGAGGGCACAGAAATTACTGACAGGTATCTTTATTGTCTCAATGGAGGAGCACGTAAACTTACACAACCCAATACCTGTGTGCATACTTACTAAGTTTTCCTGGCTCTCTGTGATCAGTCAAAGAACAGAAAGGTAACACCAGTGTGTGGAGTCTCTGCTCGCCATGTGTTCCTCATAGTGAGGCTCCGATCTCTACATGGCTATGGGGGTCCTCTACATCAGTGATGGTGTGCCTTTGTTGCTATTTTGCTTCTGCTTTTATATCCATTCCTTACCAGTTTAAATGTTGCATTTCAATTTTATTGGCTATGGGTCATCTGACTGACATATAAGACCTTCTTATTGGCTCTGGTTCAGCCCAGTTTTAATTTATTGCTCTTCTCTGCAAGTGACCCCTGGTAATTTATGGGTCTCTGTTCTATGTCAATTAACAAACCAGTAACTAGCTCAAATCACATAAGGCAGAGACAGGCCTCACCATTCACAAACCTGCATAATATATCATCAAAGAACACCGCAAATAGCATCTTATTTTGAAATTTTCTCTAGTCCAGCAGATTATCTGGAGCTTTATTGTGTCTACCTCAAAATACTGAATGAGCCAAGCAAAACCAATTCACAGAATGGAGGATGCAGAGCAGCTGCACAAAATGCCAGCCTCTAATCCTTCAATTGCATGGCAGTTGGTTTGTCTACTTCCACTGCCGTCTGTTTACTCAAACTTAGTGATTTGCAGACTCTAGTTCTTTCTGGTCAAAAGTATTATCTTTGACGTTGTTGGCAAGTTTACCTTCCTATTTCATCTTTTCCTGGGTTTTTAAAGATTTCCCAGTTCTCTCAGCTCCCACTAGTATTTGCTCTATTATGCCTTCTCTTTTGCTTTTATGTTGGCTTTGACTTCCTTTGTCAGCTTCATCCACCTTTTGGAATACTCCTTCTTTGGAATGTACCTATCCTGCACCTTCCAAATCGCTCCCAGAAACTCCAGCCATTGCTGTTCTGCTGTCATCCCTGCTGTTGTCCTCCTTTCAATTACCTTTGGCTTAGCTCTTCTCTCATGGCTCTGTAATTCCCTTTACTCCACTGTAATACTGATATATCTGACTTGAGTTTCTGCCTCTCAAATTGCAGGGTGAACTCTGTTATATTATGATCTTTGCCTCCTAAGGGATCCTTGCAGTAAGATGCCTCATTAAATTCCATTTCATTCTGGATACAGCTTATTAGATACTGGATTTTAGCTTAATGTTGAAGTATACGTATTGTATCGAAGGGAAGGGCAGTTAGGCAGAGGGGGTGGCGTGGCTCTGTTGGTCAAAAATGAAATCAAATCACTAGAAAGAGGTGACATAAGGTAAGAAGGTGTTCTAGGTAGAGCTGAGGAACTGCAATAGTAAAAAGACCCTGATGGGAATTATAGAGAAACCCCCAAACTAGTAAAGATGTGGTCTACAGATTACAACAGGAGAGATTACAACATTGCACATCAAAAATGCAATGCTAATATAGTCATGGGGGATATCAATATGCAGGTAGATAAGGAAAATCGGGTTGGTGTTGGATCCCAAGAGTGGGATTTTCTAGAGTGCCTACAAGGTGGCCTTTTAGAGAAATTTGTGGTTGAGCCCATTAGAGGGTCATCTATTTTGGAATGGGTGTTGTGCAGTGAACTGAAATTGATTAGAGAAGTTAAGGTAAAAGAACACATAAGAGTCAATGATCATAATATGATAGAATTTCAGCACCTAAGTTACAGAGAAAGGTTGAACAAGTTAGGTCTTTATCCTTTGGAGCGTAGAAGGTTGAGAGGGGACTTGATAGAGGTATTTAAAATTATGAGGGGGATAGATGGAGTTGACGTGATTTAGGCTTTCTCCATTGAGAGTAGGGGAGATTCAAACAAGGGGACATGAGTTGAGAATTAAGGGGCAAAAGTTTAGGGGTAACACGAGAGGAAACTTCTTTACTCAGAGAGTGGTAGCTATGTGGAACTAGCTTCCAGTAGAAGTGGTAGAGGCAGGTTCGATTTTGTCATTTAAAAAAAAAATTGGATAGGTATGTGGACAGGAAAGGAATGGAGGGTTATAGGCTGAGTGCAGGTAGGTGGGACTAGGTGAGAGTAAGCGTTCGGCACAGACTAGAAGGGCAGAGATGGCCTGTTTCCGTGCTGTAATTGTTATATGGTTAATTCACCCTGTAGTTTGAAATGGAGAAGGTAAAGTCAGATGTATCAGTATCACATGTGGAGAAAAGGGAATGACAGAGGCATGAGAGAGGAGCTGGCCAGAATTGATTGGAAAAGAACACTGGCAGGGATGATGGCAGAGCAGCAATGGCTGGAATTTTGAGGAGCAATTCAGAAGGTGCAGGATATATACATCCCAAAGAGGAAGAAGTATTCTGAAGGCAGTTTGGCACAGCCGTGGCTGACAATGATAAAATGGGGCCCTGGTCAGCATAGTTTCCTTGAGGGAAAATCTTGCTCAACAGATCTGTTGGAATTCATTGAAGAAATGACAAATAGGATAGACGTGGAAAATCAGTGGATGTTGTATACTTCTATTGTCAGAAGGCCTTTGACAAGGTGCCTGTACGTGAGGCTGCTTAAGACAATGGTGTTACTTGAAAGATACTAGCATGGGTAAAGCAGTGGCTGATTGTCAGGAGGCAAAGTGTGGGAATGAATGGAGTCTTTTCTGGTTGACTACTGGTGACCAGTGGTGTTCCACAGGAGTCTGTGATAGCACTGCTTTTTTTAATGCTAAATGTCAGTGACTTGGATAACGGAATTGATGGCTTTGTGGCCAAATTTGAGGATGATACAAAGATAGGTGGAGGGGCAGGTAGTTTTGATGAGGCAGAGAGGCTACAGAAGGACTTAGGCAGATTAGGAGAATGAGCAAAGAAGTGGCAGATAGAATATAGTGTAAGGAAGTGTATGGTCGTGTAGTTTATTGGAAGAAATAAAAGCATGTTCTAGTTTCTAAATGGAGACAAGATTTAAAAATCTGAGGTGCAAAGGGACTTGGGAGTCCTCGTGCAGGATTCCCTGAAGGTAAATTTTCAGGTTGAGTCAGTGGTTATGAATGCAAGTTAGAGGGTTAGCATTAGAGGACCAGAATATAAAAGGTGGTGTAGGGTCATCAGCATTGGACTTTGAAGTGATTGGCCCTGAGTTTGAATCCAGCCACCCCCATGCATGTTTTCCATCTGTGCTGGGTTGAACATTGAGCTGGCAACCCGGCCTTGTAAAAATGCTACGGAAACAGCAAAAGTGTCATCTGATGCGCCACAAGGCATGAACAGTAACAAGAAGAAGAATATAAAAGCAAGGACGTAACTTTGAGGCTTTATAAAGCACTAGTGGGGCCTCATTTGTGATATTGTGAGCAGTTTGAGCCCCTTATCTAAGAAAGGATGTGTTGACTTTGGAGAGGGTTCAAGGAGGTTCATGAAAATGATTCCAAGATTGAAAAGCTTGTCATATGAAGAGCATTTGATGGCTCTGGGCCTCTGCTCACTGGAGTTCAGGAGAATAAATATTGAAAGGCCTCGATTGGATGGATGTGGAGAAGATGTTTCATATGGTGGGGGATTCTAAGAGCAGAGGACACCGCCTTTGAATAGATGGGTGTTCTTTTTAGAATGGAAATGAGGAAGAATTTGTTTACTCAGAGAGTGATGAATCTGTGGGATTTGATACCAGAGGTGATTGTGGAGGCCAGGTCATTGGGTATATTTAAGACAGCGATTCATACATTTCTAATTAGTCAGGGCATGAAGGGATACGTGGAGAAAGTAGGAGATTGGGGCTGAGAGGGAAAATGAAGTAGCCATGATAAAATAGCAGAGTTGACTCGATGGGTGAAATGGCCTAATTCTGCTCCTATATCTGATGGTCTGTTGATCTCGGTGCTTAGACCCCGAGATCAACAGATGGATCGGTTGAGCAGCTTCAACATTTGCCAGGCTGACAAAGAGAGTCTGGGAGAACGGAAAGCTGATAACACACATCAGGATTGCAGTCTACAGGGCCTGCATCCTCAGCACACTGCTTTACGGCAGCGAGACCTGGAGTCTCGACTTCAGACAAGAGTGGTGTCTCAACGTCTCCCACGTGTCCTGGACAGCAAGTGGACTGACCGAGTCATCAACAGTGAGGTCCTGGCCCGCGCCCAGATACCCAGCCTCTTCACCCTGCTCCGGCAACGCCGTCTCCGCTCGCTGGGCCACATACACCACATGTCAGATAGGAGGGTCCTGAAAGTCCTGCTGTACGGGGAACTGGCCTCTGGCAAGAGAGCACAAGGGCGGCCCTATCTTCGTTTCAAAGATGTCTGCAACAGAGACATGAAGTCACTGAACATGAACGTCAAGAGGTGGGAAGACATTCCAAGTGATTGCTCTCGCTGGATGCTGGAACTATGCAGAGGATTAAAAAGAGGAGAAGAGAAGCTGAGGCTTGCTGCTCAAGAAAAGTGCACTTGCCGAAAAAACAACACCAAGACAACGCCAGAGGACAGCGCCTTCACTTCAAGTGCATTCACTGCAGCCGAGACTGTCACACCCATGTGGGCCTCTACAGCCACAACAGATGCAGCTCTACCAACACAGACTGAAGCAAGACTTTCCAGGCGCAGATCCATGGTCTCGTGAGACTAACTGATGCCATCATCGTCATCATCTGATGGTTATGGTCTTATTCCATGCTGCACCACTAAATAAATAAATATAGTTTGGGAGATCTCCGGATCATTCTTTGCGATCTAGAAATTACCAAACTTTTTGGTTAAACAGTAGGTAACAGCACTGGATGTGTAAATTCGAATAAAACAGGAAGAGATTAACTTGACAACTGACGTGAATTTTCAGTTTTTAAGAATTTAAGAATTAGCTGCAGGCATAAGCCCTTCAACCTTATCCCATCATTCATTAAGATCATTGTCAATCTACTTCCAGCATTATTTCCACATCCCTACATTCCCTTTACCTCCAGAAATCTATTCATCTCTGTTTTAAATAAACACCATTATTACAAACTTTCAAAGCTCTCAATAAAAGATAGATCCAAAGGTTCCCTAGCCTCTGAATATTTTTTTGACCTATCTCTGTCCTAATTAACTCAAATTGTGTTCTCATGCTGAATCTCTGGTCCAAGAACTTCTAGTTATATAATACCTATTTACATCTAACCTGTGAAACCTTTCACTAACTGGGTATGTTTTAATAAGCTCTCTTCTAAACTCTAAGGAATACACTCCCATTCTAATCAGTCTGCAGTTGGATCTATGTTCACGAAAAAGAGGAGGTGGGAAGAGATAAAAATAGAACATTTGAATAAGGAGACGAAAATCTGTTGTTTGTGTTCTGATCTTGGTGGTTTGGTTGCTTATCTGGGAAGCCTAAATTTTTTTTCTAATGTCAGTGACTCAAAAATTCTCTAGCTGCTTTCAGCTAGCCTATGTCTTTCTATTGCCTTCGTTGACCTTCCTTGCTATCCATGATAGCAATTACAGTTGGCCCTCCTTATCCGCGGGGGATTGGTTCCGAGAGCCCCCGCGGATACCAAAAATCGCGGATGCTCAAGTCCCTTATTTAACCTGAAGCAGTGCGGTAGTCTTTAGGACCTAGCGGAACCCCGGACTTTATTTACCGTAGATACCGGATTATAAGCCGCTACTTTTTTCCCACGCTTTGAACAGCTTTGAACACTGCGGCCTTTACTATGGTGCAGCTAATGCATGGTTTTTTTTCATGCCGCCAAAAACATTTTGCCTCGTAACAGTAGACCAATAAAATTGATGAGTAGTTCACAGAGGTCCAATGAAATTGTACGATAAATCAAGCGCACTTTCACAATTAAATTATTGTAAATCAGTCATTTGTACTCCCCCTCATCAACATGGAAAACACTCGAAGAAAAGCATTGTGCTGCCTTTATGGCAGTTATTTAGTTTATAATATTTTCGCTTAGTAATTCATTTGTTAGTATTTTCTAGTTAAAGTTAGAAGTGTTTTAAGTATATTTGTTTTCTGTACTACATCCCGGGATGCTATGACGTCACATCCGGTTTCGCCGCGCCTTGTGGGAAAATACCGGTTTGCGATAAATGGAAAGGTGGGGGCGAGCGCATTAGACCCGCGCGATGATGCAGCTTTTAAGTTAAAGGCGATCAATAACTTTTCCTGGTAGGCTGCAGTATATATTTTTTTACCAGTCGTTAGGAGATATTGGAATGTTGTTCGTGCACTGTTCAGTAAAAAAGTATACGCAACGTAATTTGTGTGTTACCGATACGTATGTATATTTAAAAGTAGCCGTGTTACAGGCACGGTTCGAAAAAAAGCATTTGCAATATGTATTTGTTTATGTTACCATACGGATTTAATTAAAAGTTAAAAAATCCTCACGTGTAATATCTTTCTGTGTAAATATCTCATATTACAACATGGGACACCTGCGGCTTAAAATCCGGTGCGGCTTGTACAAGTACAAAATTGATTTTCTTTCTAAAATTAGAGCCTGCGGCTTTTAATCAGGTGCGCTCTGTAGTACGGAATCTACGGTAACATGTTCAGAACATCAGGACCCGGCGTACCTCTGAATCCGCAGTGTTTCTGTTCACGAAAATAATTGCGATCGCGATTGAAAATAAGGTGGTAATATAGCGATCGGAAAGAGCTGAAACGCCATCGGTCATTGGAAAAGCGTTAGACTACAGTCAGTCAACGATTGGAGCAATTTTAATGGAGCATTTGAAAGGCCCTGCCCTGATGAAAGCTACAATTATTACTAAGCAATGCAGTGGTTTAATTATTGAAATACGTATGTTTCTTAAGTGTTTTATATGCTTAGAAAGGTAAAATATGTACTATGTACTAAGAAAAACATCTGACTAACTGGCGTTAAGTCATACCGGATGTACCTGATCCGACTTCAAATCCTACTTAAAGACGGACTCAGGAACGGTACTCATTCATAACCCGGGAACTGCCTGTACTTTTAAGTCATTTCTAGATTACTTATAATACCTAATACAATGTAAACGCTATGTAAATAGTTGTTATACTGTATTGTTTGGGGAATAATGACAAGAAAAAATAGTCTGTACATGCTCAAACAACGAGTGCTGAAGAGAAAACTTCCGGGTTTTCCCGATCTGCGGTTGGTTGAATCCGCGGATAAGGAGGGCGGACTGTATTTACATCTCGTTCTTTGTACTGCACCACACCAGGAAATTTGAAACCATTCAGTGCCATAAAGCTCCATCTCAGCTATTATGTCAGATTAAATTTGTGTAATTTGGATCTTTTAACATATTTTAGTTTTCAAATGAAAATTTCTGAAATATTTCCAATTTGTGTAGACAGTGATTATTGGAGTAGGTGGTGGTTACTTGTATGAATTGCATTTTTGGTTACATTGCTATTAGAAAGTCAGTTAGGTAATTTCTCTTCATGCTAATTTAGGAGAAAGCACAATTAGCAGATATTGGAATGTGTTATCTGTGTTGTTTAATTCCCATTTAGAAGAGAAAAATCTGTTGGAATACATCTATATGTTGGCATAACAAGTTTTAACTGTAGGGTTTAACTTTTACCCTGTGATTGAAAGATAAAGATCACAATGGTTTTTTCTTTCCACATAGCCTTCTGATACTCATGTAGAAGTTTTGAGCAGTATGTTCTGCTAGACACTATGCACAGGTCATTCAAAAGCTTATCCTGGATTGGGGAGCATGTATTATGAGAATAAGTTGAGTGAACTTGGCCTTTTCTCCTTGGAGCGAAGGAGGATGAGAGGTGACCTGATAGAGGTGTATAAGATGATGAAAGGCATTGATCGTGTGGATAGTCAGAGGGTTTTTCCCAGGGATGAAACGGTTGCCACAAGAGGACACAGGTTTAAGGTGCTGAGGAGTAGGTACAGAGGAGATGTCAGGGGTAAGTTTTTTACTCAGAAAGTGGTGAGTGAGTGGAATGGGCTGCCGGCAACGGCAGTGGAGGAGGATACGATAGGGTCTTTTAAGAGACTTTTAGACAGGTATATGGAGCTTAGTAAAATAGAGGGCTATAGTTAAACCTAGTCATTTCTACGTTAGGGACATGTTCGGCACAACTTTGTGGGCCAAAGGGCCTGTATTGTGCAGTGGGTGTTCTATGTTTCTAAGTGTGAGGTGTTGCACTTTGGGAAAACAAATGTAAAAGAAAAGTACGCAGTTAATGATGGAACCATTAAAAGTACTGATGTACAGAAGGATCTTGGAGTCCAAGTCCATAGCTGCACAAGTTGACAGGATAGTTATTACAGAATTGGCATGTTTCCCTTTACTGGTCGAGCACTGAGTTCAGGAAGATACTTTGCATGTTAATAAATGTCTGGTTAGACCACATATGGAGTACTGCATTCAATTGTGGTTGCCCCATTAAAGGAAGGATTTTGAGGCTTTGGAGAAGAGGTTAACCAGGATGCTGCCTGGACTAGAGAGCATGTGTCATAATAAGGAGAGGTTGGACAAACTTTAGAATGGTGGGGACCAAGCAGAGACCTGATGTAAGTTTAGAAAATTATGAGAGGCACAGATGATAGACAGACAGTTTCTTCTTCACAGATTTGATATCTGAGACCAGACAACAAACATTTAAAGTGAGAGGGACCAAGTTCAAAGGAGTTGTGCAGGGCATGTTTTTTTCTTAACACAGCACATAGAATATAGAGGTGTCACAAAAGCTCTCTACACATGAATGTACAGAGATTGTAGGTACATGGACCATATGCAGGCAAAGAGGGTTCGTTCAATTAGGCATCACTAGTTTATATTGTTGGCTAAGGGCCTATGCCTCTGCTATACTGTCCTATATTACCAATTATGATATCCTACACGATACCCACTCTACTCCCCAGTGATGGATTCATCAATACCTCCTTTCTCATTAGCAGCTTAAATACAGATCAAGAATATTTTCCTGAATATATTTCAAATTCTTGCTTTCTCTGCCCTTAGTACAACCTCTACCTTTGACTTCAAGAATAACTAATGTATTCCATTATGAACACCACAAGTTAGAGTTCCCTTGAATTTCCCTGAAGATCTCCTCTCTCCCTTTACCACTATTCAACACTCTGAAAACAACCACTGCAATAGTAGCTGCTTTCTTACTACTTTAACTGGAATGAAGGAATGTCTTTGACTGACTTAGATCATTCTTCCCAGCTCAAATATATTTTTCACGTTCAGAACTGGTTTCTTCTTCCATGCTTTTCTTACCCATCTGTCATAAGTTACTTGTAGCCAGAAACATTCAGTATCAGTTCCTCCAAAGAGCCATGTTTCTATTACAGTCAGTGTATCATATTCCAATGTGACCATCTGTGCTTCTAACTGACCAAACACATGACCTTGGAGCCCTGTGTTCCTACTTCTGAATACCAATCACTACCAATTTCGGCCTACAACCTTGTCTACTAAAGTAGTTTAGCATTCTTCAATGAACACCAGAAAAATACTTGTGAGGACATGAGTCCCAGCTCTGTTCTGACCTATTATCAGGTAAATCCAAAACAAGTGGCAATGCTTGTTTAAAAGCATAGAAGGGCAAGTGGGGCAGCCATTGTTCGCAGTAGGAGTCTCAGGCTTTGGCCTGAAAGAAACATTGGCTCTGGGTAAGTTTCTGTTAAGGTTTCCTTTTTGTTCTTACTATACCTAGTGTAGTAAATGGTGCTGTGTGTTCTTCATGCAAGATATTGGGAGGCCAGGGAGACCCAAGGTCTGTCAGGAAACAACATCTGCATGGAGTGCATCCAGCTGCAGCTCCTTAAAGACCGTGTTAGGAGCAGCAGCTTGATGATCTTCGGTTTGTACAGGAGAGCGAGAACGTAACTGATCAAAGTTACAGGTAAGTAATCACCCCTAAGTTGCAGGAGGTGAGGGGCTGGGTGACTGACAGGAGAAATGGAAATAGGCAGGGAGTGCAGCGCATCCTTGTGACCATTCATCTCAATAATAAATACACGGTCTTGGATACTATTGTGGGGATGACCACCTAGGGTAATGCCACGGAGACTGCGTTACTGGCACTGAGCTTGGGTCCGTGGTGTAGAAGGGGAAGAGGGAGAAGAGGGGAACACAGTCAGGAGATTCTGTAGGCTTGAGAACTGGACACCCCAATGGTATGTTATCTCCCAGGTGTTAGGGAGGGGCATCTCAGATCAAGTCCTCAGCATTTTGGAGGGGTAAGGAGGTACCAATAACATAGGAAGGAAATGCAAATTTAGAGAGCTAGCCAGCAAGCTGAGAAGCAGGACATCCCAGGTAGTAATTTCTCGATTGCTGCCTGTGCCACACATCATTGAGGGTAGAAACAGGATGACTTGACAGATAAATGTGTGGCTGAGAAGGAGGCAGGGCTTAGCTCATTGGGATTTTTCTGGGGGAGGTATGACCTGTACAAAAGTGACGCGTTGCACCTGAGCCCAAGGGGGACCAATATTCTCGAAGGCAGGGTTGTTAAGAGCTCTTGGGTTTAAGCTAATCTGGCAGGTGGGAACCAGAGTGAAGAGACTCAGGATAGGATGGATGGTCAAAAAGCAAATATAGCATGCAGTCAGACTGTCAGGAAGGGCAGGAAGATGACAGAACAAAATTGCAGCCAGCAGGGTGAGTATCAGTGCATGAGGGATACAGAATCAGAAAGGGTAGTAAAGTGTTTTATCTCAGTGCAAGGAGTACAAGATATAAGGTGGATGATCTTGTTGCGCTTTTACAGATTGCCAGGTATGATGTTGTGGCCATCACTGAATTGTGACTGAAAGATGGTTGTAGTTGGGAGCAGAATGTCCAAAGTTACACATTGTATCGGAGGGATAGGAAAGTAGACAGAGGGGGTGGCGCGATTCTGCTGGTAAAGAATGGTATCAAATCAATAGACAAATGAAGATGAAGTAGACCAGAAGAAGTTGAATACTTGAGCATTGAAACTGCAAGGGTAAAAAGGACCCTGATGGCAGGTATATACAGGCCTCCCAACAGTAGCTGGGATGTGGCCCACAGATAAAAACGGGAAATAGAAAAGCCGAGTCAAAAGGGCAATGTTATGATAGTCATGGGAGATTTCAACATGCAGGTTGATTGTTGAAATCAGGTTGGTAATGGATCTCAAGAGAGTGAGTTTGTTGAATGCCTAAGAGACGGCTTTTTAGAGCAGTTTGTCGTTAAGGATCAGCTCTACTGGATTGGGTGTTATGTAATGAACCGGAGGTGATTAGGGAGCTTCAGGTAAAAGAACCCTTAGGAACCAGTGATCACAGTATGATTGAGTTCAACATGAAATTTGATAGGGAGAAAGTCTGTAGTAAAATTTCAGTGGAGTAAAGGAAATTACAGTGGTGTGAGAGATGAATTAGCAAAAATAAATTGGGAGGAGATGCTGGCAGGAATGACAGCAAAGCAGCAATGGCGTGAGCTTCTGTGAAAAATAAGGAAGGTTCAAAAATGAAGAAATACTCAAATGGTAAGATAGCACAACTGCGACTGGTAAGGGAAGTCAAAGCTAAGGTAAAAACAAAAGAGAAGGCATACAACAAAGTAAAAATTAGCAGGAAGATAGAGGATTGGGAAGCTTTTAAAAACCTGTAAGAATCATTAGGAGGGAAAATATGAAATATGAAAGCAGGCTAGCAAAAACATTATCAAAGTGGATAGTAAAAGCTTTTTCAAGTATGCAAAAAAATTAAAAGAGTTGAGAGTGGATATAGGACTGCTAGAAAATGAGGTTGGAGAAGTAATAACCAGGACAAGGTGATAGGTGTTTCTTGGAATCAGTCTTCACTGTGGAAGACACTAGCAGTGTGCCAGTTGTTGAAGGTTGCGAGGAAAGAAAAGTGAGTACAATTACTTTTACAAGGGAGAAGGTGCTCAAAAAGCTGAAAGACCTAAGTATTCATAAGTCACCCAGATCAGATGAACTGCACCCGAGGACTCTGAAAGAGGTAGCAGTAGAGATTGTACAGACATTAGTGATGATCTTTCAAAATCATTGGACTCTGGCATGGTGCCAGATTGCAAATATCACTCCTTCTTTAAGAAAGGAGGAAGACAGCAGAAAGGAAATGTTACACCAGTTAGCTTGATCTCAGTGGTGGGGAAGATGTTGGAGCTAATTGTTAAGGATGAGGTTATGGAGTACTTGGTGACAAAGGACAAGATAAGATAAAGTCAACATGGTTTCTTTAAGAGAAAATCTTGCCTGACAAACCTGTTGTAATTCGTTGAGGAGATAACAAGTAGGATAGATAAAGGGGATGCAGTGAATGTTGTATATTTGCACTTTCAGAAGGCCTTTGGCAAGGTGCTGCACATGAGGCAGCTTACAAAGTTAAGAGCCCACAGTATTACAGGAAATTACTGGCATGGTTAGAGCATTGGCTGATTGGTGGGAGGCAGCAAGTGAGAATAAAAGGATCCTTTCCTTGTTGGCTGCCAGTGACTAGTGGTGTTCCACAGGGGTCGGTGTTGGAACAGCATCTATTTAAGCTGTACATCAATGACTTAGTGGATAGAGTTGATAGCTTTGTTACACACAAAAAAAAGTACATGAATCTTTGTATTTAATAACTGATAGAACCTCCTTTAGGAACAATAACCTGGACCAAACATTTCCTGTAGCTGTTGATCAGATTTACACAACGACAAGGAGGAAATTTAGACCATTCCTCCATATAAAACTCATCAATATTTCTGGGATACCTTGCATAAACTGCCCTCTTCAAGTCATGCCTTCTTTTTAAACCATTCTGTTGGTGATTTACTTTTATGTTTTGGATCATTGTCTCATTGCATCATCTAACATCTATTAAGCTTCAGATGACAAACTGCTACCCTGATATTCTCCTGTAAATTGTCTAAATACAATTTTGAATTAATTGCTCCCACAACGATTGCAAGTTGTCCAGGCCCTGAAGCAGCAAAGTAGCTCCAAACCATGATGCTCCTTCCACCATGCTTCACAGTGAGATGTGTGTTTGCTGGTGGTGTCGAGTGTGCTTTGAAAGAGTCTGCCCATTCTGTTCAGACTTTAAAAACACATAAAACATAGAAATCTCATTCATTCAAGAAACTAGTTAAGGAGAAATATTTCTGAGCCTTAGGGGAAAAGGTATAAGAGTGAAAATAAAGCTCTGAACATGTAATAAGAGAAGGTCACTTTGGGAAGAATAGCTCCAGGATTATATAATGACTGAGAGATGTGTTAGTAATCTAAATGTGAAGTCTACAGAATGAAATTTGAAGAAAAATGTGAATACTGCTCAGAGTTCTAGACCAAAGTATCAGAAGACTGAATTTGGATTTTGATGAAACTTTTTTCCTTTAAAAGATTTTAATTCAATGGTATAGGTCCAAATAAATGATATCTCCATGTAAATGAATGTGTACCTAAATATCTTTCCTTTAATTCCTTGTAAGACTCATAACCTCACTGCAAGTGAACTGAACCCACCATTCTAAGGTAGTGAAGGTGACATTTTCTTTTGGCTATTACACTCTTCTGTCGATTAAGCTGAGGTCCAAGAACCCTAGATATTATGTAGAACCTCATTCCATCAAGACATGGAACAGCAGCAGTCAAAAGGAAGAGGGATGCATGGGGCGGGTGAGCAAGCAACAGCATTCTGAAGCAAATTGAATCCATAGACCCAAATCCCACAGTAACCAGAGTAAGTAGGTTCATAGCTTCAGCCTCCATTCATCACACAGCTGGGCAAATTGCTGTGAAGCAGCCAGGGCACTCTCACAGCCTCAGCGCAGCGAAGGGAAGAGCGAACATCATGGAAGAGCGAGTGGAATCAGCCTAAACCTTGCCTCTTCAGGCACATATGCATTTTCAGCACATCTGGGCCACCATTTATATCATCCAAACATTGGATCATACAGCACGCTAGGACCTGAGCCCTGCCAGCAGCAATACACAGCAAAAGGATGAGGGCATTTACAGTACAAAATTTGGTGGACAGTGAGGAGTTAGTCTCAAGCTTCAGAAAGAGCTTAAGACCATGAGCAGAATGAGGCCATTCAGCCCATCGAGTCTGCTCCGCCATTCCATCATGGCTGATCCTGCGTTCCACTCAACCCCATACACCTTGCCATATCCTTTGATGCTCTGACTGATCAGGAAACCATCCACTTCTGCCCTAAATATACCCTTGGACTTGACCTCCACCGCAGTCTGCGACAGAGCATTCCACTACTCTCTGGCTACAAAATTCTTCCTTATCTCAGTTCTAAAAGGTTGCCCCTCAGCTTTGAGGCTGTGCCCTCCAGTTTTGGATGCCCCCACCGTAGGAAACATCTTCTCCATATCCATCCTAATTAGTCCTTTTAACATTTGGTGGGTTTCAATGAGACTCCCCCCCCCCCCCCCCCACCACGTTCTAAATTCCAATGAGTACAGGCCCAAAGCTGCCAAACGCTCCTCATATGTTAACCCTTTGATTCCTGGAATCATCCTCATGAACCTCCTCTGGACTCTGTCAATGACAATACATCCTTTCTGAGATATGGGGCCCAAAACCATTGACAATACTCCAAGTGCGGCCTGACTAGTGTCTTATAAAGGCTCAGCATTATCTCCCTGCTTTTGTGCTCTATTTCCTTGAACCATATTGAAGAGCTGATAGGTTAGTCTCAGCAATAGAAGATGAACCTTAACCTTATTGACCCTGGGCAATATTGAGGAATAGAGAAGACTTCAAAAGAAGTCCAAAATCCCTTAAGGCAGCAACTCAGCTACATGGGGTAATCCAGAAGGTACTAACAAAATGCTAGGTTTCATTAGCATAGATCAGATGAGCATACATGTTAAAGTGCAGCTTTATAGAACATTGGCAAAGCTGCATCTGGAATAGCATGTGTACCTTAACATAGAAAGGGCATGCTTGTTCTGGCTGGAGTGCAGAGTGCATTCACAACAAGGTTCCCTCAGATGGATTTTCTTAAATAAGAAGAGAGACTGGAGAGGTTGGGATTGTGTTTCTTGGAGTAAAGAAGGTTGAGAAGGTACTTTAGAGAAAGGGATGAGGAGTATATGTAGGATAGACAGTCAGAAACTTTTTCCAAGTAGCTAGGGTACAAATAACCAGAAAGTATAGGTTTAAAAGGAGTAAGAGGCTTAGAGAGAGGATATAACATAGAAACATAGAAAACCTACAGCATAATACAGGCCCTTTGGCCCACAAAACTGTGCCGAACATGTCCCTACCTTAGAAATTACTAGGCTTACCTATAGCCCTCTATTTTGCTAAGCTCCGTGTACTTATCTAAAAGTCTCTTAAGATACTCTATCGTATCCACCTCCACCGCCGTTGCTGGCAGCCCATTCCACGCACTCACAATTCTCTGAGTGAAAAAAACTTATCCCTGACATCTCAACTGTACCTACTCCCCAGCACCTTAAACCTGTGTCGTCTTATGGCAACCATTTCAGCCCTGGGAAAAAACCTCTGACTATCCACACGATCAATGTCTCCCATCATCTTATACACCTCTATCAGGTCACCTTTCATCCTCCTTCACTCCAAGGAGCAAAAGCCGAGCTTACTCTACCTATTCTCATAAGGCACGCTCCCCAATCCGGGCAACATCCTTGTAAATCTCCTCTGCATCCTTTCTATGGTTTCCACATCCTTCCTGTAGTGAGGTGACCAGAACTGAGCACAATACTCCAAGGGGGGTCTGACCAGGGTCCTATATAGCTGCAACATTACCTCTCAGCTCCTAAATTCAATTCCACGATTGATGAAGGCCAGTACACCATACGTCTTCTTGACCACAGAGTCAACCTGCGCAGCTCCTATGAGCGTCCTATGGACTCGGACCCCAAGATCCCTCTGATCCTCCACATTGCCAAGAGTCTTACCATCAATACTACATTCTTCCATCATATTTTACCTACCAAAATGAACCACTTCACACTTATCTGGGTTGAACTCCATCTGCCACTCTCCGCCCAGTTTTGCATCCTATCGATGTCCCGTTGTAACCTCTGACAGCCCTCCACACTATCCACAGAACCTGCAAATTTGTGTCATCAGCAAAATTACTAACCCATCCCTCCACTTCCTCAGCCAGGTCATTTATAAAAATCACGAAGAGTAAGGGTCCCAGAACTGACCCCTGAGGCACTCCACTGGTGACCAACTTCCATGCTGAATATGACCCATCCACAACCACACTCTGCCTTCTGTGGGCAAGCCAGTTCTGGATCCACAAAGCAATGTCCCCTTGGATCTCATGCTTCCTTACTTACTCAGTAAGTCTTACATGGGGTATCTTATCAAATGCCTTGCTGAAATCCATACACACTACATCTACTGCTCTTCCTTCATCAATGTGTTTATCCAACTTAATGCTTTCCAAAAGCTCCAGCACATCCTTTTTCTTAATATCTACATGCTCAAGCTTTTCAGTCCACTATAAGTCATCCCTACAATTGCTGAAATCCTTTTCCATAGTGAATACTGAAGCAAAGTATTCATTAAGTACCTCTGCTATCTCCTCCAGTTCCATACACACTTTTCCACTGTCACACATGATTCGTCCTATTCTCTCACATCTTATCCTCTTGCTCTTCATGTCATTGTAGAATGCCTCAGGGTATTCCTTAATCCTGTCCACCAAGGCCTTCTCATGGCCCCTTCTGACTCTCCTAATTTCTTTCTTAAGCTCCTTCTTGCTAGCCTTACAACTTTCTAGATCTCTTTCATTACCTGGTTTTTTGAATCTCTCATAAGCTTTTCTTTCCTTCTTGACTAGATTCTCAACAGCCTTTGTACACCTATCATCCTTTCCCTGTTTCATTGGAACATTCCTATGCAGAATCCCACAGAAATATCCGCTGAATGTTTGCCACATTTTTTCTGTACATCTCCCTGAAAACATGTTCCAATTTACGTTTCCAAGTTCCTGCCTGATAGTCTGATATTTCCCCTTATTTCAATTAAGCGCTTTCCTAACTTGTCTGCTCCTATCCCTCTCCAATGCTATGGTAAAGGAGATAGAATTGTGATCACTATCTCCAAAATGCTCTCCCACTGAGAGATTTGACACCTGACCAGGTTCATTTCTCAATACCAAATCAAAAACAGCCTCTCCTCTTGTAGGCTTATCTACATACTGTGTCAAGAACTCTTCTTGAACACACCTAATAAACTCCACCCCATCTAAACCCCTCGCTCTAGGGAGATGCCAATTGATATTTGGGAAATTAAAATCACCCATCACGACAACCCTGTAATTATTACACCTTTCCAGGATTTGTTTCCTTATCTGTTCCTTGATATCCCTGTTACTATTAGGCAGCCTATAAAAAACACCCAGTGAAGTTATTGACCCCTTCCTGTTCCTAACCTCCACCCACAGAGACTCCGTAGACAATCCCTCCATGACGTCCACCTTTTCTGCAGCCATGACACTATCTCTAATCAACAGTGCCACGCTCCCACCTCTTTTGCCTCCCTCCCTATCCTTTCTGAAACATCTAAAACTCGGCACTTGAAGTAACTAATCCTGTCCCTGAGCCATCCAAGTCACTGTAATGGCCACCACATCCTATCTCCAAGTACTGATCCACACTCAAAGCTCATCCGTTTTGTTCACAACACTCCTTGCATTGAAATGGACACATCTCAAGCCTTCGGTCTGAGCACGTCCCTTCTCTATCATCTGCCTATCCTCCCCTTCGCACTGTCTACAAGCTTTATCTGTTTGTGAGCTAACCTCCTCTTCCCCAGTCGCTTCAGTTCAGCTCCCACCCCCCAACAATTCTAGTTTAAACTCTCCCCAGTAGCCTTAGCAAACCTCCCCACCAGGATATTGGTCTCCCTGGGATTCAAGTGCAACCCGTCCTTTTTATACAGGTCACACCTGCTCCTAAATAGGTCCCAATAATCCAGAAATTTGAATCCCTGGCTCCTGCTCCAATCCCTCAGCCACGCATTTGTCCTTCACCTCATCCTATTCCTATTCTCACTGTCGCGTGGCACAGGTAGTAATCCCAAGATTACTACCTTTGCGGTCCTATTTCTCAACTTCCTTCCTAACTCCCTGTAGTCTGTTTTCAGGACCACTTCCCTTTTCCTACCTATGTCATTGGTACCAATATGTACCATGACCTCTGGCTGTCCTCCCTCCCACCGCAGGATATCTTAGACGCGATCAGAAACATCCCGGACCCTGGCACCTGGGAGGCAAACTACCATCCGAGTTTCTTTCCTGCGTCCACAGAATCGCCTGTCTGAACCCCTGACAATAGAGTGCCCTATCATTACTGCCATCCTCTTCCTTTCCCTACCCTTCTGAGCTACAGGGCCAGACTCTGTGACAGAGGCACGGCCACTGTTGCGTCCCCCAGGTAGGCTGCCCCCCCCCCCCAACAGTACTCTAACAGGAGTACTTATTGTCAAGGGGTACTCTCTAGCACTTGACTCTTCCCCTTCCCCCTCCTGACTGTGACACATGGCCCCAGTGTGACCACCTGCCTCTAACTCCTCTGTATCACCTTCTCGCTCTCCCTGACTAAAGAAAATATTTTTCATCCAGAGGTGGTTAAGGTTTGAAATGTGTTATCGGACTGCATAGCCAAAGCAGATACTGTCACAACAGTTTACACAAACAGGTGAGCACCTGAATTCCAAGACAAAGATGGCTATAGACCAAGTACAGGTAGATGTGATTATTATATAGAACGTACAAAATCTACAGCACATTACAGGCCCTTCGGCCCACAATGTTGTGTTGACCAGGTAACCTGCTCTAGAAGCTGCCTAGAATTTCCCTACCGCATAGCTCTCTATTTTTCTAAGCTCCAGGTACCTATCTAAGAGTCTCTTTAAAGACCCTTTTGTATCCGCCTCCACCACCTTTGCTGGCAGTACATTCCACGCACCCACCACTCTCACTGTGAAAAACATACCTCTGACAACCCCTTGTATCTACTTCCAAGCACCTTAAAATTATGCCCCCTCAAGTTAGCCATTTCAGCCCTGGGAAGAAGCCTCTGGCTATCCACACGATCAATGTCTCTCATCATCATATAAATGAGCACTTGATAGTCAGCATAGATATGTGGGCCAAGTAGCCTGTTTTTGTGTTGTACAGCCCTTATGAATAAGCAATCAGACAACTAATAATTAGAAAAGGCCTGAAGCCTTCCAGAAACCAGGCATTAATATGAATAAATATCAAAGCTGGCAAGCTAATGTGCATGTCACAAAATCAAATGTATCTAAATATCACTAGTTGCTATGTATGCACAACATTGAATATGGAAAATATACAAACTGCTTCTGTAGAATATGGATAACATCTTTGCAACCATAAATTAAAAGACAGAAACACAATGCTAACATAATTCACAAAAGACTGAGGTTTCAATTTCCCTTTTCTTTAACACGGCAAAACTGATTACAGTAATTATAGCAATAAGCAAAGGTTCCATCAAATTAAAAATCCTCAATGCTCAAAAAGGGTTTAGATTGTCACCTGGGATGCACTGAGATTTAAATTATTAGGTTTTACTCAGCTTCTAGAAAGAACATCATCAGACAGTATCTAAATAAAATCAACATTGTTTAAGAAGTGGGGGAAGTGACTATTAATAGATCAAAGCTCAGTAACAGCCAAGCTTAACATCGTGCTAAAATCAAGGCTTTCAAAATATAACCAAGGAAGGTCTTCATGAACTTTGCCCTCTCTCCTTTAGATGTTATCCGACTATCAAATAGATTGCTCTCAGTAAAAGATTGTTCACATTTATCTGTCTCCCTTTGAATTATTAACCTGGTCTATCAAAATTTCACAACAATGTGAGCTTGAAAGTTGCTTTAGAGTCATAGAAAATTACTTTATAGGAGGCAATCTCCCATCCATCCTTGTTAAAGCTATACATTAGCTTCATCTGCAGTGGCTTTGCAAATTTCTGTCCTTCTGAAGTTTGCTCTTGTTCTCTACATTGAGTACAATATTCATAAATTCTAAATATTCCACATGCAAAATTTTAAATTGTTCCCTGTATACACAAGGCTGGGACATTAATGCTTTCAATGCACAGAATAATGTAATTTTTCATTAATTAATTCCTTTGTTCAACCTGGTCGGGGAATGTGTGAAGAACTGTACTGTACTGGTGAGCACAAAGAAGCAATTTCAGACTAAAATGGAATCATAAATGTACACTCTGCAACTGTGGCAGGATTTGCACAATATAACTTCTTACAAGGTGAGATCAGGTAGCATAACTTCCTATGACCCATTACTCCTGGATGAACTTAATGTCTTTGATGCACATTTTGATAGAAGAAACTATGAATCAACCACATAAACATCCACATCTCCACATGACCCTGTAAGTCTGGGCATCCTACAACAGAGTGAATCTACAAAAGGCATCTGGTCCAGACTGGATACCTGGCCAAGTACCACAGGTCTGGTGCAGACCAGATATATTCAACCTCTCCTATCTGTGGTCTGAGGTTCTCGCGTACTTCAAATAGGCATCTTCTGTACCAGTGTCCAAGAAGAGCATGGCACCATCCAGTGGCAATTACATCAACTGTGAGAAGTGATTCGAGAGGTTAGTTATCGCCTGAATCAACTCCTGCCTCTGCTCCAATTTACCTGCTACCATGACAGGACAATAGCAGATGCAATGTCTCTGGCTCTTCACTCTGTTCCAGACATTATGTTCAACAAGAACCTCAGCATCAAACTGTTGTTCATCAACTATAGCTCAGCATTCAACATAATTATCCCATCCAAAATTACCATCAAGCTTGCAAAACCTGAGTCTCTATACCTCCCTCTGCAACTGGATACACAACTTCAAAAGAGGTTCATGAAAATGATTCCAAGATTTAAATAAAAAGCATTTGATCCCTTGTGTGCCTACTGGAATTCAGAAGAATGAAGCATGACCTCATTGAAACCTATCGAATGCTGAATGGCCTCGATAGAGAGGATGAGGAGAGGACATTTCCTCTGATGGGAAAGCCTAAGATCAGAGGACACAGCCTTAGAATAAAACATAGAACATAGAATATAGAAATCTACAACACATTACAGGCCCTTCAACCCAAAAAGTTGTTCCGAACATGTATAAACTGCCTAGAGTTACCCTATTGCATAGCCCTCTAATTTTCTAAGTCCCATATTTCTATCTGAGTCTCTTAAAAGACCCTATTGTACCTGCCTCTACCATCTTTGCCAGCAGTGCATTCCACATACCCACCACTCTGTGTAAGAATCTTACCTCTGACATCCCCTATGTACTTACTTCCATGCACTTTCAAATTGTGCCTCTCGTGCTAGCCATTTCAGCCCTGGGAAGAAGCTTCTGACTATCCACTTGATCAATGCCTCCATCAGGTCACCTCTCATCCTCTGTCTCTCCAAGAAGAAAAGGCCAAGTTCACTCAACCTATTCTCATAAGGCATGCTCTCCAATCCAGGCAACATACTTGTAAATTTCCTTTGCACTCTTTCTATAGTATCCACATCCTTCCTGTAGTGAGATGACCAAAACTGAACATAATACTCCAAGTGGGATCTAACTAAGGTCTTATATAGCTATAACATTACCTCATGGCTCTTGAACTCAATCCCACAGTTGATGAAGGTCCTTCTTAACAACACTGTCAATCTTTGTAGCAACTTTGAGTGTCCTATGGACACGGACCCAAGGTTACACTGATCCTCCACACTGCCAGGAGTCTTACCATTAATACTATACACTGTCTTCAAATTTGACCTACCAAAATGAACCACTTCATATTTATCTGGATTGAACTCTATCTGCCACTTCTCAGCCCAGTTCTGCAACCTATCGATGTCCCGCTGTAACCTCTGACAACCCTCCAGACTATCCACAACACCCCCAACTTTGTGTTATCAGCAAACCTACTAACCCACCCTTCTACTTCTTCATCCAGACCATTTATAAAATTCTCAAAAAGAAGAGGTCCCAGAACAGATCCCGGCAGAACACCACTGGTCATCGACCTCTATGCAGAATACAAGCCATCCACAACCACCCTTTGCCTTCTGTGGGCAAGCCAATTCTGGATCTACAAAGCAAGGTCGCCTTGGACCCCATGCCTCATTACTTTCTGACTGAGCCTTGCATGAGGAACCTAATCAAATGCCTTCATATACACTACATCCACTGCTCTACCTTCATCAATGTGTTTAGTCACATCCTCAAAGAATTCAATCAGGCTCATAAGGGATGACCTGCCCTTAGAAGGGTGTTAGAGAACAGAGGGACATCCCTTTAGAATGGAGATGAGGAGGAATTTCTTTGGCCAGAGAGTGGTGAACCTGTACATCGGTGAGACTCAACATAGACCTCAGTATGTGCGGTTGGGAGACTGTAGGTCTGACACGGTGGTCAGCAGCACAGGGGCGCCGCAGGGAACCGTACTCTCTCCGGTCCTGTTCACCCTGTACACATCAGACTTCCAATATAACTCGGAGTCCTGCCATGTGCAGAAGTTCGCTGATGACACAGCCATAGTGGGGTGTGTCAGGAATGGACAGGAGGAGGAGTATAGGAAACTGATACAGGACTTTGTGATATGGTGCAACTCAAACTACCTGTGTCTCAATATCACCAAGACCAAGGAGATGGTGGTGGGCTTTAGGAGATCTAGGCCTCATATGGAGCCAGTGATCATTAATGGAGAATGTGTGGAGCAGGTTAAGACCTACAAGTATCTGGGAGTACAGTTAGACGAGAAGCTTGACTGGACTGCCAACACAGATGCCTTGTGCAGGAAGGCACAGAGTCGAATGTACTTCCTAAGAAGGTTGGCGTCATTCAATGTCTGTAGTGAGATGCTAAAGATGTTCTATAGGTCAGTTGTGGAGAGCGCCCTCTTCTTTGTGGTGGCGTGTTGGGGAGGAAGCATTAAGAAGAGGGACGCCTCACGTCTTAATAAGCTGGTAAGGAAGGCGGGCTCTGTCGTGGGCAAAGTACTGGAGAGTTTAACATCGGTAGCTGAGCGAAGGGCGCTGAGTAGGCTACGGTCAATTATGGATAACTCTGAACATCCTCTACATAGCACCATCCAGAGACAGAGAAGCAGTTTCAGTGACAGGTTACTATCGATGCAATGCTCCTCAGACAGGATGAAGAGGTCAATACTCCCCAATGCCATTAGGCTTTACAATTCTACCGCCAGGACTTAAGAACTTTTTAAAAGCTATTATTAATGCTTTTTGAGATGGTGATTTAGATGCATATCATATTTTTTTTACTGAGTTAAGTATTGTATGTAATTAGTTTTGCTACAACAAGTGTATGGGACATTGGAAAAAAAGTTGAATTTCCCCATGGGGATGAATAAAGTATCTATCTATCTATCTATCTATCTAGACTGGGAGACCGCTTTGTCAAGCATCTATGCTCCTTCTGCCAGAGCAATGGGATCTCCCAGTGGCCACCCATTTTAATTCCACTTCCCATTCCCATCCCAATATGTCCATTGCATCCACCTCCACTGTTGTGATGAGGCCACACTTAGGTTGGAGGAACAACACCTTATATTCCGTCTGGGTAGCCTCCAACCTGATGGCATGAACATTGATTTTTCAAACTTTGGTAATGCCCTCCAACCTCCACCACCCCACTACTTCTCCATTATCCATCCCCTTTCCCCTCTCTCACCTTATCTCACCAATCAACTTCCCAGCTCTTTAGTTCATCTCTCCCCCTCCTGGTTTCACCTATCACCTGGTGTTTCTCTCTCCCCTCCCCCCACCTTTTAAATCTACTCCTCAGTTTTTTTTCTCCAGTCCTGCCGAAGGGTTGCCTGAAACATCGACTGTACTTTTTTCCATTGATGCTGCCTGACCTGCTGAGTTCCTCCAGCATTTTGTGTGTTGCTTGGATTTTCAGCATCTACAGATTTTCTTGTTTGTGAGAAAGCCAAAACTGATGGTTGAAGCTCAAGTGGAGATCTGGGATTAGTGGGGTGTCGTAGGAGATAGCGTTGCAACCTCTGTCGCTCAACATTTATTTAAATCAGTAGTTCCCAAAATTCAGTGCCTCCCAGACCACAGCCGGCTGTTAAATAAAAAAACTTCTTCTATTTGAGTTATGGATTAACTATAAAGATGAATAATTTGACTTTTTTAAGATTCACATCACTTACTTGAAATTGAAGATTGATTTCACCAAACATTGTGAAAAATTGCCAAATATTCAACGTTATGATTAATAGTCTTGGCTGATTACTGAATGAAACATCTGATTCTTCAAAGAATTTTATCACAGTTTCAAAAAACGCATAAGATTGTCTCAGGCAATTTCCTTTTGAGACCCATATGATTTCTGTTTGCAACATTCAGACTACTCATTATTCTCAATACAAAGTTCTCGAAATGAGAACTTGGGACTTGATTTTATTTACCACTGTAATAATGGTATTTAATGATTTTTTGCGACAAGTTGGTGCCTGTGAATGGTAACTACGACGGTGAGTGGTAACTATGTTAAGTACAGCTTTTTCAAGAAAATAATAACCCCACAGAGGTATCTTGTCATCCGTTGCACAAGCAAGAATGTTGGTGAGCATAAAGTCCTTCTCTTTGAAAAATTGCCCAACAACAAAAAAAATTGACTCCCCCTTCATATCTGTTTCTAATACCCATGCAAATAACAACTCTTCAATGGTGCTTTCATCTTTTATGAAGCGAACATATCAAAGAAGCAAAGTTTTGTTGCCTGACAAAGTCAACTCACTCAACAGCGGAGAAAATTCTGTTGTCCCTTAACTATTTACTCAAAACCTCACTTACTGCAGGCAGAATCAGTTCTTAACCAATTGTATGTCACTTTCTAGATAATCAATGAGGGAGTTGGGCTAAGGAATGGAAAATGGATTTCAACTTAAATAATTGTGATGTGATGTATTCAGGACAGTGAAAGCAGCAAATGCAGGGCACAGGAAAGTGCTGCGGATGACAGGGACCTGGGAGCAGAACTTCATGGTTTGCTGAAAGCAGCCCATACAAGTAGACAGAAAGTGAAGAAGCCATTAAGCCTTCGTCAGACAGGACACTGAGTTTAGGAGTAGGAACATTATGTTGAAGTTAGATACACTCAGTGACTACTTTATCCAGTACAGGAGGTACCTAATAAAGTGACCACAGAGTGTACGTTTTCAGCCTTCTGCTGCTGTCGCCCATCCACTTCAAAGTTCAATGTGTTGTGCATTTAGAGATGCTCTTCTGCACACCACTTTTGTAATGTGTGGTTATGTGACCAATCTCCTCTGACTTCTCTCATTAACAAGGCACTTTCACCCACAGAACTTCCAGTTACTGGATGTTTCTTGTTTTTTTTTTCATCAAGCTCTAGAGAATTTAATGCACGAAAATTCCAGGATATCAGCAAATTCTGAGTTTTTCAAATAACGCCCTCTGGCACCAACAATCATTCCATGGCTCAGGCAGGGGGAACGTGGGTATTGGTGTCAGACCCCTAGAGTGGGGAGAGAGGGACAGAGGGAGAGTGAGAGTGTAGAGAGAGAGAGTGTACAGTGAGAGAGAGAGAGAGAGAGAGAGGAGAGTGAGAGAGAGAGAGAGGGAGTGTAGAGAGAGAGAGTGTAGAGAGAGAGAGTGTAGCGAGAGAGTGGAGAGAGAGTGAGAGAGAGGGGGAGTTTAGACAGAGAGCGTAGACAGTGAGAGTGTAGAGAGAGAGAGTGTAGAGAGTGACAGTGTAGAGAGAGAGATCGTAGAGAGACTGAGAGTGTCGAGAGAGAGAGTAGAGAGAGAGAGAGAGAAATAAAAGGAGCTGATTCAGGTAAGGCCAGTCTTTTTCAGTTGCACAGGCACGGTAAAGTGTTGGCATCAGAGCCCTAGATTCATCTGCAAATAAGAGGAAGGTAGGTTGAAATGAATGAGCCGTTGCTTGAGTGTGCCAGTGATTGAGGGGGAGGGCTTTGGCTTAATAGGCTTCAGAGAGAACAGGTGGAGGCACAGTTAAGAAGAGGTAAGGCTTTTTTTTTTAAGTACAGAGCAGTCAGGATGGAACGCTCCTCCTGTCGGAAGTGGGAATTCAGGATACCTGACTGTTTCCCTCATGACTACATCTGAGGGAAGTGCACACAACTTCAGTGTCTGACTGACTGCGTCAAGGAGTTGAAGCTGGAGTTGGATGTACTCAGGGTCATAAACAAGGCTGAAGATATTATTGATGAGACTTTTGAAGAGGTGGTCACAGCCAGAGTACAGGCTTCGGACAGTGGATGGGTGACCACCAGGACAGGGAAGGGCATTAGAAAGCCAGTGCAAAGTTCCCCTGGTGGCCATACCCCTCAGTAACAAGTATAACTCTTGGGATACAGCTGGAGGGTGGAGAGGGGGAATGACACACCTGGGCGCAGCAGCAGTCAGGCTGGTGGAACTGTGGCTCAGCAGGGAAGGGTAAAGTCAGGCAGAGTGGTAGTTACAGGGGACTCATAGTTAGGAGGAAAGAAAGGAGATTCTGTGGCCACAAAAGAGACACCAGAATGGTGTGTTGCCCCTTGGGTGCTAGGGTCCAGGGTGTGTCAAAGAAGCTTCTTCTCCTCTGCCATCCAATTCCTAAATGACATTGAACCCATGAACACTACCTCACTTTTTTTTCATTATTTGCTTTTGCACTATTTTGAAATAATTTAGTGTACATTAATATACTTACTGTAATTGATTTACTTTTTTTCTATACTATCATGTATGGCATTGTACTCCTGCCAGTAAGTTAACAAATTTCATGACATATGCCAGTGATATTAAACCTGATACTGAATTCTGAATTTTCCCAAGGGGGAGGGGGAACAGCCAGAGGTTGTAATGCATATTGGCACCTATGACACAGGCAGAAAAGGGGAAGAGGTCCAATACAGTGAGTATACAGAGTTGTGGAAGAGACTGAAGAAAAGGACCTCCAAGGTAGTAATCTCCAGATTACTCCCGGTACCACAGAATAGGGATGATTGCATGCATAAATGAGTGGCCGAGGGCATGGTGCAGGGGACAGGGTTTCAAGTCCTTAGATCATTGGAACTTATTTTGGGGAAGGGGTGGCACGTACAAGAAGGACTGGTTGCACCTGAACTGGAGGAGAACCAATATCCTGACTGGGATGTTTGCTTATGCTACTTGGAAGAGTTTAAACTAGTTGTACAGGGAGCTGGGAACCAGAGAACCAGATCAGTAAGGGAAGGGTCGGACCAGAAGGCAGATGTCAGGAAAAGTACTTACAATCAAAATAACAGGTATGATGTGTCGGATAGTTTGAAGCGTGTATATTTTAATGCTATGAGTATTATAGGTAAGGGTGATGAACTTAGAGTGTAGATCAGTACATGGAACTAATGTTGTAGCCATTACTGAAATCTGGTTGAGAGAGGTGCAGGAATGGTTGATTAGTGTACCAGATTTTCAAAGTTTTAGAAAAGATAGAGGAGGAGGGAAAAGGTAGGGGAGGAGGAAAAAGACGGGGGGGTAGTTGTACGACTAATCAGGGACAATATTATAGCTGCACTCAGGGGAGACATAATGGAGTGTTTAGACACACCATTTGGGTGGAACTCAGGAATAGGAAGGGTGCAATTACACCGATGGGACTGTACTCCAGACCACTGGGACATTGACGAACAGATATATAATCAGATTAGGGAAACATGTAAAAATAATAGGGTTGTTGTCATGGGGGATTTCAGCTTCCACAATATAAACTGGAACCCTCTTAGTGCAAGGGGTTTAGATAGGGCAGAATTTGTTAAGAAAAGTTTCTTAATTCAATAGGTGGATGGTCCAATGAGAGGAGGGGCTGTACTGCACCTGGTGTTGGGTAATGGGCCTGGCCAGGTGACTGACCTTTCAGTTGGTGAACAGTTAAGGCATAGTGACCACAACTCCTTAACTGTCAGGATAGCTATAAGGATGGGTATGGTCCCCGTGGTAAAGTCCTCAACTGGAGTAGGGCAAATTCCAAGGACTACGAAGAGTTAACTTGTAACACCTGTTACCCGGCAAGTCCACATCAGACACGTGGAGAGTGTTCAAAGATCAATTGCACAGAGTAAAGGAAAGGTATGTTCCTGTTAGAAGGAGGGGCAGGGTCGGAAAGATAAATGTCTTGAGAGATGATGAATTTAATCTAAAAGAAAAGCTTATAAAGCTTCAGAAGTTAGGTTCAAGCAAAGCAGATGAGTATAAAGAAGCTAGAAAAGAATGAAAGGGAATTAAGAAAGCCAGGAGGGGCCATGGAAAGTCCCTGCCGTATAGGATTAAGTTGAATCCCAAGGCATCAAGAGAGATAACTGGGGAGAAGGGGGGACCACTCAAGCATAAAAGAGGGAATATTTGCTTGGATGTGGAGAATATGTGTGAGGTACTTAGTGAGTACTTCGGTTCAGTATCTACTGAGGAAAAGGAATTGGAGGACCAGGGGATCAATGCTGAGTGTATAAACATATTAGTGCATTTAGAGGTCAAGGAGAGGGAAGTTTTAGGCATCTTAATGAGTGTTAAGGTGGTTAAGTCCCCAAGGCCTGATGGAATTTACCCCAGGTTATTGAAGAAGACAAGATGTGAGACTGCTGGGCCTTGGCCAGTATCTTCGTATCCTCTCCAGGCACGGGCAAGGTCTCAGATGGCTGGCGAGTAGCTAATGTTGTACTCTATTTAAGAAAGGAACAAGGAAAAATCCTGGGAACTATAGACCGGTGAGTCTCGTATCGGTCCTCAGGAATTGCTGGAGAAAATCCTTAGGGATATGATATACCGTAGGAGCATTTGGGAACAAATGGCTTAATCAGGGAGAGCCATCATGGCTTTGTATGGGGCAGGTCATGCCTTACCAACTTGATTGAGTTTTTTGACAAGGTGTCGAAAGAGGTAGGGCAGTGGATGTTATCTGCATGGATTTTCGATAGGAATTTGACAAACTGCCTCATGGGAGGCTAATCCAAAAGATTAAGATGCACGGGGTCCATGGTGAAATACTGGTTTGGATTCAGAACTGGTTCGCGCATAGAATATGGAAGATAGTGGTTGAAGGGACTTTTTCAAGCTGTTGGTCTGTAAATAGTAGAGCTCTGCAGGCTTCTGTACTGGGACCTCTGCTGTTTGTAATGTATACAAACAACCATTTCTAGCATCCTGGTTTGGACAATGAAGAGTGTAAAGGCATAAATGGGGTGGACAGAGCCATGAAATAATGCTGGTCGTAGCCCTGTACAATGACCAGTAAGAAGGTGAACCAGGTAGGCCAGGGAACCTTGAGCCAATGGGATGGAGATCCAATGGTTCAATTGATGAAGAACAGTATAAGACTCAGGAGCTCCAAATACGCAGGGGCGATAACTCTCCAGCAGGCAGAGACCAACCATCGCAGATAAGGAGGACCCCACGGACACATGGAGATCAGGACCATGAGGAACGCCTGGCCAGCGTAGACTCCTTTCCCAGGTAATACCTTTTCTTTTCATTGACTGCTCATGGAGAGTCAGGGGTTCTAGTTGGAGCACACAAGTAGATTAAACCCATGTGTTTTTTAGTTGAAATAATAAAAATTACTTGTCGGTAAATACAGATTCTCTGTGCCTCACTGATCTATTACAAGGGGTGAATCTTGTAACAAGACCCGCTGACAAGACCTGCACCTCGGTCATCTCCGAGGCTGAGGTACATAGAACATTCCAACATGCCAACAGCCACGAGGCAGCAGGGCCAGACAGCACCACGCTGTATGCGGAGCAGCTGGCTGGTGTGTTTACGGACATTTTTAATCTCTCCCTCTCCCAGTGTGTAGTGCCCTCCTGTTTCAAATCATCCATCATTGTCCCTGTACGTAAGAAAGCCAAGGTAACATGCCTGAATGGTGGCAGCCTGTTGCACTCACCTCAATTATAAGCAAATGCTTTGAGAGGCTGGTCAAAGACTGTATCTGCAGCATCTCCACCCACACTGGACCCCCTACAATTCGCCTACCAACAGAACCGGTCTACCCATGATGCCACAGCCACAGCACTGCACATTGTGCTCACTACTACCTGGAGAAGAAGGATGCATATATTGGAATGCTGTTCCTGAACTACAGCTCAGCATTTAACACCATAATTCCTTCCAGACTTGACAGGAAACTCAAAAACCTTGGCCTGTACCCCACCTTGTGCAGCTGGATCCCAGACTTCCTATCGGATTGCCAACAGGTGGTAAGGATGGGCTCCCTCACCTCTGCCCCTCAACACAGGTAACCCCCCAGAGTAACCCCACAACCACACCCACTGCTGACCAACTGACCAGATCAATCCACAGCTACTGCTGTGTTCTGAATCTCCTTCTCTACTCCCTTTACACGCATGACTGTACTGCCACACACAGCTCCAATCTGCTGATCAAATTTGTAGATGACATGACTTTGAACAGCCTTATTTCTAGCGGTAATGAGACGCGTACAGAGGAGAGGTTCACACCCTGACACAGTGGTGCCAGGATAACAACCTCTCCCTCAATGTCTAAAAACAAATGAGCTGATTGTGGATTACAGGAGGAATGGAGACAGGCTCGGCCTGATCAACATCAATGGGTCTGCAGTTGAGAGGGTGAGTAGTTTTAGGTTCCTCGGTATACACATCACCAGAGATCTCGCCTGGATTGTACACACTGATTTTGTGGCAAAAAAAAGCTCAAAGGTGTCCCTTTTACCTCAGGTGACTGAGGAGGTTCAGCATGGGTCCCCAAATCCTCAAGCCCTTCTACAGGGGCACCACTGAGAGATTCCTGACTGGCTGTATCACCGCCTGGTGCGGGAACTGCACTAACCTTGATCGCTGGGCACTGCACAGAGTGGTACGGACAGTCCAGTGCATCTGTGGATATGAACGTCCATCCAATGAGGACATTTATAGCAGTAGATGCAGAAAGAAGGCCTTGGGTACACCAGTCACCCAAAACACAAACTGGTTCAGCTGCTTCTGTCTGGCAAATGCCAGCACAGTATTAAAGCCAGGACCAAGAGGCTATGGAACAGCTTCTTTCTACAAGCCATTAGACTTTTAAATTCACAGTCGAAATGTCTAACACCAGAGGGCATGCATTGAAGATGAGAAGGGGTAGGTTAAAGGGAATGTGAGGAGTAAGTTTTTTTTACTCAGAGAGTGGTGGATGCCTGGAATGCGCTGCCTGGTACAGAGGTACAGGCAAATACATTAGAGGCTTTTAAGAGATGTTTAGATAGGCACATGGATTTAAGGAAGATGAAGGGATATGGACATTGTATAGGTAGAAGGGATCAGTGTTTAGGGGTTATTGATCTGCTTTTTAGCTGGCTCGGCACAACATTGTGGGCTGAATGTCCTGTTCCTGTGCTGTATCCTTATATGTTCTATGGTCAAAGTTACTTAGATCACATTTCTATCCCATTCTGATGTTTGGTTTAACAACTGAACCTCTTGACTATTTCTGCATGTTTTTATGCATTGAGTTGCTGTGACATGATAGGCTGATTCGGTATTTGTATTAATGAGGTATACAGGTGTGCCCAATAAGTGGCCACTGGGTCTAAGCATTGGTGAATCCACATGGAATACTGTGTACAAGTTTGATCACCCAGCTATGGAAAAGACATTGTCAAGCTGGGGAGCGTGCAGAAGAGATTTAAGAGGATACTGCCTGGACTAGACAGCCAGAGTAATAGAGAGGTTGGACATGCTGAGATCGACATTCCCAGGAGCATAGGAAAATCTCACTGAAGTTTATAAAATCATGAGGAGTATGGAGAAGGTCACAGTCTTTTCCCCATGGCTGGGGAGTGCAAAACTGAAGGCACAGTCACTGGGTAAGACAAGAATGATTTAAAAGACACCTGATAGGTAACTTCTCTACACAGATGATAGAGAATACCTAAAATAAACTGCCAAAGGATGTGAATATACTGCAGAATATGAGGCTTTTTTTCTAATTGTGTTTTGTTTTAAAAATTGTGTATAATTTATGTATAACTTAAGCATTTCTTGTGAATGCAACTTATATGATGTTAAAAGTTTGTGATTCTCTTAAATGCAAGTTTCTCATTGCAATTGTGCATTCATGTACTTGCACATATGGCAATAAACTTGATTACAAATTCCTGGCTAACGTATTAGACGTTAGGATCTGAAATTAGAAGCCAAAAGAGATCATACTTATGGGGTAACTATCATGAAAATAAAGCAGAATATCAGTGCAGAGAAAATGCACCATTTTTGTCATGAGCAAGATATTTTGTTTTGCCAAGGTATATATAACAAAATTAATGCAAATCTTATCTTTCTTCACAACTACAAACCAGCAGTCCTTACAGAACTCGTGTATATCGTACCACCCCCCCCCCCCCCCCCCCCCCTACGGCAGCAATCTTCCCATAGTGCAGTGACCAGACCTGTCCTAGTTATCCAATGTGCTCCCAGGGTCATTTCTCTGTACTTCAGTCAGTATTTATAAAATGATAGTTGATGGAATTTCAGTCAGGATGACACAGGTAGATTGTGCCTTGAATTGTGTGGAAAGGAAATTTAAAAAATATTAAGAGAATGGTTAACAGTTTGTTTGGAAATGCAGCTTGTAAAGCACAAGACATATTCATACCAATATTGGGATGCTTTAATAGCCGACAAATGCGAGCCTCTCTCTCCAACTTCTGGTGATCTGTAATAAAAGAGAGAAAAACAAGTTACAAATGAGAAAATCTGCAGATGCTGGAAATCCAACAAGCTAATTTAAATTCATCTAAAGCACGATTCCCTGCAATGTAGTGACTAAAATAAAATTTGGAAAGAAAATCCAATAAATGGTATGGTTCAAACTTTTCTGAACTTTTCTCAGTTATGACTAAGAAGTCACAAATCTAATATTGCTTTACTTTCATAAATGAATGTAATTTCCTTATTTACATCTTTATTAATCAAAAAAGAATAAAGGGAGAAATGTGCAAAATCCCCAAAGATTCCTCCAGCTAAAACATATCTATTCTGACAAATATGTACTTCACGGTGCATAATAATGCAAAATTTCATGTTAGCAGTGCAATCCAACATTAAATATGCACAAAACAAACTGCTGGAACTCAGTAGGTCAAACAGCACCTGTGGAGGTAAAGGGATCTTTACCTCTGCACCTTCTTGGCTCAGCAGTTTCTTAATTAAAAAAGACAATCAATCTATATACTTTTGAAGATGCACTCAAAGGTAGATCCTGCAGAGTACAGCTGTAGACCTATGGGCATTATTATCCATGCATACAAATAACAAATCTTCACAAATGTCAAATTATTTTACGATGGTAGGAATTAAATCCAAAGAGCAAATACATACACTATGATAAAGTCATCAACAAAAAGCCCACAGTGCACCCCTGAAGTTCTGTGTGAGTGTGGGCACTTCCACACCTACATATCCAACGATGCACCAAGCTTATGCATCAAGCCCAGTCTGTAGTCTCCAATCATCATGGATCTCCTTGCTAATTGACCATGTGAAGATTGGTAGCAATTAGAATGCAATGGCTATGAAACATTAAAAAAGTCATACAGATTTATCTTCTGAACTCAAGACATCTTTAACTCAGACATTACATGAACATGCCCAGCTATTTGGACTCTGCTTTCTTTTTCAAAAGTACTTATCAAGTGGAACTTAAAATATTCTGAAGGATGGTGATAGGGTGGATACAAAAAGGATGATTCCTCCTATGAGAAAATCAAAAAACTAGGCGCCACCATCACAAAATGTGGGCTTGCCCAATTAAGTCAGAGTTGAGAAAAAATATTTTTCCTCTCTCCAAAGTTTACAATTACCTTTCTCAAAGCTTAGAGGAAGTGAAATCTTTCTAGAGGCAAATTCTTGATAACTATAGGTGAAATATTACACAAAGAAGTCAGTAATGCAGAATTAAGGTTGCAATCACATTAGTCACAATCTTGTTCCTAAATGGTATCTTTGTCACCTTACATATCGAGAGAGCTGTGGACCTTGAAGCAGATGTAATTGCAACATTTAAGAGGGATCAGGATAGATTCATGGAAGGGGAGAGTTATAGGATGAGGGAAGCTACTGGAACCAACAGAGAGGATGCTATGGTCAGCATGGACCAGTTGGCCCAAAGGATCTGATTCTAAGCTGCAGTACTCTCTATGATTCCAAGAGAAGATTAAATTTGAAATCTTATCTCCTTGCCCGCCTTTCGCCTCCCTCTAGTGTTCCTTCCCCCTTTTTCTTTCTTCCATGGCCTTCTGTCTCTTTTACCAATTTACTTCATGCTTCCCCCTCCAGGTTTCACCTATCACCTGGCATTTCTCTGCCCCCTCCCCCACCCCCTCAACTTTTTCTCTCCAGTCTGGCCAAAGGGTTTTGGCCCGAAAAGTTCACTGTACTCTTTTCCTAGATGCTGCCTGGCCCGCTGAGTTTCTCTAGCATTTTGCTTCGGAATGTGAGCCATCCAATCCAGGAAGTGGCTTTTTTCATCTGTAAGCCTGACACAGTGTGAATGGGGGTCTTTGTTCACGGGAGGTGAAGAGAGAACACTCTGGAGAGAACCAGTCCTAGGATTCGACCCAGTCGAGACTGTGATTCGATGGAGCAAGGTGCAGTGAGGATTGGTGAATATAACTTTTCGAAGAGTTGAGCTCCAACTCATGCACATTTGATTATTGAATTTGAAACCTAGAAACACAGAAAACTACAGCACAATACAGGCCCTTCAACCCTCAAAGCTGTGCTGAACATGTCCCTAGCTTAGAACTACCTAGGCTTTACCCATAGCCATCTATTTTTCTAAGCTCCATGTAACCACACAGGAGTCTCTTAAAAGACCCTATCGTTTCCGCCTCCAACACCGCCGCTGGCAGTCCATTCACCACTCTCTGAGTAAAAAACTTACCCCTGACATCTCCTCTGTACACACTTCCAAGCACCTTAGAACTGTGCCCTCTCATGCTAGCCAGTTCAGCCCTGGGGAAAAGCCTCTGACTATCCACATGATCAATGCCTCTCATTATCTTATACACCTCTATCAGGTCACCTCTCATCCTCTTTTGCTCCAAGGAGAAAAGGCCAAGTTCATTCAACCTATTCTCATAAAGCATGCTCCCCAATTCAGGCAACATCCTTGTAAATCTCCTCTGCACCCTTTCTATGGCTTCCACATCCTTCCTATAGTGAGGCGACCATAATTGAGCACAGTACACCAAATGGGGTCTGACCAGGGTCCTATACAGCTGCAACATTACCTCTCGGCTCTTAAACTCAATCCCATGGTTGATGAAGGCCATTGCACCATATGCCTCCTTAACCACAGAGTCAACCTGGGTAGCAACTTCGAGTGTCCTATAGCCTCGGACCCTAAGATCCCTCTGATCCTCCACACTGCCAAGACTCTTACCATTAATACTATATACTGCTATCATATTTGAATTATAATGGGACCTTTTTTGTTTTTTACTTTCTTTTCTTTTCTAGCCTTTTAGTTAAGTTGACATTCATAAATATAATTCCTATAATATTATGCAGAGTGCTATCGGTTTTTTCTTAGCACCGAGTGGTAACAAGGTACCAAAATACATGGCATCCACACAAACTGGGGTTTGGGTGGAAAAAAGTGTCCCCATCTCACAGATTTGGCAGCACTTGAGTTTGTATTCCCTAGACTCACCCAGCCCAAGAAAACTGGGATTTCATAGTACAAGGGAAAAACAATACCAGAATGTAAAATAAAGTGTTAGTTACAGTGCAAACACAAAATAAGGTGCAAGTTCACAAGGAAATAGACCATGAGGTCAAGAACCCATTTTCATACAGGGGGACTCTTTAAGAGATTTGTACAGCAGGATAGAAGCCCCTTTGAGCCTGGTGGTATGTCCTTGCAGGTTTTTCTATCTTGTGCTTGATGGGAAAGGGGAGAAGAGAACATATTCTGTAAAGTGGGAGGGGGTCTTTGATTATTTTAGGCTACTTTACTGAGGCAGCAAGAAGTGGAAACAAAGTTCAGGTAGGGGAGGCCGGTTTTCATGACATGCTGAGGTGTAAGGCCTTTGACAAGGTTCCACATGGAAGGTTAGTTAGGAAGGTTCAATCATTAGGTATTAATATTGAAGTAGTACAATGGATTCAACAGTGGCTGGATGGGAGATGCCAGAAAGTAGTGGTGGATAACTGTTTGTCAGGTAGGAGGCCGGTGACTAGTGGTGTGCCTCAGGGATCTGTACTGGGTCCAATGTTGTTTGTCATATACATTAATGATCTGGATGATGGGGTGGTAAATTGGATTAGTAAGTATGCAGATGATACTAAGGTAGGTGGTGTTGTGGATAATGAAGTAGGTTTTCAAAGCTTGCAGAGAGATTTAGGCCAGTTAGAAGAGTGGGCTGAACGATGGCGGATGGAGTTTAATGCTGATAAGTGTGAGGTGCTACATTTTGGTAGGAATAAACCAAATAGGACATACATGGTAAATGGTAGGGCATTGAAGAATGCAGTAGAACAGAGTGATCTAGGAACAATGGTGCATAGTTCCCTGAAGGTGGAATCTCATGTGGATAGGGTGGTGAAGAAAGCTTTTGGTATGCTGGCCTTTATAAATCAGAGCATTGAGTATAGGAGTTGGGATGTAATGTTAAAATTGTACGAAGCATTGGTAAGGGCGAATTTGGAGTATTGTGTACAGTTCTGGTCACCGAATTATAGGAAAGATATCAACAAAATAGAGAGAGTACAGAGAAGATTTACTAGAATGTTACCTAGGTTTCAGCACCTAAGTTACAGGGAAAGGCTGAACAAGTTAGGTCTTTATTCTTTGGAACATAGAAGTTTGAGGGGGGACTTGATAGAGGTATTTAAAATAATGAGGGGGATAGATCAAGTTGACGTGGATAGGCTTTTAAGGGTAACACGAGGGGGAATTTCTTTACTCAGAGAGTGGTAGCTGTGTGGAATGAGCTTCCAGTAGAAGTGGTAGAGGCAGGTTTGGTATTGTCATTTAAAGTGAAATTGGATAGGTATATGGACAGGAAAGGAATGGAGGGTTATGGGCTGAGTGCAGGCCAGTGGGACTAGGTGAGTGTAAGCGTCGGCATGGACTAGAAGGGCCGAGATGGCCTGTTTCCGTGCTGTAATTGTTATATGGTTATATATGGTTATGTGGTATCCATAACTTCTGTAGTCCTAGGCAGAACAGTGGCTATATCAAGCCATCATGCATCCAGATAGAATGCTTTCTGTGTTACTGTTTTCACATCCATCAAGATAGGCATGTAAGAGGGCATCTTAATCTAAAACAGACCTAACACATACAAATGCAACACTTGCTTTAGATAATACGAAATGACCGTTGATGAATGTTTGAGCACCTTGAGAAAAGTTTCTGCCACTATGATATCTCCACTTATCACCTTCCATTATCAAACTCAATGGCTCTTCACACAGCCTTAGACCACCTGGACAACACAAACACCTACGTTAGGATGCTGTTCATTGACTGCAGCTCAGCATTCAACATCATCATTAACACAATCCCAGTTGAGAAGTTACAGAACATGGGCCTCTGCACCTCCCTCTGCAATTGGATCCTCAGGTTCCTAACCAGGAGACCACAATCTGTGCGGATTGGTAATAACATATCCTCCTCGCTGACAATCAACACTGGTGCACCTCAGGGGTGTGTGCTTAGCCCACTGCTCTACACATGACTGCGTGGCTAGGCATAGCTCAAATACAATCTATAAATTTGCTGATGATACAACCATTGTTGGTAGAATCTCAGGTGGTGACGAGAGGGCGTACAGGAGTGAGATATGCCAACTAGTGGAATGGTGCCGCAGCAACAACCTGGCACTCAACACCAGTAAGACGAAAGAGCTGATTGTGGACTTCAGGAAGGGTAAGGCGAAGGAACACATCCCAATCCTCATAGAGGGATCAGAAGTGAAGAGAGTGAGCAGCTTCAAGTTCCTGGGTGTCAAGATCTCTGAGGAACGAACCTGCTCCCAACATATTGATGCAGTTATAAAGAAGGCAAGACAGCAACTGTACTTCATTAGGAGTTTGAAGAGATTTGACATGTCAACAGATATACTCAAAAACTCTATAGATGTACCGTGGGTATCTGACAGGCTGCATCACTGTCTGGTATGGGGGGTGGGGGGGGGGGGGGTAGGCATGGGCTACTGCACAGGACCGAAAGAAACTGAAGAGGATTGTAAATTTAGTCCACTCCATCTTGGGTACTAGCCTACAAAGTACCCAGGACATCTTCAAGGAGCGGTGTCTCAGAAAGGCAGCGTCCATTATTAAGGACCTCCAGCACCCAGGGCATGCCTTTTTATCACAGTTACTATCAGGTAGGTGGTACAGAAGCCTGAAGGTACACACTCAGCAATTCAGGAACAGCTTCTTCCCCTCTGCTATCCGATTCCTAAATGGACATTGAACCCATGAACACTACCTCATTTATATATATATATATATATATATATATATAACTTGTTTTTGCACTATTTTTAATCTATTCAATATACATCAATATAAATCAACATAATTGATTTATTATTATTTTTTCTTCTTCTTCAATATTATTTATGGCATTGAACTGCTGCTAAGTTAACAAATATCACGACATCTGCCGGTGATAATAAACCTGATTCTGATTCTAATCTATATGAATGCGAAGGCTCCTGCTATTAACAGTACACTTTAACAACAGTAAACTTTCCACGTGAATTTGACCTCCCAAAATGGACACATTATATTTCTCTGCCCATGTCTGCAACTGACCTTTATTCATTATTCATCGTCAGTCTTCTACACTATTCACAATGCCACAGACCTATGAACTTATTGACTCACCCATCCAGTTTCATCAAGTCATTAAGATATAGCACAAGTCATTATAGACACCATTCAAATCAATCTTTTCTATCAACCTACCATCAGAAATTTGCCAAATGCTCTTTAATCCTATTACCAAAGACTTTTCATGGACCCTCCTGACTTTCTTAACTTCCTTATTGTGTTATTTTCTGGCTTATTATAATCCTTCCTTCTCAGTTGACTATGTTTGCAAGATGGCACAGATTTGTTAGATGCTTCCAAGAGGATTCCTTAAATCAATATGTAGATAGTCCAACAAGAGGAGGGGCATACTATCCCTGGTGTTGGATAATGAGCCAAGTGACCGAAATTGCAGTGGTGAGCAATTAGGGAATAATAATCACAATTCCTTAAACTTTAAGATAGCTATAAAGAAGGATAGGTATGGACCTTGCGGGAGAGTATTAAATTGGAGCAGGGTAAAGTTCAACTAGGAACTAGAGAGAGTTGATTGGAAACAGCTGTGTTTAGGCAAGTCCGCATCCGACATACAGAGGATGCTTAAAGACCAACTGTGCTGAGTACAGGTATGTCCCCGTCAGAAGGAAGGACACTCGAGGATTATAAAGATGCCAGAAAATAAATCAATAAGGGAATTAGGAAGGTCAGGAAGGGCTATGGGGGGGCTGTCCCTGGCAGGTGGGAGTGGAGAGAATCCCAAGGCATTTTATACATACATGAAGAGCAGGAGGATCTCATTGAAACCTACTGAATGTTGAAAGAGCTAGATAAGGTGGATGTGGAGAGGATGTTTCCTATAGTGGGGGTATCCAGGACTAGAGGGCACAGCCTCAAAATTGAGGGGCAACATTTTAGAACAGAGGTATGAAGCCAGAGAGTAGCAAACCTGTGGAATGCTCTCCCACAGAATGCGGTGGAGCCAAGTCCGTGTCCGTGGGTATACTTGAAGCAGACGTTGATAGTTTCCTGATTGACCAGGGCATCAAATGATATGCCAAGAAGGCAGGTTTAGGGGATTGAGTGGGATCCAGGAACAACCATGATGGAATGGTGGAGCAGACTCAATGGGCTGAATGGCCTCATTCTCCTCCTATGTCTTATGGTCTTATAATTCAGGAGAGGGTAGGACCACTTGAGGATAAAGGGGGGAACATTTATTTGGGTGAGAAGGATGTGGGTGAAATCCTTAATGAGTACTTTCCACAGTATTTACCAAGGAGAAGGAATGGATGATAGGGAAATGATTGCCAAGCCTATTGATACGCTATGGCATTTCCAGGTAAAGGAGGAGAGACTGTTGGGTCTCTGAAAGAGCATTAAGGTGGATAAGTCCCCAGGGCCTGATGGGGTATTCCCCAGGTAGTTGAGAGAGGCAAAAGAGAAGATTGCTAGAGCCTTGATCAGTATCTTTATCTCCTCTCTAGCCACAGGCAAGGTCCCGAAGGACTAGCAAGAAGCTAATGTTTCATTATTCAAGATGCGAATCAGGAATAATCCTGAAAACTATAGACCAGTGAGCCTCACATCAGTGGTAGTGGACAAGGAGTCATAAACCAACAATGAGTGCAGACTGACACCAATTTCAAAATTTTCAAGTTACAATACAAATATGCAGAAATCCCAAAGTCTCTGTCAGACCTATGATATAATAATGATGAATGCCTAAGCTGCTGAAAATATGTTGCCTCACTATCATCAGAACTTGGCTTCAAGTTGGGTCAACCATGAAGCAAATAAAATCAGAATCAGGATTAATATCACTATATATTGTAAAATTTGTTGGTTGTAGCAGCTCTGCAGTGCAATACATTATATATTACATATATAAATGAAGTAAGTTGTTCAGAAAGACAGCAAAAGTGAGGTAGCGTTCATGGGCTGGTTCTTTGCTCATTCAAAAAGCTAATAGCAGAGGGATAGAGCTGTTCCTAACATGGTGGTTCTGTCTCTAATAGCTCCTGGTTGCAGCCTGACAATGTGGAAACTGACACTGTTTTCAGAGGAGCAAGGAACGTCAAGCATAGACCCGATGTTAAAAAGACAATGAAGCAAATACTAATTAACTTCAAAACAACATACATGGACAGATGAAATGAGTAAAAATATTAGAATAACATTTAATGGTGGAAGAAAATGAAGAGATAAATAAAGTTGGACTTTAAAACAAGCACTCAAGTCATTTGTACACAGAGTTTGAAAGTGGCAAAAAAAAAATATTTCCGCATAGGCTTCACAAAAGCCTATATTCAAACAATTGTATCTTCCTATAAATACTTTGCTTTCCCTTTACTTTAATTTGAAATACACAGAATGCTGATTAGGCTACAGACCTAAAAGTAGAGATGGTACTCCTTAGCAACAAAGAAAATTGATTCTGGTGATTAGAGACCATAAGGTATAAAGCCAAGTTCCAAGTGCATCTTAATTAGGTTGAGGTCTGGACTCTGACTTCGCCATTCCAAAACATGAATTTTCTTCTTTTTAAACCATTCTGTTGGATTTAATATTGCATTTCGGATCATTGTCTTGTTGCATCAAACTTCTATTAAGCTTCAGGTGACAGACAACTATCCTGATATTCTCCTCTAAAATTCACTGTACAATTTTGAATTCATTATTCCATCAATAGCAAAGCAAATCCATACCATGGTGCTCCTTCCACCATGCTCCACAGTTGGGATGAGGCTTTGGTGTCACTGTGCAGTGCCCCATTTCCTCCAAATATAGTGGTGTGCATTTCTGCCAAGAAGTTCAACTTTTGTCTCATCTGTCCTCAGAACATTGACCCAGAAGCATTGTGGAACATTCAGGTGGTCTTCTGCAAACTTGAGACATGCAGCAATGTTATTTTTAAGAAAGCAGTGGTCTCCTCTGTGGTGTCCTTCCATGAACACCATTCTTGTTCAGTGTTTTTCCTACAGGTAGCAAAGTTCGTAAAGAGAGTTTTTGGCTCATTGGTCTTCATAAATCAAAGTACTGAGTACAGGAGTTAAGATGTTATGTTGAAGTTGTTTGTATAAGACATTGTTAAGGCCAATTCTGGAGTGTTTTGTGCAGTTCTGATCACCTACCCACGGGAAAGATGTCAAAAAGATTGAAAGAATACAGATTAAATTTACAAGGATGTTGCTGGGACTTGAGGACCTGAGTTATAGGGAAAGGTTGACTAAATTAGGACTTTATTCCCTGCAGCGTAGGAGAGATTTCTTAGAGGTATACAGAATTATAAGGAGTATAGATAGAGATAATGCAGGCAGGATTTTTCCACTGAGGTTGGCAAAGCAAGATCTAGATGTCATAAGTTAAGGGTGCAAGGTGAAATACTTGAAGAAAACCTGTGGGTGAACTTCATCACTGAGAGGGTGTTGGGAGTGTGGAACGAGCTGCCATTGGAAGTAGTGAATGCATATTTAATTGCAACATTTAAAAAGTCTGGATGAGAATATGGATGGGAGAGCTATGGAGGGTTATGGTCCAGATGTGGGTTGATTGAACTAGGCAGAATAGCAGTTCACACAGACTGTGCCAAAGAAATGCGTCTGTTTAGTGTTTGTAGTGCTCTATTACTAAAGTTCTTTTTTTTAAAAACTTTTTTTATTGTGTTTTCAAATAGTTACAGAATAAAAGTGTGTGAAAAAGAAAATATGTGTTACCCATCCCCCCTCCCATCCCTATAGAAAAAAAGAAAGAAACAAACAAAAAAGGAATGCCTGGATATCGGAAGATCCCCACATGCTCCACGGAGTTCGTAATAACTTTAGTATATGTATTTATTTCTTTCCCCAAGTAACCAATTATTTCATCTTCAGAGCACCTATATATTTAATCCTATCTTTTGTAAATAAGGGCGCCAAATTTTCAAAAATGTTTCATATTTATCTCTTAAATTATAAGTAATTTTTTCAAGTGGAATACAGCCATAAATTTCTTTCTTCCAACGATTTATACTTAAATACCGTAGATTCCGGACTACAGAGCGCACCTGATTAAAAGCCGCTGGCTCTAATTTTAGAAAGAAAATCAATTTTTTACTTGTACAGGCCGCACCGGATTTTAGGCCGCACCGGATTTTCGGCCGCACCGGATTTTCGGCCGCAGGTGTCCCACGTTGTAATATGAGATATTTACACAGAAAGATATTACACGTGAGGATTTTTCAACTTTTAATTAAATCCATATGGTAACATAAACAAATACATATTGCAAATGCTTTTTTTCGAACCGTGCCTGTAACGCGGCTACTTTTAAATATACGTTGCGTATACTTTTTTACTGAACAACATTCCAATATCTCCTAACGACTGGTAAAAAATATATATACTGCAGCCTACCAGGAAAAGTTATTGATCGCCTTTAACTTAAAAGCAGCGTTCGCTCAGATCCAATGCCGCTCGCGTAATGCCGCTCGCCCCCCCCCGCCTTCCCGTTTATCGCAAACTGGCATTTTTCCCACAAGACGCGGCGAAACCGGGTGTGACATCATAGCATCCCGCGATGTAGTACAGAAAACAAATATAGTTAAAACACTTCTAACTTTAACTAGAAAATGAATTACTAAGCGAAAATATTATAAACTAAATAACTGCCATAAAGGCAGCACAATGCTTTTCTTCGAGTGTTTTCCATGTTGATGAGGGTGAGTACAAATGACTGATTTACAATAATTTAATTGTGAAAGTGCGCTTGATTTATCGTACAATTTCATTGGACCTCTGTGAACTACTCATCAATTTTATTGGTCTACTGTTACGAGGCAAAATGTTTTTGGCGGCATGAAAAAAATCATGCATTAGCCGCACCGTATTAAAGGCTGCAGAGTTCAAAGCTGTTCAAAATGTGGGAAAAAAGTAGCGGCTTATAATCCGACATCTACGGTATGTATCCGATTTCCAAGTAACTGCAATAGCTTTTTTGGCTACTGCCAATGCAATTTTTATAAATTCTTTCTAATATTTATTCAATTTGGATATCGGCTTTATCCCTTCAATATCACCTAGTAAAAGTAATATTGGATTATGTGGATGTTGTATTCCAATAATTTGTTCCAATAAAACTCTTAAATTTGTCCAAAAAGGTTGAATTTTAGAACAAGACCAAGTAGAATGTAAAAAAGTACCAATTTCTTGGTTACATCGGAAACACTGATCAGATAAATTTGGGTTTAATTTATTTATTTTTTGTGGTGTAATATATAATTGATGTAAAAAATTGTATTGCACTAATCTTAATCAGACGTTTATTGTATTTGTCATACTATCAAGACATAGTCTTGACCAATTTTTTTCTTCAATTTTAATATTCAAATCACTTTCCCATTTTTGTCTTGACTTATGGACTCCTTGTTTAATTGCCTGTTTTTGAATCAAATTATACATACAAGAGATAATTTTTTTAATCTTTCCTTTTTGAATTAAAGTTTCTATTTCATTGGATTTCGGTAATAACATTGTTTGACCTAATTTTTCTCTTAAATAAGCCCTTAGTTGAAAGTAACAAAAAAGAGTGTTGTTTGATACTTTATATTTATTCTTTAATTGATCGAATGACATTAATATACCTCCTTCAAAACAATCTCCTATATATCTAATCCCTTTTTGAAACCAGTTATATAAAAGTTGATTATCCATTGTAAAAGGAATAAGTCTATTTTGAATTAAAGATCTCTTTGCTAATAAGGATTTCTTTGTCTCATCGTCAACATTTATCTTATTCCATAAGTCAATCAAATGTTTTAATATAGGAGATTCTTTCTTTTCCCGTATCCATTTAGATTCTCATATATATATAAAATCTTCTGGTGTGTTTTCTCCTATTTTATCTAGTTCTATTCTAATCCATGCCGGTTTATCTTTCTCAAAAAAAGATGCAATAAATCTAAGTTGATTTGCTTTATAATAATTCTTAAAATTTGGAAGTTGTAACCCTCCTAGCTCAAATTTCCATGTCAATTTTTCCAACGATATTCTTGACATCTTACCTTTCCAAAGAAACTTCCTCATATTTATTTAGCTCTTGAAAAAACTTCTGGGGTAATTGCATTGGTAGTGATTGAAATAAGTATTGTAATCTAGGGAATATATTCATTTTTATGGTATTTACTCTACCTACTAATGTTATTGGTAATACCATCCATTTATCAAGATCTTCTTGAATTTTTTTCAGTAGTGGTAAATAATTTAATTTGTTTAAGTTCTTTATGTCATTATCAACCCTTATACCTAAATATTTTATACCATTTGCCGGCCATCTAAATTGGGTTATTAATCGACATTGATTATAATCTCCTTTAGTAAGAGGTAAAATTTCACTTTTATCCCAATTTATTTTATAACCTGATATTTTCCCATATTCTTCTAATCTATAGGATAATTTGCGCAACGAGTGCAATGGGTTTGTTAGATAAAGCAGAACATCATCAGCAAATAAGTTAATCTTGTATTCTTCCTGATTAACTCTGAAACCCTTAATATCTGGGTCCATTCTAATCAATTCAGCTAATGGCTCTATCGCCAACACAAATAAAGCAGGTGATAATGGACAACCTTGCCTAGTTGACCTTGTTAACTGAAATGGTGTTGAAATTTGACCATTTGTCACTACTTTAGCTTTGGGATTAGTATTTAAGGTTTTAATCCATTTTACCGTAGATTCCGGATTATAAGCCGCTACTTTTTTCCCACGTTTTGAACAGCTTTGAACACTGCGGCCTTTGCTACGGTGCGGCTAATGCATGATTTTTTTTCATGCCGCCAAAAACATTTTGCCTCGTAACAGTAGACCAATAAAATTGATGAGTAGTTCACAGAGGTCCAATGAAATTGTACGATAAATCAAGCGCACTTTCACAATTAAATTATTGTAAATCAGTCATTTGTACTCACCCTCATCAACACGGAAAACACTCGAAGAAAAGCATTGCGCTGCCTTTATGGCAGTTATTTAGTTTATAATATTTTCGCTTAGTAATTCATTTGTTAGTATTTTCTAGTTAAAGTTAGAAGTGTTTTAAGTATATTTGTTTTCTGTGCTACATCCCGGAATGCTATGACGTCACATCCGGTTTTGCCGCGTCTTGTGGGAAAATACCGGTTTGCGATAAACGGAAAGGTGGGGGCGAGCGCATTTCACCCGAGCGAGAACGCTGCACGCATATGATGCAGCTTTTAAGTTAAAGGCGATCAATAACTTTTCCTGGTAGGCTGCAGTATATATATTTTTTACCAGTCGTTAGGAGATATTGGAATGTTGTTCGTGCACTGTTCAGTAAAAAAGGTAAAAAAGTATACGCAACGTAATTTGTGTGTTACCGATACGTATGTATATTTAAAAGTAGCCGTGTTACAGGCACGGTTCGAAAAAAAGCATTTGCAATATGTATTTGTTTATGTTACCATACGGATTTAATTAAAAGTTAAAAAATCCTCACCTGTAATATCTTTCTGTGTAAATATCTCATATTACAACGTGGGACACCTGTGGCTTAAAATCCGGTGCGGCCTGTACAAGTACAAAATTGATTTTCTTTCTAAAATTAGAGCCTGCAGCTTTTAATCAGGTGCGCTCTGTAGTCAGGAATTTACGGTATAAAAAATACTCCTAATCCATATTTTTCCAATACCTTAAATAAAAATCCCATTCCAATCTATCAAATGCTTTTTTCTGCATCTAAAGCAACTGCCACGCTCATTTCCTCCCCCTTCTGCGCTAAATGAATTATACTAAATAAGTGAGTTACATTATCTGCCGATTGTCTATTTTTAATAAATCCTGTTTGATCCATATGTACTAATTTTGGTAAGCATTTAGATAATCTATTAGATAAGATTTTTGCTATTATTTTATAATCATTGTTTAATAAAGAAATAGGTCTATATGATGTTGGCTTTAAAAGATCTCTATCTTTTTTTGGCAATACTATTAAAATAGCTGTCGAAAAAGATTCTGTAAGTTTATGCGTTCTTTCTGCTTGCTGTATTAACTCCATAAAAGGAGGAATTAATAAATCTTTAAACTTTTTATATAGAATTCAGGCGGAAAACCATCTTCTCCTGGAGATTTATTACTTTGAAATGATCCTAGGGCTTCTTCGACCTCTTTCAATGTAAAAGGCATATCTAATCCCTTCTGTTCTTCTGTATTTAGTTTTGGAAGAGTTATTTGTGATAAAAACCTTTCTATCTTGACATTGTCATTTTGTGATTCTGATTTATACAACTCAAAATAAAAATTCTTAAAAGCTTCATTAATTTCTAAAGGTTTATAAGTAATTTTATTTACTCTTGTTCGAATTGCATTTATTGTTTTAGAAGTCTGGTCTGTTCTTGCCATGCAAGAACCTTATGTGATCTTTCACCTAGTTCATAATATCTTTGTTTAGTTCTCATAATTGCTTTTTCTGTTCGATATGTTTGGAGTGTATTATATTGTAACTTCTTGTTAATAAGTTGTCTTCGTTTTTCTTTTGTCATATTTCTTTGGGATTCTTTTTCTAATTTTGTAATCTCTTTTTCCAATTGATCTATTTCTATCATATATTCCTTCTTAATTTTAGAAGTATAACTTATTATCTGACCTTTCAAATATGCCTTCATTGCTTCCCACACTATAAATTTATCATCAACTGAATGTGAATTTATATCTAAAAAGAACTGAATCTGTTTTTTCATAAAATCACAAAAATCTTGACGTTTTAATAATATTGAATTAAATCTCCTCCTATAAATTGATTCCTCTTTATCTATCATTGTCATTATTAAAGGAGAATGATCTGACAATATTCTTGCTTTATATTCCACATTTTTCACTCTATCTTGAATATTCGTTGATAATAGGAAAAAATCTATCCTTGAATATGTTTTATGTCTATTTGAATAAAATGAATAATCTCTTTCTTTTGGATTAATTCTTCTCCATATATCAATCAAATTTAAGTCTTTCATCAATGATAGAGTTAATTTTACTGCTTTTGATTTTGTAACAACCTTTGTTGATCTATCTAAAACTGGATCTAGACAAAAGTTAAAATCTCCACCTATTAATATTTTATCATGTGCGTTAGCCAAATTCAAAAAGACCTCCTGTATGAATTTTACATCATTTCATTTGGTGCATAAATGTTCATAAGGGTCCACAGTTCTGAAAAAATTTGACAATGTATAATTAGATATCTCCCCGCCGAATCAATTAATACGTTTTGTATTTTAATTGGTAAATTTTTGTTAACCAAAATTGCAACTCCTCTCGCCTTTGAATTAAATGAAGCTGCAATAACATTTCCAACCCAGTCTCTTTTTAATTTCTGATGTTCTTTGTCTGTTAAATGAGTTTCTTGTAAAAAAGCTATATCTGTTTTCATTTTTTTAATATATGTTAAAATTCTTTTTCTTTTTACCGGCCCATTAAGCCATTAACATTAAAACTTTAAAAATTCAGTAGATTAGTCATTTTTTTTAATTATATTACTCCAATCTATAATAATACCTAATCTTTCAACTTTCGTGGTATCCTGGGAAATCTTTATAAAAATCTCCATGTTGCTATGTGTGTCCCCACCAATCATCCAGGCAAAAAGGTAGAAGGAAAATAGAATATAAAGAAAAAAACAAAATACCCCCCTACTAATGTTGTGAAAAAAAACACATTACCCCCCCCCCCCTCTGTTGTACGGGTCATGGCAATCGCCATGATTACACACGTGAATCCCGTAGTAACCGATCCAAAGCTCCCCAGCCCCCCTGCAACATAAAAAAGTGTATATATAAGAAGAAAAAAAATACTATTCTCATTTAGTATTTCTAAAATTTTGCTTTTCTCTTCTATAATATCCATAAATGTCCATCACTTCTGTTCATTGGCTCTATCTTCATCTTTAATCCATTACGTTTAGAAGCCTCTGTGTGTAATTAGTCAATAGGTGAAAGTTTTTGTACGAACTCCTCCGCTTTTCGATAATCGGGAAAAAAAAATTTTCCCTCCTCCAAAAAAATTATCAGTGTTGCTGGGTGACGCATTGTAAATTTATAACCCTTTTCCCATAAGGCTTTTTTCGCTGGGTTAAATTCCTTCTTTCTCTTCAAAAGGTTGTAACTTATATCAGGATAAAAAAGAACTGGTTTCCCTTCTATCATCAATGGCCCGTTTCTATTTTTGGCACTTTGGACAGCCGCCTTCAGGATCTTTTCTTTGTCTTGGTATCTTAAGCATTTTATCAAAATTGATCGTGGATTTTGATCAGCTTGAGGTCTTGACCTTAAGGATCTATGAGCCCTTTCAATCTCAATTGGAATTTCTCTTTCCACTTCCAAGTTTTCAGGGATCCATTTTTGAAAAAAATTTATTGGATCTTCTCCTTCTATATCTTCTTTAAGTCCAACAATTTTAATATTATTTTGTCTACTAAAATTTTCAAGCTTATCAATTTTTTCCATAAATTGTTTTCTTTCTGATGTCCAAGCAGTATTTTCATTTTCTATTTTGTCCATTCTTTCAACCATGTCTTCCGTTTTAGTTTCTAAGTCCATAATTCTCTTTTCCATTTTTTCCTGTCTCTTTGTCATTTTATCAAGCATAATCTCCATATTTGTCTTTTTTTTAGTACTTTTTGATTACTTTTAATTACTTTTAATGTGTCTAATTTACGCATTATTTGCCTCAAAGTCTTTTCTATATTTCCAGAAGAACTTTTATCTCCCTCTTCGTCTGATCTTTCTGGAGAATCTGACTCTCCCTCAGATTCGCTATCACTTTCAGTTGCAGTGGTAACTGGGCTTTGTAGTTCTGGTTGCTCCCGTTTGCGCATGCTCCTTCCTTCGCGTTTGCGCAGTTCACGTTGGCCTTTTCCTTTAGAAATGGCCGATGTTGCTGCAGTTTTCTGTTCCGTATCACCGGTGGTATAATGTACCTGAGACCGCGGTTCTTTGGTAGACGTGGGCCTTGCTCCTGCTCCAACTTGTGTAGTCTTCCCGGTATTAGTCTTCTTCATCTTCTGTCTTTGAGGCATAGCTTGACACAATCCGGAGTAGTTTATAAGTAACTTTTAGAAAGTATTGACTAACTTTTCTTCATTTAAACATTAATTTATTAACTTTTTACAGGAGAGCTGGGTTCCAGCGTCTCGATCCTACGTCATCACGTGACGTCCCCCTATTACTAAAGTTCTACAACAAATTCTAAAGTTCTAAAAACGAATTCAAGTCTGTTTTACAAGCACTAATCATAAAAGGGAAGACAAAGTTGGGCTGGGGCCAGTATGGAAGTCATAAAGATACCTTGTTTATGAAAAAGGCATGGCAGACATGATAAATGAGGCTTTGTACCTGCTTTTGCTGAAATAAAGGAAAAGGCAATGAGAATTTGAATAACAAAGTAGAGGCCACAAACAGTATTACATTTACTGACTCCACATGGAATGATCCCTGGGTTGCTAAAGATGTAAAAGACACTAATGTTGTACTGTTCAACAACAGCCTTCCATGGATACATGTAGGTAGAGTGTCTAAGGAATGAGACCTTTCATCTATGGATAGGAAATACTGCTAAATGCAAATATTGGTAGAAATTTTAAACCAGCTGTTGGTGATCTGCTGGCAATTTTATTGGGGCAAGAAGGTAACATGATATAAATTTACAGATTATCCCATAAACAACCAAATACGGGTGCAAGACTAAACAAACTACATTTGTTTCAATGCTCCTAATTAAAGAGGAAAATCCTCAGAACAAAGAAAAATGGGGCATAATTATATAGCTCTTTCAATTGACAGTAATCTGAAGTAGTGTTCATCATAAGACATAGAAGCAGAATTAGACCATTCAGCCCAATGAGTCTGCTCTGCCATTCCATCATGGCTGATCCCAGATCTCACTCAACCTCATACACCTGCCTCCTCGCCATATCCTTTGATGTTGTGACCGATTAGGAAATGATCAACTTCTGCTTTAAATATATCCACGGACTTGGCCTCCAGTGCAGTTTGTGGGGGAGCATTCCACATATTTACTACTCTCTACCTAAAAAAATTCATCCTTACCTCTGTTTTACCCCTCAGATACCCCTCAATTTTTGAGGTTGTGCTCTCTAGTTCTGGATAACCCTATCATAGGAAATATTCACTCCACATCCACCCTATCTAGTCTTTTCAACGTTCGGTAGGTTTCAATGAGATTCCTCCAACATTCTTCTGAATTCCACTGAGAACCAGCCCAAAGCTCCCAAATGCTCTTCATATTTAACTCCTTTATTCCTGGAATTATCCCTGTAAACCTCCTCTGGACTCCCTCTAATAAGGGGCCCAAAACTGCTGACAATACTCCAAGTGCAGCCTGACTAGTGTCTTATAAAGGCTCAGCATTATCTCCTTGCTTTTATATTCTGCTCCCTTTGAAATAAATGCAGACATTGCATTTACCACCTTTACCACACACTCAACCTGTAAATTTACCATCTGAGTCTTGCAAGAGGATTCCCAAGTCCCTGATGTTTGCATTTTCTCCCACATAGACAATAGTCTGCACTATTGTTCCTTTTACCAAAACAGATTATCACACATTTCCAAGCACTGTATTCCATATGTCACTTTTTTGTCCATTCTTCCAATTTATCTGTCCTTCTGCAATCGTATCGCTTCCCTCAGCGCTCTCTACCCCTTTACCTATCTTTGTATTGTCCGCAAACTTTGCCACAAAGCATCATGAAGTGGATGCTGTGCAGTTAATGAATTTGAAAGAGAGTATTTAAGGTACACATTTCATGAATAAAGTACAAGCAAAACAAAGAGCTGTCACCAGGTACCGGGGAGTGAGCAGGAAGCTACGGAGCAAATTAATCCTCTTGCATGCTGAGAGAAAGAACACAATAAATACAGAGATTTCAGATGGTTACGGGTCTGCAGAACATTACACACTGGGGTGAGTGGAGGGTGCAGGCATGGAAAGAGTCAAAGGGGTGTTAGTGGGAGGCAAAGATAATTAGAACACGAAAATTATTATCACCCTTGTGTCACACATTGCAAAGTTAATATGAACTAAAAGACTCAATTTATGTATAGTCATCCTGACACTTTGTGCTGTTCAGATAGGGAGAAATAATATCTGTAAAAATCAAGGTCTAGCACCTAAATGTTGACTCAAAGATGACTGTCAGAGTAAATTGCATCAATATGAGTTTGCATTTCTACTGATGTATATGAATTTAATAACAGCTGTTAAATGTTTATTTCATAACAGACAGCAATATTCTTTTCATCCACACAGTAGATCATTACACTGGAAAACTGGCAAAGCTAGTCCTTAAAAGTCAAAACATTTTGGCCTCAATGCTATTGGAAAAGACTTAATGTGAATAAGGTTATTAACTAATGGGATGAGCAACAGATGAGAGTGATGTCGTGTCTAATCAAGAACCTATCAAGCTCTGCCATAAATATACCCAATGACCTGGTCTCCACAGCTACTTGTAGTAAATTCCACAAATTCACCACCCTCCGACTAAAGAAATTTACTCACATCTCTGTTTTAAATGGACACCCTCTATCTTGAGGCTGTGCTCTCATCCTAGACTCCTCCACCATGGGAAACATCCTTTTCACATGTACTATGTCTAGGCCTTTCAACATTCGAAAAGTTTCACTGAGATCCTCCTTCAACCTTCTAAACTCTAGCGAGTACAGACCCAGAGCCATGAAATGTTCCTCATATGATAACCCTTTCATTTCCAGTATCATCCTTGTGAACCGCCTCTGGACCCTCTCCAATGCCAGCACATCTTTTCTTAGATGAGGAGCCCTAAACTGTTCACAATACTTAAGGTAAAGCCTCACCAGTGCCTTATAAAGCCTCAGCATCATATCCCTGCACTTGCGTTCTAGACCTCTTGAAATGAATGCTAACATTGTATTTTCCTTGCTCAACACCGACTCTCCCTGCAAGTTAACCTTTAGGGTGATATGCAAAAGGACCCCAAGTCCCCATGCATCTCAAATTTCTGGGTTTTTTCCCGTTTAGAAAACAGCCTACACATTTATTTCTACTACCAAAGTGCATGGCCATGCATTTTCCAACACTGTATTTCATTTGCCACTTTCTTGCCTATTCTCCTAAATTGTCAAAGTCCTTCTGCAGCCTACCTGTTTCCTCAACATTACCTGCCCCTCCACCAATCTTCGTATCATATGCAAACTTGGCAACAAAGCCATCTATTTCATCATCTAAATCATTGACAGCATAAAAAGAAATGGTCCCAACACTGACCCCTGCAGAACACCACTAGTCACTGAGAGCCAACCAGGAAAGGATCCCTTTATTCCCACTTGCTGCCTCCTACTTATCAGCCAATGCTCTAACCATGCCAGTAACTTACCTGTAATACCATGGACACTTAACTTGGTAAGCAGCCTCGTGTGGCACCTTGTCAAAGGTTATTATTTCACCAGCCTCATTTCCTAGCAGTCCTATCCACTCTAATCGCTCTTAATTTTTTTATGTACTTGAAAAAGCTTTTTCTTTCCACCTTGATATTGTTTGCTACCTTACTTACATATTTCATCTTTCCCCCCCCCCCCAATGATTCTTCTAGTTGTTCTCTGTAGGCTTTCAAAATCTTCCCAATCCTCTATCTTCTTGCTAATTTTTGCTTAGTTGTATATCCTCTCTTTTGCTTTTACATTAGCTTTGACTTCCCTTGTCAGCTACAGCTGTACTATTTTGTCATTTAGTATTGCTTCATTTTTGGAATACATCTGTTCTGCAGTTTCATTTCTCCTAGAAACACACCACTGCTGCTCTGCTATCATCACTGCCAGCATCATCTTCCAATTTACTTTGGCCAACTCCTCTCTCATACCACTGTTATTTTCTTTACCCACTGAAATACTGCTACATCGGACTTTACATTCTCCCTATCAAATTTCAAGTTGAACTCATTCATATTGTGATCACTGCCTCCTAATGGATCCTTTACCTTAAGCTCCCTAATCGCATTTGGTTCATTACATAACACTCAATCCAATATAGCTGATCCCCCTAGTAGACTCAATGACAAATTGCTCTAAAAAGCTATATTGTAGGCATTCAGCAAACTCTCTCTCGAGATCTATTACCAACCTGATTTTTCCCAATCAATCTGCATTTAAGATCTCCCTTGATTATTGTAACATTGCTCTTTCAACACATCTTTTCTATTTCCCATTGTAATTTGTGGTTCACATCCCAGCTATTGCTGGAAGGCCTGTATATAACTGCTTCAGTGTCCTTTTAACCTTGCAGTTTCGTTAACTCAACCTGCAAGGATTCAGCATCCTCCAATCCTATGTCACATCTTTCTACTGATTTGATGCTATTCTTTACCAGCAGAGCCATGCCACCCCCTCTGCCTACCTTCCTATCCCTCTGATACAATGTGTAACTTTGGATATTCAACTCCCAACTACAACCATCCCTCAGCCATGATTCAGTAATTGTGCAACAAGATCATCCACCTTATTTCTTATACTCTACACATTGAGATGTAACACTTTGAGTACTGTATTTGCTACCCATTTTGATACTGCATCCCTAATGCACTGATGCTCACCCTGCTGGCTGCAATTTTGTTCTGTCATCTGCCTGCCCCTCCTGATGGTCTGACTGCACGCTATCTTTGCTTTTTGACCATCTGTCCTACCGTGAGTCCCTTTACTCTGGTTCGCAACCCCTGCCAAATTAGTTTAAGCCCTCCCAAAAGCTTTAACAAAACTGCCCATGAGAATATTGATCCCCCTCGGGTTTTGTACAGGTCATACCTCCCCTAGAAGAGATCCCAATGAAGCCCTGCCCCCTGCACTAGCTTCTCAGCCTCACATTTATCATGTTCCTGCAGTTTGCATATCACCAGCGGCAGACTATAATCTAACACCAGAAGCATGATCGCCATCAGGAAAGGAATCCAGAAGTCCATAAGCCAGTCCTCAAGAGTGTCATAGCATGTGTCCAGGAACAGCATGTTCCAGTTCGAGTGAAGAGCATACCTGACAAACATAGTGAATCCTGGCTGATGAGAGATATTGGGGCTTTGGTCAAGAAACAGAAGGAATCATGCACTGGGTTTAGGAAGTCAGGGTTGAGACAATCCCTTGATGACTATAAAAACATTATAAATATTCTTAAAAGGGAAATCAGGAGAGCAAAGTGAGGATATGAGATGGATATGGCTGGCAAGGTTAAGGAAAATCCCAAGATGTTCTACAGCTATATTAGGTGTAAAAGGGTGGCTTGGAAGAGAGTAGGGCCTCTTAGAGATCAACATGGCTGCCTAACTTTTGAGCTACAGGAGATGGGTGAACTTTTAATGAAGTAAGGTAATGGACTCTGAAAACTACATCAAGACACACTGGTAGAAACTAAAGGAGTTGTTTCCTCAAGAAGGGAACATCTAACATCAACAATCTCAACATCAACAACCACTCAGGCCGTGCCACCCTTGACAAATTCCGATACACCTGTGGTGAAGAGTATACTGTATGGCGCATGTGATGAAGAGTATATTGACTAGATGCATCACTGGAATGCACTTCAACAGAAAATCCTACAAAAAGTAATGATTGTGGCTTAATCCAACACATGTACTGCCCTCCTAACCATTGAGCATATCTACGTGAAATGCTGTTGCAGGAAAGCAGCATCCAATACCAGAGATCCCCACTACCCAGGCCATGCTCTCTTCTCACTACTGCCTTCAGGAAGGAGGTACAGGAGCCTCAGGACCCACATCACCGGGTTCAGGAACAGTTATCACCCCTCAAACATCAGGCTCTTGAACCACAGAGTAACTACTCTTTTACTCAACCTAACTTGCCCCATCACTGAAATTTTCACACAATCCATGGACTCACATTCAAGGGCTCGTCATCTCATGCTCTTAATTTTTTTTTTAACATTTTTTTTAATTAGTTTTTCAAAACATTTTACAAATTAAAAACCCCAAATCCCAATGAGGAGCATTAATACAGTGCAAAATTAAGCATACAATAACAATATGCTACAAAGGAAGAGAATTTAACAAAAAAGCACCTAAATTAGAGACAAGTAAGCTTAGTGTCCTCCCCAAGCCCCACAACACAAGATAAAAAACAACAACTCCAGACCAACCACAACACAGTATAAAGAGTACAGGTCAGGACAGTCAAACTCCCAGACTGTGAATACACTTAGCAACAGAGAATAATAATGCCTACTACCAGAAAAAAAAGGGAGCTGAAAGCAAGGGACCGAAAAGAAGAAAAAAAAACCCTAGTCAAGAGGAAGGTTATGAAAGTACTCGATAAAAGGTCCCCAGACCTTATGGAACTTTAGATCCAAATTAAGAACTGAATAATGAATTTTTTCAAGGTCCAAGCAGGTCATAATGTCGTTAAGCCATTGCGCATGAGTGAGCGGGGCAACATCTCTCCATCTAAGGAGGATCAAGCGTCTAGCCAGGAGAGAGGCAAAGGATAGTATTCGGCATTTGGTCGGACCCAGACATAAATCTGTCTCGCCCCAAAAACCGAACAGAGCAATTAAGGGGTTTGGTTCTAGGTGCTGATTCAGAATACCCGATAATGTAGTGAAGACATCTTTCCAGAATTTCTCCAAGCTAGGACAGAGCCAGTACATATGGATGAGAGAGGCCACGCCCCTCTTGCATTTATTACAGAGCGGGCTAATGCCAGGGTAGAATCGAGATAGTTTAGATTTAGACATATGGGCTCTATGAACAATCTTAAACTGTAAAAGGCAATGGCGAGCACAAAGAGAGGTTGAGTTAACCGATTTGAGAACTGAGTCCCAGCTCTCCTCGGATAAGGAGATATTTAAATCCTGCTCCCAGGCCATTTTAATTTTATCCACAGGGGCCCATCGTAAGGCTGCTAGTTTATCTCGGATAATTGATATTAAACCTTTACCTAGTGGATTAATGGAAAGAAATAGGTCCATAGCATTTTTCGCAGGCATTTCAGGAAAGTTAGGAATTAAAGGAGCAATAAAGTGTCGTATTTGGAGATATCTAAAAAAGTGAGCGTTAGGCAGGTTGAACTTAACAGAGAACTGCTGAAAAGAAGCCAAGCGATTATCAATGAAAAGATCTTCAAAATGTCTAATGCCCTTCCTATACCAAACATGGAATGCTGAATCGTACGTAGTAGGTAAAAAAAGGTGATTATGTGCGACAGGGCTAGAAACGGAAAACCCCTGGAAACCATAGCATTTCCTAAACTGAGCCCATATATGCAAAGTGTGTCTAACAAGAGGATTAGCTATTGATCTGGGCAGACTGCTAGGGAGTGCAGAGCTAAGAAGTGCAGATATAGATAATTCTTTAGTGGAGCTCAACTCCATTGCCACCCTGTTAGGGCACTCGGGTTGGCCGTGGAAGAAAGACCAGAAGGTAGCACAACGTATATTAGCTGCCTAATAATATAAGCGAAAGTTAGGTAAAGCCATGCCCCCCTCTTTTTTAGATTTTTGGAGGTGGATTTTATTAATTCTAGAGCGCTTATTCTGCCACAGATATGACAAAATAATAGAGTCTAAGGAATCAAAAAAAGATTTAGGAATAAAAATTGGGATAGATTGAAATAAGTATAAAAATTTGGGGAGAACATACATTTTAACAACATTAATACGACCTACCAAAGACATAGATAGAGGTGACCATTGTACCAGACTCTGTTTTATAGCATATGAAAGGTTGACAAAGTTTTCACGGAAGAGATCTTTAAACTTCCTTGTGACTGTAATTCCAAGATAAGTAAATTGATTATGGACTACTTTAAAAGGGAGATCACGAAATATTAGTTCTTGTGCTTCTTTATTAATTGGGAAAAGTTCACTCTTATGTAAATTAAGTTTATAGCCAGAGATCTGGCTAAACTGGTCAAGAAGTGAAAACATTAGAGGTACGGATGTAGACGGATTTGAGAGAAAGAGTAATAAGTCATCAGCATAGAGAGAAACTTTATGCTCAACACCCCCTCTCCAAATCCCGGTCAATTCAGGACAGTTTCGAAATGCTATCGCCAGAGGTTCTATAGCCAAATCAAAGAGAAAGGGACTTAAGGGGCATCCCTGACAGGTGCCACGTTTGAGATTAAATACTTGGGATTTCTGAAAATTAGTTAAAACAGAACCAGTAGGACACAGGTACAGCAATTGGATCCAAGAGATGAAACTTTGGCCAAGGTCAAATTTTTCTAAGACTGCAAAAAGGTAGTTCCACTCTATACGATCAAATGCTTTCTCCGCATCGAGGGAAATAACACATTCAGGAGTCCCAGTTGGAGCTGAGTATAAAATATTAAATAGATGCCGAATGTTAAAAAAAAGGGAGACGGTTTTTAATAAAGCCTATTTGGTCATCAGAGATAATGGAGGGAATAACGGTTTCTAATCTATGAGCCAACACTTTAGCTAAGATCTTTACATCAACATTGAGCAGAGAGATCGGCCTGTACGAGGAACACTCTGTTGGGTCTTTGCCCTTTTTTAAAAGAAGAATAATAGATGCCTCATTGAAAGAGGGTGGCAATTTGCTGTAATTAAACGAGTCAGATAATACTGAAAGTAACTGAGGAGAAAAAAGTGAAGAGAATGATTTATAAAATTCTACAGGGAACCCATCAGGTCCAGGAGATTTCCCTGAGGACAGTGCAGAAATTGCAAAAGATATTTCTTCTGATGATATAGGCGCATTGAGTTTGGCTTTGAAATCAGATGAGAGTGAGGGGATATTCAGATTCTGTAAAAATTGATCAACAGAGATATTGTCATTCAGAGATTCAGAGGAATAAAGCCGAGAATAAAAATTTTTAAATGCGTCATTAATTTCTAAATGATCCGATGTAAAGTCTCCGTTCTCCTTCCGGATCTTTGTAATATGTTGTTTGGCTTTGGAGCGCCTCAGCTGATTGGCTAGGAATTTACCAGACTTATCCCCTTGAATGTAAAAGCGACTCTTGCTTTCGAGAAGTTGGCGTTCGACAGACAGGTTGAGTGGACAGAAGGTTAAATTAAGTATAAATTTAACACGCTTCTTGTATAATTCAGGGTTCTTAGTTTGGGCATATATTTGATCCAAATCTTTAATCTGGTTAATGAGGTCTGATCGATCTGCACGGGATCTTCTGTTGAGATTTGCTGTATAAGAGATTATTTGACCCCTCAGATATGCTTTCATGGCATCCCAGACAATCTGGGATGGCACTTCAGGTGATGTATTAGTGTTAAAATAAAAGGTTATCTGATCCTTAATAAATTTTACAAAATCATCATCCGATAATAAAGTTGAATCAAACTGCCAGTGTTTATTCCTCTGAGGGAGACCAGGAAAGTTCAGAGAGAGGGTAATTGGGGCATGGTCAGAAATCAGTATACTCTGATAGTCACAAGAATGGGCAAATGGGATAAGTTGGTTATTGAGTAAGAAATAGTCAATTCTAGTGAAGGTATGGTGAACATGTGAGAAAAAAGAATAATCTCTCTCCGTAGGATGGAGGAAACGCCATATATCAGAGATACCAAAATTAGAGAGAAACGATGGAATAGCTAAGGCAGATTTAGTAGGTGATCTGGTAACAGAGGACGATCGATCCAGTTTAGGATCCAACCAACAGTTGAAGTCACCACCCAGTATAAGAGAGTATGAGTTTAAGTCTGGTAGTGAGGAAAAAAAACATTCAAAAAAGTTAACATCATCAAAGTTGGGAGCATACAGGTTTGCTAGTGCAACTTTAGTGTTATATAGTTTACCAGAAACAATAATAAAATGGCCATTTGTATCAGATATTTTATTATGGAGTTCAAAAGGAATATTTGAGTTAATAAGAATGGAGACTCCCCTAGCTTTAGCGGCAAAGGATGAATGAAAATGCTGACCCGCCCACTTTGACAGAAGCCGGGAGTTCATGCTCTTAATTTTTAGTGCTTATTTATTTATTATTATTTCATTTTGTATTTGCACATTTGCTATATTTTGCACACTGGATGAATGGGAAGTTTCATTAAATCTATTATGGTTATTATTTTATTATGGATTAAGTATGCCTGCAAGAAAATGAAATCTCAGGGTTATGTATGGTGACATACGTACTTAGATAATAAGTTTACTTGAACTTTACACTTTTCACAAGCACCATTGGGCAGGAAGTACACAAGTGTGAAGTCCTACACCATCAGGTTCAAGGATAGCTCCTTCCTTTCAATTATTTGGTCCTTGGACCAACCGGTAAAACCCCAATCATGACAGGTTAGCAACACTATGACAATTTGAACTAAAACAGACTTCCGTTTTCTTTTTGTTCTAATTGTGTTTTCTTGGAAAAATTGTATTTAACTTAACTTATTTTATGAGCAAACATGAGGAAATCTGCAGATGCTGGAATTTCAAGCAACACACACAAAATGCCGGTGGAACGCAGCAGGCCAGGCAGCATCTATAGGGAGAAGCGCTGTCGAAGTTTCGGGCCGAGACCCTTCATCAGGACTCGTCAGGACAAGGTTCATACAGAAGGTCGAGGTGAGTATAGAGAAATAACATTAAGTTGTATGGGGAGGAAGAATGGTTGTATAATAAAATAATCAACATGTATATAGGAAATCTATGAATAAGATTACAATTCTTTCAAGGTAACTATTTTCAATTAGCACATCTTTTAATCCATCACTTAACCCTTCAGAAGATCCTAGCAATTCTGGAAAATGTTTCTCACCCTCTGCATGCCACCTTAACTGAACAGAGGAGCACTTTTAGTAATAGACCAAGACAACTGTGGTGCTCCAAAGTGCGCTATAGGAGGTCATTCTTACACTCGGCCATTATGCTCTATAATGTGTCAACCTGCAGCTGAGGAAATGATGACGCCCTCCTGTTAGACTGTTTGAGGTAATTTTTTTTCAATATTTTTCTTCCAATATTCGTATATCTGTGCACTTTATTTTAACATCGAAGCCTCTTTTTTTTAAAAAAAAACAGATTTGTTGTCCTTCTTGTGATTTATTTCACAGGACATTATACAACACACACAAAAATTCCGAAGGACCTTTGGCAGTGTCTCGGCCTGAAACATTGACTATACTTTTTTCCTTAGATGCTACCTGGCCTGCTGTGTGTTACTTAGATTTCAAGCATCTGCAGATTTTCTTTTGTTTGTGATTTACTCTGTTTTGAAGGTGTTAAACAGCAGGTGGAGTTGGATTCACATCTAATCTATTCGAAGAAGGAAGTCCAGGCCCAGATTTTTCTGTAACTATATCTACTGAAGACTACATCAGACTTCCAATAGGACTTTAAGTAATAAAGCTTGCATGATTGAAATTAAATTTAACAAATGTGTCATGAACCAACAACTTTCCACTTGTAAATTATTATTCTAATCATGGAAATAAATGTGCATCAGGAACCAGAAACTTGCCACCATCATTCCTAGGATACATTAGACTGATGCTAATGAAAACAAATACCATCAAACAACTTAAAATAACAAGCAGTCCAAGTCTTGTTTTATAAAGTCATGCCCACAAAGCCATCCCTAGGAAATGAAATACAGACAGATACCGAGAATACAATATTCCGATAAGACCATAAGACAGGAGCAGAAATAAGTCATTTCACCCATCAAGTCTGCACCACCACTCAATTATAGTTGATCTTTTTTTTACCTTCCTCAGTCCCACTCCCCGGTCTTCTAACTGTAACTTTTGATGCCATGTCCAATCAGGAACTGATCAAGCTCTGTCATAAATACACAAATGACCTGGCCTCCACAACTGACTGTGGTAACAAATTCCACAAATTCACCACAATCTGACTGAAAAAAATTTCTCCACGTCTGTTTTGAAAGGAAGCCCCTCTATCCTGAGGCTATTCTGTGCAGGCCTTTAAGCATTCAAAAGGTTTCAATGAGATCCCCCCTCCCCTCCTTCTAAATTCCAGCAAGAGCCTCATATGATAACCCTTTTAATCCCGGAATCATTCTTGTGATCCTCCACACAACCCTCTCCAATGCCAACACATCTTTTCTTGGCACAGAAATGGTACAGACTATTATCTAAATGGGGAGAAGGTTCAAGCATCAGAGGTGCAGAGGAACTTGGGAGACCTTGTGAAAAACTCTCAGAAGGTTAATTTGCAGGTTGAGTCTGTGGTAAAGAAGGCAAATACAATGTTGGCATTTATTTCAAGGGGAATAGAATATAAAAGCAAGGAGACAATGCCCTTTATAAGATACTTGTCAGGTCACACTTGGAGTATTGTCAAGTGTTTTGGGCCCCATATCTCAGAAAGGGTCTGTTGTCATTGGAGAGAGTCCAGAGGAGGTTCATAAGGATGTTTCCAGGAATGAAGGGGTCAACAAATGAGGAATGTTTGGCAGCTTTGGGCCTGTACTCACTGGAATTTAGAAGAATGTGAGGGATCTCAATGAAAGCTACTGAACGGTGAAAGGACGAGATAGGGTGGATGTGGAGAGGATGTTTCCTATGGTGGGGGGTATCCAGAACTAGCGGGCACAGCCTCAAAGTTGAGGGGCAACTCTTTATAACAGAGGTAAGAATCAATTTTTTTTAGCTACATTGTATTAAATCTGTGGAAAGCTCTGCCATAGACCAAGTCTGTGGGTATATTTAGGGCAGAAGCTGATCATTTCCTGATTGCTCAGAGATTCAAAGGATTTGGCGTGAAGGCAGGTGTATGGGGTTGAATATGATCAGGGGTCAGCCATGATGAAAGGGCAGAGCAGATTCAATGGGCTGAATGGCCTAATTCTGCTCCTGTGTCTTATGGCACATAGTACAGGTAGCAATCCAGAATTTACTACCCTGGAGGTCTTGATTCTCAGCTTTCTACCTAGCCCTATAAAGTCTTTTTTCAGGACCTCTTTTGCTTTTCCTTCCTATGTCATTGGTACCAATATGTACCAAGACATCTGGCTGTTCTCCCTCCCTCTCCAAAATGTTGTGGGCGCAATTCAACACGTCTCTGACCCTGGCACCTGGGAGGCAACACACCATCCGGGTGTTCCGTTCATGTCCACAGTATTTCCTGCCTGTTGAGTCCCCTATCACCAGTGCTCTCCTCTTCTCCCTCTTTCCCTTCTGCACCACGGATCCAAGCTCAGTGCCAGTAACCTGGTCTCCGTGCCATTCCCCTGGGAGGTCATCCCCCACAACAGTATCCAAAGTGGCATATTTATTACTGAGGGGAATGGCCACAGAGGTGCTCTGCCCTAACTGCCTATTCATATTTCCAGTTCTCCTGTCAGTCACCCAGCTACTCATCTCCTGCAACTTAGGGGTGACTAGTTCCCCGTAATTCTTCATCAATTACCTCCTCACTCTCCCGTACAAGTCAAAGGTCATCCAGCTGCTGCTGCAAATCCCTAAAACAGTCTTCAAGGAGCTGCAGCCGGATGCACTTCACACAGTTTGGATAATTAGCTTGGAGATTGTTACTGGTCCATGAACACAAGCTCTTGAGGCTGTCAGTTTTTGTAACTTTCTAACAGCACAACAGTACAATTACTTAATATGCTGAAGTTACAAATCGTGCAGCTTTGGTAGCCAGTCATCACAGCAATGTCGACCTGTACACCCAGGAATTCGGAAGATGACTATTACATTAAATGGATCATCCTCTGGTGACTCCCAGATAAAGAATGGGTAATTATCCACAGTTTATAACTAAATTAAATAATGTGTTAAAGATTGTAATGCTGCATGAGTATATTGCACAGTATTTTGATTAGTGTCTTTCATAACAAATACTCTGTAGTTATTTAGAGTGCAGTTTATTATTGTGGTAATTGTAGGCAAAAGAAACATATGCACTTAGGGACTTAAAACTTATGGAATACACTTCATTAGATACGCCTGTATAGTTGCTGGTTAATGCAAATATCTAATCAGCCAAGCAAGTAGCAGCAACTCAATGTATAAAATAATGTAGACATGGTCAAGAGGTTCATTTGTTGTTCAAATCAAACATCAGAATGGGGACAAAATGTGATCTAAATGGAATGATATTTGGTGCCAGATGGGGTGGTTTGAGTATCTCAGAAACTGCTGATGTCCTGAAATTTTCACACACAACATTCTCTACAGTTTACAGAAAATAGTGAGAAAAACAATAAACCTCTAGTGAGCGGCAGTTCTGTGGGTGAAAACACCTCGTTAATGAGAGAGGTCAGAGGAGAATAGCTGGACTGGTTCAAACTGATAGGAAGGTGACATTTACTCAATAACCACACATGACAACAGTTGCATACCAAAGAGCATCTCTAACTGCTCAACATGTCGAACCTTGAAACAACGGCAAAAGACCACACCAGATTTCACTGCTGTGCCTGATAAAGCAGTACTTAAATATTCAAAGCCAAAAAATGAAAATAAGGAGGTGCTGCAATCCACACAAGTCACATTCATGCTCAGCACAGTTTCTCAAAATGTCACCATATCTATTTTCTACCATCTATGACTGTCAATGCATTCAAATCCATTACTTGGATTTTCAGAAGCCCTTTGACAAGAAGCCACACATGATGCTGCTTAACAAGATAGGAACCCATGGTGTAACAAGAAAAATATTAGCATGGATAGAAGATTGGTTGACTGGCAGGAGACAAAGAGTCAGAATTAAGGGGGCCTATTCCAGATGGTTACCGGTAACTAGTGGTGTAATTCAGAGATTACGAAGTGGCCGCTGCGCACTGCGTCGTGGCACCATGTTTCCTTAACTGAGGCTTTATAAGGCACTGATCAGATCACACTTGGAGTATTGTGGGCCGTTTTGGACTCTTATCTAAGAAAAAATATGCTAGCATTGGAGAGGGTGAAGAGGAGGTTCATGAGAATGATTCCAGGAATGAAAGGGTTAGTGTTTGATGGCTCTGGGCATGTACTCACTGGAGTTTAGTACAATGAGGGGAATGTCATTGAAACCTATTGAATACTGAATGTGCAGAGGACGTTTCCCATAGTGGGTGAGTCTAGGACCAGAGGACACAACCTCAGAATAGAGGTATGTCCATTTAGAACAGAGATAAGGAGAATTTATTTTTGTTAGAAGGTGGTGAACCTGTGGAATTCATTGCCACGGACATCTGTTGAGGTCGTCATTAAGTACATTTAAAGTAGCAGTTAATGGGGTTAATCCATAAGGGTGTCAAAGGTTACGGGGGAAGACACAAGAATTGGTTTGAGAGGAATAATAAATCAGCTATGAATGAATGGGAGAGAAGACTCGATGGGCTGACTGGCCTCATACTGCTCCCATGTCTTATTGTCTTGTCTTATTAAAAATCCAGTTCTTCAATTTATTTATTTTCTCTCTTGCAGAATGTGCATTTGCCATAGTTATCATCCTACATCTAATTCTCTGACGCACCACTACACACACTTGGCAAAACTGTGGATTGATTTTGCCTCAAAATAGAGGATAAATAATATCATATTGTCAATCTTTCATTTTGAATTTCACAAGAAATAAAATATGAACTGGTATAATTATCGTGGCCAAATCTTACAAGTCTATTTTTATTATTCAAGAAAAGTGAAACATTCAGACAAATCTTAGTTTTCTTTTGCACAAGCACAGAATCAAATGTAGGCTTTTGCATGACCAATTCAAACAATGCTTGTCCCAAGCTGAGGGAGAGCCAAGAGAATGGACAGCACTTCGAATACTGCAGCCATTGCAAAAAGGCATTCATATAAAAGCAGTGGAGAGTATCCAGAGAAGCTATAGTGAGATTTCAAGTGTTCCCAGGATAGTGAACTAGCTGTGACAAGAAAATAAACAGTTTGGAGTTCTTAGAACAAAGGGGTCTGGAAGAAAACATAATTTACTTGTATAAAAATGTGTGGATAAAAAGGACCCGTTTCTTCAATGGAGACATCTGAACCAGGGTGATAGATTGAAACTAATTTGTTCAATTATTAAAGGAATGTGAGAAAATTTTTCCTTGAAAGGAGCTTATCTTTGCATCCTCACTGGCCACAGGAGCAGCAGCAGCGGATTAGAGGATACAAATGATATTCATTTGTTCAAGAAAGGGATTAGGGATAACAGTGGGACTAACAGACCAGTGATAGATTTTCTTACTTCAGTGATGGGAAATGATTGGAAAAAATTCTTAAGAGACTGGATTTGCAAACATTTGGGTAAGTGTAGTCCCATTAGGGATAATCAGCATGGCTTTGTGGGGGCAGGTCATGCGCCACAAGACTGATTATATTCTTTGAAGATATGTCCATAAACTATAGGAGCAGCATTAGGCCATTTGGCATACAGGTGTCCCCCAACTTTACAAAGGTAGAGCGTTCCTATGAAACCTAAACTGAAATGGCGTAAAGTGAAGAACCAGTAATTTATATGGGAAAAATTTTCTTAAAAGCGAACATCCTCTTTGTAATGCAAAAACAGGTTACTAATTTAGGTCTTTTGTAAAAGCAAAGTGGCATAAAGTGAACATTCGTAAAGCGGGGTACACCTGTATTAAGTCTACTCCACCACTTCATCATGGCTAATCCATTTTCCTTCTCAGTCTCAATCTCCTGCCTTCTCCACATATCCTCTCAGGTCCTGAGTAATCAAGAATTTATCAATGTCTGTCTTAAATATACCCAATGACATGGCCTGCACAGCTGCCTGGGACAACGAATTCCACAGATTCACTACTCTCTGGCCAAAGAAACTACTCCTCATTTCTGATCTAAATGGATGCCCTTCTATTTTGAGGCTGTGTGCTCTGGTCTTAGACTCTCCCACCATAGAAAACATTTTCTCCATATGTTACACCATTTGATAGCTTTCAATGAGGTCACCCCTCATTCTTCTAAATTCCAGTGAGTAGAAGCCAAGAGCTATCAAACTCCTTATACGACAAGTCTTTCAAATCCAGAATAATTTTCATGAACCTCCTTTGAACCCTCTCCAATGTCAGCACATCCTGACATTGGTTGAGTCAGGAAAAGAAGACAAATGCAATGTTGGCATTTATTATTTCAAGGGGAATAGAATATAAAAGCAAGGAGAAAATGCTGAGGCTTCATAAGACACAAGTCAGGCTGCACTTGGAGCTTTGTCAACAGTTTTGTGCTCCATATCTTGGAAAGGATGTGTTGACATTGGCGAGTCCAGAAGAGGTTCACAAGGATGAATTGGGGATGAAGGGGTGAACATATAAGGAGCGTTTTGTAGCTTTGGGACTGCACTCACTGGAATTTAAAAGAATGCAGGGGACATCTCATTGAAACCTATCGATTGTTAAAAGGACTATATAGAGTGGATGTCGAGAAAATATTTCCTATGGTGGAGGGCACAACATTTCAGAAAGAGAGTTAAGGAGGAGTTCTTTTTAACCAGAGAATAGTGAATCTGTGGAATGGTCTGCCACAGATTGCAGTGGAGGCTAAGTCTATGGGTATGTTTAAGGCAGAAATTGATCATTTCCTATTTGGTCAGGGCATCAAAGGATATGGCAACAAGGCAGGTATATGGGGTTGATTGGAATCGGAGATCAGTCGGGATAGAATGGCAGAGCAGACAATCGGCTGAAGGGTCTAATTCTGCTCCTAGCAGAAACATAGAAAACCTACAGCAAAATACAGGCCCTTTGGCCCACAAAGCTGTGCTGAATAAGTCCGTACCTTAGAACCACCTAGGCTTTACCCATAGCCCTCAATTTTTCTAAGCTCCACGTACCCATCCAGGAGTCTCTTAAAAGACCCAATCGTATCCGCCTCTACCACTGCCTCCGGCAGCCCATTCCACGCACTCACCACTCTGTGTAAAAACCTTAGCCCTGACATCTCCTCTGTACCTACTTCTAAGCACCTTAAAACTGTGCCCTCTCGTGATAGCCATTTCAGCCCTGGGGAAAAACCTCTAACTATCCACACGATCGATGCCTCTCATTATTTTGTACACCTCTATGAAGTCACTTCTCATCCTCTGTCGCTCCAAGGAGAAAAGGCCAAGTTCACTCAACCTATTCTCATAAGGCATGCTCCCCAATCCAGACAACAACTTTGTAAATCTCCTCTGCACCCTTTCTATGGTTTCTTCCCGTGGTGAGGCGACCAATACTGAGCACAGTACTCCAAGTGGGTCTGACCAGGGTCCTATATAGCTGCAACATTACGGGGTTGAGATTGCAAAGGGATGTAATAAAGGTAATGACATAATTGTAAGGGAGGACTTCAATATGCAAGAGGATTGGGAAAATCAGGTTGGTGTTGAATCGCAAGACAGGGAATTTGTTGAATGTCTATGAGATAGCTTTTGTCTGAGCCTACTTGGGCAAAGACTATCTTAGATTGGGTGTTGTGCAATAACCCAGATCTTATTGGAGCCAAATCTAAAGGAGCCCTTAGGAGACAGTGATCATAATATGACTAAATTCATACTGTAATTTGAGAGGGAGAAGCATAAGTCAAGTGTATCTGTATCACAATGGAATAAAGAGAATTACAGAGGCATGAGTGAAGAGCTTGCCCAGGTGGATTGGAGGAGGATACTGGCGGGGATGATGGCAGAGCAGAGATGGATGAAGTTTCTGGGAATAGTTTACAAGGTGCAGTACAGATGTGTCCCACAGAAGTTGTTCTCAAATGGTAGGGCTAGGCAACTAGGGTTGACAAGAGAAATTAAGCACTACATAAAAGCCAAGGAAAGGGCAAAACTGAGTGAGAAGTTGGATGATTGGGAAGTTTATAATTTCAACAAAAGGCAACTAAAAAAGCTATCAGCAATGCACACAAAATGCTGGAGGAACTCAGCAGGCCAGGCAGCATCAATGGCTAAAAGTACAGTGTTTTGGGCCGAGATCCTTTTGCAGGACTGGAGGAAAAAGGTTTCTATAAAAGGAAATCTTGCCTGACATGTTTCCCCCAGTCTTGCCAAAAGCTCTTGGCCCGAAACATTGACTGTACTTTTTTCCATAGATGCTGCCTAGCCTGCTGAGTTCCTCCAGTAGTTTGTGTGCATTGCTTGGATTTCCAGCATCTGCAGATTTTCTCTTGTTTGTAAAATTGCTATTGTTACGTACCCCATAACTGGGTCACTTACCAGCAAAGATAGAGAGGTCCGATTGAAGTCTGATGGTACTATTTTTAACAGTATTTATTGATAGAAATACACAAAAATAATATCAATGCAAACACACAGATAATATACGTCGTCAATACTAAATCTAAAAGCGCGGGTATAATAATAATCAATAAGAAATAAGCTGTATCGTTGTCTAGGGGATAATGAATTGTCCGATGGAAATATATATTTCGTTCAGTTCATACAGGCTGCAGCCGTTGGGGACCCTGTGTGGCAATTGTTGGAGAGAGAGAGAGAGAGAGACGGGTTAAAACTTGCCCATTCTGTTTATGATGTCAATCCTTCGAGAGTCGTTGAGAGTTGAGTTCCCCGTTGTTAGCTAAAAACCGTTTTTCCGTGGCAAAGGTCACCGATTCCGGGCAAATGGAAGCGGATGCACGTGGCCTTCCACCGGCTTTCGCTATTATGGGATCACTAGCGTTTCTTCTGGTGCGTCTGAGGGGCTGTTCCCACAGACCCTCTTTTTATCCTGACTCACAGGGTCTCAGGTGTCAATCAGGTTGGGGATGATGCAATCCCTCCACCAACCTCCCCCTCAGTTCATTGCCTGGGGCTTTGATTGCATCGTACAGGATGCAATACACAAGTCCGTCTCCAAGAGACAATAGCCGGTATCAATGGGTCCGCCTTTCGGAGGCCAGGACACATTCTAACCCTTTTGTGGATTCTGCATGTCTTTCTCTCATTTCCTGTGTCTCCTGAATTAACTCAATAGTGATCTTGCGATTCTCACAAAGGAGGGGGCTACCCCCGCACCCTTCGGCCCCTCAGAGCTGTGGTACATTCATAACACTATAAGGGAAAAGATGAAAAATGAGGGCAAACTAGCCAATAATATAAAACAGGATTTCAAAAGTTTTTTTCCCGTTATATGACGAGTAAAAGGGAGGTGAGAGTTGATATTGGACTATTGGAAAATGATGCTGGTGATATAGTAATGGAATAGCAGATGAACTTAATGGTACTTTGCATCATTCTTCACTGTGTAAGACACTAGCAATGTGCCAGAGGTCAGTGAGTGTCAGGGAGCAGGAGTGAGTGCAATTGCTATTACAAAGGAAAACGTGCTAGGCAAGCTGAAAGGGTTTAAGGTGGTTAAGTCACCTGGACCAGATGGACTACATTCCAGAGTCCTGAGAGAGGTTGCTGAAGAGATAACGGATGCATTGGTCATGATCTTTCAAGAATCATTTGATCCTGGCATGGTCCCTGAGGACTGGAAGATTGCAAATGTCACTCCACTCTTTAAGACAGAAGGAAGGCAAAAGAAAGGAAATTATCGACCAGTTAGCCTAACCTCAGAGGTTGGGAAAGTGTTGGAGTCTATTATTAAGGATGAGGTTTCGAGGTATTTGGAGACTAATGATAAAATAAGTCAAAGTCAGCATAGTTTCAGTAAAAGAAAATCTTGCCCGACAAATCTGGTTGAATTCTTCGTGGAAGTAACAAGCAGAATGGACAAAGGAGAGGCAGTGAATGTCATTTACTTGGATTTTCAGAAGGCATTTGATAAGGTGCCACTCATGAGATTGCTTAACAAGATAAAATCCTATGGCCTTACAGGAAAGATACTGGCAGAAATAGAGGACTGCTACTTTTCACATTGTTTATCAATGAATTGGATAATGGACTTGATGGCTTTGAGGCAAAGTTTGCGGATGATGTGAAGATAGGTGGAGAGGTAGGTAGTGCTGAGGAAGCAATGCAGTTGCAGCAGGACTTAGACAAATTGGAAGAACCATAGAACCTTAGAACACTACAGCACAGTACAGACCCTTCAGCCCTCCATGTTGTGCCGACCCATATAATCCTTAAAAAAAAGTACTAAACCCACACTATCCCATAACCCTCTATTTTTCTTTCATCCATGTGCCTGTCCAAGAGGCTCTTAAATACCCTTAATGTTTTAGCCTCCAGCACCGTCCCTGGCAAGTCATTCTAGGCACTCACAACCCTCTGTGTAAAAAACTTACCCCTGATATCTCCCCTAAACTTCTCTCCCTTAATTTTGTACATATGCCCTCTGGTGTTTGCTATGGGGCCCTGGGAAACAGGTACTGACTATCCACCCTATCTATGCCTCTCATAATCTTGTAGACCTCTATCAATTCCCCTCTCATTCTTCTACGCTCCAAAGAGAAAAGTCCCTCAAGAATGGACAAAAAAAGTGGCAGATGGAACACTGTGTTGGGAAATGTATGATAATGCATTTTGGTAAAAGGAACAACAAGCAGACTGTTATCTAAATGCAGAAAAGGTTCAAACATCAACAATGCAGAGGGTCTTAGGAGTTCTTGTGAAAAGACTCCCAAATGGTTAACTTGCAGGTTGAGTCTCTGGTAAAGAAGACAAATGCAATGTTGGCATTTATTTCGAAGAGAATAGAACATAAAAGCACAGAGATAATACTGAGTCTTTATAAGACATTAGTCAGGCCACATTTGGAGTATAGTCAACAGTTTTTAGCCCCGTACCTCAGAAAGGATGTGTTGTCTGACGTGAGTCCAGAGGAGGTTCACGAGGATGATTCAAGGAATGAAAGGGTTAACATATATGAGGCGCATTTGGCAACTCTGGGCCTGTACTCATTGGAATTTAGAATGCAGAGGGATCTCATTGAAATCTACTGAATTTTGAAAGGACGAGATAGGGTGGATGTGTAGAGGATGTTTCCTATGGTAAGGGTATCCAGAACTAGAGGGCACAGCCTCAATACTGAGGAGTGACCATTGAGAATGGAGGTATGGAGACATTTTTTTAGCCAAATAGCAGTGAATCTGTGGAATGCTCTGCTACAGACTCCAGTGGAGGCCAAGTCCATGGGTACCTTTAAGGCAGAAGCCGATCATTTCCTGATCATTCAAGGCATCAAAGGACATGGTGAGAAGGCAGATGCTTGGGGTTGAGTGGGATCTGGGATTACCCATGATGGAATGGTGGAGCAGACTCGATGGGCTGAATGGCCTAATTCTGCTCCTGTCTTAAGGTCTTTATAAGACTAGTAAGACGAGTATCTTCTGGTCCTTTCTTAAATAAAGGGCCTAATAGTGCTTGCAATACTCCAATTGAGGCCTCATCAGTGCTTTATAAAGCCTCAACATTACATCTTTGCTTTTATATTCTGGTCCTCTTGAAATGATTGCTAACATTGCAATTGTCTTCCTCAACACTGACTCAACCTGCAAAGTAACCTGCATGAGGACTCCCAAGTCCCTTTGCACCTCAGATTTGTGAATTCTCTCTAAATTTAGAAAATAATCTACTTTTTTTCTCTACATGACATTTCCCGACACTGCATTCCATCTGCCACTTCTTTGCCCATTCTACTAATTTGTTAAGTCCTCTACTTCCTCAAAACTACTTGTCCCTCTATTATCTGCAAACTTGGCCACAAAGCCATTAATTTTGTCATCTAAGTCAATGACAAAACACATTGATGTAGGAAGACCAGTGGATGTAGTGTATATGGATTTTAGTAAGGTGTTTGATAAGGTTGGCTCAATCAGAAAGTCAGGAGACATGGAATCCAGGGAACCTTGGCTATGTGGACTCAAAATTAGACTTCCCATGGAAGGCAGTGTGATTGTAGATACAGCATGTTCTGCCTGAAGGTCAGTGACCAGTGGTGATGTACAGGTACCTCTTCTGAGACCCCTGCTCTTGATTATTTTTAGACATTACTTGGACTAGGAAGGGTAGGGTTAGTATGTTTGCAGATGACACAAATGTTGGTGAGTGTTATGGATAGTGTAGAAGGTTGTTGAGGACACTGATACAATGCAGAGCTGGGCTTAGCAGTGGCAGATGGAGTTCAACAAGGAAAAGTGTGAAGTGATACACTCTGGAATTTGAAGGCAGAATTAACAGGGTTAATGGAAAAATTGTTATCAGTGTGGAGGAACAGAGGGAACTTGGGGTCTATATCCATTGGTCCCTCGAAGTTGCTGTGCAGATTGATAGGGTTGTTAAGAAGGCATATGTTGTGTTGTCCTTCTGGGATTGGGTTCAAGACACAAGGTAATGTTGCAGCTCTATAAAACCCTGGTCAGACTACACTTGGAATATTGTGTTCAATTCTGGTTGCTTCATTATAGGAAGGACATGGATGTGAAGCAGGATGACAGGAATCTTGATAGAGATGTTCAAGATGATAAAAGGTATAGATAAAGTAGACAAAGAGAAACATTTTTCCAGGCAGAAATTTTAAGGTGATTGAAAGAAAGTGTAGGCAGAATGTCAGAGTAAGTTTTTTTTAAAAAACAGAGTGGTGGTATGTGGATCACGCCATCAGGGGTGGTGGTAGAGGCAGATACATTAGGGACATTTAAGAGATTTAGCACATGGATAATAGAGAAATAGGGCTATTTGGGAGGAAAGGGTTAGATTGATTTCAGTGTAAGTCAAAAGTTGGCATGTTCTTTGAGAGATGTGGATCAATCCATTCATATAGGCAGAAAACCTTATTACACTTAAAGAGAACTTGTAATGCCCCAACTTAGAAAGCAAGTGTTCAGAGGTGGAGTAGGGTCAGATAACTGTCAGCTTGTTTGAGCATATTGAGACAAATAGTCCACACCAGCTTAACGTTCTGCATTTTCACCAGCAGAACATTTTTGGCATTGGTACTTGCAAAAGAGACCAACTCTCTTTTCTCTATTTATTACAGTCAGTAAACAGATGGAACATTTGTGATTATAGATATGCAAGGTCAGTCATGATTTTATGGAAAGGCTGAAAACATTTGAGGGGTATACACAATAATGCTACAGTTCTGTGTGTTATTCATATTCCTCAGAGTTCCATTTCCTTAAACCAGAAGAGGGTGGCTCCCAGCTATTATTTAGCCTATTCCAAGAAAAGCTAGACATGAGAACACAAAAAAAAGATCTGAGCTGGTTCAGTAGCAGCAATAAAAGCGTGGGTGGTGAACCTTCTACATATTCCCACGCCAATAGTGACCCAAATTCATAACATTTGTAAATCAAGGGAGCCAAGGTCTCGTTATATGCATAAAAATTAATACCACTTCAACTGCCAACCTATTAAATCATCTTGCATGGGAGAAGTTTCATTTATTCTGACAATCAATTTGGTGAATGTTATAAAATGAGCAGTAATGACATTTCTCAAGTATTGACTTGGCCATTTTTCTTGACTCTACTCTATACAGAAGGGCAGGGATCTCTCCGGTCTGCAGATGAGTTCAGTGCCAGCTTTGAACTCTTGAACTACAAACATTGGTTCTTCAGTGTGCTAAAGTTTGTGTGTCAGAGATTGCTGTTACTGCAATGTCTTGTGGAGATAAGAATTCCAAGAAAAAGGAAGTGATCGACACATTCCAGGGTCTTGACATAAATATTGATCACCAGGAGAGAGGGTGTGTGGATGGAGCCATTTAGTAGTGTTTTTCCAATGCATGGTGCACAATTTGCATCCATTAGTGAAGCAGTCATTAATGACTCCGAGACTGAAAAATCATTTTACATTAGCACTCTTGGCTGATAATTAGTTGTGTGCTCATATCTCATGCTAGCCATTTGAGTATCAGTAGCAAGATAGCTAAGTGAAGGTCATCAACTCAACACGTTATCCATACTTCTCTCTCCATAGATCACTTCTGATTTACTGGGTATTTCCATCATTTTCTGTTTTGATTTTGCCTCTTCCTAATACCATGTTTCAGTGTGAGCCTCACTGTTATGTTTGCAAACAGATAAACAGACTTTTGCTTCAATGTTTAAAATAGGCTGTGATCTTGAGCAATCTTCCTAAAAGGCCATGAAACACTGCACTGCTTAAACTGCTATTTATACATCTATTTTTCGTCAATGGGCATTGCTGACAAGACATGCATTCCTATCCATTCTCAAATGCAGTGGAGAAAAGAGCTAACTTTTGAATCATTATGGATATCTTGAAGGTATTCCTACAATACTGCTGGGCAGGAAATTCCAGGATTTAAATTTAATGACAACAAAATAGCAAGAAATTTTCAAGTCAAGATGAGTTGTGGCTAAGAGTGGGGTGACCTACATTCCATGCACATGCTGATCATATCCTTCTCTGAAGTGGGGCTTACAGTTTGTAGGTGCCTTTGTCCACCATGTCCAAGCGGAAAAGAGTGAATTTTGTGTGATAAATGAGCTCCTCACTTTCCAAGCCCAATCAGTATGAAGTGGCAATCAGCAATCAGCACCAGCACAGCAGCAACACAAGGCTATGTGGTTAGCTACCCTGCCCTATTTGCAAATACCTAGGACTATATGGCTGAGTACATTTATAAAAACATTAAAAAACCTACAGCACAATACAGGCCTTTTGGCCCACAAAGCTGAGCTGAACACGTTCCTACCTTAGAAATTACTAGGCTTACCTGCAGTCCTCTAATTCGTTTAAGCTCCATGTACCTATCCAAAAGTCTCTTAAAAGACCCTATTGTATCCGTCTCCACCACCATTGCTGGCAGCCCATTCCATGCACTCACCACTCTCTGAGTAAAAAACTTACCCTTAACATCTCCTCTGTACCTACTCCCCAGCACCTTAAACCTGTGTCCTCTTGTGGCAACCATTTCAGCCCTGGGAAAAAGCCTCTGACTATCCACATGATCAGTGTCTCTCATCATCTTATACACCTCTATCAAGTCAACTCTCATTCCCTGTCGCTCCAAGGGGAAAAGGCTGAGTTCTCTCAACCTATTCGCATAAGGCACGCTCCCCAATCCAGGCAACATCTTTGTAAATCTCCTCTGCACCCTTTCTATGGTTTCCACATCCTTCCTGTAGTGAGGCGACCAGAACTGAGCACAGTACTCCAAGTGAGGTCTGACCAAGATCCTATATAACTGCAACATTACCTCTCAGCTCTTAAATTCAATTCCACGATTGATGAAGGCTAATACACTGTATGCCTTCTTAACCATAGAGTCAACCTGCGCAACTGCTTTGAGCGTCCTATGGACTTAGACCCCAAGATCCCTCTGATCCTCCACACTGCCTAGAGTCTTACCATTAATACTATATTCTGCCATCATATTTGACCTACCAAAATAAACCACTTCACATTTATCTGGGTTAATCTCCATCTCAACACCATATATAAGTTTGCTGATGACACCACAGTTTTAGCTAAAGCAAAGGTGGTGAAGAATTGGCAGATAGGAGGGAGATTAAAAATCAGTTTAGTGATGCCACAGCAAAACCTCTTCCTCATCACCAGCAAAGCCAAAGAGATGATTATTGGCTGAGGTTTGCATAGATTTGGCATGTCACCTAAAACTCTGACAGACATCTATAGATGCACAGTGGAGAGTATCCAAACTTGGTGAAATGCAAGCCTGGTATGTAAACACCAATTCTCAATAATGCAGAAGTCTATAGAGAATAGATACAGTCCAGGCCATCACAGGAAAACCCAGCCCAGCACTAAGCACATTTACATGCTATGCTACCACAAGAAAGCAAAATCCATCAAGGACCATCACCATCCAGGCCATGCTCTCTTATCGCGACTATCATCTGGCAGAAGATACAAAAGCCTTAGGTCACATACCACCACATTTAGTAACAACCATCAGCTGCCTGAACTAGTGTAGATAATTTCACTCATCACAACTTTGACCAATTCCACAACCAACAGACTCACTTTCAAGTATTTACAACTCACGTTCTCAGTACTATTTATTTGTTTGCACAATTTATTTTATTTTGCACAATGGTTGTTTGTGTTTATTTATGTACAGTTATTATATTCCTTTATTTTCCTATAAATGCCTGCAAGAAAATGAATCTCAAGGTAGTATAGAGTAACATGTATGCACTTTAATAATAAATTTCCTTCAGCTTTTAAGTGTCACTTCTGGATGGCATTCAGGTTCTTAAGTTTTTGAATTCAAGGGGAATATTGCCCCATACTTCTTACTTTTTCCAGACTTCACCACCTCAAAGCATCAAGAGGTGAACTGCATGTGCAAGATGGTGCTCGAAGCCATAAGGTTTGTGTGGCCGGTCAAATGAGACCATAAGATGTAGGGAGCAGAATTAGAGCATCCACTCCACTCTGTCATTCCATCATGGCTGATCTTGGATCCCACTCAACCCCATACACCTTCCCCCTCGCCATATCCTTTGATCCCCTGACCGATCAGGAAACTTATCAATTTCTGCCTTAAATAGATAGATAGATAGATAGATAGATAGATAGATACTTTATTCATCCCCATGGGGAAATCCATGGGGAATACCCACGACTTGGCCTCCATCACAGTCTGTGGCAGGGATTTACTATTCTCTGGCTAAAAAGATTCCTCCTCACTTCTGTTCTAAAAGGTTGCCCCTCAATTTTGAGGCTGTGCCCTCTAGTTCTGTATAACCTCCCATCAGAGGAAACATCCTGTCCACATTCACCCTCTCTAGTCCTTTCAACATTTGGTATGTTTCAATGAGATTTCCGCCTGCACTGTTCTAAATTCCAGGGAGTACAGGCCCAAAGCTGCCAAATGCTCCTCATATGTTAACCCCTTCATTCCTAGAATCATCCTTGTGACCCTCCTTTGGACTCTGTCCAATGACAACATATCCTTTCTGAGATATGGGACCCAATCTGTTGACAATACTCCAGGAGCAGTCTGACTAGTGTCAGCATTATCTCAAGCAACACACACAAAATGCTGATGGAACGCAGCAGGCCAGGCAGCAGGTCTAACAGTTAGTCCTGACAAAGGGTCTCGGCCCGAAACGTCGACTGTACTTCTTCCTATAGATGCTGCCTGGCCTGCTGCGTTCCACCAGCATTTTGTGTGTGTTGCTTGAACTTCCAGCATCTGCAGATTTCCTCATCTCAGCATCATCTCCTTGTTTTTATATCCTATTCCTCTTGAAATAAATGCCAACATTGCATTTCCCTTCTTTACCACAGACTCAACTTGTAAATTAACCTACTGGGAGTCTTGCACAAAGACTCTTAAGTCCCTCTGCACCTCTGATGTTTGAACCTGCTCCCCGTTTAGATAACTGTCTGCACCCAATGTTTTTTTTACCAGAATGAATTATCATATATCTCCCAACACTGTATTCCATCTGCCACTTTTTTACCCATTCTTCCAATATGTCTAAGTCCTGCTGCAATCACATTGCTTCCTTGGCACAATCTACCCCTCCACCTATCTTCGTATCATCTGCAAACTTTGCCATAAAACCATCAATTCCATTGTCTAAATCACTGACAAACAGTTTGAAAAGCAGCGGTCCCAATGCTGACCCTGAGGAGCACCACTAGTCACTGGCAGCCAACCAGAAAAAGCCCCTTTTATTCCCACTCACTGCCTCCTGCCTGTCAGGCATTCTGCTATCCATGTCAGTATCTTTCGTGTAATGCCATAGGATTTTATCTTGTTAAGCAGCCTCATGTATGGTACCTTATCAAATGCCTTCTGAAAATCCAAGTAAATGACATCCAGTGCCCCTATTCTCTCAAAAGTTAACTGAGAGAAAAAAAGAAATAAAAAATACGGAATAAGGAATTAACTTATCTACTTACCTTGCCTTGGCTTTTTCTCACCGAAGCTCTGTTGAACCAAAGCCTTACTACTCTGACTCACACTACTCTCACAATGACCGCTCCGCTAAGTGGTACCTCTCTATTATAGAACGCTTCTGTTGCGTCTGCACAGTACTCCAATCAATGACAAATGAAGCTTATCTAGATTTTACTCAGTCAAAAGAAGGACTGTTTACTTTGAGGAATTTCTAATGAAACTGAAAATTGTTTAATCAGCAGAAAACATTTTCAACCCTGAGCTTGTGATGAAGCAGCTGAAAATGACTTGGCTTTTGACACACCCCTGAGGATCTAATGCAGAAGTGCCCTTGGGCAGAAATGTTTGATCTACAACCACATGGTATTCATCTGCTTACCAATACAAGTTATGAGTAAAGGGAAGTTTTGACATCTGCACTGTAAAGCTTGCATACCCATTTGAAAGTTTCTATTATCTTCAGCAGTTTAACATTTGTAAGCATGTAAACCACACTGGACAATTGAAAAGACCAGATCTCAAGCTCTTTATAAGATCTGACTTTCAAGATGCTTCATATTGCTATATTAGCATACTATATTTGAAAATCAACAGCGAAGGAATAACATTAACAAAATCATTTTGAGAGCACTATTCCTGGTCTTGTTTCATTTGTAAGAGCACGGAAGTAATGACACTATCAACTAAATTACACTATTTTGCAAAGTGAAACTAGTACTTGTATCAGAACAGAAAAAATAACAAATTAATAAATGAACTCAGCCAGTCATCTATGGAGGCAGAGGAACTACTGATGTTTCGAGTTGAGATCGTACACTACTGCTGTGGTTGAAATATGAAACCAGCTTCCACGTTCCCCCGATGAAAATTCTATGGTAGAGCAACTTTCAAAAGTAATGACATGCAAGCCATTCTCACGCTGCAGATGAACAATTTGGTTCTGTTACTTGATGAGAAAAATTCATTTTACACTAACATGTTAACTTGTTTTTTTCTCTCCACTTTATGCTAAATAGTATTTTAGAAATGCATCCTGAGCACAACTACCATCATTCCACAAACATAGAAGTTCTATGTTTGAAGACAGTATCATGAAATTGTGGAAACAGAGAGCACAGGAACAGGCCCTTCATCCCACTAAGTCAATGCATCATGTACCAATCCATACTAATCCTATTTAACTGATTGCATGTCCAGATACATTTTTAGTGCTGTGAGAGTACCTGTCCCTGCCAACTACTCAGGCAGTATATTCCAGATACCAACATCCTTTGGAATGGGTAAAGGTCCTCTTCATATTCAATCTAAATCTATCTCTACTATCTGCAACAGGGAATAATTTCTTACCATCTACACCATGCACCTCATATTGTATATTTCCATTAGGTCTCCAACCAGCCACATTCATTCCATGGAAAACAAACTAATTTACCTAGTCTCTTTTTATAACTGAAATACTTCAATGGAATTGGTTTAAAATCATAAACAAAAGAAAGTCTGCAGATGCTGGAACTCCAGAGTAACACACACACACAAACTACTGGAGGAACTCAGCAGGCCAGGCAACATATATGGAAATGAATAAACAGTCAACATTACAGGCAGAGACTCTTATTCAGGACTGGAGAGGAAGGGGGAAGACACCAGAATTAAAGAGGGGAGAGGGGAAGGATGCTAGCTGGAAGGTGATAGGTGGGTGGGAAAGGTGAAGGGCTAAAGATGGAATCAATAACAAAATACAGAATAAAGTGCAACAGCTACAGAGAAAGTGCAGTGCAGGTTGACAATAACATGCCAGAACATAACGAGGTCAATATAACAGGCAACAAACATCCAGATGATTCATCTCTGCACCATGATCAATGGCTTCTTTTAGTGTAATAATCAAAACAACAGTATACTAGCTGTGCCCAAGCCAATGTTTTATTAAATTGGACGATTACCTCTCTGCTCCTACATTCTATGCCTTGACTAATGAAGGCAAGTATCTCATATGCCTTCTTTACTACCTTACCAACCTGTGATGGGACTTGTGCATTGAACTCCCTCTGTTCCACAATAATCTTCAACACTGCAGCATTCGATGTGCATGTCCTAACTTTGTAAGTCTTCCCAAATGCATCACTTTACACTTAAATTCCATCTGCCACTGATCTGACAATTTTACCAACAGATCACTATCTGCATCAATTTTAATGCAATTTACAAACTTGGCAATCATTTCTTCTACATCCATATCCAGGTCATTGATGAATGGAATGAACAATAAAGGTCCTGGCATTGACAGCTGTGGTACCCTATTGATCACAGGCCTCCCATCACAAACATACCTTCCAACATCACATTCGACATTTGCCTGCCAAGCTAATTATGGATCCAACTTGCCAACTTCCCCAGAGCTTTAATCTTTTGGACCGTTTGCAGGAAGAATATAATGGCTCAGGAGGAATTAGTATTAAAACTTGATGCCTCATGATCAAAGAATCCTTAAGGTTATTACACTGGGGGATGGGGGGGGGTGCTAGTAAGGAGAAGCTCCCACTGCCTATTAAATGCTCCCAGTGACATGCGTCTCAAAAGGCCACGTTCAGCACCTGGCCTTCATGTGTGGCTTAGCTACTAAGACTGAAAGAACAGTTTCTAATGATGGGAGAAGGAGGAAATGTGGGTTACTGGCCCCTCAGGAAGATGGAGCTCATCCAGATGGACAACTCTGATCTCAAACCTCCACTGCCTTGTGGCTATACCCACTCACAGGGATCTCTTTGTAAGTAAACCCTGAGAAAAAAATCCAGAGCTGGAATCCCTAAGGCAATCCTGCATTGAGTTCAATGCTGACTGGCAATTCCATTGGTGCCAAACTGTTATCAGTCTCTGCCATTCCTTTGGATTCATCAGCTGCATTGACAGCATGGTGCATGGGCAACAGCTTGATCTCCATACCGTACTGCCATGGCTTGCACACAACATTGTATCCCAAGCTAGGACACAACGTCCAAGGTTGACACCAACCAACAGAAAACCTCAAGATGATTGATGCAGACTTTTTAAGTCCTTTGTCACTCTTGTGAACCTCCACTGAACCCTCTTCAATGCCACTGCATCTTTTCTTAAATATACGGCCCAAAACTGCTCACAATATTCTACGCGAGGCCTCACCGGTGCTTTGGAAGCTTGCAACATTACATCCTTGCTTTTCTATTCCAGTCCTCTCAAAATGAAAAGTTAACATCACACTTGCCTTCCTCACCACAGACCCAACCTGGAAATTAACCTTTACGGAATCCTGCACGAGGACTCCCAAGTCCCTTTGCAACTCAGATTTTTGAATTTCCTGTGCATTTAGAAAATAGTCTATCCTTTTATATTTTTCTACTGTTACAAACCTCGTAACTGGGTCACTTACCAGCAAAGATAGAGAGGTCCGTTGAAGTCTGATGGTACTATCTTTAACAGTATTTATTGGTAAAAATACACAAAAATAATATCAATGCAAACATACAGATAATATAAGTTGTCAATACTAAATCTAAAAGTGCAGGTATAATAATAATCAATAAGAAATAGCTCTATCATTGTCTAGGGGATAATGTATTGTCCAATGGAAATATAAAAGTCACTCAGTTCATGCAGTTCATACAGGCTTCAGCCTTTGGGGACCGCTGGGTTTTCAATTGTTGGAGAGAGAGAGAGAGAGAGAGGTTTTGAGAATATAAACTTGCCAGCTTTCCTTTATCCGCTCTTGATCCGTATTCGTCCTTTAGCGAGGCCGTTCCATGGAGGACTTGTCATCCGGGCAAGGTGGAGACACAAGCCTCCACCGGTCTCATACGTTTCTCCTGGTGTGTCTTCTTCTTTAGCTAAGCCGTTCTTCCGTGGTAAGGCCCCAATTCCCAGGCAAGGGAAAAGGACGCACGCGAGCCCTCCACCGGCTGTCGCTATTAAACGCTGTGATGGGATTTCTAGCGTTTCTCCTGGTGCGTCTAAAGGGGTTGTTCCCCAGACCCTCTTTTATCCTTACTCACGGGGTCTCAGATGTCTATTTGCCAATGTGATTTCATGGAGTCTTTATGCCCTCCTACTGCCTTTCTCAAACTTTTCCCATTATTCACTCAATAACATTTCTATATCTCTAAGACAGTGGCACGCTCAGATGCAGCAGCTTCTATGGGGTCCACCAAAGTGTCATAAAATACATTTTATAAAATACAATGAGACCACAAGACCCTGCTGCACATTAAGAATCCCCATCATGAGTTGCTCGTTGGTGGAGAAACTGAAGGAGATGTGCATCATGCTGCTGCCTCCATCAGAGAGGCATCCATCGGAGGAGGAGTCACTCAAAGGCAGTGTGCAGTCTACAGCCAACGATCATCTTAGTCATTTCTTTTGATGGCAAGATCTTGTTCGACATTGTTAATGTGTAATGCTGCAACCCAATTCTCTGCTTTATTGGTGGACGGCAGAAGAAGACGGCGGTTGAGCTGCATAGTGTCGATCATAGCAGGACTAGGCCTCATGCTGAGAACCACCTGTTTACAACTACCCTGCAGAGACCTAGAGTCAGTGCACTCCACCACAGGGGGTGCGGCGCAGCACGGCATCCAAGCTGGAGTTGGTGCTGCCCCCAGTATTCACTCGGCAGAAGACAAGTTGTATTGTGTTTGACTGCAGACGGCTGCAACATTCATGGACCATGGTCTCAGGGTCTTGGGCCATTCTTTTTGTGTGTGCTATATGTAGCTTATGTTGTGTATAACTGTTGGTATTGTGCTTTGCACCTTGGTCCCGAATAACACTGTTTTGTTTGGCTCTATACATAGGTACACATGCATGGTTGAATGACAATTAAACTTGAAGTAACATTTGGGACAACATGTTCTAATAAGGAGGAAGTACAAGAGTGACAAGTAAAGGACAGTGGATAATGAGACAGGTTATGAATTTAGTCAAAAAGAGCAAGGAAGCATAAAGTTTCAGAAGGTAAGTATCAGAACAGGCCCTTGAGGAACACAAGGGTAACTGGAAAGAACTCGCAGGGGATAAGGAAGGCCAAAAGAAGCCATGAAATGTCCTTGATAAGAGGCATTAGAGAATCCCAAGGCACTTTATACTTAATCATAGAGCACCATAACACATCAGTCTATCCAATCCATGTTGAACTGTGGTTCTGCCTGGTCCCATCTACCCACAACGGGACCATTGCACTTTATGCCCCTCATCCATGCATCCCTTAAATGGTGCAACTGAACCACATTTAACAATTCTGCTAGCAGCTCGTTCCACACTTACACTATCCTCTAAATGAAGATTCCCTTCACACTCCCCCTTAAATATTTCACATTTTCAGCCTAAACCTATGACCTCTAGCTCTAGTCCCACCCAACCTCAAGAGAAAAAGCCTGCATGAATTTACCATATTCGTACCCCTCATAATTTTGCACATCTCTGTAAGAACTCCCCTCATTCTCCAACACTACAGTGAATAAATGCCTGACTAGAACTCAGGTCCTCAAGTCCTAGCAACATATTTGTAAACTTTCTGCCCCCTTTCAATCTTATTGATACCTTTTCCCATAGGCAGGTGACCAGAATTGCACACAATACTCCAATACAGCCTCAACACCTTATACAACTTCAAATAGAATGTCCCAAGTTCTGTACTCAATGTATTTAATGAAAAAATATGAGGATAACTGGATAACTTGGGACAAATCTAGGATTAGGGAGAAAATCTATACTTGAAGTCAAAGGATGCGTGGAAGGTACTAAATCAATACTTTGCATCAGTAGTCACCAAGCAGAAGAACGTGGGGGATCGCGAGATCAGAATAAAGCATGCAAAGAGCTGTTATTTGTAGTCTCAAAGGCTGAGAGAAGACAAATTATGAGGGGCATAGATAGGGTAAATAGCGAAGTATTGCAGAACATTAATTTAAGGCGAAGCAAGAAAGTTTAAATGATTTGTGCAAGGCAAGTTTTTTTTAAATCTATAAATAGAGAGTGGTACAGGCCTGGAACAGATAGTGGGATTTAAGAGGCTGTTAGACACACAGATGTGCAGAGAATGGGCATATAGGGGTCATTAACAGGTTACAGAAATTTTGTTTAATTCAGCACCGTGTTCACCACAGACATTGTGGGCCAAATAACCTGTTCCTATGCTGTCCTATTCTATAGGTTCCCTTCCTTTTTCAGATCAAGCTTTCTAGATAAAGAACAACCTTGAGTATACCATATTTTTGTCTCTTAATACTTACAGTGGGCTACTGACTCTGAACTCTTACTACCTCACTTATAAACATCTCCCACATTTTAGGTGTTGTTTTCCCACCTTCCAGCCACTCCTAATCTACCTCTCCCCAGCCTTGTTTTATGCTACTGAAATCTACCTCTCCCCAGCTTAAGGCTTGAATTTGATGACCACCTTTATCTTTTTGCCATGACTACCTTGAAGCCTAAAGAAACCATGGACACTGTTCCTTAGAAACTTCTATCACTTGTTTACTGGAGGATTATTGTAGAAATGTTGCAAAGGAGATGGAATAAAAACTGCACCAGTATATTTGCACTAAATTGAGAAGGCATTAGCATGGACTATTTCTAAGGGAATTAAAGTTTGTTTATATATCTGTTACATGCAAACCAGACTATTTATAAAAGGATTAACTGAAGAGGGGCAAAGTGACCTAGATTAATTCAATTTATTATAGTCTGGACCACCTCCAGGTTACCAAACTCCAATGCAGAAACAAAGACAGCATCGAGACAAGAACCAAGCGCACAATAAATTTTGCCAGGGGAACAGATCTGTATCCAGACCGACCCTGCCCACTTGCTGTTTTATTATTGGCACTGGAACAACTTTTAATAAGTTAAAACCATATTCATCACAGAAACTCCATTACAATAGACTTTGTTTAATATACAAATCAATAGAATCAGATTTATTCTCATTGCCCTATATGACACGAAATTTGTTTCAGTGCAAAGACACAAAATTGCTCTCAATTACAAAATAAATAATGGTGCAAAAATAATGGAATTAAGTTGTTCATTGGTTCATGGGCCATTTGATTTGATGGCAGAGGGGAGAAAGTTGTTCCTAAATTACCAAGTATGGTCTTCAGCCTTGTGTACCTCCTTCCTGATGGTAGTAACGAGCAGAGAGCACATCCCGGACAGTGAGGATCCTTCAGGAGGGCACAGAGCGACCACTCCCCGCTGAACATCGATGGCTCCTCGGTAGAGATCATTAGGAGCAATAAATTTCATGGTGTTCACCTGGCGGAGAATCTCACCTGGTCCCTCAACACCATCTCCATAACAAAGAAAGCTCAACAGCATTTCTACTTTCTGTGAAGGCTGAGGAAAGTCCATCTCCCACCCCCCATCCTCATCACTTTCTACAGGGGTTGTATTGAGAGTATCCTGAGCAGCTGCATCACTGCCTGGTTCGGAAATTGCATCATCTTGGATCGCAAGACCCTGTAGCGGATAGTGAGGTCAGCTGAGAAGATCATCCGGGTCTCTCTTCCTGCCATTACATTTACACTACACGCTGCATCCGCAAAGCAAACAGCATTATGAAGGAGCCCACATACCCCTCATACAAACTCTTCTCCCTCCTGCCATTTGGGAAAAGGCACCAAAGCATTTGGGCTCTCACGACCAGACTATGTAACAGTTTCTTCCCCCAAGCTATCAGACTCCTCAATACCCAGAGCCTGGACTGACACCTTATTTATTGTAATGCCTGCACTGTTTTGTGCACTTTCTGCAGTCCTGGGTAGGTCTGTAGTCTAGTGTAGTTTTTTTTTCCTGTTTTTTTTTTAAACGTAATTCAGTCTAGTTTTTGTACTGTGTCATGTAACACCATGGTCCTGTAAAACAACGTTATCTCATTTTTACTACGTACTGTACCAGCAATTATGATTGAAATGACAATAAAAGTGACTTGACTTGACTTAATGATGGATACCTCCTTTTTGGCGCACCACCTCTTGAAGATGTCCTCAATGGTGAGAAAGGTTGTGCCTAGGATATGGCTGACTGAGTCAAGAATGCTTTACAGCCTCATGTGATCCTGTACACCAGAGCTTCCATGCTAGGCTGTGGTGCAACCAGAATGCTCTCTAAGATAAAGCTTTAGAAATTCGCAAGAGTAGTTGGTGGCATACCAAACACCCTCAAACTCCTAATACAGTACAGCCACTGGAGTGCCTTCTTTGGGATTATATCAAGGTGATGGGCCCAGGACAGACCCTCAAAGATGCTGATGCCCAGGAAATTGAAATTGCCCATCCTTTCCACTGCTGTTACCTTAAAGAGGGGTGTGTGTTCTCTCAACTTCCCTTTCCAAAAGGCCATAATCAATTCTTCGGCTGTGCTGAAGTTGAGTGTTTTTGTTATTGCCACACCACTCAACAAGCCACTTTACCGCACCCTGTACGTCTCCTCATCACCATCTGTGATTCTACCAAGAACAGTAGTGCCATCTGTGAAGTTAACCACACAGTCCTGAGTCTAGGGGGAATAGAGCAATAGGCCAAACAGGCAATGAAGCACACAAGGGAACAGCTTCTTACTTCAGTAAAACAGGGTATTTTGAAAACAGCTATTCTTTAAACTTCATACTGAAAATCTGATAAATCTGAACTAGTTCAGATTTCTTTTAATCTAATCTTAAATTCAACTTTGGCCATGATAGATGATAAGTGACAAGGCAACACAAACTTATCCAGCTGATTCGTGAACCTAGTTGCAAAGGACAGTTAGCCAAAGCCAGCTTTTATTAAAAAACATCCCATATTAAATTTAATGGAGCACTTCAAAAGTACTGAAATGCAGGATGTGCAAAAGATTAACTTTAATTTCAGACAATATACATTAATGAATATTTAGTGCCTCTGGATACAAAATGGCAAAAATGATTAGGACAGAGAATATTTGGTCCACCACAGAAAAATGGATCTATCACGGTAACTAAATTATTCCCTGGGAAACAAGTCAATATTCAAGATTGTTTAATGTAATTTCCAGTACACGAGAACAAAATAATTGTCATTCCAGATCTAATGCAGCACAAAACAAAATAAATATAAAGTTGTTACAATTGGAGCGGGTATCTGGTACACCTCAATCGTCTCAGAAACTGTAGATGATGTTGTACCTTCTTGACTAATGAGGAGATATTGTGGGTCAAGGTTAGATCATCTGTTATGTACACACCAAAGAACTTTGTGCTCTTCACTCACTCCACAGCAGAGCCGTTCAATGGAGAGTGGTTGACTGCACCTTCCTGAAGACCACAACCATCTCTTTTGTCTTGTCCAAGGTGCCACACTGCTAAACAAGTTAAGAGCCCAAGGTATTACAGGAAAGATGCTAACATGGGTAGAATATAGGCTAACACACAAAGTGGGGAAATAAAGGGGGCCATTTATGATTTGCTGCCTCGTGTGCAGCACCTTGTCAAATACCTTCTGACAATCCAAGTAAACAACATCCATTCACTCTCCTTTGTCTATTCTGCCTGTTACTTCGTCGAAGAATTCCAACAGATTTGTCAGGCAAGACTTCCCCTTAAGGGAAACATGCTGACTTTGGCCTACTTAATCATGCGTCTCCAAGTACTTGAAACTTCATCCTTAATAATGGACTCCAACAGCTTCCCAACCCCTGAAATCAGGCTGACTGCTTAACAAGATAAAAACCCATGGTATTACAGGAAAGATACTAGCATGGATAGAAAAATCGGCAGACTGGCAGGAAGCAAAGAGTCAGAATAAAAAGAGGCCTATTCTGGTTAGCTGCCGGTAACAAGTGGAGTCGGTATTGGGACCACTTCTTTTCACATTAAATGTCACAATTTGGATGATGGAATTGATGGCTTTGTGGCCAAGTTTGCAGACAATAGAAAGGAAGGTGGAAGGGCAGATGAGGTTGAGGAAGCAGGGAGCTTGTTGAAGGACTTGGATAGATTGGGAGAATGGGTGAAGAAGTGACAGATGGAATATAGTGTAAAGAAGTGTGTAGTCATGCACTTTGGAAGAAAATAAAGGCATAGACTTTTTTCTAAACAAGGAGAAAACTCAAATACAAGAGGTGCAAAGGGACTTGGGAGTCCTTGTAAAGGTTAACTTGCAGGTTGAATCGCTGGTAAGAAAGGCATATGCAATGTCAGCATTCATTTCAAGAGGCCTAGACTATAACAGCAAGCATGTGATGAGAGGCTTTATACGGTAGGTCAGACTGTAGTTGGAGTACTGTGAGCAGTTTCCGTCCCCTACCTACAGGTAAAAAGTTGTGCTGGCATTGGAGACAATCCAGAGAAGGTTCACGAGAATGACTCCAGGAATTAAAGGGTCAATGTATCAGGATTGTTTGATGTCTCTGGGCCTGTACTCGCTGGAGTTTAGAAGAATAAGGGGAAAGGAATCTCATTGAAACCTATCAAAAACTGAATAGGCAGAATGGATGTGGAGAGGGCATTTCCTATAGTCGGTGAGGCTAGGATTAGAGGACACAGAATAGAGGGATGTCCATTTAGAACAGAGATAACGAGGAATTTCTTTAACTTTAGGGTAGTGAACCTCTGAAATCCATTGCTGCAGATGGCTATGGAGGTCATAGGTATAAAGCAGAGTTTGATAAGTTCCTGGTTAGTTCTCTTTCTCTTCCATAACATTTTAGCAACTTCAAATGATTCAAGTAATTCTAAATTCAAACCACCATGGGCCCAAAACCATTCAGACCAATCACTCCAAGTCACCCAAACCTCAGTTTGTACTTTGACACTGCACATTTACCCCATTCTTATCCCAGGTTCACTTTACTCACAACAATAGGTTAAGACTGTTGCATATTAAATACAAAGAGCATAGACCAGTACAGCACAGGAACAGGCCCTTCGGCCTACAACATCGTACCGAACCAATTAAATTAGTAAACAAATCGCCAACTAATCTCTTCTGCCTACCCAGTGTTCTTATCCTTCCATTTTCCTCACATTCATGTACCTATCTAAACATCTCTTAGAAATCCCTCATGTTTCCATCTCTACCATCACATCGGTCTGCACATTCCATGCACCTATCACTCTCCAGATAAAATCCTTGCCCCTCACATCTTTGAAATTACCCCTTAAATACATGTCCTCTAGAAATCTTATAAACCTCTATCAGATCTGCACTCAGCCTCTGCCACTCCAGAGAAAACAATGCAAGTTCGTCCAACCACTCATTATACCACATGCCCTCTAATCAAGGCAGCATCCTGTAAACTGCTTCTGCACCCTCCCTAAAACCTCAACATCCTTCCTAGAATGGGCAGCCAGAACTGTACACAATATTCAAGATGCAGTCAAACTGGAGTTATAGAGTCACAGAAACAGGCCCTTTGGTCCATCTACTCCAGGCTGAAACCATTTGAAACTGCCGACTCTTGTTGACATGCACCGGGACCATAGCCTTCCATACTTATATTCAAACACTGCCTAGATGTTGAAATCAAGTTTGCATGTACCACTTGTACTGGCAACTCATTCCACACTCTCACGACCCTCTAAATTCCTCTTAAACTTCCCACCTTTCACCCTTAACCTATGACCTCTGGTTGTAGTCCCACCCAACCTTAGTGGAAAAAGCTGCTTGCATTTACCCTATCTATACCCTTCATAATTTTCTATAACTCTATCAAATCTCCTCTCAATCTTTTACATTCCAAGAATACTTTAGAACTCAATGTCACCCCATCAACCTGTGTAGCCACTTTCAGAGAGCTATGAACACGAACCCCAAGATCCCTCTGCTCATGATCCCTTGTCATTTTGTCAAAAAACTCAACCAAGTTGGTAAGACATAATTTACCTCGCACAAAGCCATGCTGCCTCTCCCTAATTACACCGTGGTTTTTCAAAATGCTCAAATTGTATCCCTAAGAATTCTCTCCAGTAACCTCTCTACCACTGATATGAGTCTCATCAGTCTATAGTTTCCAGGATCATCCCTGGTTCCCCTTTTTGAATAATGGAATAACATTAGCTACTCACCAGTTCTTCGGGATCTCACATTTGGTTGGAGAGGACACAAAGTTATTGATTAAGGCCCTAAAAATCTCTTCCCTCACTTTTCTTAATAAGCTGGTGTATATCCCATTAGGCCCAACAGACTCATCCACCTTAATGCTCCGAGACCCAAACTTCCCTCCTCCTTTACCTCAAAATGCCGAGGATATCAATTTGTTCGCCACTGATCTCCCTATAATCCACGTCCTTCTCCTTGGTAAATACTACGTAAATGACTCATTAAGGACATCATCCTCCACATCGAAGCAGATATTTCCCCCCCTTACCCTAGAGTGGTCCTACCCTCTCCCCAAGTTGTCCTTTTGTTCTTGATGCATGTATAGAATGCCCTGGGATTCTCTTTAATCCTACTTACCAATGACTTTTCATGGCACTTCCTGGCTTTCCTAATACATTTTTTTGACTATTCTGGCTTGTTATAATCCTTCAGGGTTCTGTCTGATTCTACTTTCCACCTTCTGACCTATTCCTCTGGTTGTCGTCCTGCCAAACAAGTTTAAACCTCCTAAGTAGCATTAGCTAACAACACAGCCAGAATATTGCTTCCCATCCATTTTAGGTGCATTGATATTACTCAACCAGTCATCTATAAAAAGATACTCATAGGCCAATTGCTCCTACAAGATTTCACAAATTCCCTGGGCACAATTTCCAATGGTATCAGTTCTCTTGCCATAAGACATAAGAGCAGAATTAGGCCATTCAGCCATTTAATCTGCTTCACAATTCCATCATGGCTGATCCCAGATCCCATTCAACCCCATACACCTGCCTTCTTGCCATATCCTTTGATGCCCTGACCAATCAGGAATCTATCAACTTCTGCCTTTAATATACATGCAGACTTGACCTCCTCTGCAGTTTGTAGTAGAGCATTCCACAAATTTGCTACTCTCTGGCTTAAAACAATTCCTCCTTACCTCTGTTCTAAAGGGTCACCCCAAAATTTTGAGGCTGTGCCCTCTAGTTCTGGACACCCCCATCATTGGAAACATCCTCTTCACATCCACCTTATCTAATCCTTTCAACATTTTGTAGTTTTCAATGAGATCCCCTTGTATTCGTCTAAATTCCAGTGAGTACAGGCCCAAGGCTGCCAAATGCTCCACATATTAACCCCTTCATTCCCAGAAGCATCCTCATAGACCTCCTCTAGACTTTCTCCAATGAACACACACCCTTTCTAAGATATGGAGCCCAAATTGTCAATATTCCAAGTACGGCCTGACTAGTGTCTTAAAGGCTCAGCATTATCTCCTTGCTTTTATATTCAATTTCCCCTGAAATAAAAGCCAGCTTTGCATTTCCCTTCTTTACCACATACTCAATCTGTAAATTATACTTTTGGGAGTCTTGCATTCCCAAGTCCCTCTGCACCTCTGATGTTTGAACCTTTTCTCCATTTATATAATAGTCCACACTATTGTTTCTTCTACTGAAATGCATCATCATACATTTCTTAACACTGTATTCCTTCTGCCACTTTCTTGCCCATTCTTCAATTTGTCTAAATCCTGCTGCAATTGCATTGCTTCCTCAGCACCATCCCCACCACCCATTTTACTATCATTCGCAAAATTCATCACAAAGCAATCAATTCCATTATTTAAATCATTAACACCGATAAGTAGCAGTCCCAATACTGACCCAACGAACACCGTTAGTCACCAGCAGCCAACCAGAAAAGGCCCCTATTATTACTCACTGCCTTCTGCATGTTAGCCATTCCTCTATGTCAGTATCCTTAACGCCATAAGATTTTATCTTGTTAAGCAGCCTCATGTGTTGCACCTTATCAAATGCCTTCTGAAAATCCAAGTAAATGACATCCACTGCCTCTCCTTTGTCCACCCTGATTGTTACTTCCTCAAAGAACTCTAGTAGAGTTGTCAGGCAAGACTTCCCTTCACAGAAACCATGCCTCCAAATACCTCGAAACCTCATCCTTAATAATAGACTCCAACACTTTCCCAACCACTGAGGTTAGATTAACTGGCCTTTAATTTCCTTTCTTTTGCCTTCTTAAAGAGTGGAGTGACATTTGCAATCTTCCAGTCCTCTGGGACCATGCCAGAATCAAATGATTATTGAAAGATCATGACCAATGCATCTGTTATCTCACCAGCAACCTCTCTCAGGTCTCTGGGATGTAGTCCATCTGGTCCAGGTGACTTATCCACTTTAAGACATCTCAGCTTGCCTTGTACTTTTTCCTTTATAATAGCAATGGCACTCACTCCTGCTCCCTGTCACTCACAGTCCTCTGGCGCACTGCCAGTGTCTTCCACAGTGAAGACAGATGCAAAGTTCTCATTAAATTCAGCTGCCATTTCTTTGCCCCCATTACTATCTCATCAGCATCATTTTCTAGTGGTCCAATATCAACTCTTATCACCATTTTACTCCTCATGTAACAGAAAAAAAATCTTTGGTGTCCTGCTTTATATTATTGGCTCGTCTGCTCTCATATTTCATCTTTTCCCTTCTTATAGCTTTTTTCAGTTGCCTTTCATTGGATTTTAAAAGGTTCACAATCATCCCACTTCACACTCACTTTTACTACCTTATATGCCCTTTCCTTGGATGTTATGCAATCCTTAACTTCCTTTGTCAACCTACCCCTGCAATTTGAGAATTTCCTCGTCTGTGGAACATATCTATTCTGCATCTAGTGAACTATTCCAGAAATTTCAGCCATCTCTGCTTTTCTGTCTTCCCCAATGCCCGCCTCCAGTCCACCTGGGCAAGTTCCTCTCTCATGCCTCTATAATTCCCTTTCTTCTATTGTGATACTGATAAATATGACATGCTTCTCCCTCTCAAATAGTACAAATTCAATCTTAGGAGACACAGATCATATTAAGGGTTCCTTTATGTTAAACACCCTAATAAGATCTGGGTTATTACACAACACACAATCTAAGATAGCCTTTCCCTGAGTAAGCTCAAGCACAAACTGTTCTAAAAACCATCTTGTAAGTATTCAACAAATTCCCTCTTGCGATCCGACACCAGCCTGATTTCCCCAATCCCCTTGCCTATTGAAATCCTTCATTACAATTGTATCATTACCCATATTACATGCCTTTTTCAGCTCCCTTTACAATCTCAACCCCACATCTTGGCTACTATTTGGAGGCCTATATATGAATCCCATAATTGCTTTTTTTTAAACTGTTGCAGTTTAACTCCACCCACAAAGATTCGACATTCTCTGACCCTATTTCACCTTTTTCTGAAGATGCAATTCCATATCTTCCCAACAGAGCCACACCACCACCTATGCCCACTCTGTAAAACATTAACAGTCTCCAAACACTGAATTTCACTCAGTTTTACAAAATTCTAACTTCCCATTCCAATCAAATGCCTTAGCCATCTACTATATATTACAAGAGTACATTGTCTTCCCATTTAACAATAGTGTGTGTTTGAACTATTCTTCCAAAATGCTTTCACTTGTATATTTTCATAGAGGAGCCTTGGCACATGCCCTTTAAACAAAGAAAACAAAACCAATTTATACTACCTTCAACAAGGCAAATTCACCAATACATATTATGAACAGAAACACAATTTTACTTGTAAAATCACAAGTAAATTAGTACCAAGGGAGAGTTAATGTTTGCAATTTATTCCATGCTTGCTTTCAGCCTTGCTCATCTGTCATATATAATAAACACTATCACTTGTAAACTTCTCTTTGCTTCACAATGAGGCAAATTAATTTGCACTATGTTTAAACATTTTTGAGGTCTATTAGATTCTCTGCAGTAATGTCGGAATGTTACAATCAAACTCATCAATACATGAAATATGTGTTTCAACATTTAAGCATCAAAATTCAACCAATTAGCATGCTTCAATCTGACTAAGTGTTCGATCTATTTATTGGTTGCACACCTAGAACAAAAATAAATGCCAATAAAGGCCACTTTCTGTATGTCAATTAGGATCCATCTTGCTGTACAATTAATTACTAACAGCAGCCTTCTATCAAACAAATCACAATTTCAACCATCCCTCAAAGTGGTTTAAAATACCAAGTTCAATGAGGAACATATTATTCTTTCCTGTCATATCAATGCCATTAAACCTACACTCAAATAATTTATAATTTAATACAACCAATAGCACACAACTCATTTCATTTTTAAGCACAGTATTGTGCCAAGTTTGTCTATTTATTGAAATAGCTTTATCCAAAAATGCACTCTGGTCAAGAAGTGTTTTTTTTTTAATCACTATTACAAGAATTATTCTATTGGCAGCTTACCATTAAATCCCCCGCCCCACACACACACAGAGACAACCCTGGATTCTAATTACCATTAACAAAAACTAGCTGTAAACATAACCTCAACTATAAAGAAATAACATGGACTGTCATCCACTGATTAATATTATTTACAGAAAGTACTTCAGTTTCACAAAGTATAAGCAGTACAGCTACATTAAACATTAGCCATTGTTGGGAGGCAAAAGCTTCATCTGATAGTGCAAGGAAGTCATAAAGCTTCTCATTTATATTTCAACATGTTTTCAAACTCAAGGGAAAAAGAGTGAAAGGTAAACAAATGTAATGGAGACACACAAGACTGCAGATGCTGAAATCCAGTGCAAAACAAGAAGAGGAAGAAACTAGTGGGTCAGGCAACATCTGTGGAGGGAAATGGATAGTTGATGTTTTGGGTCAAGACCCTTTATCTGGGCTGAAAGTTACAGGGGAGATAGCTGATATAAAAGGTGGGAGGTTGGGAGGGGGTGCGACTGAGCAATAGCTGGCAGGAGATAGGTGGATCCAAGTGAGAAAGGGTGATGCTTTGGTCCCCATTTCCACTCTACCTCCTCAATCAGCCTATCCTCCTCATCTGGAAGTCATTGCTAAGAAAGGAGAAAGACATTTTAGAGTCACTTGTAATCTGGGTAGAATCCATTCTGCTGCTTGCTGCATTGCCTCACTTTTATAGTCTGTGTCATTCTTCCGAGTAAACACAGACGCAAAAAATTCATTTAACGTCTCCCCCATCTCTTTCAGCTCCACACATAGATTACTATTCTAGTCTTCCAGGGGGAGAATTTTGTCCCTTGTCATCCTTTTGCTCTTAATATAACTGCACAAGCTCTTTGGATTCTCTTCAACTTGTCTGCCAGAGCAACCTCAACATCTTGTTTTAGCTTCACACGCAACAAAAAGCTCTTCTTTTAGCCTTCCTGATTTCCTTCTTGAGTCTCCTGTATTTCTTATACAGGCAGTCCCCGAGTTACGAATGCCTGACTTACGAATAACTCATACTTATGAACCGAAGGAGAACGCTGTCCACCATTTTAAGTCAGATCATGACGCCATCCGCCATTTTAAGTTGTTGCCATTGACAGTGTGTAACTTTGTATTTCACCCTGATCCCCCCCCCCCCCCCCCCATTTTCCAGTCAGCACTTGTCCCATTTAACTTGTCTTAATGTGATGGACTTTAGGACCCGGCAGAGCTCGGGTCCCGCCACCCGCAGTGTTTCTGTTCTGTTGACGGAAAACGACCATGATTGAAAATGAAGTGGAAACAATAAAGCGATTGGAAAGAGGTAAAACGCCAGTCATTGGAAAAGTGTTAGGCTACAGTCGATCAACGACAGGGACAATTTTAAAGGATAAACTGAGAATAATGGAACACATGTAAGGCCCTGCCCCAATGAAAGCTACAGTTATTACTCAGCAAAGCAGTGGTTTAATTATTTAAATACACAAGTTTCTTAAGTGTTTGATATGCATAGAAAGGTAAAATATATACTATATACTAAGACAAACATTTGACTAACTGACGCTAAATAATACCGGATGTACCTGTTCCGACTTATGTACAAATTGGACATAAAGTCGGACTCAGGAACGGGACTCGTTCGTAATCCAGGGACTGCCTGTACTCCTTTGTTCCCGCCTAGCTATAGCTGCTATGTACCTCCTTTTTCTCAATATCTCTCAAAAACAAGGGTTCTTTATACTCTGACTGGAACATACAAACTCCATTCCCGAAATTTCACTATCGAAGGCCTACTTATCACGAGCACCACTGCCAGAGAACAACCTGATCCAATCGACACTTGCCAGATCCGTTTTGATACCATCAAAATTGGCTTTTCTCCAATTTAGAATCTGAACCAGGTACCAACCAGATCTTTTTCAATAATTATCTTGAAATTAATGGCACTGTGATCACTAGATGTAAAGTTCTGTCACTTGCCCTGTCTCATTCCCTAACAAGAGATCAGTACTGCAGTCTTACTCATTGAGAATTCTGTGTACTGATTACGGAAACTTTCCTGAGTACATCTGACAAACTCTTTCCCATCAAGTCCTTTAACAGTATGTAGAAATTTCAAATTGCCCTCTATCACAACCTTATGTTTCTTGCAACAGTCTGGGATCTCTCCACAAATTTACTCCATTAAATTTGGCCAAGTTATTTCCCATGGTAGGGTATACTAAGACAAGAGGGCACACTTCAGGATTGAAGAACGTCCATTTAGAACAGAGATGCGGAGAAAGTACTTAATAGTCAAAGGGTGGTAAATCTGTGGAATTTGTTGCCATGAGTGGCTGTGGAGGCCAACTCATTGGGTGCAATTAAGGCAGAGATAGATTGGTTCTTAATTAGCCAGGGCATCAAAGGGTATGGGGAGAAGGCAGGGGTGTGGGGATGACTGGAAGAATTGGATCAGCCCATGATTGAAAGGCGGAGCAGACACAATGCGCCGAATGGCCTACTTCTGTTCCTATATGTTAAGATCTTATGGTTCAAGTCCCATTGACTGTTTAGTGGTCAATAATATAATCCCATTGACGTGTTCATACCTTATGTCCTTATTCCTCAGTTCCACTCATAAAGCCTCACTAGACAAATGACATTTCCCACGATTAATAATGGCACCCCTCTCTCTCTAGAACGTCTAAAACAGCAGAACCCTGGAATACCTACAAGTATCTGGGAGTACAGTTAGACGAGAAGCTAGACTGGACTGCCAACACAGATGCCTTGTGCAGGAAGGCACAGAGTCGACTGTACTTCCTTAGAAGGTTGGCGTCATTCAATGTCTGTAGTGAGATGCTGAAGATGTTCTATAGGTCAGTTGTGGAAAGCGCCCTCTTCTTTGTGGTGGCGTGTTGGGGAGGCAGCATTAAGAAGAGGGACGCCTCACGTCTTAATAAGCTGGTAAGGAAGGCGGGCTCTGTCATGGGCAAAGTACTGGAGAGTATAACATCGGTAGCTGAGCAAAGGGCGCTGAGTAGGCTACGGTCAATTATGGAAAACCCTGAACATCCTCTACATAGCACCATCCAGAGACAGAGAAGCAGTTTCAGCGACAGGTTACTATCGATGCAATGCTCCTCAGACAGGATGAAGAGGTCAATACTCCCCAATGCCATTAGGCTTTACAATTCAACCGCCAGGAGTAAGATATGTTAAAGTGCCGGGGTTAGGACTCAATGTATTTAAGTAAACTACTTAAGAACTTTTTAAAAGCTATTATTAATGCTTTTTGAGAGAGTGATTTAGATGCATATCATATTTTTACTGAGTTAAGTATTGTATGTAATTAGTTTTGCTACAACAAGTGTATGGGACATTGGAAAAAATGTTGAATTTCCCCATGGGGATGAATAAAGTATCTATCTATCTATCTAATGAGCTGCCAGTCCTGCCCCTCCTGCAACTATGTTTCTCTAATGGCTATAATGTCATAATTCCACGTGCTGATCAGAACATCAATCCCACAATGCTTGAACTTTTGATTCCCAATTATATGAAGGCTTAACAGCATCTTTCTCCACAATGACTCCACAATCTGTTCTGGCACTCTGGTTCCAAAGCCCCTGCAACTCTAGGTTAAACCACCTCCCATGCAGTACCAACAAACCTTGCTACGATATTTGTCCCCTTCCAGTTCAGGTACAAACCATCCCTTATGTGTGGGTTCTACCTTTCCTGGAAGAAAACCCAATGATACAAAGATCTGAAACCCTCCTTCCTGCACCAGCTCCATAGTCACATGTTAAACTGTATTCTATTTCTAGCCTCACTAGCACGTGACAAGGGTAGCCAGCCTGAGATCACAACCCTGGAAGTCCTGCTCTTTAACTTAGCACCTAACTCCTGCTGAATGAGGGGATAACCTAAATGAAACCTATTGAATGGTGAAAGGTCTTAGAGTGGATGTGGAGAGGATTTTTCTTATGGTGGGAGAGTCTAAAACCAGAGGACACAGCTTCAGAATACAGGGGCTTCCTTTTAGAGCGGAGATGAGGAAAAATTTCTTTAGCCAGAGAGTAGTGAATCTATGGAATTCTTTGCCACAGATGTTGTGGAAGTGGACTGTATGCATATTTAATGCAGAGGTTGATAGATTCCTGACTGGTCAAGGCATGAAGGGATATGGGGGGGGGGGGGGGGGAGGGAGGAGGAGGTAGGAGATTGGGGCTGAGAGTAAAAAATAGATCAGTCACGATGAAATGGCAGAATGTACTTGATGGGCCAAATGGCCCAATTCCGCACCTATATCTACTGGTCTCATGTACATGGATGACGGCCTCTGGCTGCACACCATCACACTTTAAGAATGCTGTGAACTCAATCGAAGATGTCCCTGACCCTGGTACCCAAGAGGCAACATATCATCTGCGAGTCTCATTTTCAGCCACAGAATTTAATTTCCGTTTCCCTAATGAAAAAATACCCTAGCATTGCAACTTGCCTCTTCTTCCCCCTTCCCTTCTGAGCCAAAAGCCAGAGACCTGACCACAGAGGCTTTCCTCTGCTAGGTCATCTTCCCCAACTGTATCTACAGAGTACCCAGTTGTTGAAGGGAATGGCCAAAGAAGTACTCTGCACTGAAAGTAGACAAGTCACCTGGACCAGAAGGTGTACACCTCAGGATTCTTAGTGAGGTGACTGAAGAGATTGTGGAGGCATCAGAAATTCTTTTAAGAATCACCAGATTCTGCAATGGTTCTGATAGACTGGAAAATTGCAAATGTCACTCCACTCTTCAAGAAGGGAGAGAGCAGAAGAAAGGCAGTTTGGCTGACCTCAGTGGATGGGAAGACATTGCAGTCAACTAGCAAGGATGTGGCTTTGGGGTACTTTGAGGCACATGATAAAAAAAACAGCCGTAGTCAGCATGGATCCCTCAAGGGAAAATTGTGTCTGCCAAATCTGTTGGAATCCTTTGAGGAAATAACAAGCAGATAGACAAAGCTTAACAAGCTACAAGCCCATGGTACTACAGGAAATTTGAGCATGGATGAAGCAGTGGCTGACTGACAGGAGACAAAGACTGGGAATAAAGGGAGCCTTTTCTGGTTGGCTGCTGGTGACTAGTGGTGTTCCACAGGGTTCTGCATTGGGACCAACTCTTTTTACGTTATATGTTAATGATCTGGATGATGGGATTGATAGCTTTGTTGCAAAGTTTGCAGACGATGCAGATAAGTGGTGGGGCAGGTAGTTTTGAGGAAGTAGGGAGGCTATAGATGGACTTGCACATTAGAAGAATGGGCAAAGTGACAGATGAAATATAGTATCGGGAAGTGTATGGTCATGCACTTCGGTAGAAGGAAGGAAAGGGTTGACCATTTTCTAAATGGAGAGAAAATACAAAAATCTGAGGTGCAAAAGGGACTTGGGAGTTCTTCTGCAGGCTTTTCAAAGGTTAATTTACAAGTTTGAGTCTGTGGTGAGGAAAGGAAATGCAACATTAGTATTCATTTTGAAAGGATTAGAATATAAAAGCAAGGATATAATGTTGAGACTTTATGAAGCACTGGTGAAGCCTCACTTTGGAGTATTATGAGCTGTTTTGGGCCGCTTAAACTGGAGAGAGTTCAAAGGAGGTTCACAAAAAAGGATTCCAGGTTTGAACAGTTGGTCGTATGAAGAGCATTTGATGCCTCTGGACCTGTATTCACTGGAAATCAGAAGAATGAGGGGTGACCTCATTAAAACCTATCGAATGGTGAAAGGCCTTGATAGAGTGGATGTGGTGAAGATGCTTCCTATGGTGGGAGAGTCTAAGACCAGAGGACAGAGCCTCAGAATAGAGGGGCATCTTTTTAGAATGGACAGGAGGAAGAATTTCTTTAGCCAGAGTGAACCTGTGGAATTAGTTGCCACAGTCAGCTCTTGAGGCAAAGTCTGTATGTATATTTAAGGCAGAGTGACTGGTCAGTGGTGGGACAGCATAGAGAGGAGGTTTCTCGGAGGTCTGTTTAAAAGCAGAGCTGCCTGACTGATCGGTGTCAATCTGGTGGCCCAATTCAGTGGCAGGAACAACACAGAGAGGAGTAAATAAAAGTACAGAAGGAGCAGCCACTGGTGGGAGTGGGAAATGGAGCATCAGGCTTTGCTTCAAGGGGAGCTTCAGCTCGGAAGAGGCATTGGCTCTGGGTAAGTTTCCAATAAGTTTCACACACAAAATGCTGGAGGAACTCAGCAGGACCAGCAGCATCTATGGAAACAAGTATAGTCAACATTTCAGGCCAAGAGCATTTAAACCTGCTGAAGGGTCTCGCCAAAACATCAACTGTACTCTTTCTATAGATGCTGCCTGGCCTGCTGAGCTCCTCAGTGTGTATGTTGTTGTGTGTGTGTTGCTTGGAGTTCCAGCATCTGGATATTTTCTTGTTTCTGTCAGTTTCCCTTTTCTTCTTACTATGTCATAGGTGCTTAGTGTAGTTTAAAAGGCCATTGTGAGTTCTTCAAGCCAAATGTTGGCATCCTGGGAGACCCAGAGTCTCACAGGGAACTACATCTGTGTGAAGTGCATCTGGCTGCAGCTCCGAAGCAGCAGCTGGTTGACTTTCGTGTGGGTGAGGAGATCAGAGTTACGGGGAAGCAGTCATCCCCAAAGCTGCAGGAGGTGGGTGGCTGAGTGTTAGGAGAAGGAACAGGACAGTGAATAGGCAGTTGGTGCAGAACACCCCTGCGGCCATTCCCCTCAAAAATAAGTTACTGTTTTGGATACTGTTGTAGGGGATGACTCCCGGGGAATGCCATGGAGACCAGATTACTGGCACTGAGCATAGGTCCATGGTGCAGAAGGGAGAAGGAGTAGTGATAGGGGAGTCAATAGTCAGAGGGACAGACAGGAGATCCAGTAGATGTGAACAGGATGGTACGTTGCCTCCCAGGTGCCAGGGATGTTTTCGTTCAAGTCTACGGTTTTTTGGAGGGAAAGGGGCAGGCAGCCAGATGTATTGGTACATATAGATACCAATGACATAGGAAGAAAGAGCAAAGAGGTCCTGAAGAGAGAATTTAGAGAGCTCGGCAGAAAGCTGAGAAGCAGGACATCCTGGGGAGTAATTTCTGGACTGCTACCTGTGCCACACACTAGTGAGGGTGGAAACAGGATGATTTGGCAGATTAAAGCATGGCTGAGAAGCTGGGGGAGGGGGCTGAGCTTCAGGTTCTTGGATCACTGGGATCTCTTCTGGGGGAGGCATAACCTCTAAAAAAGGAATAGGTTACACCTGCCTGAACTAGAGGGGGGCCAAAATTCTCTTGGGCAGGCTTGTTAGAGCTGCTAGGAGGGTTTAAACCAATTAGGTGGGGGATGGAAGGAACTCAGAATATGTTAGATAGTGAAAAAGCAAAGTCTGACTGCATGCTATCTGTCAGGAAGGGCAGGCAGATGAGAGGACATAATTGTAGCCAGTAGGGTGAGTATCAGTGCAGTAGGGAGGTAGAATCGAAAAGGGTAGCAAATACAGTATTCAAAGTGTTATATCTCAAGATGGAAGATCTTGTTGCACTTTTACAGACTGTCAGGTATAATGTTGTGGTTATGAGTGAACCATGGCTAAAGGATGGTTGTCATTGGGAGCTGAATGTTTAAGGTTACACATTTTATCGGAGGGATACGAAGGTAGGCAGAGGGGGTGCCGTGGCTCTGCTGGTACGGGGAAGGAGGGAAGGAGGGAAGGAGGGAAGGAGGGAAGGAGGGAAGGAGGGAAGGAGGGAAGGAGGGAAGGAGGGAAGGAGGGAAGGAGGGAAGGAGGGAAGGAGGGAAGGAGGGAAGGAGGGAAGAATTTTTTTAATTTTAATTTTTCCTTTTTGAATTAAAATTTCTATTTCATTAGGCTTCGGCATTAACATTGTTTGAGCCAGTTCATCTCTTAATAAGCCCTTAATTGGAAATAACAGAAAAGAGTGTTATTTGATATTTTATATTTATTCTTTAGTTGATCAAACGGCATCAACTTATCTCCTTCAAAACACTCACCTATATATCTAATCCCTTTTTGAAACCAGTTATATAAAAGTTGGTTATTCATTGTAAAAGGAATGAGTCTATTTTGAATTAGGGGTCTCTTTACTAATAAAGATTTCTTTATCTCATCATCAACATTTATCTTATTTCATAAATCAAATGTTTTAATATAAGAGATTCTTTCTTTTCCCGTATCCATTTGGATTCCCATTTATATATAAAATCTTCTGGTATATTTTCTCCTATCTTATCTAACTCTATTCTAATCCATGCTGGTTTATCTTCATCAAAAAAAGATGCAATAAATCTAAGCTGATTTGCTTTATAATAATTATTAAAATTTGGGAGTTTGTAACCCTCCTAGGTCAAATTTACATGTCAATTTTTCCAACAATATTCTTGACATCTTACCTTTCCAAAGAAACTTCCTCACACATTTATTCAATTCTTGAAAAAACTTCTGCGGTAGCTGTGCTGGTAATGTTTGAAATAAATACTGTAATCTAGGAAATATATTCATTTTTACAGCATTAACTCTGCCTACTAATGTCATTGGTAACATCATCCATTTATCAAGATCTTCTTGAATTTTTTTCAATAATGGCAAAGGGATGCTTCCTTAAGGGAAAACCTTGTTTAACAAACTTGTTGGAATTCTTTAAGGAGATTGCAAGTAGGATAGATAAAGGGGATGTAGTGGATGTTGTATATTTGGATTTTCAGAAGGCCTCTGACAAGGTGCCACACATGAAGCTGCTTAATAAGTTAAGAGCCCATGGTATTACAGGAAAGTTACTGGCATGGTTAGAGCATTGGCTGATTGGTAAGAGGCAGCAAGTGGCAATAAAAAGGATCCTTTTCTGGTTCGCTGCCAGTGACTAGTGGTGTTCTGCAGGGGTTGGTGTTGGACAGATTCTTTTTATGCTGCACAGGCTGTCCCCGGGGTACAAACGAGTTCCATTCCTGTGTCCGTCTTTAAGTTGGATTTGTACGTAAGTCGGAACAAGTACATCCGGTATTATTTAGTGTCAGTTAGTCAAACGTTTGTCTTAGTATATAGTACCATAGATTTCGCACTACAGAGCGCACCTGATTAAAAGCCGCTGGCTCTAATTTTAGAAATAAAATCAATTTTGTACTTGTACAAGCCGCACCGGATTTTAGGCCGCACCGGATTTTCGGCCGCAGGTGTCCCACGTTGTAATATGAGATATTTACACAGAAAGATATTACACGTGAGGATTTTTTAACTTTTAATTAAATCCATATGGTAACATAAACAAATACATATTGCAAATGCTTTTTTTCGAACCGTGCCTGTAACACGGCTACTTTTAAATATACGTTGCGTATACTTTTTTACTGAACAACATTCCAATATCTCCTAACGACTGGTAAAAAATATATATACTGCAGCCTACCAGGAAAAGTTATTGATCGCCTTTAACTTAAAAGCAGCGTTTTGGCTCCGCCGCTCGCGTAATGCGCTCGCCCCCCCGCCTTCCCGTTTATCGCAAACCGGTATATTTCCCACAAGACGCGGCGAAACCGGGTGTGACGTCATAGCATCCCGGGATGTAGTACAGAAAACAAATATAGTTAAAACACTTCTAACTTTAACTAACAAATGAATTACTAAGCGAAAATATTATAAACTAAATAACTGCCATAAAGGCAGCGCAATGCTTTTCTTCGAGTGTTTTCCATGTTGATGAGGGTGAGTACAAATGACTGATTTACAATAATTTAATTGTGAAAGTGCGCTTGATTTATCGTACAATTTCATTGGACCTCTGTGAACTACTCATCAATTTTATTGGTCTACTGTTACGAGGCAAAATGTTTTTGGCGGCATGAAAAAAAACCATGCATTAGCCGCACCGTAGTAAAGGCCGCAGTGTTCAAAGCTGTTCAAAATGTGGGGAAAAAGTAGCGGCTTATAATCCGACATCTACGGTATATATTTTACCTTTCTATGCATATAAAACACTTAAGAAACGTATGTATTCCAATAATTAAACCACTGCGTTGCATAGTAATAATTGTAGCTTTCATTGGGGCAGGGTCTTTCACATGCTCCATTATTCTCACTTTATCCTTTAAAATTGTTCCGATCATTGACCAACTGTAGCCTAACGCTTTTCCAATGACCAATGACGTTTCACCTCTTTCCAAATGCTTTATTATTTCCACTTTATTTTCAATCGCGATTGCTTCCCATCAATGGAACAGAAACACTGTGGGCAACGGGTCCCGACCTCTGTTGGCTCCCGAGGTCCAGTGGGTCCTAAGGACCACTGCACTGAATTCCCCGGGTCCTAAAGCCCACCACACTGAGACAGGTTAAATGGGACAAGTGGGGGCTGTACTGGGTTTGGGTATTTGATCCTCCACAATATTCCACATGGGAATTTAAACTGGAGGTGGCAGTGTTTTTTTTACGAAGTCCAGTTGTGAGCTCGACATCAACCCAGCACAGATGGTACAGGAGTCACTGGATCGACATCAACCCGGCACGGGAGTGGTCTGTCACTGGATCGAACTCAGAAACCTCTGTTCTTTGCCCGTTGCTGATCTCACTGCGCCACCAGCCGACTGGAACGTGGTGGGTGGGGGGGGGGGGGGGGGGTGAATCTTGCTAAGAAAAATTTAAGCCAAATACAAAGTTACACACTCAACACAGTGTCAACGGCAATGAGTTAAAATGGCGGATGGCATTCTCCTTCCTCAGTTTGTAAGGATGAGTTGTCCATAAGTCGGATGTTCACAACTCGGGGACTACCTGTATATCAATGATTTAGATGATGGAATAGATGGCTTTGCTGCCAAGTTTGCTGATGATATGAAGATTGGTGGAGGGGCAGGTAGTGTTGAGGAAACAGGTATGATGCAGAAGGACTTTGACAGATAAGAAGAATGCCAAGAAAGTGGCAAATGAAATACAATGTTGGAAAATGCATAGTCATGCACTTTGGTATAGAAATAAATGTGCAGACTATTTTATAAATGGGGAGAAAATCCAAAATCTGAGTTGCATAGGGACTTAGGAGACCACATGCAGAACACCCTAAAGTTTAACTTGCAGATTGCAGGTTTAATTAGTGGTGAGGAAGACAAATCCAATGTTAGCTTTCATTGAATTGAATTGACTGTTTCTTACATCCTTCACATACAGTAGTAAAGTAAAAATCTTTACATCTTCAAATGTGCAATATGCAATCATAGCATTTTATAATAATCTATAATAAATAGAATAGTCAATGTAATATAGAGTACACTCAAATCAGCGTGAGTTAATCGGTCTGATGACCTGGTGGAAGCAGCTGTCCCGCAGCCTGTTGGTCCCGGCTTTTATACTGCGGAGCCGCTTCCCAGATGGTAGCAGCTGGAATAGATTGTGATTGGGATGGCTTGGGTCCCCAGTGATCCTACAGGCCCTTTTTACACAGCTGTCCCTGTAAATGTCCTGAATCATGGGAAGTTCACAACTACAGATGCACTGGGCTGTTGGCACCACTCTCTGCAGAGTTTTGCAATTATGGGGGGAGCAGTTCCTATACCAGGCAGTGATGCAGCCAGTCAGGATGCTCTCATTGTTCCCCTGTAGAAAGTTCTTAGGATTTGGGGGTCCATACCAAACTTCCTCAACCGTCTGAGGTGAAAGAAACGCTGTTGTGCTTTATCCTCACACGGCTGGTGTGTACAGACCACGTCAGGTCCTTGATGATGTGGATGCCGAGGAACTTAATGCTGTTTACCCTCTCAACCCCAGATCCATTGACGTCAATAGGGGTTAGCCCGTCTCCATTCCTCCTGTAATCCACAACCAGCTCCTTTGTTTTTGCGACATTGAGGGAGAGACAGAGGTTGTTTTCTTAACACCACTGTGTCAGAGAGATGACTTCTTCCCTGTAGGCCACCCTGTTATTGTTTGAGATTAGGCCAATCAATGTAGTGTCATTGGCAAATTTAATTAGCAAATTGGAGCTGTGGGTGGCGATACAGTCATGGGTGTGCAGAGAGTAAAGGAGGGGACTCAGAACGCAGCCCTAAGGGGCACCTGTGTTGAGAGTCAGAGGGTTGGAGGTGAGGGGAGAAATGTGATGCTGAGGCTTTGCAAGGCACTCGTGAGGCCTCACCTTGAGTATTGTGAACAGTTTAGGTCTCCTCATCTAAGAAAAGATGTGCTGGCATTGGAGAGGGTCCAGAGGAGGTTCACAAGGATGATTCAGGGAATGAAGGGGTTATCATACAAATGTTTGATGGCTCTGGGTCTGTACTCATTGGAATTTAGAAGCATGAAGGGCAGATCTCATTGAAACCTTTTGAATGTTGAAAGGCCTAAACAGAGGTGATGTGGAAAGTTGTTTCCCCATGGTGGGAGAGTCCAGGACAAGAGAGCACAGCCTCAGGCATTCATTTAAAACAGAAATGCAGAGAAATCCAGAGGGTGGGAAATTTGTGGAAATTATTACCTCAGGCAGCTGTGAAGGCCAGGTCATTGGTGCCTTTAAGGCAGAGCTTGATAGGTTCTTGATTGGATAAGGCATCAAAGGTTATGGGGAGAAGGCCAGGGAAGGCTGAGGGGAAAAAAGGATCAGCCATGATTGAATGGTGGAGCAGACTCTGTAGGCCAAATAACCTAATTCTGCTCCTCTGTCTTATGGTATAGCCTATTACACCCTCCAGTGTCCTGCACCTTGCGTGTAAACACCTCCCTTCATATCCTTTATCAACCCCTCTGCCTCCTGCATGATCCAGATTTCATCCAGTTCCAGCTCCAACTCCTTTACATGGTCTGTTAGAAACTGCAGCTGGCCGTACTTCTTGCAGGTTCAGTCGGACACTGGAGGTCTCCCTGCCACCGCACATCCCAAGCAGGAGCATTCTACTATCCTGCCTGACATCCCTACTTCTCAAAAGGTGCAATAAGAATAAAAGAGAAAAAATATGAAAAAAAAATCTCTGGTCTACACTTCTTCTCACTGAAGCTTCATTGAGTCAAAGCCGCAATTCCCCACTCACAATAGCTGCTCCACTTAAACCTAACTTCATTTTATTGGCTCTTGTCAAGTGCTTAATTAAGTGCAATCCAATCATCTCCTCAGGAACCATGGTGAAAACAGTACCAAAAGTTCCCGGCTTGCTGCTTTTAAACTCTCTCCCCCACAATGGGATAGAAAAACTGCTTATTAAAATATTCTTCTATTCAACCCATTAACTCTTCCACCTATTACCTCCGAGCTTCTTACTTCCCGCCCCCCACCTCTCACCAGGGTTTACTACCACCTAGTACTCATTTTCCTGCCCCATTTTCTTATTGCGGCTCCTTGCCCATTCCTTTCCAGTAATGATGAAGAGTCTCAGCCCAAAAGTTCAACTGCTTACCCCTCTCCAAAGATGCTACCCAGCCTGACGTGCGTGTGCTGCTCAAGGTTTCCAGCATCTGTAGGATCTCGTGTTTATCGTGATATTAATGCCCATTCTCAAACAGGAACCTGTAGTGAATGAATTGCAAAGGAGGGGAAAAAATTCTATACCAGCAGGAAGCCTAAAAATAAACAGCTTAAGTGACAAAGCAGCATGGGAGAAGACAATCGCCAAAACTAAAATCTTACTGTTATAGATGTGGTGCAGAGAAAGTTTTAAACAAATACATGCTTGGTCAAGGAGGTGACTGATCTGGAAATGCTTTCTCCTGCCAAACGTAGCAAAAGCCCTATACATGTTTTGAAATGATGACAATCACAACAGATCTGTCAATTAGGACCAAGAACTCAACTATCATTATAGGCAATGATAAAGACACTCCATCAGCTATCTTGGTTATTTATACCTGTCACCTCAAATACTGCTCAGCTTAAGGTGGTGGAATGTTGGCATGGGAAACAACTAAAAAATCAGTAAGATGGGTAGAACAGACAAAGATTTCAAAGAAAAGCTGTGTGATAGTTTTTGATTTCAGCAGAAAAACAGCACCCATAACAAGTCTACACACTGCCCATTCAAGACAAGATTGTCTATTTACATCATATGTTCAAACCTCTGAAGTGAGGTTCTAAACCAGGAACTCAAATCCTAGGCAACTCTGCTACCATTAAAATGAGACCATCACTAACATCTCCACTGATATACAATACAGACTACTAAATAGAACCAGCTTGACATTCTTTCAATTTGAAATCTGAGAACCCGATGTGTTAGGTTAAATTTACTGAAGTCAGGCATTTTATATATGGAACTTATCAAAACAGCAGCTGCTGTTCACTCAAATTAATCTAGATCAAGAGGACCAAAATGTTCTGTGATAACAGTCAACTAGATTAAAGCAGTATTTTAAATGTTTAAATTTAGTACAAGCAACACTGAATAACACTGGGCTTTGCACAGAGCTGAAGAATACTTCATCACATAGTTAACAAATCCATTTTCACACATTCACTTCCTCCATTTAAACCTGTGCACTGCTGTCATAAATAGCCATCTGTTGACATCTTGTTACAAGATTCAGTTATTTTCGGTTAGTGCAATTCATATCATATTAATTTTGCAGCAAGGTTATAAATCCAAACCTCTTGCCCTATATGCTGCCTCACCTCCAGAATGATTTCAGACATTTCTAACTCTGGCATTTTCTGACATTACTTCAAATAATAACAGGCCATTCAAATTATCTTGTTTGATTTTTAAAAATGAAAATATTTGAAAAGATTAGTCCAAGTTTTCTTCCCAAGTTTTATGTTACATGATCAAAAATGGTGATGAATACAAAACTGAAGCTGTTATATTTGAATGCACACAGGATATGGAGTAAGGTCTTAAAACGCAGTTAGTGTGATAGGTTGGTATGACATTATGGGCATCACCGAGACATGGCTGAAAGAAGATTAGATTTGGGAGCTTAACATATAAGGATACACATTGCATCAAAAGGACAGAAGGTAGGCAAAGGGAATGGGGAGGATCTGTCGGTAAAAAATGAAATCAAATCCTTAGAGGTGGCATAGAACAGACAGAGAATCCTTGTTGATGGAGTTAAGAAACCATAAGGATAAAAGACCCTGATGAGATTTAGATATAGGCCCTCTCAATAACACTGGGTTTAGTCAGGATGCAGGCTACAAATTACCACAGGAGATAGAAAAGGTATAATAGCAAGAGGAATGTTACCATAGTCATGGGGATTTCAATATGCAGATAGATGGGGAAAGAGCAAATTGTGCCAAATACCAAGAGGGGGAATTTGTAGAATGCCTTCAAGATGGCTTTTAGGAGCAGTTTGTGCTTGAGCCCACTGGGGGTGGGGGGGGGGGGGGGGGGAAGAGAAGAGGCAATTCTGTATTGGGTGTTATGTAATAAACCAGACTTGATTAGGGAGCTCAAGGTAAAAGAACCGTTAGTGGTCAGTGATCATAATGTGATAGAATTCACCTTGCAGTTTGAGAGAGAGAAGATAAGGTCATTTGTATCAGTATTACAGTGAAGGGAATTACAGAGATACGTTAGAGGACATGGCCAAAGTTGATGAGAAGGGGACACTATCAGGGATGCCGGCAGAAAAGCAATGGGCAAAGTTTCTGAGGGCAATTCGGATGGTAAAGGATAGATACATCCTGAAGATGAAGTACTATTCTAAAGCGAGGATAAGGCAACTGTGGCTGTCAAGGAAGGTCAAACATGGCAAAAAAGCAAAAAAAGGGCATACGATATATGGGGAGGTTAGAAAATTGGGAAACTTTTCAAAAAACAACAGAAGGCAACTAAAAAAACTAAGGAGAGAAAAGATTAATATGAAGGCAAGCTAACCAATAACAAGAGGATACTACAATTATTTTCAGTTGGAGAAAAGTGAGAGTGGATTTTAGACCACTGAAAAATGATGCTGGAGAAGTAGCAATGGGTTACAACTTAAGTATTTTATGCCGGTGTTTACTGTGGAAGGCACAGGAAGTAGCCAGAAGTTAGAGAGTGGCAGGAAGCAGAAGTGAATGTAGTTGTAATTCCTAGGGAGAAGGTACTTGGGAAGCTGAAAGGGCCGAAGGTAGATACACCACCTGGAGCAGGTGAACCACACCCCAAGGCTCTAGATTCCCCAGGAACCAAGATTCTAAGATGACAGCATGAGCATGGGAAAATACATATTCAATATAACCATTAGAAAATAGGAAAAGTCATTTCTAATTTTTAAAAAACTGCTATAACAATATAAGTTCTACCTCAGTTTAATTTCCCCAAAAGCAACACTTCTTATTTGTCCAAGTTAAATTCCTTCGTCTATTCTCTGTTGAACTAGATTCCATTGTACACACACCCACAAGAAAATCTGCAGATGCTGAAAATCCAAGGCAACACACAAAATGGTGGAGGAACTCAGCAGGCCAGGCAGCGTCTGTGGAATGGAATAAACAGTCGACATTTTGGCCCAAGACCCTTCTTCATGACTGGGAAAAAATGATGAGAAGTCAGAGAAAGAAGGTGGGGGGAGGTAAATCTGTATAAAAGTTTTCAACTTGCCACAAGTCTAATCAAAGCAAAAATAAAAACAGTTAACAGAAGATTCAAGTGGAAAGTGGGTGATTCCTGGAACTTACAAAAAACCCCACAATATATTAGCAGTGAAACCTACAGTAGTTTTTCTCAACTTACAAATACAATGAATTCCAGTTAACAGGGCCATCATTTAAATTGGGGCAGCTACCTATTTAGGACAACTCTTAAAGAACATAAAGTAGTTGAGAAAATAAACGGGATACTTATCGTTTATTTGGGATACCATTCCACTTAATTGAAACAGGAGACTGTCAGCTAAGTTTCTTATTAGAGACAGTAGTATGGACTTGAATGGCTGTTCGACACTACACCATGCTTAGAACAAAAAATTCTTAAATAGCGGCAATTGCACCTGCTTCCATTCAAAAAGAAGTGATTTTTGATACTGACAGTTGCCAAGGAATAAGCAGCAAGAAAATTCAGAACTGTTTTATTCAGCATGGTTACAACCATTCAGGCTCAAAGATGCCAGTAAGAGGCAGGAGTGAAAATGAAACGATTTCACTACTTCAACAAGTTAGGAAATAAAAGAATTTGAAGTTATCTGCAATAATCTTGAATGTTACAATGAAAATGAAGATTTGAAGGTTGAATCATCGAAACCATTGTTGGAGGGCAGTCTAGACTAGATGTCTATGCTGATTTTGTTCATTTACAGTTAATCAAAATTTGCTATTTTGTATTAGATGTTGTACAATGAACTGGAAACTGATTAGTGAGCTTAAGGTACAAGAACCCTTAGTAGTAAGTGATAATAATATACAAACAGTCCCCGGGTTACAATCGAGTTCCATTCCTGAGTCTGTCTTCAAGTCAGATTTGTACGCAAGTTGGAACAGGTACATCCGGTATTATTTTGCGTCAGTTAGTCAAACGTATATATTTTACCTTACTCTGCATATAAAACACTTAAGAAAACTACGTATTTCAATAATTAAACCACTACACTGCTTAGTAATAATTGTAGCTTTCATCGGGGCAGGGCCTTTCACATGCTCCATTATTCTCATTTTATCCTTCACCTGTATCCTTTAAAATTGTTCCGATCTTTGACCGACTGCAGCCCAACACTTTTCCAGTGACTAATGGTGTTTCACCTCTTTCCGATCACTTTATTTCCACTTCATTTTCAATCGCAATCGTTTTCCGTCAACACAACAGAAAACTGCAGATTCAGCAGCAGCCACAGGTCCTCTACTCCCCCGGGTCCTAAAGTCCACCACACTGAGACAGGTTAAATGGGATAAGTGGGGGCAGTGCTGACTGGAAAAGGGGTGGGGGTGTCAGGCTAAATCTTGCTAAGAAATATTTAAGCCAAATACAAAGTTACACATTCAACACAGTGTTAACAGCAACGACTTAAAATGGCGGACAGCGCTCTCCTCACTCCATTCATAAGTACGAGTTGTTCATAAGTCAGATGTTCGTAAGTCAGGGAGTACCTGTAATCAAGATCACTCTGAAATTTAAGAAGGAGAAGCTAAAGTCAGATGTACCAGTATTACAGAGGAGTAAAGGGAATTACAGTGGAAAAAGAGAGGAGCTGGCCAGAATTGACTGGGAAAAAAACACCAGCAAGGATGATGGCAGAACAGCAAAGGCTGAAATTTCTCAAAGCAATTCAGAAGGCATAGGATATATACATCCCAAAAAAGGAAAAAGTATTCTAAAAAGATGACACAACCATGGTCAACAAGAAGAGTCAAAGCCAAAAAGAGTAATAGAGAAAAAATTAGTGGGAAGTTCAAGGATTGGGAAGCTTTTAAATACCAACAGAAGGCAACTAAAAAAGTCATTAAGGTAAAGATGGAATATGAAAGTAAACTAGCCAATAAAAGTGGATGGATACCAAAAGTTTCTTCCAATATATAAAGTGTAAAAGAGACAAGCGTAGATATCTGACCACTGGAAAATGATGCTGGAGAGGTAGTAATGGGATACAGGATATGGCAAATGAACTGAATAAGTATCTTGCATCTGTACTCATTGTGAAACCCACTAGCAGTATAGTGGAAGATCCAGGTGTCAGGGTCATGAAGTGTGTGTAGTTACCATTACAAGGGAGAAGGTTCTTGGGAAACTGAAAGGTCTGAAGGTAGATAAGTCACCTGGACCAGATGGTGTACACCCCAGGGTTCTGAAAAAGGTGGCTGAAGAGATTGTGGAGGCATTAGTAATGATCTTTCAAGATTCACTAGATCTGGAATGGTTCCAGAACAAGAGAAAATTGCAAATGTCACTCCAGTCTTCAAGAAGGGAGAGAGGCAGAAGAAAGGAAATTATAGGCCAGTTAGTCTGACCTCACTGATTAGCAAGATGTTGGAGTTGCTTATTGAGGTCTCAGGGTTCTTGGAGGCACATGATAAAATAGGCCATAGTCGGCTTGATGCCAAATCTGTTGGAATTCTTTGAAGAAATAGTAGGCAGGATAGACAAAGAAGAATCGGCTGGTGTTCTGTAATTGGATTTTCTTAAGACCTTTGACAAGATGCCACAAATGACGTTGCTAAACAAGCAACGAGCCCATGGTATTACAGGAACAATTCTAGCAGGGATAAAGTAGTGGCTGATTGGCAGGAGACAAAGAGTGGGAATAAAGGGAGCCTTTTCTGATTGGCTACTGGTGACTAGTGGTGTTCCACGGGGGTCTCTATTGAGACCAATTCTTTTTCTTTTAATTACGTCAATAATTTGCACAATGGAATGGATGGCTTTGTTGCAAAGTCTGCAGATGATATGAAGGTAGGTGGAGGGGCAGGTAATTTGAGGAAGTAGAGAGGCTACAGAAGAACTTGGACAGATTAGGAGAATGAGCAAAGAAATAGCAGATGAAATACAGTGTCAGGAAGTGTACGGTCATGCACCTTGGTAGAAAAAATAAAAAGTGTTCACTATTTTCTAAATGGAGTAAAGATTAAAAAACTGAGGTACAAAGTGACTTGAGAGTCTTTGTGCAGGATTCCCTAAAGGGTGAATGCAGGTAGAGTCTGTGGTAAGAATGGCAAATTTAGCATTCATCTCAAGAGGACTAGAATATGAAAGCAAGGATATAATGTTGAGACTTTATAAAGCACTGGTGAGGCCTCACTTGGAGTACTGTGAAGAGTTTTGGACCCCTCATCTTAGAAAAGATGTGCTGAAACTGGAGAGGGTTCAAAGGAGGTTCACGAAAAGGATTCCAGGATTAAATAGCATGCATATGAAGAGTGTTTGATGGCTCTGGGCCTGTATTCACTGAACTTAGAAGAATGAGCAATGGCCTCATTGAAATCTATCGAATGGTGAAAGGCATTGGTAGAGTAAATGTAGAGAGGATGTTTCCTATGGTGAGAGAGTAAGACCAAAGGATACAGCATCTGTGCAGAGGGGCATCCTTTTAGAATAGAAATGAGGAAGAATTTATTTAGCCAGAGAGTAGTTTGTTGCCACAAGCAGCTGTGGAGGCAAAATCTGTATGTATACATAAGGCAAAGACTGGCAGATTCTTGGTTAGTCAGGGCATGAAGGGATACGGGGAGGGGGAAGGGCTGGAGATTGGGGGCGAGAGGAAAAATGGATCAGCCATGATAAAATGGCTCGATGGGCCAAATGGCCTAATTCTACTGCTAAATCATGGTCTAAGAGAACACGGCAGCATATATTGGATGAATTCCTCCAGTTATATCTATTGGGAACTAATACAATTTTATAGTACGATCTTAGTATTGATAGTGTTCTAAATTGTTCTGTATTTCCTTTAAACAATTAATTTGTTACTCATTTTGTCCTTTTATACCTTTTTATCTATTTCCATGAACTTTAGCAAATTGTCACTGTCACTTATTTGGGCCAAAATGTACTGGTCCCAATGTGTCCCAATTAACCGTAATCCACTGTACTTCAAGAAATTGTTTACAGGCACCAACTTCAATAAATTTTCTAAGTTTGCAACAACAGAGTTACAGCTAGGTTTAAAACATACATTACAGTTACATTTCTTGTCATGACATGGCACTAAAAACACTGGCTATTGGAGAAAATACCTACTTCTAGCAAGAGCCTTTCAAAACTATCTGCAACAGTTGTGTAAATACATTGTGGTTAATTTTACACAGGAGTTTACAATGGAGACTTATGACTGCACAAGTGTCAACTTCAATCCCTACATCCTGAATCTTGGCATTAGGTCGTGAGGATAATTTGTACTCTACAATCTGCAGCAATCATAATGTGCATAAACATATAGTTCAATGGCATTTTAATTTTTCAATAACAACTTACAAATGGAGCCTCTTCAGCATTGAAAAAAAATTCTGGAAAAAGTCTTGTATAGGAAAATACACAGGAAGCCACATCATTATGGTAGGGTTGGAATATGATAAATTAGTTTGCATTTTGCAAAAGAATTTTAAAATAATGGATAGAGTGACACAAAGGACTCAAACAGAACTGCAGATACTATTATTGAGGGTTCGATTAGATGACGCAGACTGCAAAGATGGACTCATAATATGAATGGCTTCAGAAAATATTAATTTGCGAAGATGGGTTGACCTAGATAATGTTAACATTCCATATACAAGTCACTAGAAATAGGGAACTAACCTAGGACTAACAGGATGAGACAGCAATGTAAATGGGCTCAGGGCAAGATTGATAGGACAGTGGAGCTTGGTCAACTTGCAGTTCATGAAGAATGTAGGGCACAAAAGGAATTGTGTACAGTCCAACAGACAGTGGAACAGTCTGATTCAGCCTGCCCGGGGGAAAAGGTAAGGCAGCAAAGTTTCTTCCTGTGGACCCACTATCCTAAATTTACTTTAAATCAGAGAGTTGCCCTCTGCTCAAGGTCAACCTGCATTATCACATCTAGAACACCCCATCTGAATGGATGAGATTATCAAGAGGATGACAAGGAGTAAAGCATATGCACAAGAGATTCTGCAGATGCTGGAAATCCAGAACAACAAACACAATGCTAGAGGAATTCAACAGGTCAGGCAGCATCTATGGAAATGAATTAGCAATGAAATTTTGGGCTGAGACCCTCCTTCAGGACTGGAAAGGAAGGGGGGGGGGGATGATGCTGGAATAAAAAAGGTGGGGGGGGGAAGAGGAGGACCAGCTAGAGGAGATTGGACCATGGGAGAAAGGGAAGAAGAGGCACCAGAGGGAGGTGTTAGGCAGGTGAAGAGAAAAAGGCAAGAAGCCAGAGTGTGGAGTAGAACAAGAGAGAAAGAGGATGGATTTTTTTTTAAACCGGAAGGAGAAATCAACGTTAATGCTTCAGGTTGGAGGCTACCCACACAGAATAGGAGGTGTTGCTTCTCCACCCTGAGAGTGGACTTATCATGTCAAAAGAGGGGGGCATGGACCGACATGTCATAACAGGAATGGGGATAACTAAAATAGTTGGACACTGGAAAATTCAGCTTTTGGAGGATGGAGCAGAGGTGCTCAACAAAGTAGTCCCCCAATTTACATTGGCTATTACCAAGGAACAAGCTGCAACTATCTGTGAATAGACAGGAATGAAATCATGTAAATTCAATTGTACTGAGGTATACCTAAGAGAAGACAATGATGACTGGTGAAATTATCAAGTGTGTCAAAACAGCAGGAGGGTCAAAAGGAACTGCAAATGCACTTGCAACAGACAGAATATATCACAGGGAAATATGACAGGATAAATGTTTCCACAGTTGAACTTAGACAAACATTGAAAGCACAAACTTTGATACACCACTGAAAACTACATTTGTTAAATCCACCACAGTAGATTTCCTGAGGTAGGAGTATTACAGTTGAAGTAACTTAGCATCTGAATGTTTTACCAACCACCTTCAGTATCTCTCCCAGTGAGCAGGGGAGGTGGTGGGACTTGAAATATAAAATGGTATGCTAACTTTAGGAAGGAATACAGGACACTGATCATCACTACAATTCAGTGAAGGCAGTAAATATGCACGTGTGAACAGTGGAACCAGCGCCAGCTGGAATCGCAATATCACACTTGGTACACAGTGTCAGTAGCTGCCAAAACCATTTCTCACTTGTTGGAAGGAGGCTTATATAGCACAAAGCAGCAATAAACCTCAGATGATGGTTTAAATCACAACATCAAAACCCCATCATGCAGAGGCACTCATGGATATAGAATAAAGGCCAAGGATACCAATTAGATTGGTTTAAAAGGTGTAAACAAAGTCGTAATTTCCAAGTAAACTTAGAGGAATCATATTTTGACAAGACATTTTGCAACTTTACCCAATTTCTCAATGTTTTCTAAATGATTAGCTTGAACTGTCACACGAGCATCAAAACATACAGCGAAATGCGCCATTTGCATCAATGACCAACAGAGTCAAAGGATGTGCTGAGAGCAGCCCGCAAGAGTCACTATGCTGCCAGCACCTACATAGGATGCCCACAACTTGCTAGTTGTACATCTTTGGACTTTGGGAGGAAACCAGAGTACCCAGAGGAAACCCACACAGTCACAGGGAGAACATATAAACTGCTTTCTGACAGCAGCGCAAATTGAAACCTGATTGCTGGTACAGTAAAGCATTATGCTAACCACTACACTAGCGTGCTAAAATTAAGCAATTTATCGAGTCTGTCATTTCATTCATGCACGTTTAATAGAAAATTCAATTTTTTCTGACCTTGAAACATTTTACTCTTAAATCAAGGAAATAAAGAACATTGACTTATACAGAAGATAGATTAATGATTGCATATTAGAAAAATACAACGTACAACTTCCTTGGGCTCAAATGTTAGTAGTGACTGAAAATCCAAAATAACTTAGATTTTGTGTTCTTTACCCAAGTAATCATGAATTCTAAATTATCATGCTGTATCCCACAGCCAATGCCCAACCAGATCATTGTACAGAAATAAACAGAAAAGGAGAGGAAGCACGAGAAAAATAAAGTGGCAGATTGTCGTTTGCCTTAAATTCCTTACCCATGCCGACAGCATATGGTGTGTTCTGGGATTTGCTAAATTAACTGCTCATCTATTATAGCAGAATCCAATAATGAAGCATAGTTTAGAAAACAAGTTTTCTGAAAAATCACTATAAAATGCAACTTTTAAGAGCTCAACATCTGGCTCATTGTACTCCTCCTTCCCCCCCCCCCCCCCCACCGCTAGGCCAGTCCAGATGTGAACAGAGCAACACTGTGCGACATGGAGAAATTCACTAACTGAAACAGCAATAGGAATCTGTCAGATTAAGAAACCAGCCTGACACTTGCTATCAGTACATGCTATCAGTAATGTGCGTGGCATCATTATTAGGTAGAACACAGCTCCAAAGTCACATTCTGACCAATTCTGCAGTGTTACTCTGGAATGACACAATCATACTGTCAATGATGTAACCTACTAAGTGACACACATAAAGCAACTCCAGTTTTTAAAAGAGACATACCAAAATTGACAAATGAAACAATTGGAGTTGGGAAGGAGAGCAGAAAAAATACAGCTGTAGAAACATAGAAAACCTACAGCACAATACAGGCCCTTTGGCCCACAATGCTGTACCAAACATGTACTTACTTTAGAAATTACCTCGGGTTACCCATAGCCCTCAATATTTTTCTAAGCTCCATGTACCTGTCCAGGAGTCTCTTAAAAGACCCTATCATACCCACCTCCACCACCGTTGCCGGCAGCCCATTCCACACACTCACCACTCTCCACATAAATATTCTTACCCCTGACATCTCCTCTGGACCTACTTCCAAGCACCTTAAAACTATGCCCTCTCGTGCTAGCCATTTCAGCCTTCGGAAAAAGCCTCTGACTATCCACGTAATCAATGCCTCTCATCTTCTTATACATCTCTATCAGGTCACCTCTTATCCTCCATCACTTCATGGAGAAAAGGCCGAGTTCACTCAACCTATTCTCATAAGGCATGCTCCCCAATCCAGGCAACATCCTTGCAAATCTCCTCTGCACCCTTTCTACAGTTTCCACATTCTTCCTGTAGTGAGGCGACCAGAACTGAGCACAGTACTCCAAGTGGGAGTACTTGGACCAGGGTATATAGAGTATATACCCTATATACCAGAGTATATATACCAGATATATACTCTATATACCAGAGTATATAGGACCAGGATCCTATATAGCTGCAACATTACCTCTCGGCTCTTTAACCGTGGGATTGAGTTTATGAAGGCCAATGCACCATATACTTTCTTAACCACACAGTCAACCTGGGCAGCAGCTTTGAGTGTCCTATGGACTCACACCCCAAGATCCCTCTTATCCTCCACACTACCAAGAGTCTTACCATTAATGCTATATTCTGCCATTATTTTTGACCTTCTAAAATGAACCACCTCACACTTATCAGCATTAACCTCCATCTGCCACTTCTCAGCCCAGTTTTGCATCCTATCAGTGTCCTGCTGTATCTTCTGACAGCCCTCCACACTATCCACAACACCCCCAACCTTTGTGTCATCAGCAAATTTACTAACCCATCCCTCCACTTTTTCATCCAGGTCATTTATAAAAATCACAAAAAGTAGGGGCCCCAGAAAAGATTACCGAGGCACACCACTGGTCACCAACCTCCATGCAGAAATATAATGTGTCTACAACTACTTTCTGCCCTCTGTGGCAAGCCAATTCTGGATCCACAAAGCAAGGCCTCCTTGGATTCCATGCCTCCTTACTTTCTCAATAAGCCTTGCATCGGGTACCTTATCAAATGTCTTGCTGAAATCCATATACACTATATCTACTGCTCTACCTTCATCAATGTGTTCAGTCACATCCTCAAAAAACTCAATCAGGCTCGTAAGGCAACACAATCATACCTTCAGTTCTAATCAACAAAACCTGCGCATCAAAATCCAACTGCAGCTGAATCCCTGACCACCTCATAACGAGACCATAGTCTATGCAGATCTGAAATAACATCTCCTCCTCACTGATAATCAACAATGGTGCACCTTAAGGATAAATACGCTCACTGCTCTTCCTGCTCAATATCCACGGTGGTGTGGCTAGGTACAGCTCGACCGCCATCTATCAATTTGCCTATATAGCTATTGCTCGCAGAATACAAGATGTGACAACGAGGTGTATGGGAGCGAGATATATTATCTGCTTGAGTGGTGTCACATCAACAACCTTACAACATTGCACTCAATGTCAGAAAGACCAAGGAATTGACTGTAGATTTCAGGAAGTGGAAATCAATGGAACATACACCAGTCCTCAGAGAAATCAGAAATGGAAAGGGTGAGCAGTTTCAAGTACCTGGGTGTCACCACATCTGAAGATCTACCCTTGGCCCAACATAACAATGCAGCTACAAAGGCGGTATCACAGCTGCTTTATTTCATTAATTGATACTTGCAACGTCTAACAGATGTATCATGGAGAGCATCCTAACTGGTTGCATCACCACCTGGTATGGAGGGGCCACTGCACAGGAATGGAAAAAGCTGCAGAAACTCAGCCTGTTCCATCATAAGCACTTGCCACCCCAGCATCAAAAGACAATGCCTCAAAAAGGTGGCATATATCATTGAAGAGCCCAATCACTCAGGACTTGTCTTCTTCTCATTGCTACCATCATGGAGGGTGGTACAGAAGCCTGAAGACACACAACCTGTTTCATGAACAGCTTCTTTCCCTATGCAATCAGATTTCTGAATGGATAATGAACCCACACAATCTACCTTGGTACATCTACCTTGATGTCGTAGAGAAGCACAGCACAGAAACAGGCCCATAGGACAATTTAGTCCATGCCAAACTATTTTAATGATCTACTCACACCGACTTGCACCCGGACCCTAGTCCTCCATGCACCTATCCAAACTTTTCTTAAATCAAGCTTACATGCAGCACTTCTGCTGGCAGCTCATTCTATACTCTCACGACCCTCAGAGTGAAGAGGTTTCTCCTCATGTTCCACATAAACTTAACACCTTGCACCCATAGACCTCTTTGTTGCAGACCTACCCAACCTCAGTAGAAAAAGCCTTCTTGCATTTACCCTATCTACATCCCTCATAACTTTCTATCAAATCTCCTCTTAATCTTCTATGTTCCAAAGAATAAAATACTAACCTATTCCATCTTTCCTTTTAACTCGAGTCCTACAGTCTCAGCAACATCCTTGTAAATTTTCTCTGTACTCTTTCAACCTCGTTTTTACATATTCCCTATAGGTAGGTGACAAAAACTACACACAATATTCCAAATTAGGCTTCAACAGTGTCTTATAGAACTTCAACATAACATCCCATCTCCTGTACTCAATAACTTGAATTATGAAGGGCAATGTGGCAAACACTTTCTTTATTATCCTATCTACCTGCGACACCACTTTCAATGAATTATATATCTGCATTCCCAGATCCCTTTGTTCTACCACAACCCTCAGTGCCCTTCTGTTCACTGTGCAAGACCTACCTTTGTTGGTCCTAACGAAGTGCAATGCTCACAATTACCTGCATTAAATTCCACCTGCCATTTTTCAGCACGTTTTCCTGATGGTCCAGATCCCACTGTAAACTCTGATAGTCTTCCTCACTGTCCGTTACACCTCCAAACTTGATGTCATCTGCAAAACTGGTGATCCAGTTTACGTTATCACCTAGATCATTGATACAGATGACAAACAACAATGCACCGATTCCTATGGCTCTCCACTAGTCACAGGCCTCCAGTCAAGAAAAGCAACCATCAACAATCTCCCAAGCTTCTCCCACAATGCCAAATGTCTAATCCAACTTACTACCTCATCTTGATGCTGAGCAACTGAAGCATGTTGACCAATCTCCCATGTGGGACCTTGTCAAAGTCCATGTAGACAGCACCCACTGCCTTGCCTTCATCAACTTTCCTGGTAACTTCCTCAAAAAAAACTAAGATTGGTTAGACATGACCTACCATACACAAAGCCATGTTGATTATCCTATGTCTATCCAAATACTCATATACCTGTTCCCTTAGAACACCTTCCAATAGCACACCCATAATTGATGTCAGGCTCACCAGCCTATTATTGCAAAATTATTTTTAAAAGCCTTTCTTAGAGTGGAGCAACATTACCTATCCTCAATGCTCCGGTACCTCACCTGTCGCAAAGTATGATTTAAGCCTCTCTTCCACAGGGTCCAAGGGAGAACCTTGTAATGCTCTAGGGATTTATCCACCCTAATTTGTCTCAAGACAGTAAACAGCTCCTCCTCTGTTATCTGCACATGGGGGATGACCTCTCTGCTGCTTTGCCACACTTCTATAGACTCAGTGTTCTTCTCCCAAGTAAATACAATGCAAAAGCTCTATTTAATATCTCCCATCTCATTTGGCCCCATGCATAATTACCACTCTGATCTACCCAAGGACCAATTTTGTCCTTTATAACCTTTTTGCTCTTAACATATCAGTAGACAACTTTTTCACTATCTATTACACCAACAATTTTGGCAATATCCCCAAATTTACTAAACTATCTCAAACAACTTTATTTTCTCATCCAAAATCATTAATATGGATGGCATAGAGTCCTTTGAAAAAGTATTTGCCCCCACAACTATTTTCACATTTTACTGTCCCAGTTTCTAAATTTAAAATTTATTGAAGTAGAATGTTTTGAGCTAATGTGCAAAACATTATGCATCATGTCAAAACAAAAGAAATATTCCAAAACCTGTCAACAATTTACCAAAAATTAAAAGCCAAATTATGAGGATGAAATCAACCCCTTTGCAATTACTATGCTAACTTTCTTCAATAGCAATATATTACTTTACCAACTCACCCAATTTGTTAATTTAGAAATTCTGAGGATTACACATTTTTCAACTAATACTCAAGAATACTTTAATTATCCACCTCTGAGGTCCAACATTATGGTAGGTTTCCAACAGACCAAACCAAAATGAAAGCAAAAGAGCATTCAAGACAAGTCAAGGAAATGATAATAGAGAAGCACAAACCTGGGGAAGAGTACGAGACCATCTCAAAGGCACTGAACATACCCTGGAGCAAAATTAGGCGATTTTGAGGCTGTTCTGCCATTGAATCGTGGCTGATCCTTTCTTCCTCTCGTCAGCCCCACTTTCAATGAGACAACCCCCATCCCCCATCCTTCTAAATTCCAGTGAGTACAGTTGCAGAGCTATCAACATTCATCGTATGAAAACCTTTTCATTCTCAGAATCATCCTTGTGAACCTCCTCTGAACCTTCTCCAATGCCAGCACATCTTTTCTCAGATAAGGAGCCTTAAACTGCTCACAATACTCAAGGTGAGGTCTCACTGGTTATAAAGCCTCAGCATCATATCCCTGCTCTTATATTCTAGACATCTTGAAATGAATGCTAATATTGCATTTGGATTCCTCACCACCAACTCTACCTGCAAGTTAACCTTTAGAATGTTCTGCACAAGGACTCCAAACTCCCTTTGCATCTCAGATTTTTGGATTTTCTCCCCATTTAGAAAATAGTCTGCACATTTATTTCTACTACCAAAGTACATGACTATGCATTTTCCAACATTGTATGTCATTTGCCACTCTCTTGCCTATTCTCCTAATCTGTCTAAGTCCTTCTTGTTTCCTCAACACTACTTGACCTCCAATAATCTTCATATCATCTGAAAACTTGGGAACAAAGCCATCTATTCCATCTAAATCTATGACGTACAGCATAAAAAGAGTCACAATACCACCCCTGTGGAACACCACTAGTCACTGGCAGCCAATCATAACCACTCACTCACAACCAATGCTCTAACCATGCCCGTAACTTTCCTGTAATGCCACAGATTCTTAACTTGGTAAGCAGGCTCATGTATGGCCCCTTGTTAAAGGCTTTCTAAAAGTCCAAATGTACAACATGCACTGCATCCCCTTTACCTATCCTACTTGGTATCTCCTCAAAAAAAAGGCAAGCCAGCATGTTCGTCAAGAAAGATTTTCCCTTAAGAAAACCATCTTGTCCTGTGTCATCAAATACTCCATAACCTCGTCCTTAACAACTGACTCCAACATCTTCCCAACCACTGAGGTCAGGCTAACTGGTCTATAATTTCCTTTCTACTGCCTTCCTCCTTTCTGAAAAAGTGAGTGACATATGCAGTCCTCTGGCACCATGCCAGAGTCCAATGATTCAAGCAAATGAGTCCAAGGAAAACCAGGACAGTACTGGACCTCAAGAGAGAGAATTTGTAGAATATCTGAGGGATGGCTTTTTAGAACAGCTTATTATTGAGCCCACTAGGGGATCGGCTGTGCAATGATCCAGAGGTGATAAGAGAGTTTAAGGTTCAGGAACCCTTAGGGAACAGTGATCATAAAATGATCGAGTTCACTTTGAAATTTGACAAGGAGAAACTAAATTAGAATGTGTCTGTATTTCAGTGGAATAAAAGAAATTACAATGAATTACAATGGCATGAGAGGGGATCTGGCCAAGGTTCCCTGGAAAGGGACACTAGCAGAAAGGACAGCATAGCAACAATGGCTGGATCTCTGAGAAAAATGAGGGAAGTGCAAGACAGATATATTCCAAATAAGAAGAAATTTTGGAATGGAAGGACACTACCATGGCTAACAAGTGAAGTCAGAGCCAAAGTAAAAGCAAAAGAGAGGGCATGCAAGGAAGCCAAAGCCAGCAGGAAGATAGAGGATTGGGAAGTTTTTAAAAACTTGCAGAAGGAAACTAAGAAGGTCATTAGGAAGGAAAAGATGAATTATTAAAGGAAGTTGGCAACCAATATCAAAGAAGATACTGAAAGCTTTTTTAAGTATATAAAAGATAAAAGAGAATTGGGGGTAGATTTAGGACCAATACAAAATGACACTGGAGATAATGTAATGAGAGATTCAGAGTTGGCAGAGGAACTGAATGCTATTTTGCATCAGTCTTCACAGTGGAAGACGTCTGCAGTATACTGGACATTCAACAGTGACAGGGAAGTGAAAATTACAACTGAGAAGGTGCTCAGGAAGGTTAATGGTCTGAGGGTGGATAAATCTCCTGGACCTGATGGAATGCGCCCTCTGGTCCTGAAGGAAGTACCTGGAGAGACTGAATCGATAGATTCCGGCATTGTACTGGATGACTGGAAAATCACAAATGTTACTCCACTATTTAAGAAGTGTGAGAGGCAGCAGAAAGCAGACTATAGACCTATTAGCCTGACATCAACGGTTGGAAGTTGTTGGAATCGATTGTTGGGGATGAGATTATGGTGTACCTGGAGGCACATGACAAGATAGGCCAAAGCCAGCATGGTCTCCTGAAAGGAAAATCCTGCCTGACTAACTTACTGCAACTTCTTGAGGAAATTACAAGCAGGGTGAACAAACAAGATGTGGGGTACTTGGATTTTCAGAAGGCCTTTGACAAGGTGACATACAAAAGGCTGCTTAGCAAGACAAGAGCCCATAGAATTACAGGGGAGTTACTAGCATGGGTGGAGCATTGGCTGATTGGCAGAAAACAGAGAGTGGGAATAAAGGGATCCTATTCTAGCTGACTGCCGGTAACCAGTGGAGTTCCATAGGGATCAGTATTGGGACACCTGCTTTTTACAATGCACGTCAATCATTTGGACTATGGGATTAATAGATTTCTGGCTAAATTTGCCAATGATACAAAGGTAGGTGGAGGAGTGGGTAGTGTTGAGGAAACAGAGAGCCTGCAGAGAGACTTAGATAGTTTAGGGAAATGGGCAAAGAAGTGGCAAATGAAATACAATTTTGATAAGTATATGGTCATGCAGTCTGGTGGAAGAAATAAATGGGCAGACTTTTATTTAGATGGGGAGAATTCAAAATGCAGAGATGCAGAGGGACTTGGGAGTCCTTGTGCAGGATACCCTAAAGGTTAACCTCCAGGTTGAGTCGGTTGTGAAGAAGGTGAATGTAATGTTGGCATTCCTTTCTAGAGATATAGAATATAAGAGCAGGGATATGATGTTGAGGCTCTATAAGGCACTCCTGAGACCACACTTGCAGTATTGTGTGCAGTTTTGGGCTCCTTATTTTGGAAAGGATGTACTGACATTGGAGAGGGTTCAGAGAAGATTCATGAGAATGAGGAACATCAGGCCGTATTCCCTGGAGATCAACAGAATGAGGGGGGATTTCATAGAAACATTCCAAATGTTTATAGGCCTGAACAGATTAGATTTGGCAAAGTTATTTCCCATGGTAGAGAAGTCCAGGACAAGAGGACATGACTTCAGGATTGAAGGACATACATTTAGAACAGAGATGCAGAAAAATTATTTTAGTCAGAGGGTGGTAAATCTGTGGAATTTGTTGCCATGAGCGGCTATGGAGGCCAAGTCATTGGGTGTATTTAATGCAGAAATGGATATGTTCTTAATTAGCCAGGGCATCAAAGGGTATGAGGAGAAGGCAGGGGAGTGGGGATGACTGGAAGAACTGCATCAGCCCATGACTGAATGAAGCGGCAGACTCAATGGGCCAAATGGCCTACTTCTGCTCCTATATCTTATGGTCTTATAGTCATATGATTCTTAAAAGATCATTACTAATGCCCCCACGATCTCTACCACAACAATTTTGAACCCTAGGGTGCAGATCAGCTGGTCCAGGTGGCTTGTGTAACATTAGACCTTACAGCATTTTGAGCACCTTCTCCCTTGTAATAATAACTGCACTCACTTCTCTTCCTTCACACCCTTCAACATCTGGTACACTGCTTGAGTATTCCAGAGTGAAGACTGATGCAAAATACTCATTTACTTCATCTGCCATTTCCTTGTCCTCTGTTATTTCCCTGGTCTCATTTTCTAGTGGTCCTATATCCAATCTCATTTTTTTTTTTAAAACATACTTGAAAAAGGTTTTACTATCTAGTTTTGTATTGTTTGCTAGCTTGCTTTCATATTTCATCTTTTCCTTCCTAATGATTCTTTTAGTTGCTCTCTGTAGGATCTTAAAAGCTTCCCAATCCCCTGTCTTCCCACTAATTTTTGCTTTGTTGTATGCCCTCTCCTTTGCTTATGTATAACTTTGACTTCCCTTGTCAGCCATGGTTGTACTATTTGCCATTTGAGTCTTTCTTCAGTTTTGGAATACATCTATCCTGCAGCTTGCTCATTTTTCACAGAAATTCACACCACTGTTGCTGTGCTATCATCCCTGCCAGCATCTCCTTCTTTTACTTTAGCCAACTCCTGTCTCGTACCACAGTAATTTCCTTTACTCCACTGAAATACTGCTACGTCAGACTTTACTTTCTCCCTGTCAAATTTCAAGTTGATCTCTCAATCATATATGATCACTGTCTCCTGAGGGTTCTTTTACCTTAGGTTCTCTAATCACCTCTGGTTCATTACATAACACCCAATCCAATATAGCTGATCCCCAAGAAGGTTCAACGACAAAATGCTCTAAAAAGCCATCTCATAGATATTAAACAAACTCACTCTTGAAATCCATTACTAACTTGATTTTCCCAATGAATCAGCATGTTGAAATCTCCCATGACTATCATAACATTGCCCTTTTGACTCGGCTTTTACATTTCCTGTTGTAATCTATGGTCCACATCCCAACTATTGTTGGGAGGTATATATATATATATATATAACTGCCATCAGGGCCCTTTTACCCTCGGAGTTTCTTAACTCAACCCACAAGGATTCAATATCTTCAGATCCTATGTCTCATCTTTCTACTGATCTGATGCAATTCTTTACCAGCAGAACCACGCCTCCCCTTCCAGTTCCTCCGATACAATGTGTAACCTTGTACATTTAGCTCCCAACTGCAACCATCCTTCAGCCACGATTCACTTATAAGAGAGGCTACTGTGAAACCACTGAGTGAGGTGCAGAAGTCAGTGACTGCAACTGGAGATGAAGTTCATGGCTCCACAATCTCTAACACCTTGTACAAAAAGGGTATTTGTGAAAGAGAGGCAAGGGAGAAGCCCTGGCTTTAAAAATAGCATATTCTTGCCTGTAAAGACTTTATAAAGCATCACTTAGAAGACACCATAAACATGTAGAAGAAATTATTGTTGTCAGATGAGATAAAAGTGCAACTTGTTTGGCCTCAATGTCAAGCAGTATGTGTGACATAAATCTAACACTGTGCATCAGCCAGTTAACACCATCCCTACTGTAAAGTATGGTGGGGGTAACATGCTATGGGGATGCTTTCCAGCCACAGGGACCAAAAGTGGAGAAATTGCCAGGGCCCTAGCAGAGATATTCAAAACATCCTTAGTGACAAGATATGTACCAGAGGATTGGAGGATAGCCAGTGTTGTTCAACTGTTTAAAAAAAGGCTCTGAACATAAACCAGTAAATTATGGGCCAGGGAGTCTGACATCAGTTGCAGGAAAGTTATTTGAAGGTATTCAATGGGGACCATATATTTGGATAGACATGGAATGACTAACGATAGTCAGCATCACTTCATGCATGGTAGCTCATGTTTAACCAGTCTTTTCGACATTTTTGAGGAAAGTGGATGAAGGCACGGCAGTGGATGTTGTCTACATGGACTTTAGTAAGGCATTTGAGAAAGCCCTGCATGGGAGGCTGATCAAGAAGGTTCAGTCGCTCATTCTGGCTTTGTGGGAGAAGCCAGAAATGGTTGCCTCTCTGACTGGAACCTTGCGATTAGTGGTGTGCTGCAGGGATTACTGTTGGGTCCTTTGTTGTTTGTCATTTTTATCAATAATCTGGATGATAATGTGGTTAACTAGATAAACAAGTTTGTGGATAACACCAAGAGTGGGGATGTAGTGGATGGTGATGAAGGCTATCATGGCTTGCAGAGGGATCTGCATCAGCTGGAAAAATGGGCTAAAAAACGGCAGATGGAATTCACCGTAGGCAAATGTGAGGTTTTGCACTTCAGTAGGACCAACCAAATTAGGCCTCACACAGTGAACAGTCGGTCACTGAGGTCATGGTGGATCAAAAGGGTCTGGGAATACATGTCAATAATTAATTGACAGTGGTGTCACAGGTAGATAGGATCATAAATAAAGCTCTGGCACATTGGCCTTCATAAATCAATATATTGAGTACAGCAGATGGGGCTATAAATAGAAGTTATATAAGACGTTGGTGAGGCCTAATTTGGAGTAACGTGCGCATTTTTGGTCACCTATCTACAGGAAAGATATAAACAAGGTTGAAAGAGTGCAGAGAAAATTTACAAGGATGTTGAGGACATGTTCAGGTCTTGAGGACCTGAGTTACAAGGACAGGTTGACTAGGTTGGACAGTATTCCTTAGAACTTAAAAGATTGAGAGGAGGTTTGATAGAGGTATACAGTCGGCCCTCCTTATCCACGGGTCCCGCATGCGCGGATTCAACCAACCACGGATTGGGAAGACCCAGAAGTTCTCACTCCAGCATTCGTTGTTTGAGCATGTACAGACTATTTTTTCTTGTCATTATTCCCTAAACAATACAGTATAAAAACTATTCTCATAGCATTTACATGGTATTAGGTATTATAAGTAATCTAGAGATGATTTTAAAGTACAAGCAGTCCCCGGGTTATGAACGAGTCCCGTTCCTGAGTCCTTAAGTCGGATTTGAAGTCGGAACAGGTACATCCGGTATTATTTAGCGTCAGTTAGACAAACATTTGTCTTAGTATATAGTATATATTTTACCTTTCTATGCATATAAAACACTTAAGAAACATATGTGTTTCAATAATTAAACCACTGCATTGCTTAGTAATAATTGTAGCTTTCATCGGGGCAGGGCCTTTCACATGCTCTATTAAAATAGTTCCGATCGTTGACCAACTGTAGCCTAATGCTTTTCCAATGACCAATTGCATTTCACCTCTTTCTGATCGCTTTATTACTTCCACTTTGTATTCATTCGTGCTCGTGATTATTTTCATGAACAGAAACACTGCAGATTCAGAGCTGCGCCGAGTCCTAAAGTTCACTGGACTGAGACAGGTTAAATAAGGAACTTGAGCATCCGTGTTTTTGGTATCCGCGGGGGATCCCGGAACCAATCCCCCGCAGATAAGGAGGCCTGACTGTACAAAATAATGAGGGTTATAGCAGGCTTTTTCCACTGAAGTTTGGGGGGACTACAATCAGGGGTCAAGGTTGAAAGGTGAGAAGTTTAAGGGGACACGAGGGGAAACTTCTTCATTTGGAGGGTGGTGAGAGTGTGTGGAATGAGCTGCCAGCACAAGTGGTACACGCCAACTCGATTTCAATGTTTAAGAGAAGTTTGGATAAGTGCATGGATAGTAGGAATATGGAGGGCTGTGGTCCCAGTGCCAGTCGATGGGAGTAGGCAGTTTAAATGGTTTCAGTATGGACTAGATGGGCCAAGGGGCCTGTTTCTGTGCTGTACTTTTCTATGACTAAAGCTGGTCAGGATTGATGCAAAGGTGACTGCTTCTAAATACTGAGAGATCCTGGATTAAAAACCTGCTAGCCTCTGCCAAAAAACTTGAACTGCGGAGGAAGTTCATCTTTCAGGAGGATAACAACCAAAGTACACTGCCAGAGCAATCATTGAGTGGCCTCAAATGAAGAAAATCGTTGTCCTTGAGTGGCCCAAAGTCCTGAACTTAACCCGATTGAACATGTCTGGCAAGACCTCAAGATTGTTCCCACTGCCACTCCCCAAATATCCTGGTACAGCTTGAGCTATTTTGAAAGGAGAAATGGGCAAATCTTATAACCATATAACAATCACAGCACGGAAACAGGCCATTCCGGCCCTCCTAGTCCGTGCCGAACTCTTAATCTCACCTAGTCCCACCTACCCGCACTCAGCCCATAACCCTCCACTCCTTTCCTGTCCATATACCTATCCAATTTTACCTTAAATGACACAACTGAACTGGCCTCTACTACTTCTACAGGAAGCTCATTCCACACAGCTATCACTCTCTGAGTAAAGAAACACCCCCTCGTGTTTCCCTTAAACTTTTGCCCCCTAACTCTCAAATCATGTCCTCTCGTTTGAATCTCCCCTACTCTCAATGGAAACAGCCTATTCACGTCAACTCTATCTATCCCTCTCAACATTTTAAATACCTCGATCAAATCCCCCCTCAACCTTCTACGCTCCAATGAATAGAGACCTAACTTGTTCAACCTTTCTCTGTAACTTAAGTGCTGAAACCCAGGTAACATCCTAGTAAATCGTCTCTGCACTCTCTCTAATTTATTGATATCTTTCCTATAATTCGGTGACCAGAACTGTACACAATATTCCAAATTTGGCCTTACCAATGCCTTGTACATATTCCAAATTTGGCCTTACCAATGCCTTGTACAATCTTACCAATCTTGCTCCATCACTTTGTACAAAGGTAATAGAAACTTATCCAAAAAGACTACTAGCAGTAATAACAGCAAGAAGTGATTCTACTAAGTACTGGGCAAAGAGGGATGAATACTTTTGAACTGCTGACATTTCAGGTTTTGAACTTTTAGTTTTGCATACTTTACAATTTTCCCTGTTTTTGGGCTCTGTGAAAAAAAAGTCCACACCATTCTTGATTAAGAAATCTCAGTTAAATTGATCAAAATCCCCAGTTGTAATACTCATTTATGTGAACAAACGGTTGGGGACTGTATACTTTTGAGACACTGTACAAGTCATCTCAGCATTGATCACTGTAGCACACCAAATGTTTATAGATTGATAGAAACTTTATTAATCCCAGAGGGAATTACAGTGTCAGTGTAGCATTACAAGTGCACAGATGTAAATGTTAGAAAGGTCGGCAGAGGAGTGGCAAGTGAAGGAATGAGTGCGGGGATTGGCTGAGAAGGTAAGCTCTTGGGAGTCTTTTTTTCCCTGTTGTTTTCAGGAGTGGTTGATTTATAAACCGGTTGGGACCAGCCTGCAACACATACCTTCAAGGTCAGCAGAGGTGCGGCAAGTGAAACAAATTAGTCAATTTATCAGCCAATATAAGCAAGGTTTGCTCTAGGGGAGCGGCCTTGTCGAGGGAATTGCCTTGTGAGAAAAGTGCGAGTCTTTGGCAAGGAGGCTGAGGGAGGAGACTACACCACAGTTGGAGAGGGTGAGAAGTGGTGAAGAAATGACAAGTAAACTAATTCAGTGTGATGCTTGCCTGATGTTGGAGGTCAGGGACACTGATGGTGCCTCCGGCTGCTACAGCTGTGAAAAGTGTGTCCAGGTTCAGATCCTGAAGGACCATGTTGGGGCACTGGAGAGGCAACTGGATGACCTCAGGTTTATCCGAGAAAACGAGAGTGAGATCGTTACACTAAAGATACCGGAAGAGAGAAGGTGGGGACAACGATTTGGAAGGGATGGATGCTTGGACTACAGGAGACCCCAGGGGATGTGCCTCTTGAAAACAGTTTCACCCTCCTGTAAGCAGCTGGAACAGAAGACACTGCCAGTCTGAGAGGCGGACAGATCTGAAGAGGAAGAAGAGGAAAGAAATTCTGCAACGTGACTTCAGAGAACTCGGAAGAAGGCTGAAAAGCAGGACCTCCAGGGTGGTTTTGATAAGGGAACTCAAGGTAAAGGAGCCATTAGGAGACAGTGACCATAATATGATAAGTTTTAATCTACAATTTGAGAGTGAGAAGGAAAAATCAGAACAAGGCGGCAGCGGGAGAGCACCCAAGGACTTCCAGCGGGAAGACATTTTGAGTTCTCGGGGGAAGAGAGAGGCCAGACTGCGCTGGCGCGTGAAGTCAGCCAGTTGAGCGCGAACAGTTTAGGAAGGAGGCAGCCTTATCCAGCAGGCAGCGGAGCAAGAGGCAGCAGGGTGAAAAGGCTTTGGCTGAACGGGCTTTGGCGGTAACGGGATGAGGTGAGGCAGTTGTTGATTGCAAAAGGAAATAGTATGCGTGTGAGGCCGGTTTTCTGGGGATGTGGGAGGTCCTGGAGTCTCCCGGCATACCGGACGGCCACATCTGCACCCAGTGCATCGAGATGCAAATCCTAAGGGACCGTGTTAGGGAACTGGAGATGCAGCTCGATGACCTTCGTCTGGTCAGGGAGAGTGAGGAGGTGATAGAGAGGAGTGACAGGCAGGTGGTCACTCCGGGGCCATGGGGGACAGAGAAATGGGTCACAGTCAGGAGAGGGAAGGGGAAGAGTGAGGTACCAGAGAGTATCCCTGTGGCTGTACCCCTTGACAATAAGTACTCCTGTTTGAGTATTATTGGGGGGGGGGGGGGGGGGGGAACAGCCTACCTAGGGGAAGCAACAGTGGCCATGCCTCTGGCACAGAGTCTGGCCCAGTGGCTCAGAAGGGTAGGGAAAGGAAGTGGATGGCAGCAGTGATAGGGGATTCTATAGTCAAGGGGTCAGACAGGCGATTCTGTGGACGCAGGAAAGAAACTCAGATGGTAGTTTGCCTCCCAGGTGCCAGGGTGAGTGATGTTTCTGATCGCGTCCAAGATATCCTGCGGTGGGGAGCAGAACATATTGTAATTGTGGTACATATTGGTACCAATGACATAGGTAGGAAAAGGGAAGAGGTCCTGAAAGAAGACTACAGGGAGTTAGGAAGGAAGTTGAAAAGCAGGACCTCAAATGTAGTAATCTCCAGATTACTGCCTGTGTCACATGACAGAATAGGAATAGAATGAGGTGGAGGATAAATGTGCGGCTGAGGGAATGGAGCAGGGGGCAGGGATTCAGATTTCTGGATCATTGGGACCTCTTCTCGGGCGGGTGTGACCTGTACAAAAAGGACGGGTTGCACTTGAATCCCAGGGGGACCAATATCCTGGCGGGCAGGTTTGATAGAGCTGTTGGGGAGGGTTTAAACTAGTTTGGCGGGGGGGGGTGGGAATCAGAATGTGAGTGCAGGGATTAAGGTAGAAGGACAAGGGCATGATGCTAAGAGTTTGAGTTGATGAGGAAGAACAGGCAGGGGATGAAACATAATTGTAGCCAGGTAAAGGGGTTGAAATGTGTCTATTTCAATGCTAGGAGTATTAGAAACAAGGAGGATGAACTTACAGTATGGATTAGTACGTGGAACTACGATGTTGTGGCCGTTACTGGAACTTGGTTGGAGGAAGGGCAGGATTGGAGGATGCAGGTCCCGGGGTTCAGGTGTTTTAAAAGGAATAGGATGGGAGGTGGAAAAGGGAGGGGAGTGGCATTGCTGGTCAGGGATAGTATCACGGCTATAGAAAGGGAGGACGCTGCAGAAGGAGTGTCCACTGAGTCGGTGTGGGTGGAAATCAGAAATAGGAAGGGATCAATCACTGTGCTGGAAGTAGTCTATAGGTCCCCAAATAGCCCTCTGGACACCGAGGAGCAGATAAGCAGGCAGATTTTAGAATGCTGCAGGAAATACAGGGTAGTAGTTATGGGTTATTTCAACTTCCCTCATATTGACTGGCACCACCTGAGTGCAAGGGGGATAGATGGGGCTGAATTTGTCAGGTGTGTTCAAGAAGGATTCCTGACACAGTTACTGGACCGGCCGACGAGAGGAGAGACTCTACTGGATCTAGTTCTGGGTAATGAACCTGGTCAGGTGACAGACCTCTTGGTGGGGGAGCATTTTGGTGAGAGTGACCACAACTCCCTTAGCTTCAGCATAGCTATGGAAAGGGATAAAATCAGACAAAATAGGGAAGTGCTTAACTGGAGAAGGGCTAACTTTGAAGGGATGAGGCAGGAACTGGTGAGAGTAAATTGGAAACAGATGTTCAAAGGGGAAAGCACAGAAGTAATGTGGGAGAAGTTTAGGGACCACTTGAGCTGGGTTGAGGATAGGTTTGTCCCACTGAGGCAAGGAAAAAATGGTAGGAAAAGGGAACCGTGGCTGACGAAACATGTGAAGCAACTCGTCAAGAGGAAAAAGGAAGCATAGGTTAGATATAAGAAGCAGGAAAGAGGAGGGGCTCATGAGAAATATAGGGTAGCCAGGAAGGAGCTAAAGAAAGGACTTAGCAGAGCTCAAAGGGGGCATGAGAAGGCCTTGGCATGTAGGATTAAGGAGAACCCCAAGCCGTTCTATGCGTATGTGACGAACATAAAAAGGATAAAGAGGGCAACGTGTGCCTGGAGGTGGAGAAGGTTGGGGAGGTCCTAAATGAATACTTTGCTTCAGTATTCAGAAGTGAAAAGGATCTTGATCAGGGTGAGGTCAAAATAGAGCAGGCCTGTGTGCTGGGCAATGTGGAGATTAACAAAGTAGTAGTGCTGGATCTTCTTTAAAACATCAAGACTGATAACTCCCCAGGGCCAGATATGATACACCCCAGGTTGTTGTGGGAATTGAGAGAAGAGATCGCTGGAGCATTAGCTACGATCTTTGAATCCTCTTTGGCTACAGGGGAAGTGCTGGAGGACTGGAGAATGGCAAATGTAGTTCCCTTGTTTAAAAAGGTAATAGGGAGAATCCTGGGAACTATAGACCAGTGAGTCTTACGTCTGTGGTCTGCAAACTACTGGAAAGGATTCTTAAGGATAGGATCTACGAGCATTTGGAGAAGTACAGTCTACTCATTGACAGTCAACATGGCTTTGTGAAGGGAAGATCATACCTCACGAGCCCGATTGAGTTTTTTGAAGAGGTAACAAAAGAAATTGATGAGGGTAGGGCAGTGGATGTGGTCTACATGGACTTTAGCAAGGCATTTGACAAGGTCCCTCATGAGAGACTCATCCAGAAAGTCATGAGGCATGGGATAAGTGGAACCTTGGCTGTTTGAATAAAAAAATCGGCTTAAAGGAAGAAAGCAGATGGTAGTTGTGGAAGGAAAGTATTCTGCCTGGAGGTCGGTGATTAGTGGAGTGCCGCAGGGATCTGTCCTGAGACCCCTGCTATTTGTGATTTTTATAAACGACCTGGAAGTAGAGGCGGAAGGATGGGTGAGTAAGTTTGCGGATGACATGAAGATTGGAGGAGTTATGGATGGAGTTGTCGAAGGTTACAAGAGGATATAGACAGGCTGCAGAGTTGGGTAGAAAAATGGCAGATGGTGTTCAATCCGGACAAGTGTGAGGTGATGCATTTTGGAAGGACAAACCAGAAGACTGAGTACAGGATTAATGGTCAGTTACTTAAGAGTGTGGATGAACAAAGGGACCATGGGGTTCAAATCCATACATCCCTCAAGGTCACTGTGCAGGTTGATAGGGTAGTTAAGAAGGCCTATGGGATGCTAGGCTTCATTAACAGGGGGATTGAGTTTAAGAGTAGAGAGGTCATGTTGCAACTCTACAAATCTCTGGTGAGACCGCACTTAAGAGTATTGTGTTCAATTCTGGTCACCTCATTATAGGAAGGATGTGGAAGCTACGGGGAGGGTGCAGAGGAGATGTACCAGGATGCTGCCTGGATTGGAGAACAAGTCATATGAAGCAAGGTTAGCGGAGCTGGGACTTTTCTCTTTGGAGCATAGAAGAATGAGAGAGGACTTGATAGAGGTCTACAAGATTATGAGAGACATAGATAGGGTGGATAGTCAGTACCTGTTTTCCAGGGCACCAACAGCAAACACCAGATGGCATATGTACAAAATTAAGGGAGGGAAGTTTAGGGGAGACATCAGGGGCAAGTTTTTTTTTTTAAAAAACGCAGAGGGTTGAGAGTGCCTGGAATGACATGCCAGGGATGGTGGTGGAGGCTAAAACATGAGGGGCATTTAAGAACCTCTTGGACAGGCACATGGATGAAAGAAAAATAGAGGGTTATGGGATAGTGTGGGTTTAGTACTTTTTTTTTTAAAAAAAAGGATTATATGGGTCGGCACAACATGGAGGGCTGAAGGGCCTGTACTGTGCTGTAGTGTTCTATGGTTCTATCGTCAGTGTTACAGTTCAACAAAGTGGACTATGGAGCCATGAGGGAGGAGCTGGCCAAAGTTGACTGGAAAGATACCCTAGCATGGATGGCAGTGGAACAACAATGGCAGGTATTTCTGGGAATAATACAGAAGGTGCAAGATCACTTCATTCCAAAGAGGAAGAAAGATTCTAAGGGAAGTAAGGGGCGACCATGGTTGACAAGGGAAGTCAAGGACAGCATAAAAATAAAAGAGAATAAGTATAACCTAGCAAAGATGAGCGGGAAGCCAGAGGATTGGGATACTTTTAAAGAGCAATAGAAGATAACTAAAAAGGCAATACGGGGAGAAAAGATGAGATACGAAGGTAAGCTAGCCAAGAATATAAAGGGGGATAGTAAAAGCTTCTTTAGGTATGTGAAGAGGAAAAAAATTAGTTAAGACCAAAATTGGGCCCTTGAAGACAGAAATGGGTGAAATTATTATGGGCAACAAGGAAATGGCGGACAAGTTGAACAGTTACTTTGGATCTGTCTTCACTAGGGAAGACACAATCTCCCAGATGTAATAGTGGCCACAAGACCTTGGGTAATGGAGGAACTGAAGGAAATTTACATTAGGCAGACAATGGTGTTGGGTAGACTGATGGGACTGAAGGCTGATAAATCCCCAGGGCCTGATGGTCTGCATCCCAGGGTACTTAAGGAGGTGGCTCTAGAAATCGTGGACGCATTGGTAATCATTTTCCAATGTTCTATAGATTCAGGATCAGTTCCCGAGGATTGGAAGGTAGCTAATGTTATCCCACTTTTTAAGAAAGGAGGGAGAGAGAAAACAGGTAATTATAGACCAGTTAGCCTGACATCAGTGGTGGGGAAGATGTTGGAGTGAATTATAAAAGATGAAATAGCGGCACATTTGGATAGCAGTAATGGGATCGGTCCAAGTCAACATGGATTTATGAAGGGGAAATCACGCTTGACTAATCTTCTGGAATTTTTTGAGGATGTAACTATGAAAATGGACAAGGGAGAGGCAGTGCATGTAGTGTACCTGGACTTTCAGAAAGCCTTTGATAAGGTCTCACATAGGAGAATTGGTTGGCAGACAGGAAACAAAGAGTAAGGATTAATGCGTCCCTTTCAGAATGGCAAGCAGTGACTAGAGGGGTACTGCAAGGCTCGGTGCTGGGACCGCGGCTACTTACAATATACATTAATGATTTAGATGAGGGACTACAAGTAACATCAGCAAATTTGTAGATGACACAAAGCTGGGTGGCAGTGTGAAATGTCAGGAGGATGTTATGAGAATGCAGGGCGACTTGGACAGGTTGGGCGAGTGGGCAGATGCATGGCAGATGCAGTTTAATGTGGATAAGTGTGAGGTTATCCACTTTGGTGGCAAGAACAGGAAGGCAGATTACTATCTGAATGGTGTCAAGTTAGGAAAAGGGGAAGTACAACGAGATCTAGGTGTTCTTGTACATCAATCACTGAAAGTAAGCATGCAGGTACGGCAGGCAGTGAAGAAAGCTAATGGCATGTTGGCCTTCATAACAAGGGGAGTTGAGTATAGGAGCAAAGAGGTCCTTCTGCAATTGTACAGGGCCCTGGTGATACCTCACCTGGAATATTGTGTGCAGTTTTGATCTCCAAATTTGAGGAAGGACACTCTTGCTATTGAGGTTCACGAGGTTAATTCCTGGGATGGCAGGACTGTCATATGCTGAAAGATTGGAGCGACTGGGCTTGTATACACTGGAATTTAGAAGGATGAGAGCGGATCTGATTGAAACATATAAGATTATTAAGGGATTGGACACGCTACAGGCAGGAAACATGTTCCCGATGTTGGGGGGAGTCCAGAACCAGAGGCCACAGTTTAAGAATAAGGGGTAGGCCATTTAGAACGGAGTTGAGGAAAAACTTTTTCACCCAGAGAATTGTGGATTTGTGGAGTACTCTGCCTCAGAAGGCAGTGGAGGCCAATTCTCTGGATGCTTTCAAGAAAGAGTTAGATAGAGCTCTTAAAGATAGCAGGGTCAAGGGATATGTGGAGAAGGCAGGAACGGGGTACTGATTGTGGATGATCAGCCATGGTCACAGTGAATGGTGGTGCTGGCTCGAAGAGCCGAATGGCAATAGACAATAGGTGCAGAAGTGGACCATACGGCCCTTCGAGCCTGCACCGCCATTTTGAGATCATGGCTGATCAATTACTATCAATACCCAGTTCATGCCTTGTCCCCATATCCCTTGATTCCCCTATCCATAAGATACCTATCTAGCTCCTTCTTGAAAGCATCCAGAGAATTGGCCTCCACTACCTTCCGAGGCAGTGCATTCCAGACCCCCACAACTCTCTGGGAGAAGTAGTTTTTCCTTAACTCTGTCCTAAATGACCTACCCCTTATTCTCAAACCATGCCCTCTGGTACTGGACTCTCCCAGCATCTGGAACATATTTCCTGCCTCTATCTTGTCCAATCCCTTAATAATCATATGTTTCAATCAGATGCCCTCTCAATCTCCTTAATTCCAGTGTGTACAAGCCCAGTCTCTCTAACCTCTCTGCGTAAGACAGTCCAGACATCCCAGGAATTAACCTCGTGAATCTACGCTGCACTTCCTCTACAGCCAGGATGTCCTTCCTTAACCCTGGAGACCAAAACTGTACACAATACTCCAGGTGTGGTCTCACCAGGGCTCTGTACAAATGCAAGAGGATTTCCTTGCTCTTGTACTCAATTCCCTTTGTAATAAAGGCAAACATTCCATTAGCCTTATTCACTGCCTGCTGCACTTGCTCATTCACCTTCAGTGACTGATGAACAAGGACTCCGAGATCTCTTTGTATTTCTCCCTTACCCAACTCTACACCGTTCAGATAATAATCTGCCTTCCTGTTCTTACTCCCAAAGTGGATAACCTCACACTTATTCACATTAAACGCCATCTGCCAAGTATCTGCCCACTCACCCAGCCTATCCAAGTCACCCTGAATTCCCCTAACATCCTCATCACATGTCACACTGCCACCCAGCTTAGTATCATCAGCAAATTTGCTGATGTTATTTTCTATGCCTTCATCCAAATCGTTAACGTAAATGGTAAACAGCTGTGGTCCCAATACCGAGCCCTGTGGCACCCCACTAGTCACCACCTGCCATTCCAAGAAACACCCATTCACCGCTACCCTTTGCTTTCTATTTGCCAACCAGTTTTCTATCCATGTCAATGCCTTCCCCCCGATGCCCTGAGCTTTGATTTTACCCACCAATCTTCTATGTGGGACCTTATCAAATGCCTTCTGAAAATTGGCATTATCAATTGATCTTATCAAATGGCCTACTCCTGCACCTATTGTCTATTATAAAAAGTAGACAGAATAAAAAATGAATTACCACGAACAGTCTAATATGAGGGTGTCACCATTTCCCTAGCTGCAGGTTGACTCATTTACGAGCCTAATGGCCAAGGATAAGAATTACTTCATATAGTACTCTCTGAGGCAGCACAGTTGTCTTAGTCTGATACTAAAAGTGCTCCTCTGTTCAGCCAAGGCGGCATGCAGGGAGTAAGAAATAACAACCAGAATTGCTAGGATTTTCTGTAGAGTCCTTTGTTCTACCACAGCCTGCAGGGTATCCAGTTTGACTCATATAACAGAGCCAGCCTTTCTAGTCAGTTTACTGATCCTGTTGGCAATACCCCGTGTTGATGCCATTGCCCCAGCACCACTGCATAGAAGATTGTACTGGCGAGAACAGACTGGTAGAATATGTGAAGGAGAGGGCTGCATACTCACAAAGGACTTCAGTCTTCTCAGGAAGTAGAAGCAACTCTGTCCCTTCTTGTACACTGCCTCTGTATTGGTGCTCCACTCAAGTCTGTCATCCCCAGGCACTTGTAGGTCCTCACCACATCAATGTCCTCACCATTAATAGTAACAGGGAGCAATGCAGGCTTAGTCTTCCTAAAGTCCATCATCATCTCATTTATCTTATTAATGGTGAGCTGCAGGTGATTCAGTTTGCCCATTTGACAAAGTCCTACACCAGGGCCATCCTCCCTTTATATACTCAACTACTGCAGAGTCAGTATAGGTTTCCAACCTGAAGATCATTCTTCATCACCACCCTCTGACTTCCAACACCAAGACAATTTTGCATCAAATTGGCTAACTCTTCTTGTTCTTCATCTAATGTGCCAGAACAGCCGACCCTGCAAGATCTTCTCAAAGGCCTTGCTAAAGTCCACGAGGATAATGTCTACCATCCTGCCTCCGTCAGTCTTATTAGCCATCCCTTCAGAACAGTCAGATCATCTTTGTGAGATAGGTTTAAAGCTTTGCAATCTATCCCTCATCAGTGCTTGCATTTCCAAATGGAAGTAGATCCTATGTCTCAGAATCCCTTCTAACAATTTGCTTTCTTAATTAAGGTCAGCAAATCTATTCAAAAGTGCCACCCTCTACCAGTTAGGAACTAGACCCAACCCTACCAGTCCGGTCAGTAATTTGTGAAATACCTAGGACTAGGTGATACATCATGGGGAGCAGTGAGTGAAGTTCCCCCTAGTAACGTGTGAATGCAGAAGCCTAGAACGTACTGACAGTTCCTTACTGAATCGTTGGCTAGCCATGTGTCACTGGGCCTACACCAAACAAATCAAACCACCAAACGACACAAGGAATTTTCTAAAGTGGGGAATGAAAGCTTGGGCAAAGACCAAGGGAGTTAGAAGATACTTCAGTCAACAGCCAAATAAAGCTAGACTACCTTTGCACTACTTGTTTATTTTGCAACTTACAGTAATTGTCTTGCACTGTACAGTGGCTGCACAACAAATTTCACAAAACATGTCAGCAACAGTGAACCTGAATATGAAGAGCATAGCTATCTTTGGAGACTGAAGAGATGGCAAGAGAACTATCATATCAATGCTTGTTGCACTTAAGACACAGGGACAGTGGGGAAGTTAATTTCTTAATTGAAAGAAATTATGATGCTTGCAATCATAAACCACAAAATACAGATCTTCCCACAAAATGTCAAGCTTCCACACTTGTGTTAAGAAAAATAATCCATTTCTATTAAAATATCATTCCTGCCTTTAATCAAAATATTGTGGCATCATGCTCCAAACAGCATGTGCTGGAGAAAGCATCTGATAAAAAATATTTTACAAAGACCCTGCCTCAGGGAGATCAAACGATTAGCATGGAACTATTCAAAGTTGAGCAAAGTTCATTTGGTAGTCTAAACAAAAGTCAAACAGAAGAAACTTTTGATATATTCTACCTCTAACAGGAACTTGCTGTATGCAAATTGCCTACATAACAGGAACTTTACTTCTAAGATAATCAACTGGCGTGGTGCCCAGAGAACACAGTAACCTGCTATTATATGTTGGATCCAAAATTGGAAGAAAGAGTAATGGTTTGCAGGTATCCAGAAGGCAGTTAGCATTGGGGCTCTACAGGACTCCTGAATGCATGCCTATTATAGTGCATATTACTGATCAAGATTTAAATGTACAGTATCAGACATTTTCCCTGCAAATATTAAGGATATGGTGAAAGCACACAGCTAATGTTATGCTTAGGTCTGGTCTGCCTACCAAAGGACATACTTTCAACAGAGGTAATGCTACAAAAGCATTTTGGGCCTATACATTTCAGAATTCAGAATGAGAGGCAATTTAAGCAAACAAAATTCTTACAAGGCAAGATGAATGATGAATGGAGGGTTAATGTTCCCTGCCAATGGTGCATATATCCAGGACTGACAGTTTAAGGGGTTGGTCAATCATAAATGAGAAGAAACCTCTTCACCCATTGAAAAGTGAATAGAAGGAATTTTCCATCCTAGAGGCTTCAGAGACACTGATTCAGAGTTACAGACTTATACCACATTAAGAGAATCAGATATGGGTTAGTACAGGAAAATGATGCTAAATTAAGAGATTATCCATGACCACAACACTGAGTGGTGGAGAAGGTGCTAGGGACCAGATTACTTATACCTGCTTGCATTTTTAACGTTCCTTTGTCATGGTGAGGTTTACATAGGATGACTTTTGTTAGCAATGAGGAACAACTCGGATGACAGGCAAGTACAGAATATATCGTCAATTGGTAGACAAGCTGAAAAACAAATTTAATCAGTTACACAACAGTTGTGAGGTAATGCATTTAGGGATGTATCAAGAAAACATACAATAAATACAGGATATTGTGGAGGAAGAGAATATTTTCCCCACTGGTTCTTAAGTAGTAAAACAAGTTTGAAATGATGCTTTCTTTTATTGGCCAAGACACTGAATGTAACACGAGAGGGGTTTTGCTCCAATGGTTCATATACAAGTTGCATCACAGGCTAAGCAATTCATACACGTCTCGTTTATAACAGTTGTGATAACATTGGAGTGAGAAGGTGTGTTGCCAGGAATGAAAAGTGTCAGCTATTTGGAAAGATTGGACTGGTTCTGTAACTTGATTTGGAACAGTGAAGCTGAATGGAGACTTGACTCAAGTGAACAAAATATATTTAAATATGCACAAAAACCAGATGGCCTCTTAAATGTATTATCATTCTATGAAATATCGACATTAACTGCTTACACTACAGTTATATGGCATGTTTCCTTCAGTCAAAAACTTTTCACCCTCACTGTGTATAAGTATGCCTTATTAGCTACTAAGGCACAAACTGAAGTGGGAACCATTTCCACCATCACAGGTAAATTCTACTTTACAAATGTTATTCTTAATATTGTCCCACTTCCAACCAGAATGACACAGCCTTTGACATTGACAATACAACATTCATTGCTCCTAGAAGACGCTCCAACTACTTCTTCCAATGAAACCCACTGAATACAAATCAGTTCCAGAAACATTATTTGGATCTGGCAGAGGGAATTCTTTTTTACATTTTTGTTCTTTAATGAATACCAGAGTTTTAAATGAATACTTCCCATCTGTAGAGTACTTCTTGCTCAAGTCAAGAAGAAGGAAAACACATGTCAGTTATAGGCAGATAGGGTCAAAAATCCTTTGTAAGGAACGTAGGAATACACACAAGAAGAAAAATCAGGAGTGTTAAAAAAAGGGGACATGAAATTTCCTTGGGAGACAAGATAAATGAGGATCCCACGAGATTCTATGTGTCCATTAAATCAAGAGTGTAACTAGGAAGAGAATCAATCTAATTAAGGGTCAGTGTGAGCATCTTAGTCCAAACGAATATGGCTCATCTGTATTTACCATTGAAATGGTCAAGGAAGCTGGGGAGTTCAGGAAAGTGAACGCTGATTTCCTGAAACACATCACTCTTTTGAAAGGGCAAGTGTTGACAACTTTGAAGTGCGCAAAGGTGAACAAATAGCCAGGGGCTGACCATGTGTAGTAGAACACAGTGAGAAACAAGGGAAGAAAGCTAGGGTCCTGGCAAAGACTGTTGACCCTTCCTTAACCACTGGTGAGGTCCCAAAAGACTGGAAATTGTCTAAAGTTGTGCCTTTATTTTGAAGCAAGGACAATTCAGAGAACTACAAGCCAGTGAACCAATATCAGTTTACGAAAAGGATTCTGAAGGACACAATCCATTAACATTTGGAAAGGAAAGGACTGATTAGGGATAGTCAGCTCAGCTTTGTGTGGAAAATTATATCTCAATAATCTGACGGGTCTTCTTTGTTTGAAGAGCTGATTTAGGGAACTTGTAGGCAGGACAGTGAACATTGTTTATGCGGAGTTCACTCAGGTCACTGGCAATATCCCATATGGTAGACTGGTCCAGAAGATAAGATCACATTGGATCCAGAGCAAGTTGGCCAATTGGAGACACAATTGGTATTGTGGAAGAAGCCAGTCTGGTGAAGGGCAGTTTCTCTAATGGGAGGCCTGCGATCAGCAGTGTCACAGGGATTAGTGCTGGGTCATCTGTTGCTTGTCGTACATAGTAATGATTTGGATGAGAATGCAAGTGGGATTTTTAGTAAGTTTGGGACTACACCAAAATTGCCAGTGTATTGGACAGTGAAGGAGGATCTCCAAGGTTACAACAGGACTGAGGATCAATTAGGTAAACAGTACATTAAAGATTTGAGGATGATGCCAGGACTCGAGGACCTGAGTTATAAGGATCGGCTGGCCAGGCTAGGTTTCTTTTTCCACTTGGAATGTCAGAAACTGAGGGGCAATTTTACAGAAATATTTAAAATTTTGAGAGGCATAGGCAAGGTGGGTGGTAACAGTCTTTTCCACAGGGTCCAAAAGTCCAAAACCAGCAGGCATAGATTTAGGATGAGAGGGGAAAGATATAAAAAAGGAATCTGAGGGGCAATTGTTTCCTACATAGAGGGTGGTGAGTATATGGAATGAACTTCCCGAGGAAGAGATTGAGGAAGATACAATAGTATTACTGAAAACAAGCTGCCAGCAGAAGTGCTAGAGGTGGGAACAACTATAATCTTTAAAAAGTCATTTTGGATAGGTTCGTGCATAGCAAAATTTAGACAGATCTAAGTCAGGAAGGCACCCTGGTCAGCCTCAACAGGTTGGTCCAAAGGGCTGTTTCTGTGCTGAATCACTCCGTCCATTCACCAATAAAAAATGTTGCAAATGGAGAAGTATGGTGCCGTTCCAGAGTACGTTAGTATTAAGAAGCAAGAGGGACAAGATATCTTGGAGCAAATAACACCACAGGGGATGATGAGATGCAACAGATGTGCAGAAGGAGATTGCAGGGGCCTTGACAAAGATGTTCACATTTTTGTTGACCACAAGTGAGGCAAGAGAGACTAGATGTAAAAAAAAACAGGTTTCATTAATCAATAAGGGCAGCAGGGATCAACTACCGTAGATTCCGGACTACAGAGCGCACCTGATTAAAAGCCGCTGGCTCTAATTTTAGAAATAAAATCAATTTTTTAATTGTAAAGGCCGCACCGGATTATAGGCCGCACCGGATTTTAGGCCGCAGGTGTCCCACGTTGTAATATGAGATATTTACACAGAAAGATATTACACGTGAGGATTTTTTTAACTTTTAATTAAATCCATATGGTAACAAAAACAAATACATATTGCAAATGCTTTTTTTCGAACCGTGCCCGTACGCGGCTACTTTTAAATATACGTTGCGTATACTTCTTTACTGAACAACATTCCAATATCTCCTAACGACTGGTAAAAAATATATATATTGCAGCCTACCAGGAAAAGTTATTGATCACCTTTAACTTAAAAGCAGCGTTCGCTCAGATCCAAAGCCGCTCGCGTAATGCGCTCCCTCCCTCCGTCCCGTTTCATCGCAAACCGGCATTTTCCCACAAGACACCGCGAAACCGGGTGTGACGTCATAGCATCCCGCGATGTAGTACAGAAAACAAATATAGTTAAAACTCTTCTAACTTTAACTAGAAAATGAATTACTAAGCGAAAATATTATAAACTAAGTAACTGCCATAAGGCAGCACAATGCTTCGAGTGTTTTCCATGTTGATGAGGGTGAGTACAAATGACTGATTTACAATAATTTAATTGTGAAAGTGTGCTTGATTTATCGTACAATTTCATTGGACCTCTGTGAACTACTCCTCAATTTTATTGGTCTACTGTTATGAGGCAAAATGTTTACGAGGCGGCATGAAAAAAAACCATGTATTAGCCGCTCTGGATTATAGGCCGCAAAGTTCAAAGCTGTTCAAAATGTGGGGAAAAAATAGCGGCTTAAAATCCGGAATCTACGGTAGGTAACTGCAGGCCAGTGAAGCTTATATCAGTGGTAGAGAAATTACTTGAAACTGTTCTAAGCAGCAGGATTCATTTGCACATGTAAAGGTGGGAATTGATCAGGTTCTGTTTTTAGGCAAGTTCTGTCTCCCTAATCTGAATCAGGTTTAATCTCACCAGCATATATTGTGAAATTTGCTAATTTTGCAAAGGCAGTACATAATATATTTTAAAATGAATTACAATAAGTATATACATGCATATCAAAGTTAAATTAGAAACAGTAGTGTAAAGGAAAGATTCTAGCATGGATAAAGCAGTGGCTGATTGGCAGGAGGCAAAGAGTGGGAACAAAGCGAGCCTTTTGTGGCCGGTTACGAATGACTAGTAGTGTGTTGAACAAGGGTCTGTATTGGGACCAATTCTTTTTACATTATACGTCAATGATTTTGATGATGGAACTGACAGCTCTGTTACAAACACGAGGAAATCTGCAGATGCTGGAAATTCAAACAACACACACAAAATGCCGGTGGAACACAGCAGGCCAGGCTGCATCTATAGGGAAAAGCACTGTCAACGTTTTGGGCTGAGACCCTTCGTCAGGACTAACTGAAAGGAAAGATAGTAAGAAATTTGAAAGTAGTGGGGGGAGGGGGAAAATGCGAAATGATAGGAGAAGACCAGAGGGGGTGGGATAAAGCCAAGAGCTGGAAAGGTGATTGGCAAGAGTGATACAGAGCTGAAGAAGGGAAAGGATCATAGGACGGGAGGCCTTGGGAGAAAGAAAGGGGGATGGGGGGGGGGGGGAGCACCAGAGGGAGATGGCAAACAGACAGGGTGATGGGCAGAGAGAGTGAAAAAAAGAACAACTAAATATGTCAGGGATGGGGTAAGAAGGGGAGGAGGGGCATTAACGGAAGTTAGAGAAGTCAATGTTCATGCCATCAGGTTGGAGGCTACCCAGCCAGTATACAATGTGTTGTTCCTCCAACCAGAGTTTGTTTTCATTTTGACAGTAGAGGAGGCCATGGATAGACAGATCAGAATGGGAATGGGATGTGGAATTAAAATGTGTGGCCACTGGGAGATCCTGTTTTCTCTGGCGGACCGAGTGTAGGTGTTCAGCAAAACGGTCTCCCAGCTGCGTCGGGTCTCACCAATATATAAAAGGCCACACCGGGAGCACGGGATACAGTATACCACACCAGCCGATTCACAGGTGAAGTGTCGCCTCACCTGGAAGGACTGTCTGGGGCCCTGAATGGTGGTGAGGGAGGAAGTGTAAGGGCAGGTGTAGCACTTGTTCCATTTACAAGGATAAGTGCCAGGAGGGAGATCGGTGGGAAGGGAAGGGGGGGGGAACGAGTGGACAAGGGAGTCGCGTAGGGAGCGATCCCTGCGGAAAACAGAAAGCAGGGGAGGGAAAGATGTGCTTGGTAGTGGGATCCCGTTGGAGGTGGCAGAAGTTACGGAGAATTATACGTTGGACCTGGAGGCTGGTGGGGTGGTAGGTGAGGACAAGGGGAACCCTATCCCGAGTGGGGTGGTGGGCGGATGGGGTGAGGGCAGATGTGCGGGAAATGGGAGAGATGTGTTTGAGAGCAGAGTTGATGGTAGAAGAAGGGAAGCCCCTTTGTTTAAAAAAGGAAGACATCTCCTTCGTCCTGGAATGAAAAGCCTCATCCTGAGAGCAGATGTGGCGGAGATGGAGGAATTGTGAGAAGGGGAAGCATTTTTGCAAGAGACAGGGTGGGAAGAGGAATAGTCCAGGTAGCTATGAGAGTCTGTAAGGCTTATAGTAGATATCAGTAGATAAGCCGACTCCAGAGATGGAGACAGAAAGATCAGGAAAGGGGAGGGAGGTGTCAGAAATGGACCAGGTAAATTTGAGGGCAGGGTGAAAGTTGGAGGCAAAGTTAATGAAGTCAACGAGCTCAACATGCGTGCAGGAGGCAGCGCCAATGCAGTCATTGATGTAGCGAAGGAAAAGAGGGAGACAGATACCCGTATAGACTTGGAACATGGACTGTTCCACAAAGCCAACAAAAAGGCAGGCATAACTGGGACCCATGCGGGTGCCCATGGCTACACCCTTGGTTTGGAGGAAGTGGGAGGAGCCAAAGGAGAAATTATTGAGAGTAAGAACTAATTCCACTAGACGGAGGAGAGTGGTGGTAGGGGGGAATTTGTTAGGTCTGGAATCCAAAAATAAGCGAAGAGCTTCAAGACCATCTTGGTGGGGGATGGAGGTATATAGGGACTGGATGTCCATAGTGAAAATAAGGCTGTGGGGGCCAGGGAACTTAAAATCATTGAAAAAATTCAAAGCGTGAGAAGTGTCACGAACATAGGTGGGAAGAGATTGAACAAGGGGGGGATAAGACAGTGTCAAGGTCTGCAGAAATGAGTTCGGTGGGGCAGGAGCAAGCTGAGTCAACAGGTCTTCCTGGACAGGCAGGTTTGTGGATCTTGGGTAGGAGGTAGAAACGGGAAGTGTGGGGTGTGGGAACTATGAGGTTGGTGGCAGTGGATGGGAGATCCCCAGAACTGATAAGGTTGGTGATGGTATAGAGACAGTGGCCTGGTGCTCCTTAGTGGGGTCATGATCAAAGGGTAAATAAGAGGAGGTATCAGAGAGCTGTCACTTTGCCTCGGCCAGGTAGAGGTCAGTACGTCAGACAACAACAGCTCCCCCCTTATCAGCAGGTTTTATAGTGAGTTTGGGATTGGTGAGGAGGGAGCGGAGAGCAGAGCGTTCGGAAGGAGTTAGGTTGGAATTGGAACAGGGTGTGGTGAAGTCGAGACGGTTGATGTCCCGTCGGCAATTAGCAATAAAGAGATCCAGAGCAGGCAGAAGACCAGAGCCGGGTGTCCATGAAGAGGAGGAGGGTTGAAGACGGAAGAAGGGGTCATCGGTGGGGGCAGGAGAGTCCTTGCCAAAGAAGTAAGCTCGGAGACGGAGACGGCGGAAGAAGAGTTCAGCGTCATGGCGTACATGGAACTCGCTGAGGTGTGGGCGAAGGGGGACAAAGCTGATGCCCTTACTGAGGACAAAGCGCTTTGCCTCAGAGAGTTGAAGGTCGGAAGGAATGTTAAAGACCCGGCACGGATGAGAGATGGGATCGGGGGGGGGGGGGGGGGGGGAAGGGAGGCTGGTAGTGTCAGTGGAGAGGGAAGGGTTGGGGTGAGAGGAAGATGGAGCCTCTGAGGGCCCAGGAGCTGACGATGGGATCTGAGGGAGAGGGGATTGCAGAGTGGTGGTGGGGAAAGGGGAGACAGGAGTCACAATCGCAGCATGTGAAGACCCAGCCTGGAGTTCAAGGCTGGAGTCGCAGTTGGTGGTTGCGCAATCGCTTTGAAGCTGTCCATGGTCGTTGAAACCCGCGTTGATGGTGCTGGAGTCCGGGTTTTGAATATGCCCTGGGTTGCTGGGGCAGCTGAGATTGACGGCCAGGGCGAATCCGTGGCCATTGGAACACGTGGTGATGGTGCTGGAGTCAGGGATTTGAATATGCCCTGGGTAGCTGGGGCAGCCGAGATCGAAGGCCGGGCCCGGGGCCGCGATACGAAGACCATGCTCTGGGGTCTGCAGATGGAAGATCTTGCGATCCTTGCAGGACGTGATAAAGTCAAAGAAAGGGCGATTGCACGCATGGATCCGAATTAGGATGAAATAACGGACAGGTCCATTGCAAACGGAATTGTTACAAAGTCTGCAGGCAATATGAAGATAGGTGGAGGGACAGACACTTTTGAGGAAGTAGAGAGACTACAGAAGGACAGACATATTAGGACAGGAGTCACCAACCCTTTTCTGCACCGCGGACCAGTTTAGTATTGACAATATTCTTGTGGACTGGCCAATGGGGGGGGAGGGCAGTGTGGGTGTTAATCACAATTGGAATATAAGCGGTAAGTCAACTATAAGTCACTTATAAATGGCTAATACACTCAATTTTGTTTCTAAAAGGGTTTATCTAATGAATTTAATATTAAACACACAGTGCGTACTTTGCTCGCATGAACATAGTGATAAGTCAATTATAACTCACTTATAAGTCAATAGCATCATAACATTTTAAGTAACATTTGGATATTAAATACACAGTGCATATTTTCCCCATATGAACATATAAAATTTTTGCAACACACCAGTGAGAGGACAAGGTGAGGGCCAGAGGTCCCGGTACCGGGGCCGCAGCGATCACAGTCCGGAGAGAGCAACTGACCAAGTGGCTTGCCCCCCTTGTAGGTAGGTAGGACCTATCGGCCAACAAAAGTTTGGCTCGAGGGATGACTTTCAGTAAATTGCAGCAAGGTAGCTGCTCTGCTACTTACGAAACCCTGAGCCCAAATTAGGTCGTCTGCAAATATTTTAGCACTGGGTTCCCCACGAACATTCGGTGTGCTAAACAGGTTCAGAGGTGGTGCCCATCTGTCCGTGCTCCGGACCAGTAGCATCGGCACTTCTCACCGGCTGGTTACCCGAGGCCAACCAGTGATCCCTGGCGCAAGGGTATCACTGCGTTTAGACAACTGATGACCTCGTGTGGGTATTGACTTCACGTGCGTTCAAGTTCAAGAGTGGGCGTGACAGGGAATGAGGAAAGGTACAGCTGACTCGTATCGTTTCCTCACAGCCCGGTAGCATATGCTTTGCGGCCCGGTACTGGTCTGTGACCCGGTGGTTGGGAACCACTGTATTAGGAGAATGGGCAAAGAAATGGCAGATGGAATACAGTGTCGGGAAGTGTACGGTCATGCACTTTGGTACAAGAAGTGTAAGGGTTCACTATTTTCTAAATGGAGAAAAATACAGAGGGACAGAGACTTGGGAGTCCTTGGGCAGGATTCCTTAAAGAGTAAATATACAGGTAGAGTCTGGGGTAAGGAAGCCGCAGGGACCGAATGCGCAGAATTTGCTGGGGCCCTAGCAGTGATATTTAAAACATCCTTAAGTGACTGGAGATGTACCAGAGGAATGGAGGATAGCCAATGTTGTTCAGCTGTTTAAAAAAGGCAGGAAATTATAGCTAATTAGCCTGACATCAGTTGTCAGGAAGTTATTGAAAGGTATTCCAAGGGACTGGAAATACGAGTATTTGGATGGGCATGGGCTGATTAAGGATAGTCAGCATGGCTCCGTGTGTGTTAGGTTAAGTCAAACCAATCCTAGAGTTTTTTTTGAAGAAGTTACCAAGAAAGTTGATGAAGGACATTGGCTTTGTAGAAGAGGCCAGAGAGTGATTGTAGAGGGTTGCCTCTCTGACTGGAGGCCTGGGACTAGTGGTGTGCCCAGGGATCGGTGCTGGATCTCCTCTGCTGTTTGTCATCTATATCAATGATCTGGATGATAATGTGGTTAACTGGATCAGCAAATTTGTGGATAATGCCAAGATTAGGGGTGGACGGTGAGGAAGGTTACCATGGCTTGCAGAGGGATCTGCATCAGCTGGAAAAATGGCAGATGGAATTTAATGCAGACAAATGTGAGGTGTTGCACTTTAGTAGGACTATCCAGGGTAGGTCTTCCACAGTGAACAGTAGGGCATTGAGGACTGTGGGAGAACAAAGGGATCTGGGAATACAGGTATACAACTAGTTGAAAGCAGCATCACAGGTAGATAGGACCGTAAAGAAAGCTTTAAAGGACCATAAATCAACGTATTGAGTACAGAAGATGGGATATTATGTTGAAGTTGAACAAGACACTGGTGTGACCTAATTTGGAGATTTGGTCACCTACGTACACAAAAGTTGTAAACAAGGTTGAAAGAGTACAGAGAAAATTTACAAAGATGTTGCTGGGTCTGGAGGACCGGAGTTATTAGGAAAGATTGAATAGGTTAGGACTGTATTCTACAAGATGCAGAAGATGGAGAGGAAATTTGATAAGAGATATACAAAATCATGAGGGATATAAATAGTGCGAATGCAAGAAGGCTTTTCTACTGAGGTTGGGTGGGATAAAGAAGGCAAGACAGCAGCTATACTTTATCAGAAGTTTGAAGAGATCTGGCATGTCAACAAATACACTCAAAAACTTCTATAGTTGTACCGCAGAGAGCATTCTGACAGGCTGCATCACTGTCTGGTATGGGGGGGTGGGGGCTACTGCACAGGACCGAAAGAAGCTGCAGAAGGTTGTAAATCTAGTCAGCTCCATCTTGGGTACTAGCCTACAAAGTACCCAGGACATCTTCCGGGAGCAGTGTCTCAGAAAGGCAGTGTCCATCATTGAGGACCTCCAGCACCCAGGGCATACCCTTTTCTCACTGTTACCATCAGGTAGGAGGTACAGAAGCCTGAAGGAACACACTCAGCGACTCAAACAGCTTCTTCCCCTCTGCCATCTGATATCTCACTTTTTAAAAAAATTATACAATATTTCTGTTTTTGCACGTTTTTTAAAAAATCTATTCAATATACGTAATTGATTTACTATTGTTATTTTACTTATTATTAATTTTTTTTTTTCTCTGCTAGATTATGTATTGCATTGAACTGCTGCTGCTAAGTTAACAAATTTCAAGTCACATGCCGGTGATAATAAACCTGATTCTGAGAGGTGAGTCAGGGATGAAAGGTGAGAAGTTTCAGGGAACTTCTTCACTCAGAGGGTAGTGAATGTAGATGGATAGTAGATATATGGATGGCTATGGTCCTGGTGTAGATCAAAGGGAGAAGGCAGCTTAAATGGTTTTGGAATAGACCAGGCTGGCCAAAGGGCCTATTTCTGTGCTGTACTTCTCTATGACTCCAAGAATGGACAAAGAAGTGGCAGATGGCATATAACATAGAGTAGTATATGGTCATACACTTTGGTAGAAGGAATAAATGGAATAAATGCATAGACTATTCTCTAATAGAGGGGTAAAGTAGCATAGCAGTTAAGGCATCACTTTAGTGTCAGCAACCTAGATTCAATTCCTGTCACTGTCTGTAAGGAGCTCATACAATCTCCCTGTGACCAAACGGGTTTCCTCCCACATCCCGAAAGACGTACGGGTTAGTAGGTTAATTGGTCACATGGGTATAATTTGACGGTGTGGGCACATTGGGCCAGAGGGGCTGATTATCTCCAAACAGAGCGAAAATTCAGAAATCAGAGGTACAAAGGGATTTGAGAGCCCTGAAAGTAAATTTGTAAGCTGAGTCAGTGGCAAGGAAGGCAAATGCAATGTTAAACATTCATTTTGAGAGGACTAGAATACAAGAGCAACAATGTAATGCTGAGGCTTTATAAGGCATTGGCCAGACTGGAGTATTTCGAGCTCCTTAACCAAGGAACAATGTGCTGGTATTGGAGAGGGTCCAGAGGATGTCCACAGTCATCCTGGAACTTGAGACGTACTGGAAGGTGTCTTTGCCAATACTACTGGAAGGAATCTGGGTTGCCATCTGACTACAGAACAAAACTTCAATTGGTAATGTGGATCCTCTGGGATGCCTCACCTTGTACCCGCTGAGCAGCCAGCACAAGGACTAGCACCCCAGTTGTGTGTGCGCACACACGCACGCTATTATGCCATGCCATATCATATTCCTCCGGTGGCATGTTGAAGAGTTCCCATGCAGACTGGCTGACCTGATTTTACCCACTGTTCCCTCGTGCCTGCCAGGCATGTTGCCAGTCCTCACCTTTGACAATAGTGAATGTTCAAGCCTCGTTTCCTTGACCCAGTGTCCCAGGTTCAGTCTGCAGAACTCAGCCAGTCTGCTGATTGTCAAATTTATTATTAGCTGCACTCTGTCTGCTGGATCAGATTCATGTTGTTAAAAACAAAAATGGAATGGCCTGTCACATCAGACTGTCAGGGCTGTAAAGATTTCTGTTTCAGAATTAGCCCTTGTTGCCTGGGCCTTGAATGCAGCTGTGTAGCTGACAAGATCTCAAATCAATTCAAATGTGCTGAATTATCTGTAACCCTCAGACAGTGAACAATCTTTTTAAAATAAATGTATGTCATCAGAACCCATACTTAAGGAATGCAGCTCAGTACACGGGGCTGTAACTCCTGGGGAGAAGAATGCTGGAGCTCCTGCAGGAAGGCACTGTCTGGGTGCCCAAGGATGGCAAAGGGTTCTCGCTGCCTCCCCAGCCTCTCCTGCAGCAGCCCGACAAGCCAAGAGTAAACCAAGGCAAGTGGCATCTTTGTTCCAATGTCGCCAGCAGACTAAATGCTCAACCAGTCTCCAGGGAGAATGGTCTTATGCCCTAGTATCAGAGAGGAATTTGTCTTTTAATGAGTACAAATATTAAACCTCGCAGAGGAGCATCAAACATGAAATGTGTAAACCTCGAGTTTCATTGTGTTCTTAAAACCAAATTCACTGCTTCAAAGACAAAATATAACTTGGATTTCAGACCCCAGAGAGGAAGGGGAAGTGCAGCCCCTGCTTGCTTCAAGCTTTACCCTGGTTGCATTGACTTTGGCGGGGTGGGGAGGGGGAAGGGGTGTTGTGGTTATGTCATAATGAGGCCATGGCACTTGGAAACTGTCTTGTTACTCTGCTTCGCATCAGCAATGTGCAAATCAGTCTTGTCCCTTGAAGAGTCACAACTTGTCAGTCTCTAATCAGCAGGCAGATCACTGAGAGTCCACTCAAAAATGCCATCCCTTGGCCAGCTTATCTCTCTGAATCTGACCCGCAGGAACTTCTGTGGCAGGACTTTGTCATTTTAGGCTAAGGTTAAATCTGCTGTTGCAGCACAGTGTGGCTCGAAGGGGCAGAAGGGTCTATTTTGTACTATCTCAATTTTTGAAAAATTAAATAATCAATCAATCCCAGGCATGACAGGCTCCCTGTATGAACAGTGTTTGATAGCTCTGGGTCTGAAGAATGAGGGGATAATCTCATTGGAACCTATTGTTATGATACCAGCCCCCTCCTTTGTGAGAATTGCAAGAGCCCTAGAAAAGGGGGGGTCAATGACCCAAAAGAGAGAGAGAGAGACAGGCTGAATGGACACAGGAAATGGAAAGACATTCCACTGGGACAAAAGCTGGTGACTGTGGCATTGTTCTCAGGAGACACCTGGGAACTGCAGACGTGCCAACTCGCAGGGACATTGTAAAGCCCTCGGGCAAAGTGGGCTGGTTGAGAGAGAGATTGCATCACCTGCAACCTGATTGACACCTGAGATCCCGTGAGGCAGTATAAAGAAGGGTCTGAAAGAGGACGACCCTCAGACGCACCAAGGAGACACCAAGAAGCACGATAACGCTTCCCGTGGGAACGGGAAGCCATTTTGAAATAAGCCACGTGCGTTAAATTCCGAATGCGGGGTTTGTGGCTGGAACCAACGGAAGATCGCTTTTAACTAACAACGGGGAAGATCGCTCCCCTGATTCCACGGATGTAAACGGCAAGTTTTTCCGTTTTATCTCTCTCTCTCTCCAACACGTGAAACCAAAAGAGAAAAGCCTGCAGACTTCAGAGTGACTCTTTATATTTCCAATTGGACTCAGTATTATATACCCTAGACAACGAAAGAGCTTATTTCTGAGTGATTATTAATGTACCTGCGTTTTAGATTGAGTATTGACGCATGTTATCTGAATGTTTGTATTAACCTTAATTTTTGTGCCCCTTTATTAATAAAACTTTTGAAAATAGTACCATTGGACTTCAACTGACATATCTATCTTTGCTGGTAAGTGAAACCAGTTACTGGTTTCGTAACAAGTGGGGTTCTCGTCTCGGGATTTGACACCAAAAAGGGGGAGGTCAGTCAATCGGGATTGTAAGTCAAAACAAAATAATTTGGATCTGGTACGCAGGTAGCCAGACAGAAAAACCAGCAAAGATGGACGTGTGTGAATTTATGAAAAACGCGACTGTGGCGGCGCTAGAGGTGAGCACCAAAGCAGACTTGTTAAATTTGGCGAAGGGGTTAGAGGTGGAAAACGAGCAGAATCAAGCTGAGAGGCAAAGACAGCATGAAATTCGGATCAGAGAGTTAGCAGCAGCCGAGAGAGCGGCAGCGGGGAGAGAAAGAGAGAGGGAGGAGCTAAGGAGAGAGCGGTTTAATGTTAGTCGGGAGCTGAGAGTAGTACCTCCGTTCGAAGAGACGGATGTTGATAGTTATTTCATTACTATATACCAGAATCAGAAGTGGCAGGGGGAGCAGTGGGTCGCGTTGTTGCGAAGTGTGTTAGCAGGAGGGAGGACCCGCAGACCAGCGAGTGCGGTGGCCCCGCCCCTGGAGTACCAAAGCTTTCGCGCATGCGCGGTCACTCGCAGCCTGTCGGAAAAAGCGGCTGAGAAAGAGGACAGTTTAAATGAAGCCAGCGGTGATCTGGCCAAGATGTTTTTACCGACCCTGTACCATGAGGGTTCCGAGGGTGGTAAAACAGAAAGCAGTAAAGTAAAAGGGGGTAAGGGAGAGGAAATAGCCCTGCCCTTAGTGAAGAGAAAGGTCCTAGAGGTAGGAACTAAAGTTGAGAAACGGATAAAGTTGTTAAAATGTCCAGAGTTGGACATGGTTAATCTGTCTGGTTTGGCAGAATTGTTTGAAGAAGTTCAGAGTTCTAAAGGTGTTCTCGATTGTCCCGAGAGTGAAATGAGGGCAGTCTTAGAGAGGAAGGGTGTCCTTGCTGTGGAGAAGTCAGCTGAAATGGCCGAGGAGGTTGTTTCAGCTCGCAGGGTTGCGCCTTCCCCAACGGGGGGCTGCCTAGAGAGTAGCTGGAAGGATCGGGGGACGTTAGAATTTGAAAAAGGTACGGGTATTGAAAGCCTGGAAGGGGCCAATGTCCCGTTTGAGTGTGTCCAAGATGGGGGCGCACGTGGTGCTGAACCTGGTAACAGAGCTCAGAGGAAGTCTGAGGTGTTTGATTCAGGGGGACGGGGCGGCCGTCTTTGTGGATCAGATAGGGTTGGTTCAGTAGGAAAAGGGTTAACCTTGGTAACCGTGGGAAGTGTGAGTTCCACGGTGTTTGTATTCGAGAGTGGGGCCAAGGTTAATGCCGAATTTAAAGGGGGAATGAGGATCGTTATTGAAGGAAACGGAAAGTCTGTAGTTCCCAAGTCGAAGGAAGAAATTTTAAACCTGGCAGATCGCTCACAGAGTGAGTCGGGAAATAGCGGGGCCCCCCACTCTATTGTTACGCCAGGGTGGGGTGTGAAGAGGTTGCATTCGAAATGCTACCTGAAAGAGGAGTTGGAATTAAAAACAAATAGCCTGAAGGGTCTTGACAGTTTGGGGCATGGTGTTGAAAAAATAGCCCCGATGAACGAGGCGGGCGGGAGTTCACCACGCCAAATTACTCAAAGTCCCAACGGGGGGACTCGCCAGAAAAGAGGTGACGGTTAATGGGGATGCCATTTTTTTTAAACAGCAAAGCAGGTTTTACGGGTTGCGCCAAAGCCTGTGAATAATAAAGACAGACCTTTGGAGACCTGCCGGCGAAGTAAACCGACCGAAACGATTAGTATTCGCATAAACTTTTGTAGATGCACCTAAGCTAAGATCACACCTCCTTAGTTATGTTGCCGAAGAAAGCAAATAAATAAGGTGGTTATTGAGCTGAAGTTTGATGCTACCAGGCGTTAGTAGGGCACATGAGGTTAAGGTATTAAAGGAAAGGGGCACTGTACTTGTTAACTGTTTAGATGCTGACTTGAATGTATAACTGTATTACTCTGTATTAGATTCAAAATTTCTGTAAGACTGTACCACTCTGGGTTTTAACCGCTGGTAAAAACCTTTTTAAGAGGGGAGGTGTTATGATACCAGCCCCCTCCTTTGTGAGAATTGCAAGAGCCCTAGAAAAGGGGGGGTCAATGACCCAAAAGAGAGAGAGAGAGACAGGCTGAATGGACACAGGAAATGGAAAGACATTCCACTGGGACAAAAGCTGGTGACTGTGGCATTGTTCTCAGGAGACACCTGGGAACTGCAGACGTGCCAACTCGCAGGGACATTGTAAAGCCCTCGGGCAAAGTGGGCTGGTTGAGAGAGAGATTGCATCACCTGCAACCTGATTGACACCTGAGATCCCGTGAGGCAGTATAAAGAAGGGTCTGAAAGAGGACGACCCTCAGACGCACCAAGGAGACACCAAGAAGCACGATAACGCTTCCCGTGGGAACGGGAAGCCATTTTGAAATAAGCCACGTGCGTTAAATTCCGAATGCGGGGTTTGTGGCTGGAACCAACGGAAGATCGCTTTTAACTAACAACGGGGAAGATCGCTCCCCTGATTCCACGGATGTAAACGGCAAGTTTTTCCGTTTTATCTCTCTCTCTCTCCAACACGTGAAACCAAAAGAGAAAAGCCTGCAGACTTCAGAGTGACTCTTTATATTTCCAATTGGACTCAGTATTATATACCCTAGACAACGAAAGAGCTTATTTCTGATTGATTATGGTTACACCGGTGTTTTAGATTGAGTTTTGACGATTTGAATGTTTTGTATTAACCATACGTTTGTGCCCTTATTGAATAAAACGTTTGAAAATAGTAGCATCCGACTCAGCTGATCCATCTATCTTTGCTGGTAAGTTACCTGGTTACGGGGTTTTCGTAACACTATCAAATTCAGGTTCGCTCGAGCTGTTGGGGAGGATTTAAATTAATCTGGCAGGGTGATGGTTACTAGAGTGATAGGGAAGATGATGGGGTAGTTGTATACAAGCAGAGACCGTCAGGAAGGACAGGCAGATGACACAAAGAGGTGAATGTAGAGTTAAGTAGAGTTAAGGAACTAAAAGGGTAAAAATACCCTAATGTGAGTTACATACAGTAGTGGACAGGAGGTGAGCTACAAATTTCAACTAGAGAATGAGAATGCATGTCAAAAGGGCAATGTTATGACAGTCATGGGGGATTTCAATATACAGGTAGATGGGGAAAAAAAAAGTAAATCAGGATTGTGCTGATTTTTGATCCCAAGAGAAAGAATTTGTAGAATGCCTACAAGATAACTTATTAACAGCAGTTTGTGTTTAACTGGGTGTTGTGTAATGGACCAGGTTCGATTAAGGATCTTAAGGTAAATAAACCCTTAGGAGGGAGTGATCATAACATGATAGAATTCACCCTGCAATTTGAGAGGGAGAAGCTAAAGTCAGATATATCAGTATTATAGTGGAGTAAAGGGAATTACAGAGGCATGAAAGAGGAGCTGACCAAATTGATTGGAAGGGGACACTAGCAGGGATGACAGAAAAGCAGCAATGGCTAGAATTTCTGGGGGCAATTCTGAAGGCACAGGACAAAGACATCACAGAGGAAGAATTACTCTAAAGGGAGGACGACAACTGTAGCTGACAAGGGTTGAAAGCCAACATAAAAGCAAAAGAGAGGGCTTATAATAGAGCAAAAATCAATGGGAAGTTAGAGGATTGTGGTTTTTTTAAAAAAAACAACTGAAAGCAATTTTAAAAGCACTATGAGGGGGAAAAAAAGATGAAATAAGAAGGTAAGCCAGCTAATAATAACAAAGAGGATAAGGCGATAGTGGAAAATGAGGCTGGAGAGGTAGTAATGGGGGACAAGGAAATGGCGAACAAACTGAATAAGTATTTTGCGTTAGTCTTCACCGTAGAAGACACAAGCAGTTCGCCACAAGTTCAAGAGTATCGGGGACAGAAGTGAGTGCAGTTACTATTACTGGGGAGAAGGGCTTGGGAAGCTGAAAGATCTCTAAGTAGACAAGTCACCTGAAACAGATGGACTACATCCCAGGGTCCTGAAGGAGGTGGCTGAAGTGATTGCCGAGGCATTAATAATGATATTTCAAGAATCAACAGATTCTTTGCATCTGCTGCTGGTAACTAGTGGTGTTCCACAGGGTCTGCTTTGGGACAGATTATTTTTCTGTTGTATGTCAACGACTTGGATGAAGAATTTGATGGCTTTGTCACCAAAAGTGGATGGGCAGGCAGTATTGAGGAAGCAGTGAATCTGCATAAGGAACAAGGCAGATCAGGAGAATGGGCAAATGTGTCAGGTGGAATACAATGGTCAGGAAGTGTATAGTCATGCGCTTTGGTGAAAGGAACAAAAGTGTAGACCATTTTCTAAATAGGGAGAAAATTGAAAAACACCCGAGGTGCAGAGAGACCTGGGAATCCTGGTGCAAGATTTCCTAAAGGTCAACTTGCAGGTTGAGTCGGTGCTAAGGAAAGCAAATGCAATGTTAACATTTTGAGAGGACTAGAATAAAAACAAGGACGTAATGCTGACACTTTAAGGCACTGGTGAAGCCTCACTTGGGAGCACTGTGAGCAGTTTTGGTCCTTTATCTAAGAAAGGATAGAAACACAGAAACATAGAAAACCTACAGCACAATACAGGCCCTTCAGCCCACAAAGTTGTGCCAAACATGTCCCTACCTTAGAAATTACTAGACTTCCCCATAGCCCTCTATTTTTCTAAGCTCCATGTACCTATCCAAACTAATGCCCTTCCCTTGGACAACATCGGTGGTGTGGAGAGGGGAGACTTGCAGCTTGGGCAACTGCCAGTCTTCCATAAAAAACCTTGCCCAGGCTTGCACCCTGGAAACTTTCCAAGGTGCAAATCCATGGACTATCGACCAGAACTGAGCACGGTACTCCAAGTGGGGTCTGACCAGGGTCCTATATAGCTGCAACATTACCTCACGGCTCCTAAATTCAATTCCACGATTGAAGGCCAATACACTGTACACCTTCTTAACCAAAGAGTCAACCTGCGCAGCTACTTTGAGCGTCAAAGGATGTGCTAGCATTAGAGAGGGTCCAGAAGAGTTTCACAAGGATGACGCCGGAACGAAAGTGTTAAAGTATGAAAAGCCTTTGATGGTTCTGGGCCTGTATTCACAGTTTAAATGAGGGAAGATCTCATTGAAGCATCTCGAATATTGAAAGGCCTAGACAAACTAGATGTGGAGAGGATGTTTCCTATAGAGGGTGAGTCTCGGATCAGACAACAGCCTCAGGATAAAAAGACATGCATTGAGAAGAGATGAGAAAGACTTTATTTAGCCAGAGGATAGTGAATCTGTGGAACTGAATGGCTGTGGAAGCCAAGTCATTGAGTATACGTAAAGCAGAGGTTGATAGGCTCTTGATTAGTCAGGGTATCAAATGTTACAGGGAGAAGGCAGGAAAATGAGGTTTAGAGGGATAATGAAGCAGCCTGATAGACAAGATAGAGGCAGGGAAGCTGCTCCCACTGATAGGTGAGACTAAAGCTAAGGCACATAGCCTCAAGATTCGGGGGAGGAGATTTAGGACGGACATGAGGAGGAACTGCTTTTTCAAAGAGTGGTGAATCTGTGGAATTCTTTGCTCAATGAAGCAGTGGAGGCTAAGATACGGTTGGATAGATTTTTGCATGAATTAAGGGCTATACGGGAAAGGCAGGTAGGTAGAAATGAGTCCATGGCCATATCAGCCATGATCTTATTGAATGGTAGAGCAGGCTCAACGAGCCAGATAGCCCACTCCTACTTCTACCCCTATGTTCTTAATACCTTATCTTGATCCAACCACAGACACCATAGCCAATAAAGCTCACCAATGCCTCTATTCTTTAGGAGGCCAAAGAAATCTGGCATGCCCCCATTGACCCTTACCAATTTTGAACCAATGCACCATAGAAAACATCCTATTTGTTATGGCAACTGTTCTGCATGCAAACCCAATAAACTACAAAGCATTGTGGACACAGCTCAGCACATCATAGAAACCAGCTTCTATGGACTCTGTCAATACAGCTCGCAGCTTCAGTAAAGCAGCCGGCATAATCAAAGACCCCACACGTTATTCCCCACTCTTCCACTGGGCAGAAGATGCAAAAGCCTGTAAGCACAGACCACCAGACTACCCAGTTGTTCCCTAAACAGTAAGATGGATTCATGACTTCACAATCTACCTTATTATCATCTTGCACCTTATCGTTTACCTGCACTGCACTCTCTCTGTACATGTTACACTTTATTCTGTATTGTTCTACTTCATTGCAGTGTGTAGTTCTTCTGTATGAATATGTAAGACAAGCTTTGCACTGTACATGTGACAATAATAAAACAATTACAATATCAAGCCCAGCTTTTGGCACTAGGCCTCTACAGAGGAGCAGACCAGCATTTTGGGAGCCACAGAACAGTAATCTCCTTTCATGGGTCAGCAGGAATTTAAACAAAATTATGACAAAGTTGGCTTCAAATTTCAGGCAGCAATAAACTAGAAAAGCTGAGCTCCACAGTGGAATCTAATGCTGAAATTACACAGTTACAACAAGTGAATTTGATTCTCTTCTTCTACAATAGATCTGTTCTATGGTAAACGGCAGATACAAAGTATAGTAAAAATGTACAGAACAAGATATTTGCTATTGTTTAAAGTATTCACTGAGACAGTATTTCCAAAATAGACACATCAGTTGAATAAACATCCTCAAAACAAGCTATGAATTTTTAATTATAGCTTCAACAACAGAAGTAATTTGACTATCTCATTCAGGTATATACTTCTCCAGTTTTTATTAAACTCAAAAATTTATCTGTATTGAATTTTTCAGGAAATGCACAAATTTCATTCTCTACATATAAGAATACATGCCGTATTGTATCTATTCCTCACTTTGAAACAAACTCAATCAAGCACTTAACTTCTAAATTTCAACATTCTGGACATACTTTAGCAAAATTAATTCACTGAGGGTTTCAAAAACCCTCACTCCATTTGATTATACAACATAATCAATGCCTTTATTAGTTGGAGAAGAAATTTGGTAACGATGCTAAAAGCTCACAGGGGAGGTACTGTAACACTGAAACAACGGAGTGAAAGAGCAGAACAATTAACATCCCAGATCCCCATTATGCAATGCAATGCAACTTGTGCCTTTGAATCTAACCAAGTAAGATCAAATATAGGAAACACTGCAAGACACAAAGGACAGATTTTCCTTGTGGTATGCAGATTAGTAATATTTTTGTTCAACAATGATTTTTAGTCACCCCTCCTCTGGTTTTAAAGGAACTTCTCAAATAACACAAGCACAAAACAAAAGGGATGTAATACGAAATCTCATATAAGAAGCTACATATGCAACAATAAATTCCAGGACTAACGGCTTAAAACTTTAACTGCTTTGAAGGTGATGCTATATCATCATTAGAAAACTAGAGTCTTGGAAAACTAATACACTTTAAAGATAATTGGAAATGGATGTGCAGGCTTAAACAACCGGCAACTTTCAGGCACTTCCATACACACCAGGAAGACAATCTTCCATTGGGCAACAAACTTTTCAGCATGGCCACCCCACCACTGGCCACCTCCACCCACTCCACAGGGATCCTCTCACACCTCACATTGCAGTTATACATCAAGTTTCAGAGCTGGTGCTCAGTAACGGTGCACAATTCTAAATAAGCTTCGCCAAAGGTGGGGGTGAAAAAGCAGGAAAGAAACATTAAATCTGGAAGCCAACTGCCTTGCATTAAATATACCCTTTCATTAAAGATGGACCCAAATCTTCTCCATGCTTGACAGAAGCACGCGCACTCACCCTGGCATTTTCCACAGATTGTAGTGGCTCATGTTCATACACGGAGTCATTGATGTGCTTATGGCATGATCTTCTCTTTGAGAATTCAAAGGGAAGGATGCTCTGGTTGATTAATAGACTGACAGATCAAATGCTTCTTCTACAGCAAAAACCATCTTGAAGAACTGAAATATGGTACATTATTTCAGTAGCAACTGTTTAGCTGCTGCAGCTGCAGGACCACAACTGCAGTGAGCCAAGTGCAGAGACAATCCTGGAGATCTGGGAGATGGGATTCACAGAAAATAAAGTAGAACACTATAAATATTTAACTGGTGCTGAAGATTGTTTTGAACATTCATGTGCATAACTCAATTATTGACACAAACATTGAACCTGTGACAATCTGCATGTAAAGCAAATTCCATTGGTTTGTTTCTTTTGATTGGAATGCTATCCATCATCAAATACAGTAAAGTGCACAAGTAACGACTTGCCCTACCTCACCAACTTGGGCTTGCTCTACTGGAATTTTATGAAAGCTATCCTTTCACACACAGTAAATCTTTTTTAAAAATTACAATACCCCTCAACACACACAATGATCCATATTGAAATATTAAGTCTAATTCCTTTGAAATTTACAATCATAAATACATTTTAAAGAAATCTAATGTGACATACTGACTGTACTCACTAACTGTTCTTCTAATAAGTCCTCCACAAATTAATAAAAAGAATGGGCTATATACGATATAGTGCATACCCCTGGCAGAGAGCTTTTTAGTGTTGATGATTTTGGCAGCATATTCCTGTCCTGTCGAGATTTTCATGCATCGTCTCACTACCGAGAATGCTCCCCTGAAAAGAACAATCAAAGACAGTCATGTACAAAATTTATACACAGAACAATTAAGCTTCACCAACTTAAAACATTGCTTCACTGCGGCTGACGCAGACTGCAAAGCCTAACATACAGTGATCACAAATAATTCAACGCACTTGAAACGGTTAAGACTCCCGCAAAATAAAACCAACCATTTCAAGATTTCCGACGCATTGTCTACTAACAGGTCTTCTGATTCAAATGAACATTTTTACCACCAAAGCAAATTTGCAAAGAACGAAACTAAAAGAACATATTTTGCTAAATTCTATGCCACCAGCTAACCATTAATAACATTTATTGAAAGCCAGTGTACTTCACTAAAACATAATTGCGAACCTCCCACCGAGCACTCATGCTCGCCTGAAATCCTGAAATATTATTCATTTAGAGAGAACATAAATCAGCCAGATTTGCTGCCATACTTTCCAAGTTCCTCGAATAGCTGGTATTCATCTGTGAACCTGGTGCAGGTTGTAGTCGAAGCCATAACGACGACAGTGGCTGCTGTCTCCGGTGTTGAAGCTATTCACCGATCCCCGCACGGTGGACACCACCTGGCTGGCTGGGTGACGCTGGCTCCAGGAGTGGACAAACCCCGCAAGCACCCTCCTTCCTTCCTATCCTGCACCGAGAATAGCTTCTCCCGCAGCTCCTCGGCTACTCTAGCGGCAGCGTGGGGACTGTGTGCGACTGGAGCCCGCAGCAGCTCTCGACTATCCAGTCACCTCGCAAATCAACACACGCCCTCCCTTCTCCTCATGCACGGCTTCAGTGCTCGCTGCCTCGCCTCTCTAACCTCCTCCCCCTCCGACTACTCCTTGTCTTTCCCCTGAAGTAGGGAGGATTAAAGCAGCAGCTCGCAGTCACCTGCTCCGACCTCAGTCACAGCCCCGGCAAATCTAACGCTAAAGCCCGGTTCAGCTTCCAACCTCTCGCGATATATTTCACCAAAAACAGCCGAGCGTGTCGGGGGGGGAGTGACGTCAGCGGCGAGCCGGGGCAAAACTTGAGCTGAGAAATGGTGAACCGGGGCAGGGGCGAATCTCTGCTCAGAGCCCCGCTGGAGTGCGGTGCACACATCAGCAAATGGCGCTCTGTGCAAAGATATCCCAACATTGCAAGGGAAATAAGACATGCTCGGGCTGCGAAAAGTTATCCCCTTTCCCGTCATCGTCGAACAGTGATTAAATCAACCACGCTTTATTTCGTCTCGACCACCGGAATCATTCACGTGATTCCAGCATCTTCCCTCTTCCATTCCAGTCCTGGAGAAACATCGACTGCTTATTCATTTCCATAGATGCCGCCTGAGTTCCTTCAGAGTTGTGTGTGTGTCTACAGTGGTGAAAACCATCGTAAATTGGGGGACCGCTTTGCTCAGCATCTCCGCTCCATCCACCGTAAGCGGAACTTCCCGCTGCCCAAGCAGTTAATTCCGACTCCCGTACCAACATGTCGGTCATCCTTAGGGTGCAGGCACAGCACTTTACTCGGTCTAGGTAGCCTCCAACCTGATGGCATGAATATCGATTTCTCCTTCTGGTAAAAAAGATTATCCTCCCCTCTTCCCCACTCTGGCCTCTTAACTCCTCTCGCCTCCCCCTGCTGCCCCACCTCCTTCCCTTTCTCCAGTGGTCCACTTTCTGTTCTTATCAGATTCCTTCTTCTCCATCCCTTTACCTTTCCCACCCACCTAGCTTCACCTATCACCTTCTAGCCATCTTCCTTCCCCTAACTCCACCTATTTTTTCTGACATCTTCCTTTGTAGTCCTGAAGAAGGGTTTTGGCACAACACATTGACTGGTTGGTAATTCCATGGATGCCTCCTGACCTGCTGAGCTCCTCCAGCGTTTTGTGTGTTTTGCATTCAGAATATGCTCTGATCAACATTTTTGTTGATATTAGTTGATGCCCGTTGAGACGAGTCAGGCAGATTGTGTCAGTCTGGTGCCCAGCACTACTTTAGCTAAAGCCTATCGGGCTGTCAAGTGGCTGTGTGGGTCATGGGCATCTCCATTCCTGCACCTCGGTCGAATGCTTGCTCTGACAAGTGTGGTCACAGGCATCAGGGGCTTTTTAAGTGATTTGCAGCCAGGACAGTGCTGGAGCACTTTCAGGTTCAGGTGATGACATTGACAAATACATGTATTTTTTGAGTGTGTGCCACACACCTTGTGACCATTTTACTTCAATCATTTGGGATTCTGAGAGAGAAGAGTGGAATATGTCCTTCTCAGTAGCCACTTTATTTGCTAACTCCTGTACTTAATAAAGTGGCCACTGAGTGTATGTTCATGGTCTTCTGCTGCTGTAGCCCATCCACTTCAAAGTTTGACACGTGCGTTCAGTGCTGTTTTCCACATGCCACTGTTGTAACGTGTGTTTTTCTGAGTTGCTGCCACCGTCCTGCCAGCTTGAGTCACTCTGGCCATTCTCCTCTGACCCTTCTCACTAAAACATTCTACAGAACTGCCACTCACTGGATTTACTTTTTGTTTTTCACACCAATCTCACTAAACTCTAGAGACTGTTGTGTGTGAAAATCCCAGGAGATCAGTATTTTTATGAGATACTCAAAACTACCCCATCTGACACCAGCAATCATTTCAAACTCACTTAGATCATATTTCTTCTCCATTCTGATGTCTGGACTGAGCAACAACTGAAACTTAACCATGTCAGCATGATTTTATGCATTGAGTTACCGCTACATTAACGAGCAGGTATACGGCTGTACTTAATAAAATGGCCACCTAGTGTAGAATGCAACTGAGAGACAGCTGCAAATATCAAGAAGTTTTATACAGCATTCTGTATTATATATGCAAATAAAACTGGTACCTATTGTTATGAAACACAGATCCCAGGACAGGGGCTAATGGCAAGCTGGACATTGAATCTATCATAGTTTTGTTATCTTTCTCAAAGAGCACAGTTCCCACGTTTCATTGCTCATCCACTCTTGTTTAACCTAGTTCAATAAACTGGTTTGTGAGTGTTGGGGTGGGGCAGTTCAATGGTACAAGATGTTACAGGAAAATTATATTGCCCAGATTTAACCTCAGGGTACATTCGTGCTAATGTGGGGTGACACAAGATGTTTTATGTCGTCTTCATTGCAAACCTCAGGTATGTTTGAAGATGCCAAATCAATAGCTATAAATTTTAATTGTCTTGATGGTAATGTTACAGGATCAACTATGGCCCATCTGTGGCAGATAGTTGTGGTTTAACCTTTGCTTTTCAGCTCAAAATCTCAGGCCTGTGATAGTTCTCAGACAGTTGCGCTGTCAGAAGCCATGTTTAAATTGGGATGCTAAAGTAAAAGATAAAAGTTGAAAAGGCTCTGTAGCAAAGGGTCAGAGGGTCAGTCTTCTGTTTACCCAACCAATAGTTATGCTTCAAATAACATCATTATACAGGCTGTTTTGTCATTATGATGTTACATTTTTGGAACTGAGCTTTCACATATTGGTTGTCATAAATACAGTTCATCTGAATACATGATATAATTCATAATCGGCTAAATGAATTCACTGCATTCTGCCCTTATTGGCTTTGGCAGCTCTGTGAAGTGGGCAGTGTCACTTTGCTTGGGGAATCTACTACATCTTGTAATAGAGGTTTTGCAAGATCAACTAATCCCAAATGTGAGTTGAAATGTTGGAACAAAATGGGTGGTTGTTGGCCAATGCAATCTTGATGGACTAAAGGACATATGTATTTCCATGTTGCATCTCTCTATAATTAATAAGTAGAGAACGTTGATTTAGAGAAGAGTAGATTTGAAATTCAATGTTATACATAGAACATAGAGCATTAGAGCATAGTACCCTTGTACCCACAGTGTTGTGCCAACCTTTTCACCTCCTCCATATGATCAATCTAACCATTCCCTCCTGCAAGGCCCTCTATTTTTCTATCATCTGTGTGCCTAGCTAAGAGTTTATTAAATACCCCTAATGTATCTGCCCTGGCAGGGTGTTTCATTCTCTGTGTAAAGAACTTAACCTCTGACATCCTTCCTATAGTTTCCTCCAATCACCTTAAAAATTTGCCCTCATGAATTAGCCATTTCTGCCCTGGGAAAATGTCTCTGATTATCCACTGTTATGATCTTGGACATCTTTATGAAGTCACCTCTCATCTTTCTTCGCAGATACAATGACAATGTTTAAGAGGCATCTGCATGGGTACTTGGATAGGAAAGGCATGGAGGGATATGGATCTACAGTATTGCAGACAAATAAGATTAGTGCAGACAGACATCACAGTGAGCATGACCATGGGTACCTGGTTCGTTGTTGACATTTCTATGTTTGTAGAAGGGTACCAATACAGGCTCAAATTATCTATCTCAACCCCCTCATCACAAGAATTAACCAGGTAAATATTATTTGGACAGTCTCCAAAGCTATTACAGTTTGATAGGTATGACCTCACCAACAGCCTGTAAAACTTCAGCACTACCTCCTTATTAAACTCCAACTCCTTCACAACAAAGGACACAATATAATTTACCTCCTTAACTATTTGTTATATCTATCTGCCAATCCTTTGTGATTCATGTGCTTAGAACTCATAGATTCCAATAAACTTTGCCAGGCCATCAGACTGATTAACCCACACTGATTTGAGTGTATTTTTATGTTACATTGACTGTTTTATTCATTATAAATTATTATAAATTACTATGATTACACATTTGAACAGCGATGTAATGTAAAAATTTTTACTCGTGTATGTGAAGGATGTAAGAAATAATGTCAATTCAATTCAATTTGGAGTGCCTCTTCATTAAGATTAAGTCTGCTTTTTGATTCTGCTTACTTTATACTTCCCCACATTAACATTCAAGTTTTTGCACAATGATTCAAAATCCAAAGTTCAAAAGTTCAAAGTAATTTTATTATCAAAGTACATATGTGCCACCATGTACAACCCAAAATATATTTTCCTGTGGACATTCATAGGAAATATGAAGAAACACAACAGAATCAATAAAATACTGTTCACAACAAGACTGACAAACATCCAATGTGCAAAAAACAAACTACAAATTAAAAAAAACAAAATAATAATAATAATAATAATGAATAAATAAATAAATAAATATTGAGAACATGAGATAAAGAGCCCTTGAAAGTGAGTCCATAAGTTGTGGGAACAGTTTAGTGTTGGGGTGAGTGAAGCTGAGTCATCCCCTCTGGTTCATGAGCCCGATGGTTGAGGGGTAATAACTATTCCTGAACTTGGTGGTGTGAGTCCTGGGGTTTCTGTACTTCCTTCCTGATTGATGACAGCAGTGATGTCATCAGCGATGCCCTGGGTGGTGGGCTTCCTTGATGGTGGATGTTTTTTTCCTGCTCCAGTGCTCTTGTAGGTGTGCTCAGTGGTGGCGAGGGCTTTACCCATGAGGCACTGGGCTGTATCGACTACACTTGGTAGACTTTTCCATTCAAGGGTGTTTCCATACCAGTCAGTATACTCTCCACCTATAGAAATTTACCAAAGACATGCAGAATCTTCACAAGCTTCTTTGTAATGGTATTTACATGCTGGACCCAGTGCAGATCCTCCGAAATGATAATGCTGTGGAATTTAAAGTTGCTGACCCTCTCCACCCTTGATCCCCTGATGAGAACCGGCTCATGGACCTCCAGTTTCATTCTACTGTAGTCAATAATCTGCTCTTTGGTTTTGCTGATGTCGAGTAAGGGGTTATTGTGGGAACATTCAGCCACATCTTCAATCTCGGTCATATATGCTGAGTCATCACCATCTGTGAAATGGTGAATGATAGTGCTGTCCTGTATCCTGTTGCTGGATCACAATGCCATCCCACTATTTTTCTAATATCGGTAAACTTGAAAACCTTATATTTAGTTAAACCTTCCCCCTTGTAGATCATTAATATAAATAGTAAATAATTCAGGGCAAACAACTGAACACTGAGGTGCTGCACTAGTTACATTCCTCCAGCCTGAGAAGGACCCATTTCATTTATTCCAGCACAAAATGCTGGAGGAACTCAGCAGGTCTGGCAACATCTATGGAAAGGAATAGAGTCGACATTTTGCTCCAAGACCTTTCATCAGGACACTAATATGTAGATATTTTAATTTACACACCATGGCAACTTCAAAACTGTTTTAGTAAATACTAGTCTTCTTCTATCAGCTCTCCCTCTAACATCCTCAAAGCATTTGAACAAGTTTGGCAAATATAATATACCTTCCAGAAAAACATGCTGATATTATCTAATTGCTGTATGATTAGCTTTTTCTTCTTTGATTATTGACTTTTAATAAAGAGAAAACTTAGAAGTCAGGAAACATGCCCAATGCTAAGAAACTGATAGCTTGATTAAACATGTTACACGAACAGCTGATTACTAAAATGTTGTTGATCTTCTAAATTAGTGTTTATAACCAAGAGGCATTTGTCATGTGATACATTCTAGTTAGAGCAGGTTCAAAAAAAAGGTGTGGGAAGGCAGTATTCCAAGTCTTGTAGAAAGAAGTTTAAAATAATTAAGATTTGAGGTAACTCTGTAAAGACAAGATAATTGTTGAAAGTCATAAATATATTTTGATGAGAATGTACAATACATGTTTAGTAAGTTTTCAGATGATGCTAAAGTAGGTGAGGATGTTGACAGTGAAGATGGTTATCCAGATTTACAGAGGAAAATTGATCAACTGAGAAAGAGTGCTGGAGAATAGCAAATGGACTTTAATTCAGGTAAGTAGGCAGTGTGGCATGTTGGGAAGACAAGTTACAGTAGGTCATTCACAGTGAATGTAGGAACCTAGAGAGTGTTAAAGAGAAGGAGCTAGGTATATAGGTACAGCAAAACTTTATTCAAACTCAATATAAAGCAGAGCCAGGTTTGTCATCATTGACATATATCATGAAATTTGTTGTTTTGCAGCTGTACAGTCCAGTTCATAAAAGAATTTCTATAAGTTACAACATGAAATATATAAAAAGATAAATAGGTAGTGTAGTGTTTTCGCATAGGTGTAAAACTCTGAACTAAACACCAAGTATAAACCGGTCAATGAGGTGCGATCTCAGTAAGATTAACCGTTTATTGTTCACTCTTTCACATTAACGTATGGTGAAAACTGTTGATAAAACAATATAAAATATATACAGTATTTGTTTCCTTCTTGGCATCACATTTACATCATAAATACTTGCAAAAATAAAACTACAACAAACTATATTACATTAAAGTACAACATACAGTCAGAATCTACCTACGCCATCAACTGCTTTAAATACATTTCAACACAATCTATCCACAACTCTTTAAATAACAAAGAACATAAACTTTATCAACCGTCATTACTTTTAACAGAATCAGCGTTAACATTTTTACTTCAACATATCGATTATCTTATGAACTTACGGCGTTGCTTCTATGACGTTTCTAGTGCGTAGAAAGAAAACTTCTCTCGTGCTGATCCTGCACACACAAGCCCCCTCCTTCCCGTTTCTCCAAACCAGTATTTTCTCACAGGACGCAGCAAAACCGGGTGTGACATCATCGCATGCCGCTCTATATCACAGACAACGAATTTACTTTCAACAACCTTATCTTTAACTGGAAAACGATTACAAATGAATTACTAAAGTGAAAATATAATAAACTAAACGAATGCCTTAAGGGCAACACAGGTAGTGCAAAAAGAGAGCGAAATAGGGAAGGAGTTTTCATGAGTTTAGAAATCTGATGGCGGAGGGAAAGAAGTTATTCTGAAACATTCAGTGTGTCCTCAGAATCCTGTACTTCCTCCCTAATGGTAGTAGTGAGAAGAGGACACGTCTGGGTGGTGAGGATCCTTAATGATGGATGCTGTGGTAAAGAAGGCAAATGCAATGTTGGCATTTATTTCAAAGGGAATAGAATATACAAGCAAGGAGATAATGCTGAGCAATTTTAAGATACTTGTCAGTCCGCACTTAGAGTGGTGTCAACAGTTTTGGGCCCCATATCTCAGAAAGGATGTGTTGTCATTGGAGAGAATTCAGAGGAGGTTCACAAGGATGATTCCAGGAATGAAGGGGTTAACATATGAGGAGCATTTGGTAGCTATGGGCCTGTACTCACTAGAATTTAGAAGAATGTGGGGCAATCTCATTGAAACCCATCGAATGTTGAAAGGACTAGATAAGGTGGATAAGGAGAGAATGTGGGGTTATCCAGAACTAGAGGGCACAGCCTCAGAATTGAGGGGTGACCCTTTAGAACAGAGATAAGGAGGAATTTTTTTTAGCCAGAGAGTAGTGAATCTGTGGAATTCTTTGCACAGGAGGCAGTGGAGGCCATGTCTGTACATGTATTTAAGGTGGAAGTTGATCATTCAGGGCATCAAAAAATATGGTGAGAGAGCAGGTGTATGGGGTTGAGTAGGATTAGGGATCAGCCATGATGGAATGGTGGAGCAGACTTGATGGGCTGAATGGTCTAATTCTACTCCTATGTCTTATGGTCTTCTTGAGTTATTTCCTTTTGAAGATGTCCTCAGTGGTGGGGAGGCTAGTGTCATGATAAAGCTGGCTGAGCTTACAATCCTCTGCAGCTTTTTCCAGTCCTGTGAATCCGCAACTCCATACCAGACAGGAATGCAACCAGACAGAATGGTATATTGAAAGAGATTTGCTAGTCTTTGGTGACATATCAAACCTCCTCAATCTCCGTTGAAATATACTGTAGTTTCTAGCATGCCTTCTTCACAGTTGAATCAGTATGTTGTGCCCAGGATACATCTTCAGAGATGTTGATACCCAAGAACTTGAAGAAGCTCCCCCTTTCCACTACTGACTGATGCGTGTTGGCCAACTTCCCCTTCCTGAAGTCCACATCAATCCTTTGATCTTGTTGTGCCAACTCTACTCCACCAGCTGATCTACTTCACTTCTGCACACCTCCTTGTCACCATCTAAGATTGTACCAACAACTGCAGTATTATTGGCAGATTTATGGATGGCATTTGAGCTGTGCCATCCATGCAGTCATTGTAACAGAGGGAGTAGAGCAACAGGCTAAGCACACATCCTTGAGGTGCATCTGTGTTGATTGTCGGTGAAGAGGAGATGTTATTTCTGATCCTCACTGATTGTGGTCTTCTGATGAGAAAGTTAAAGATCTAGTTGCAGAGGGAGATAGAAGCCTAGGCTTTAAAGGGGTTGGTGATACTGAATGCTGAGCTGTAATCAGCAAACAGCAGCCAGGTGAAGATACTGCTGTTGTCCAGGTGGTCCAAGGCGAGTGGAGAGCCAATGAGATTGTATCAACTGACCTATTGTGGTGGTAGGCAAATTGCAGTGGGTCCAGGTCTCTGCATGGACAGGAGTTAATTCTTGCCATGAGCAAACTCTCAAAACACCTCATTACAGTAAATGGTTGATGGTCATTGATGCAACTTATTCTGGTCTTCTTGGGCACCAGTATGATTGATGTCCTTTTGAACAAAGAACAATACAGCACAGTACAGGCCATTCGGCCCACAATGTTGTGCCAACCCTTAAACGCTGCCTCCCATATAACCCTCCACTTTAAATTCCTCCATATATCTGTCTAGTAGTCTCTTAAATTTCACTAGTGTATCTGCCTCCACCACTGACAGTTAGTGCATTCCATGCACTAACCACTCTCTGAGTAAAAAACCTTCCTCTAATATCCCCCTTGAACTTTCCTCCCCTTACCTTAAAGCCACGTCCTCTTGTATTGAGCAGTGGTGCCCTGGAGAAGAGGCACTGGCTGTCTCCTCTATCTATTCATCTTAATATCTTGTATACCTCTAACATGTCACTCTCATCCTCTTTCTCTCCAAAGAGTAAAGCCCTAGCTCCCTTAATCTCTGATCATAATGCATGTGGAATCCTTCAACAGCAACAGTGAGAGATTGAAGATGTCCTTGAACACCCCAGTCAGCTGGTTCCCTGAAACTGGCTCTTAGCTCACTGGCCTTCATCAATATAGAAGTTGAGTATAAAAGTTGGGATGTTATGCTGCATTAGTGCAAGATGTTAGTGAGGCTGCATTTGGAATATTGTCTTCAGTTTTGTTACTTTATTATAGGGGAAATGCCATTAAGCTGGAAAGAATGCAGGGGAAATTTACAAAAATGTTGTCGGGACATGAGGGACTATGTTATCAGGAGAGGTTGGAACATAGGAGAATGAGAAATGATCTTTTAGACGTATAAAATTATGAAGGGCATAGACAGGGTCAATGCACAGCCTGTTTTCCCAGGTTTGGGAATCGAGTTAAGGGACATAGATGAGACGGGAAAGGTCTATTCGGAACCTGAGGGGCAACTTTTTCACTCACAAGGTGATCAGTGTAAGGAATGAGCTGCCAGAGGATACTCTATATTAACAACATTGAAAATGTACTCAGACAGGTACATGGATAGAAAAGTTTTCGAGGGATATGAGTATACATGGGCAAACAGGGGCAGCCTAGATGGGAACCTAAGTTGGCATGGACCAATTTAGCTGAAGGGGGGTGTTTTTGTGCCGTGTGACTCTATGACACTACATGAAAAACATGGAAGGAGAAACACTCATTCTGCTCTCTCAAAAGCAATACTCTCCAGTCAACTACATATTTTCACAGCTTTACCTTCCGAGAACCTGACAGATCATGACCAGACAGAGCAATATGGTTGAAATTGCTGAAGTTACTAATGGGTAAAGTGGAATCTCTGAGGAGAAAAACAGTTACGGTCACATGAAAGATTTCATTTATAAACTTGGTGAACAAACTCCTACTCCTCAGTCTAAATACACCACTGTGTAACTGAGTGCTGGAGGTCCTAACAACAGACTGCTGATAGTCAGGATGCACAACCACTCCACCCTCCCCATCTTCCTCAACACAGGTGCCCCCAGGGCTATGTGCGGAGCCCATCGTTGTACACCCTGCTCACACACGACTGGATGGCCAAGCACTTCAGTAGTCACTTTGTCAAGTTTGTCAATGAGGTGGGGCTCATCATCAACATTAACAAATCGGCCTATAGAGAGCATATGGAAGAGCTCAAGGCCTAGTGCAGAGTAAATAACCTTTTCTTCAATGTCAACAAGACAGAAGAGATGGTTATTAACCAGAAGAATTCACATCGCTCTTTACATTGGAGGCACAGCAGTGGAAACTGTGAGCAGCTTCAAACTCCTGGGAGTGTAGATCACACACAACCTCTCATGGTCCTAGAACACATTCTACTCAAGCAGGAAAGCTCGACAACACATCTACTTTCTGAGGAGAATGAAGAGAGCTGGACTATGCACATCTATATTCACATCCTTCTACGCCAGAGAATCTCCTAACATGCTGCTTCATTGCAAGGTACAGATCTGCACTGTGCAGACAGAAAGGCTCTGCAAACGGGTGGTCAAAACTGCCCAGTGCGTCACCAGCACCAGTCTATTTGTAATCAAGCACATATGTAAGAGCCAATAACGTCATGAAGGATCCTGCCTACCCCTCTGGGAGGAAGCTATGTAGCATTCTCCAGACCCAAAAACAGTTACTTTCCCTAAGCAGTAAGGCTGATCAACACCTCCACCCACGAACCCACTCCTCCACACCCCCAACCACCTCTACTTTATCATTTCTGCTCAAAGTCACCTTCTGCACCTGACATCACTTAATTAACATACAATAAGTCTATGTATATAAGCCATCTTGTGTAGTTATATTTATTATGTTTTTATTATTGTAATCTTTATCTAATTGTGCTTTTCTTTTATGCACACTGGATCCAGAGTAACAATTATTTCATTCTCCTTTACACCTGTGACATTAACCAATGTTGAATTTTGAATCCTGAATTTACATTGCAGACGTTGTGGACCAGAGATCCTGCTCCTTTGCTGTAGAATTCTATGAAAAGTTTTTGACCTGAAAGGCCAACTCTGTTTCTCTTACTACAGATCCTGCCAAATTTTCAAGGATTTAATTTTTATTTTAGAAATCAAGCATCTGCAGATTTTTGCTTTAAGTTTGTTGTAATGAAAACATTGTGAAGCCAAATGAGCATCCAAGCAACAAAACAAACCTTCATAATCAAGAGTACAGTATTTCATTTCTTCTGCTAAGCAGTTAAAATGATTTTCATTAAAATCCGTCCTGTTGAAAGGTCTCTGCCCAAACTCTTAACTCTTTATTCCCCTCGATAGATGATGTGTGACCTGAGGAGTTCCTACAGCATTTTGTGTGTGTTACTCTATCATTAACATCTTCATTTGGATGTTCAGCCCGCTCCTCATTATTCAATTTAATTGTCTCAGCATCAGCTGCTTTGCTTTGAAGTTTGACCTACATACAACACTAACAAGTCACTTTAAGCTTCTAATTCTGTGCTTACAATCCCAGTGTAAAGATCAGACTTATGTCCATATTAACCATCCAGTGTGCTGTCTTGCAACTTCTAACCCTACGATTATTCAGGCCAGGAGGATTGGAGGCTAGCTAATGGTCTTCTGCTGTTTAAGAAGGTCTCTAAAAATAAACCAGAGCCTGACAACAGTAGTGAGAACGTTACTGGAAGGTGTTCTAAGGGAACAGATAAGGGAACAAGTCTATTTGGATAGACTTGGACTGATTAGGGATAGTCAGCATGGTTTTGTGTGTGGTAGGCTGTATCTAACTAAACTTACAGAGTTTTTCAAGGCACAGTTGATGAAGGCACAGTGGATACTATCTACATGGACAGCAAAGCATTTGACAAGGTCCTGCAGATTCAGTCGTTCAGCATTCAAGATAAGGTAGTAAATGAGATTAGACATTGGCTTTGTGGGAGATGCCAGAGAGTGGTAGTAAATGGTTGTGCCTCTGACTGGAGGCCTGTGACTAGTGGCATGCCACAAGGGTCAGTGCTGGGTCCGTTGTTGTTTGTCATTCATATCAAACATATAGATGACTTACACTGAGGGGCAAGTGATCATATGAATGAATTAACCCTGAAATTTGAAAAGGAGAAGCTAAAGACAGATGTATTGGAATTATAGTGGAGTAAAGGGAATTACAGAGGAATGAGAGAGGAGTTAAAAAAAACATAGAAACATAGAAGACCTACAGCACAATACAGGCCCTTCAGCCCACAAAGTCGTACTGAACATGTCCCTACCTGAGAAATTACTAGGCTTACCCATAGCCCTCTATTTTATTAAGCTCCATGTACCTATCTAAAAGTCTCTTGAAAGACCCTATCGTATCCGCCTCCACCACTGTTGCAGGCAGCCCATTCCACGCACTCACCACTCTCTGAATAAAAACTTACCCCTGACATCTCCTCTGTACCTACTCCCCAGCACCTTAAACCTGTGTCCTTTTGTGGCAACCATTTCAGCCCTGGGAAAAAGCCTCTAACTATCCACATGATCAATGTCTCTCATCATCTTGTACACCTCTATAAGGTCACCTCTCATCCTCTGTCGCTCCAAGGAGAAAAGGCCGAGTTCACTCAACCTATTCTCATAAGGCATGCTCCCCATTCCAGGCAACATCCTTGTAAATCTCCTCTGCACCCTTTCTATGGCTTCCACATCTTTCCTGTAGTGAGGCAACAAGTGTAGTTGGCCAAAGTGATTGGAAGACACTTTTTCAATCAAAGAAAGAGGCTGAGAGTGGAAGACTGAAGGCATCACGGAGAGAAGGTTGTTTTTCTTTAACAGCTCGGGGAAAAGGGGCTAGACTGCGCAGGCGCGTGACGTAGTGCACCAAGGTTTAAAAGAAAGACCGCCATATACAGCGGCCATCGTCGTAGCAGCCATCGTTGGAGTTGGACTTTGTCGGAGTGGGATGGCTTTAGCTCAATCAGGCTTCGGTGAGAAACAGGCAGAGGTGAGGGTAGGTTCTGGTAAGTTTCTGTTATCTTCTTTTTTTTAATTCAGATTAGAGAGTATGCCAGGCAGGATGTTGGAATGCTCCTCTTGCAGGATGTAGGAAGTCAGGGAGACCTCCGGTGTCCCTGACAACGATACCTGCAAGAAGTGCATCCAGCTGCAGCTCCTAACAGATTGCGTTAGGGAACTGGAGCAGGAGCTGGATGACCTCCGGATCATTCGGGAGGATGAGCAGTTTATAGATAGTAGCTTCTGGGAGGTAGTTACAACTAAGGAACAGGGCACAGGTAATTGGGTTACCATCAGGCGAAGGAAGGGGAAAGGGCAGGTAGTGCAGGGTTCTCCTGTGGCCATTCCCTCCAAAACAGGTATACCGATTTGGATACTGTTGGGGGGTTGGCTTACCTGGGACAAGCTGCGGCAGCTGGATCTCTGGCACTTGAGTCTGGTTCTGCAGTGCAGAAGGGAGGGAGGAAGAAGAGGAGAGCAGTAGTGATAGGGGACTCCATAGTCAGGGGTACAGACAGGAGATTCTGTGGTCATGACAGAGACTCCCGGATGGTTTGTTGCCTCCCGGGTGCCAGGGTCAGGGATGCCTCTGATCACGTGCACAGCATTCTGAGGTGGGAGGGTGATCAGCTAGATGTCATGGTACACATCGGTACCAATGACATAGGTAGAAAGAGTCAGGAGATCCTGAAGAGTGAGTACAGAGAGCTTGGTAGGAAATTGAAAAACAGGACCTCGAAGGTAGCAATCTCTGGATTGCTGCCTGTGCCACGTGCCAGTGAGGGTAAGAGTAGGATGCTCTGGCAGATGAACACATGGCTGAGAAACTGGTGTAGGGGGCAGGGTTTCAGATTTCTAGATCACTGGGACCTCTTCTGGGGCAGGTGGGACCTGTACAAGAGAGACGGGTTACACCTGAACTACAAGGGGACTAATATACTTGCAGGGAGGTTTGCTAGTGTTATTGTGGAGGGTTTAAACTAGATTTTCAGGGGGATGGGAACCAGAGTGCCAGAGTAGATAGTAGAACAGGGGTAAAAATAAATGATGTTAGTAGTTCATGCAAAGTCACAAATAGTAAGGTTGTGTGTGGTGGTAATAATCTTCTGAAGTGTGTATATTTCAATGCGAGGAGTATTGTGGTACAGCAGACGAACTGAGGGCCTGGATTGACACGTGGAATTATGACATTGTAGCCATTACTGAAACTTGGCTACAGGAGGGGCAGGACCGGCAGCTCAATGTTCCAGGGTTCTGATGTTTCAGACGTGATAGAGGCAGAGGGATGCAGGGTGGGGGGTGGCTTTGCTAGTCAGGGAAAATATTACAGCAGTGCTTCGGCAGGACAGATTAGAGGGCTTGTCTACTGGGGCCATATGGGTGGAACTGAGAAACAGGAAAGGTATGACCACATTAATAGGGTTGTATTATAGACCACCCAATAGTCAGCGAGAATTGGAGGAGCAAATCTGCAGAGAGATAACAGACAACTTCAGGAGACAGAAAGTTGTGATTGTAGGGGATTTTAATTTTCCACACATTTATTGGGACTCCCATACTGTTAAAGGTCTAGGTGGGTTAGAGTTTGTAAAATGTGTTCAGGAAAGTTTTCTAAATCAATATATAGATGTACCAACTAGGGAGGATGCAGTATTAGATCTCCTCTTAGGAAATGAGTTAGGGCAGGTGACAGAAGTGTGTGTAGGGGAACACTTTGGTTCCAGTGATTATAGCACCATTATTTTCAACTTGATCATGGATAAAGATAGATCTGGTCCTCGGGTTGAAGTTCTAAACTGGAAAAAGGCCAAATTTGAAGAAATGAGAAAGGATCTAAAAAGCGTAGATTGGGACAGGTTGTTCTCTGGCAAGCATGTGATTGGTAAGTGGGAGGCCTTCAAAGGAGACATTTTGAGAGTGCAGAATTTGTATGTTCCTGTCAGGGTTAAAAGCAAAATGAATAAGAACCTTGGTTCTTGAGGGATATTGAAACTCTGATAAAGAAGAAGAGAGAGATGTGTATAACATGTATAGGCAACAGGGAGGAAATAAGATGCTTGAGGAGGATAAAAAGAGTAAGAAAATACTTAAGAAAGAAATCAGGAGGGCTAAAAGAAGACATGAGGTTGCTTTGGCAGTCAGGGTGAAGGATAATCCTAAGAGCTTCTACAGGTATGTTAAGAGCAAAAGGATAGTAAGGGATAAAATTGGTCCTCTTGAAGATCAGAGTGGTCGGCTATGTATGGAACCAAAAGAAATGGGAGAGATATTAAATGGGTTTTTTGCATCTGTATTTACTAAGGAAACTGGAATGGAGTCTATGGAAACAAGGCAAACAAGTAGGGAGGTCATGGAACTTATACAGATTAAAGAGGAGGAGATGCTTGCTGTCTTGAGGCAAATCAGAGTAGATAAATCCCCAGGACCTGACAGGGTATTCCCTCGGACCTTGAAGGAGACTAGTGTTGAAATTGCAGGGGCCCTGGCAAAAATATTTAAAATGTCGATCTCCACGGGTGAGGTGCCAGAGGATTGGAGGATAACTCATGTAGCTCTGTTGTTTAAAAAAGGCTCAAAAAGTAAGCCTGGAAATTATAGGCCGGTAAGTTTGATATTGGTAGTAGGTAAATTATTGGAAGAAATACTAAAAGATAGGATCTACAAGTATTTGGATAGACAGGGACTTATTAGAAAAAAATCAGCATGGCTTTGTGCATGGTAGGTCATGATTGGAGGTGTAGTGGACAGTGAGGAAGGTTTTCAAAGCTTGCAGAGGGACTTGGACCAGTTGGAGGAATGGGCTGAAAAATGGCAGATGGAGTTTAATGCGGACAAGTGTGAGGTATTGCACTTCAGAAGGTCAAACCAAGGTAGAACATACAGGGTAAATGGTAGGACACTGAGGAGTGCAGTAGAACAGAGGGATCTGGGAGTACAGATACATAATTCCCTAAAAGTGGAGTCACAAGTAGATAGGGTCGTAAAGAGAGCTTTTGGTACATTGGCCTTTATAAATCAAAGTATTGAGTATAAGAGTTGGAATGTAATGGTGAGGTTGTATAAGACATTGGTGAGACTGAATTTGGAGTATTGTGTGCAGTTTTGGTCACCTAATTACAGGAAGGATATTAATAAGGTTGAAAGAGTGCAGAGAAGGTTTACAAGGATGTTGTCGGGACTTAAGAAACTGAGTTACAGAGAAAGGTTGAATAGGTTAGGACTTTATTCCCTGGAGCATAGGAGAATGAGGGGTGATTTGATAGAGGTGTATAAAATTATGATGGGTATAGATAGAGTGAATGCAAGCAGGCTTTTTCCGCTGAGGCTAGGGGAGAAAAAACCCCAAGGTCATGGGTTAAGGGTGAAGGGGGAAAGTTTAAAGGGAACATTAGAGGGGGGCTTCTTCATGTAGAAAGTGGTGGGAGTGCGGAATGAGCTGCCAGATGAAGTGGTGAATGCGAGGAAAACTATCAGAGCTTGCAGCAGGTTCTGGACCAGATAGAAAAATGGGCTGAAAATGGTAGATGGAATTTAATGCAGACAAATGCCAGATGTTGCACTTTGAAAGGACTAACCAGGGGTAGATCAAAGGGTTTTGGGAATGCAGGTCGTTAATTCATTGAAAGGTAGATAAGATAGTAAAGAAAGCTTTTGGCATATTGGCCTTCATAAATCAAATGATTGAGTACAGAGGATGGGATATTATGTTGAAGTTGTATAAGATATTGGTGTGGTCTAATTTGGAGTATTGTGTGCAGTGTTGGTCCCCTACCTACAGAAAAGAAGTAAATAAGATTGAAAGAGTACAGTAAAAATTTTCAAGGATGTTGCTGGATCTGGAGGACCTGAGTTATAAGATTGCATAGGTCAGGTCTTTATTCCTTAGAACATAGAAGATTAAGAGGAGACTTCATAGAGGTGTATACAATTATGAGGGGTATAGGTCGGGTAAATGCAAGCAGGCTTTTTCCACGGAGGCTGGATGAGACTACAATGAGAGGTCATGGGTTAAGGGTGAAAGGTGAGAAGTTTAAGGGGAACATGAGGGGAAACTTATTCACACAGAAGGTCTTGAAAGTTTGGAACAAGCTGCCAGCACAAGTATTGCAATTTTAACATTTAAGAGAAGTTTGGATAGGTAAATGGATGGTAGGGGCAAGGAGGGCTGTGATCCCAGTGCAGGTCATCGGGAGTGGGCAGTTTAATTGGTTTGGCATGGATTAGTTGGGCCGAAGGGCCTGTTTCTGTGCTTCACTTTCTCTGGTCTATAGTTCTAGACTTATTCTGGTTGTCTGGTCCCTGCTCTGCCTGGACCATCCATCTTTAGTCTCTCACTGTCTATTTTCAGTCTCTGGATCTTGGTTCCAGGTTCATTCTGAGCTCTGGATCCTGGGTCAGCCCAGATATCGGTGAACCTTTGGTTGTCAATGTACCCTTGGTGGGTTCTGTGCCTTCTGTTCATTGTAAGCAGATAAATTATATCATCTGTGACATACATGAAATACTGGAGGACCTTAGCAGGTTAGGTAACATCCATGAAAGGGAATAAACAGATGCCGTTTCAGGCCGAGAACCTTCTCAGCACAGGAAAGGAAGAGGGCAGAATCCGGAATTATATCATCTACTCATTTTAAGGAGTTGAAACTGACTTGGCTGTTCCTAGCACCAGTTCCAAGATATCTGTTGACTTTATATGAAGTGTGCTGTTCCAGATTGTATGAGGATATGGGCAACACTAATGGGATATGGGGTATTTGAAAAACAAGGCACGGAATGTAGCATTCAGGTTCTGAGCTTTCAGATGAGATTGTATCTCTGCCTGAGATGGGAATAAATAAATTAGGAAAGTTAAATTTACTTTGCATCATTTGATGAAAATTTAGACTACAACTGGAACAGATGGGAGTCTTGAAGGAAATGAATTTACCTGGGAAACATTTAAGAAAGAAATAGAATAGAAGAGAACAAACTCCAAGGGTTCTGGATGCTTTATTGAGGATCTTGACAGAGAGATGGGAAGCAGATTAGGCATTGACCTAGAATTATAGTGCATCTAAAAATAAACTTTAAAGAAAGCACAGCTCTGCTGGGGTAGCATTGTTGGCACAGATATTCAATCATGCATTAGACCCAGTGTATTTTGCATAATAAACCACATCTGGCAAGAGGAAATAGGGTTTTCATATGGTATAATAATAATAATAATAATAATAATAATAATAATAATAATAATTACAATAGGAAAACTTGAAACATTTGAAGAACTACACATACTAATATACTGCACAGCATTAAACAGTGCAATACAATAGCTCCAAAAGGTATCCAAGAGTTATTCATTTACGAAAATTGAGGAATGAAATGAGAACGCTAGGAGATCAGCTTTTCTGGATTGGATGTTGTGAAATGAAACAAATTGGTTAGAGAAGTTAAGATGAAAGAACCCTCAGGGAGAAAGTGATCATAATATGATCAAATTCACACTGCAATTTGAGAAGGAAGAGCTAGTCAGATGTATTAGTATTCCCGTGGAGTAAATTACAAAAGGAATTACAAAGGTATGAGAGAGAAATTGGCCAAAAGTGATTGGAAAAGAACACTGACAGGGATGAAGGCAGAGTAGCAGCAATGTCTGGAATGTCTGGAAATGATTTGGAAGGCAGAGGATATATATATCCCAAAGAGGAAGTAGTATTCCAAAGTAAAGATGATACAACCATGGCTGACAAGCGAATTCAAAGCCAACAGAAAAACCAAAGAAAGGGTGTATATATATAATAGAGCAAAAATTAGTAGGATGTTAGAGGATTTGGAAGATTTTAAAAAACAATAAAAGGGAACTGAAAAGTCATAAAGAAGAAAAAGATGTAATACAAAGGTAAGCTAACAAATAATATTAAAGAGGATGCCAAAAGTTTCTTCAGATACGTAAAGTATAACAGAAAGGTGAGAGTAGATATCAGACTGCTGAAAAATGATGCTGAAGAGATGGTAATGGGGGACGAGGAAATGGTGGACAAACTGAATAAGTATTTTGCATCAGGATTCACAGAGTGCTGGACATTTGAGTGTCGGGGGTAGAAGTATGTGATGTTGCCATTACTAGGGAGAAGGTTCTTGGGAAGGTAGATGTCACCTGGATCAGATAGTATACATCCCAGGGTTCTGAAAGAGGTGGCTGAAGAGATTGTTGAGGCATTAGTAATGATCACTAGATTCTGGAATAGTTCCTGAAGACTGGAAAATTGCAAATGTCACTCTGTTTTTCAAGAAGGGAGGGAGGCAGAAGGAAGGAAGTTATATGCTAGTAAGTCTGACTTCAGTGGTTAGGAAGATGTTGGAGTCAATTATTAAGGCCATAAGACATAGGTGCAAAATTAGGCCATTTGACCCATCGAGTCTGTTCCTCCATTCAATCATGGCTGATCCTTTATTTTCTCCTCCTCAGCACCACTATCTGGTCTTCTCCTCGTAACTTTTGATGCCGTGTCCAATCAAGAAGCTATCAATCTCTACCTTAAATAAACCCAACGACCTGGCCTCCATTGCTGTCCATGGTAACAAATTCCACAAATTCAGCACCCTTTGGCTAAAGAAATTTCTCCACATCTCTGTTTTAAATGGACACCCCCCCTATCGTGAGGCTGTGTCCTCTTGTCCTAGACTCACCCACCATGGGAAACATCCTTTCTACATCTACTCTGTCTAGGTCTTTCAATATTCAAAAGGTTTCAATGAGATCTCCCCTCATCCTTCTGAATTCCAGTGCGTACAGACCCAGAGCCATCAAACGACCTTGTATGATAACTTTCATTCCCAAAATCATCCTTTTGACCCTTCTCTGAACCCTCTCCAATGCCAGCACATCTTGTCTGAGATTGGAGCCCAAAACTGTTTGGAATACTCAAGGTGAGACCTCACCTGTACCTTATAAAACCTCAGCATTACATCCATACTCTTATATTCTGGACCTCTTGAAATAAATGCTATCTAAGATATCAATGAGCAAAGAAAATAGATCATTGTGTGGTAAAGGATTCACTTCAAGGCGTAAGAAAATCTGCCAAGCAGAGCTCAATAGTAAAAATATAACAAAGGCAACAGACACTTCTGTTGTACCATATTAATGTACCCTTTTGGCATAATATCTTGGTCCAAACCACATTTGGAAAAGTTACAAAGAAAAATAAGAACAGAAAAGAACAATTTTAGAAAACAGCATGTACCCTCAAACACCAACAAATTACTACCCAGGACAGAACAAGGAGGAAAAATTACAGACATGAAAAATTTACACAGCAATCAGATAAAACTTTAAGCATATATCTTCACTAATGAAAACAGGATTCAGCACTGCATGCAAGAAATGCAACTCTAATAAGAATTATGCACCACTAAAGTTAAATGAGAGCACAACACAGAAAAATGAAGAAATTATCATTATAGGAGAAAAAGCCAATGGAAGAACATAGTTGGGAAAGTGTTGGAGTCTATTATTAAGGATGAGGTTATAGGGTAATTGGAGACTAATGATAAAGTAAGTCAAAGTCAGTATGGTTTCTGTCAAGGGAAATCTTGCCCGACAAATCTGTTAGAGTTCTTCAAGGAAGTAGCAAGCAGGGTGGACAAAAGAGAGGTAGTGAATGTCATTTATTTGGATTTTCAGAAGGCATTTGATAAGGTGCCACATATAAGGCTAAGTAACAAGATAAAATCCTATGCTATTAGAGGAAAGATTCAGGCATGGATAGAGGAATGGGTGACAGACAGGAGGCAGTGAGTGGGAATAAAAGGGGGTTTTCTGTTTGGCTGCCAGTGACTAGTGGTTGCTTTTCACACTGTTTGTCTATGATTTAGATAATGGAATTGATCACTTTGTGGCAAAGTTTGCAGATGATATAAGATAGATGAAGAGTTAGGTAATGTTGTGGAAACAATGCAATTGCAGCAGGACAGATAAATTGGAAGAAAGGGCAAAAAAAGAGGCAGATGGAATATAGTGTTGGAAAATGTGTGATAATGCATTTTTATAAAAGAAAGATCAATAGCGTGGACTATTATCTAAATGGGAAGAAGGTTTAAATATCAGAGGTGCAGAGAGACTTAGGAGTCCTTGTGCAAGAGTCCCGGAAGGTTAATTTACAGGTTGAGTCTGTGGTAAAGAAGGCAAATGCAATGTTGGCATTTACTTCAAGGGGAATATGAGGAGTGTTTGGCAGCTTGTACTCACTGGAATTTAGAAGAATGCTGAGGGAGTGGGGGATCTCATTGAAATCTACTGAATGTTGAAAGGAGTAGATAGGGTGGATGTGGAGAGGATTTTTCCTATGGTGGGGATATCCAGAACTAGAGGCCACAACCTCAAAATTGAGGGGAAACCTTTTAGAACAAAGGTAAAGATTTTTGGGCCGGAGAGTAGTGAAACTGTGGAATGCTCTGCCACAGACTGTGTTGGAGGCTAAGTCTGTGGGTATATTTAAGGCAGAAGTTAATTGTTTCCTGATGGTCAGGGCATCAAAGGATATGCAAGAAGGCAGGTGTATGGGGTTGAGTAGGATCAGGGATCAGCCATGATGGAATGGCAGAGCAGACTCGATGGGCTGAATGGTCTAATTCTACTCCTATGTCTTATGGTCTTATGGACCCTCAGTGGAAGACATTTTCACAATCTGAGCAGAATAGATGTCAACAAGGAAGCATCTAATGTCTGGTTCAGAGTTGGGGACTGCTATCTATAAAAGGAGGGGTTCCTTGTGGCAATACAGGATCAGGAGGTTAACACAAAAAATATCAAAAATACATAATAAACAGTCAACAAATCATAGATGATAAATGCAGAAAGTGCCAAAAGAAGCCAGGCACAATGCTACACATTACAGGATCCTACAACAGTTTAACATAATTTAATTATTTACACAGGCACAATCAAATGGCAAGCATTATTCACCAAAATCTTGCTTTAAAATACAAAGTTATGAAAGACATGTTTCCTTACTATAAATTCAAGCCTAGTCCAGTTTTAGAGACAGAGTGCTACAAATTAAATTATGGCTGATCCATTATTACAGATAGCCAATCCATAATAACTGGCTGGTTATAAGAGGAAATTGAAAAACTATGGAACATGAACAGGGTATATATTGCCCCAATTGTAATATCTGCAAATAGTATAATCCTGAAGTCTGTACATAATAGCATGGAACAATTAGATACATGGCAATATTCATGTAAATCTCTAGAAAGCCACAATACTAAACACCACTGGAATAGTCAGAAAGTTCCTAGCAATTGTGGAATGAGTGTGCTTGGCTATACTTGTGCCTCAGGTTTTACCAGCTTGATCTGAGAAAGAATAAAAATTAGAATAAGGAAGAGAGCAAGGTCATTGAGCCTGTTCTGTCCTCATATCCCTTGATTCTTTTCTATTTCAGAATTTCCAAACTTTTTCTGAATGTAGCCAATGAATAACACTCCACAACCCTCAAAGCTGGAGATTTTCATCTCTTCATTTCAGCCATCTATGTTTTGAAACTATGGATGCCTGAAACTAGATTTCACAGCCAGGGAAATGTTATTTCTGTTCTTCCCTGTTGAGCCCTCTGAACATTTTATAAGTCTCATTGAAGTCATTGCTTGTCTCCTAAACTCCACTGAATAAAGACCTACCTAGTCAATCTCTCCTCAAATGACAAATCTGCTGCCCCTGGAACTCATCTGGTAGATCTTTGTTACTCTACCAATTGCATTCATTTTCAAAAGGAGCAACTTTTTTCAGTACTCCTCTTGTGGTCTCACCAAGACCTGGTACAATTGCAGTAAAACTTTTTCACTCAAATCTTCTTGCAAGAAAGGATAGCACTAATTTTGCCTTCCTAGTTTCATGTTTGCAAGTGCTTATGTTAAAGGCAGCCAACTGGGTGCTCAGAAGACAGTTAGGAATTAGGGTAGGGATGGACTTATGAAGCATGAGGAGTGCCTGAGAGCATTCTGGGAGGTGGCAGAATCATTAAAGAAGCAATTTTGAGGAGAAATATAGATGCCATTGACTCCCTGGCAGTGGTTCAGATAAGATTGGTACCTTTAACTATCACAGAATCAGACTTCAACCCTCCTAATAAGACATCCTTCATCCTTCAGAGAATGGCTGACAAAACTTGAATGGGACTTCAGAAAGATAGATCGAGATGGTGAAGATAATTGGGTGGGAGGTACATGGGAGGAACATGAAGGCATCTACAGGGAAGTGATTGAGTCATTGGATCATTAAAGGAGTAACTTTCATGAAGAAGATTGCTCCAGATTCCCTAGCAACAGCATAGGTAATGTTGCTCTCTTTAGCTATCATTGAAGTAGGCCTCAACCCTCCTGCGTAATGTGCCCAGCACTTACTCCATATGAATACCATATACTTGGAGAATCTGAATCGAAATGTGCATATGCACTGGTGGCAATAATCGAGTTTTTTTAAAGTAACTCAATTCTGTATCAAATAAGGGCATTACAGTTTAATGCATTTCAGAATTTCTAGGGCAACCTGTCTCCCCAAGAGTTCATTCTGAAACACATGGAAAGATGCCAAGATCACATTATTGCATGAATTAATGACATGAGTCTTTCCCTAATGATATGAATGCGGTGATTTCATGCGTGGTCAAGGATGCTACTCAAAGAGTGCTCAGAATGTGGAACTCATTTCCCAAGGGAGTAGTTGAATTGGACAGGACAGATGTGATTAAGAGGAAACTGGGCAAGTATATGAAGATGAGTATTCAGTAGGCCATGATGATAGATTCAGATGAGGTTTAAGTGGAACAAAAATGCTGTTTTTGGGGAAAAAAATGCCCCATGCAGATTAAGAATTGAAAAAGATTTTCTGACAAGCCTCTTAATAATGCCAGATATTTTGTCAAGCGCACCTTAGACTTCTTCTGTAGTTGGCCTCATCATAGTCCACAACTTACTCCAGTGAATAGAATCACCTCTTTCTGTTTTTTAATCCCTGTATAATTGTCTGTAAGGCCAGTGAATGTAACTGTCTATCAACCTTTCAGCACGGTCATCTTAATTTCTATCAATAAGGACTTCACTAACATTCACCACACCTTTATATATTTGGCACTGGTTCAAGGCTCACACCCACTTACTATGTTTTGCCACTGTTGCCACTGGGGCATGACAACCACATCACCTGGTCATATTAGTCATCATTTCCTTCTTTGCTCCAGGGCAACATGAGGCAGCATGGGGCGTAGGGGCAGTTACATGTGCAAAACCCACTAGAAAGATGGTGTTGGACATTATTGGAATGGCCACAGCTACTGAGGCTCAATAACATCAGTTGATGAAATTGGCACAAGGACACTCAAAGCAGCTGCACAGGTTGACTCTGTGGTTAAGAAGGCATATGGTATATTGGCCTTCATCAACCGTGGGATTGTGTTTAAGAGCCGAGAGGTAATGTTGCAGCTATATAGGACCCTGGTCAGACCCCACTTGGAGTACTATGCTCAGTTCTGATCGCCTCATAGAAACCATAGAAAGAGTGCAGAGGAGATTTACAAGGATGTTGCCTGGAATGGGGAGCATACCTTATGAGAATAGGTTGAGTGAACTCGGCCTTTTCTCCTTGGAGCGACGGAGGATAAGCAGTGACCTGATAGAGAGGCCTGATAAGACCTGATAGACCTGATAAGATGATGAGAGTCATTGATTGTGTGGATAGTCAGAGGCATTTTCCCAGGGTTGAAATGTTTGCCACAAGAGGACACAGGTTTAAGGTGCTGGAGAGTAGGTACAGAGATGTCAGGGGTAAGTTTTTTACGCAGAGAGTGGTGAATGTGTTGAATGGGCTGCCGGCAACGGTGGTGTAGGCGGATATGATAGGGTCTTTTAAGAGACTCCTGGATAGGTACATGGAGCTTAGAAAAATAGAGGGCTATGGGTAACCCTAGGTAATTTCTCAGGTAAGGACATTTTTAGCTTTGTGGGCCGAAGGGCCTGTAATGTGCTGTAGGTTTTCTATGTTTCCACTGACAATCTGGGCATAGACATATGTTATATTGAAACTGCATCTTTCCTTGTTGATTAGGGCTTAAAACAGATTTTCTGACAGGCCTCTTAATTGTCAGGCACACTCCATACTTCTGTAGTTTGTCCCATCATAGACCACATCTTATTCTTGTACAATACAACTTGTGGGCAACCTTGCCTTCCAACTAACAGGTAGCTATAAAATCCTTGCCCTCTCTTCTTCCCTTCAAGTCATGGATGAAGCTCTCAGATTTGATATTTTACCCTGCCCAGGTTCCTCTTATCCATCCTTTGAAATATGATGTGTTATTATATGCCCTTGATTTTCTTCTTGGGCAGATTGCAATTGAGGGTACCTGAAAGGAGCTTTGAGCAGTGACCAGTCAGAAAGGTCAGGAGCTTGAGAGGACAGAATTCACTCAGGTTTGCTAATCGAGCATTAAGGGCAGCACCTCATAGCAGTTTTTTTGGAGCTTTGAGCCATAGCCAATCGGCATTTGGGATGGATTAGCAAGAACAAATTAAAGCAAGGCAGGGGAAAGTGGAGTGGCCTCTCTTGGAGAGGACAAAGTTAGAGTGGAGATTTTTGAGGCTTTAGCTCTTCAAGGCTTCAGTCAGAGAAGCAAAAACAAAAAGCTGTTGGTAGAACCTTTTACCCTTCTTTACAATTGCTCAGTTGGAACAGTACAGATGCCAGGCAGGATAGTTGAATGCTCCTCTTGTGGGATGTGGGGAGGAAAGGAAACCTCCAGTGTCCATAATAACTACACTTGTGAGAAGAGCATTCAGCTGCAGCTTCTAACAATCCATGTTTAAGGAGTTGTAGCAGTAACTGGATGAACTCAGATCATTTGGGAGGGTGAGGAGGTGATAGATAGGACATATCGATAGGTGCAGGACACAGGAAAATGGGTGACAGTCAGGAAGGGGAAAGTGGTTAAGGAGCCACTCAACCTCAGTGGCCAGCCCCCTCAACAACAGGGATATCACTTTGGATACTACTGGAGGGGATGAACTAGCAGAGGAAAGTTACAGTGGTCAGGTCTCTGGCACTGAGTCTGGTTCTGTGACTCAGAGGGAAGTGGGGAGAAGAGGCGAGCTGTAGTGATAGGCGATTCATTAGTCAGGGGAACGGAAAGGAGGTTCTGTCCACAAGAACAAGATTCCCAGATGGTATATTACTTTCTGAGTGCCAGGGTCTGGGACATCTCGGAACAAGTCCCCAGTATTCTTAAGTGGGAGGGTGAACAGCCAAAGGTCATGGTTCATGTAGCTATATATGACATAGGTAGGATGTGATGAGGTTTAAGGAAGTCAGAGAGTTAGGTGCTAAGTTAAAGGCCAGGACCTCCAGAGTTGTGATCTCAGAATTGCTACCCGTGCTACCTGCTAATGAGGCCAGAACTAGGAAGATTATACAGTTTAACACATGGCTAAGGAGTTGCAGTAGGAAGGAGGTCATAAGATTTTTGGATGATTGGGGTCTCTTCAAGGGAAGGTGGTACCTGTACAGAAGGGACGGTTTGCATCTGAACTGGAAGGGAACATATATTCTAGCATGAAGGTTTGCTAATACTACACAGTGGGGTTTAAACTAGGGTTGCAGGGGGCTGGGAACCAGAGTGCCAAAACAGTTAGTGGAGAGGTTGTGAAGATAGATATTGGTAAGATTTCAGTCAGGAATCAAAAGGTTGAGCATGGCATGACTAGTGTTCGGAGCGGTGTATACTGTATTTCAGCTCAGGAAGTATCATAGGAAAGGCAGATGAGCTCAGGGTATGGATCAACATCTGGAATTGTGATATTGTAGCCATTAGTGAGAATTGGTTACAGAAGGGACACGAATGGCAGCTCAATGTTCCAGGGTTCCATTGTTTTAGACAGAGAGGGAGGATGTAAAGGAGGAGGGGTGGTGTTGCTAGTCGAGGAAAATATCACGGCAGTACTCCGTCAAGACAGATTGGAAAACTCGTCTGATGAGGCATTGTGGGTTGAACTGAGGAATAAGAAAGGTATGACCACCCAACTGTCCACGGGACTTAGAGGAACAAATTTGTAGAGAGATCGCAGACTGTTGCAAGAAACATAAAGGTTGTTATAGGAGGTGATTTTAATTTTACACATATTTACTGGGATTCCCATAATGAGAGTGTTCTATTTGAATGCACACAGCATAAGGAACAAAATGGACGATCTTGAAATTCAGCTACAGATTGGCAAATATGACATTGTGGCCATCTCTGAGACTTGGCTAAAGGATGGCTGCCATTAGAAGCTGAACTTCCAATCAGATATGGTGTATCAGAAAGATAGGTTAGTGGGCAGAGAGGTGGTGTGGCTCTGTGTATAAGAAAGAATATTAAATCATAGGAAAGAGATGACATAGGATCGGGAGGTGTAGAGTCTATATGGGTTGTGTTAAGAAATGGCAAGGATAAAAGGGCCCTAATGGCAGTTGTATACAGGCCTCCAAACAGCAACAGGGATGTGGATTACAAATACAGCAGGAGGTAGAAAAGGCATGTCAGAAGGGCAATGTCATGATAATCGTTTGGGATTTTTTTTTGTAATTTATTTTTTTATTGAAGTTCATCATCAAACAAACATTTCCATAAGATGTATTTCAGACATTATACATATATATCATATAATCATATATATCACAAATCTCCACAAAGTATTTATCTGAGGTATACACTTATAGAAAAGAGTGGAAAGAAAAAACAAGCAAAAGGGAAGAACTATGTACAAGTAGGGAGTGATCTTTTTTTTAACAACAGATACATTGATTTGTGAAAATAAAATCAGGCCTATGAGGCATAATGTAGTTAAACCATTTTTCCCACTATGAATCAAATTGTTCCAGCTTATGGTTAACAGATGCTGTTATCTTCTCCATTTTGTAAATGTCCATTGTAATTTCCGTCCATGTATTTAAAGTTCGGCTCTCCTGTGATAACCATTTCCTAGTAAGAGTCTTTTTACTAGCCACCAACAGTATATTCATTAAATATTTATCTCTTTTCAACCATTCTTGAGGTATATATCCAAAATATATGGTCTTACTCTCCAAGGGTATTTCACATTTAAAGATGTCTTGTAGGGCATTGTGTATCCCCCTCCAATAGTTTTTGATAACAGGGCAGTCCCAAAAAATATGATAATGATTTGCATTTTGATTTCCACAATTTCTCCAGCAAACAGGGAGGTTACTATCATAATGGGATTTCTGAGAGGGTGTAATAAAATATCTTATCAAGTTTTTCCATCCAAACTCCCTCCATTTCTGTGAACTGGTACACTTCCATTGATATCTCCATATTGTTGTCCATTCTTCCTCAGATATAATTATCCCTCCTTCCTTCTCCCATTTTGTTTTAATCTATGAAGTCGAATGTGTTTTAATATTTGACAACCCCTTATACATGCTTGAAATGATTCTACTACCATTATCTGAATTATTTGCTTTTCTAAAGAGCTCTATCAAGCATGTATTTGCCTTGGTTACATTTTTAAGCTTCTTATTAATATATTGTCGCATCTGTAAATACCGATAAAGATCTTTGGGGATTTTAACATGGAAGTGGATTGGGAAAACCAAGTCAGTACTGAACCTCAAGAGAGAGAATTTGTAGAATATCTAAGGGATGGCTTTTTAGAACAGCTTATTGTTGAGCCCACTAGGGGATCAGCTGTGCTGGATTGGGTGTTGTGCAATGAACTAGAGGTGATAAGAAAGCTTAAGGTTAAGGAACCCTTAGGGAACAGTGATCACACTATGATCAAGTTCACATTGAAATTTGAGAGGGAAAAAATAAAATCCAATGTGTCGGTATTTCAGTGGAATAAAGGAAATTACAATGGAATTAGAGGAGAACTGGCCAAAGTTGACTGGAAAGGGACATTTGCAGGAAGGATGGCAAAGCAGCAATTGCTGGAGTTTCTGTGAAAAATGAGGGAAGTGCAAGACAGATATATTCCAAATAAGAAGAAATTTTCAAGGGGAAGAAGGACACTACCATGGCTGACAAATGAAGTCAGAGCCAAAGTAAAAGCAAAAGAGAGGGCAGACAAGGAAGCCAGAGCTCGTGGGAAGATAGAGGATTGGGGAGCTTTTAAAAATTTGCAGAAGGAAACTAAGAAGGTTATTTGGAAGGACAATATAAATTATGAGAGGAAGCTGGCAACTAATATCAAAGAAGATACTAAAAGCTTGTTTAAGTATACAAAGGGTAAAAGACAGTTGTGGGTAGATATAGGACAAATAGAAAATGACACTGGAGATATTGTACTGAGAGATGCAGGGATAGCAGAGGAACTGAATGCATATTTTGCATCAATCTTCACAGTGGAAGATGTCTGCAGTATACCGGACATTCAAGAGTGTTAGGGAAGTGAAGTTTGTGCAGTGAAAATTTTGACTAAGAAGGTGCTCAGGAAGCTTAATGGTCTGAGGGTGGATAAATCTCCTGGACCTGATGGAATGCACCCTCTGGTTCTGAAGGAAGTAGCTAGAGAGATTGCAGAGGCATTAGCAATGATCTTTCAAGAATTGATAGATTCTGGCATTGTACCGGATGACTGGAAAATTGCAAATGTTATTCCACTATTTAAGAAGGGTGGGAGGCAGCAGAAAGGAAACTATAGACCTGTTAGCTTGACATCAGTGGTTGGGAAGTTGTTGGAATTGATTGTTAGGGATGAGATTATGGTGTACCTGGAGGCACGTGACAAGATAGGCCAAAGTCAGCATGGTTTCCTGAAAGGAAAATTCTGTCTGACAAAGCTTTTACAATTCTTTGAGGAAATTACAAGCAGAGTAGACAAAGGAGATGCAGTAGATGTGGTGTACTTGGATTTTCAGAAGGTCTTTACAAGGTGCCGCACATGAGGCTGCTTAGCAAGATAAGAGCCCATGGAATTACAGGGAAGTTACTAGAATGGGTGGAGCTTTGGCTGGTCGGCAGAAAACAGAGAGTATGTCAATGATTTGGACTATGGTATTAATGTATTTGTGGCTAAATTTGCCAATGATACAAAGATAGGTGGAGGACCAGGTAGTGTTGAGGAAACAGAGAGCCTGCAGAGAGACTTAGGGGAATGGGCAAAGAAGTGGCAAGTGAAATACAGTGTTGGAAAGTCATGAACTTTGGTGGAAGAAATAAACGGGCAGACTATTATTTAGATGAGGAGAAAATTCAAAATACAGAACTGCAAAGGATCTTGGGAGTCCTTCTTCAAGATGCCCTAAAGGTTAACCTCCAGGTTGAGTTGGTGGCGAAGAAGGTGAATGCATTGTTGGCATTCATTTCTAGAGGTATAGAATATAAGAGCAGGGTTGTGATGTTGAGGCTCTATAAGGCACTCGTGAGACCACACTTGCAGCGTTGTGTGCAGTTTTGGGCTCCTTATTTTGGAAAGGACATACTGATGTTGGAGAGGGTTCAGAGAAGATTCACAAGAATGATTCCAGCAATGAAAGGGTTACCGTATGAAGAACGTCTGGCAGCTCTTGAGCCGTACTCCCGGGAGTTCAGGAGAATGAGGGGGCATCTCATAGAAACATTCCAAATGTTAAAAGGCCTGAACAGATTAGATATGGCAAAGTTATTTCCCATGGTAGGGGAGTCTAGGACAAGAGGGCATGAATTCAGGATTGAAGGAGTCTTTTTAGAACTGAGATGCGGAGAAATTACTTTAGTCAGAGGGTGGTAAATCTGTGGAATTTGTTGCCATGAGTGGCTCTGGAGGCCAAGTCATTGGGTGTATTTAAGGCAGAGATAGATAGGGTTTTGATTAGCCAGGGCATCAAAGGGTATGGGGAGAAGGCAGGGGAGTGGGGATGACTGGAAGAATTGGATCAGCCATGATTGAATGGCAGAGCAGACTCGATGGGCCGAATGGCCTACTTCTGCTCCTATATCTTATAGTCTTGTGGTCTAATGTCAAAGGACTAGATGGGTTAGCGTTTGTCAATGTGTTCAGGAAAGTTTCCTTAATCAGTACGTAGAAGTCCCAACGAGAGAGTGTGCGACACTGGATCTGCTGTTAGGGAATGAGACAGGGAAGGTGACAAAAGTTTACGTTGGTGAACATTTTGCATCTAGTGATCGCAATGCCATTAGCTTCAAAATAAATATGCAAAAAGATATGTCTGGTCCGCAGGCTGAGATTCTAAATTGAAGAAAGGCCAGTTTTGATGGAATCAGAAATGATCTGGCAAATGTAGATTGTAACAGGCCGTTTTCTGGCAAAGGTGTACTTGGTAAGTGGGAGGCCTTCAAATAACTTTTTTGCATCTGTATTTAGTTAGGAGACAGACACAGAGTCTATAGAAGTGAAGCAAAGTGCCATCAACTTCATGGACCCTATACAGATTACAGAAGAGGAGGTGTTTGCTGTCCTGAGGCAAATCAGGATGAATAAACCCCCAGGGCCTGACAAGGCATTCCCTTTACCTCAGAGCCTCTGGGAGGCAAGTGCATAAATTGCTGGGGCCCTAGCAGAGATATTTAAATCATTCTTAGCAACAGGTGAGGTACCAGAGGATTGGAGGACCGCCAATGTTGTTCCGCTGTCTAAGAAAGGTTCTTAACATAAATCAGGAAATTAATGCATAAGAATGCTGTAAATATCCACCTCTGTAAGGTCCGAAGGTATGGTAGATTTTCAACACACCAAACCAAAATGAGGACAAAAGAGCATTCTTGACAAGTCAGGGAAATAATAATAGAGCGCCACAAATCTAGGGAAGGGTACAAGACCATCTCAAAGGCACTGAACATACCTTGGAGGTCAGTGCAGTTCATCTTAATAAAGTAGAAAAATATGAAACCACACTCAGTCTGCCTAGGTCAAGTTGCCCCTCTCAACTTGTAAGAGAGGCTGCAGTGAAACCAGCAGTCACTCTGAGTGAAGTGCAGAAGTCAGTGACTGCAAATGGAGGTGAAGTACAAAAAGGGTATTTGTGAAAGAGAGGCAAGGGAGAAGCCCTGGCTTAAAAAAAAACCCAGCATATCCTTGCCTGTAAAGACTTTATAAAGCATCACTTAGAAGATACCATAAACATGTGGAAGAAATTATTGTGGTCGGGAGAGATTAAAGTGGAACATTTCTGGCTTCAACACGAAGCGGTATGTGTGACATAAATCTAACACTGCGCATCAGCCAATTAACACCATCTCTACTGTAAAGTATGGTGAGGGTAACAAGCTATAGGGATGCTTTCCACTCGCAGGGACCAAAAGTGCAGAAATTGCTGGGGCCCTAGAAGAGATATTTAAAACATTAGTGACAGGAGATGTACCAGAGGGTTGGAGGATAGCCAATATTGTTCAGCTTTTTAAAAAAAGGCTCTGAACATAAACCAGGAAATTATAAGCCAGTGAGACCCTTGTTACTGTGATATATAAGGAAGGTTTGGATATGACTGTGGGAGATACGCTTAGTAAGTCTGCAGATGACATGAAAATTATTAGTGTTATAGATTGCAAGGAAGGTTGTCTAAAGCTATAGCAGGATACAGATCAGATAAAAAGTTGGTAGATGAAATTTAGTTCCAACCAACATGGGGTGGCATTTCTTGAGAAGTCACACAGAGGTAGGACATGTCCAGATAATTCTGCAATGAAGAATGTCAATGGGCAGAGAGACCGAAGGGTTCACTGATTGAGGCAACACAGGTCAGAAGGGTGATGCAGAAGGCATATGCATGATTGCCTTCAGGTTAAGGCATTGAGGATATGGGGCATTACGTTACAACTTTGTAAAACACTAGTTAGGATGCACTTGGAGTACTGTGTGCAGTTCTGGCTGGTGCTGCATGAGAAAGTTGTGATTGAGCCAGGGAAAGTGCAGAGGAGATTTGCCATGGTGATGCCTGGAATAGAGGACTTTAGTAATGGAGAGAAGCTAGATGGGCTAGGCTTGTTTACCCTGATGAAGAGGAGACTGAAGCATATGAGATTATGTAAGTGTGGTGAACTACATATACCTGTTTGGACACGCCCCCCCCCCCCCCCCCCCGCTGACTGCTCCTGTGGCTCCTCCCACAGACTCCTGTATAAAGGCAATTGGAGGCACTGCTCCTCCCTCAGTCTCCAGGATGTTGTGTGGTGGTCTTTTGCTGCTGACGGTGCTTTCTTCCAGCTAATAAAAGCCTATCATGACTCACGTCCCCAAGAGTTATTGATGGTGCATCAGTAAGGCATAGACTCGGGAGATAATTAGAATCCTTTATGCTGTGGTACTGGTGTCAAAAAGAAAAGAAGAATCAGTCTGCTGGAGGAACTCAGCATTCATGTCGGGAAAAGAACAGCCAATGCCTCAGGTGCAGACTGAGAATGGAAATGAAAGATAGCCAGCTGAAAGAGGAGAGCAGAGTGGTAAGGTGGGCCGGTAGGCCATTAGTGGACTGAGAAAGGGAGAAGGATGACAGGCAAACGGAGCCAGGTGAGAGAAGTGCAGTGTAAAGGAGGAGTAAGTTAGGAGGGTGATAAATGGGAAAACTGATAATGAAGATAATAATGGGAACCATTAAGAGAGATGTACACAGAACATCGGAGGACGGAGGATATATGAAATCAGGAAGACCTCTAGTGTCCCTGTAGACTACAACTGTGGGAATTGTGTCTAGCTAAATCTCCAGACTGATCACATGACGCAGCTGGAGTTGGAACTAGACCACCCAAAATGTTAGGGTAAAATTGCTGAGTTTCAGCAAGATGGTCACACCTAATGTACCACCAGGAAAGGAAAAGAGAATAGACAGAATATTCCCCTGTGGTCATTCCTCTTGAAACAAGTATACCATTTTGGATACTGTTATGGAGGAATGACTGTTCAGGAGAAGATAGCAGAAGCCAGGTCTGTAGCATCAGGATTGGGCCTAAGGCTCAGTGGGGAAGGGTGAAGGCAAATGGGTCTGTCATGATAGTGGACTTAATAGTTGGGGGGGGGGGGCGGTGGTAAGCAGTAGATTCTGTAACCACAAAACGGATTCCAGAATGGAATGTTGCCTCCCTCATGCCAGGGTGTAGGATGTCGTGTAGCAGCTACAGAGCATTCTCAAGGGAAAGGATGTTGTTATGTACATTGGCCCAATTGACATGGGTAGGGAAAGGAATAATGTGCTGCAGAGTGAATATAGGGAGTCAGGGAAAGAGGTGAAAAGCAGAATCTTGAGGGTAATAATCTCTGGATTACTTCCAGTGCCATATGCAAGAATAGTAGGATCCGGCAAATGAATACATAGCTGTAAAGTTGGGGTAGGGTACAATGTTTCAGGTTTTTGGACCATTGGAATTTATTCTGGGACAGAGGTGAGCTGTACAGGAGGGATGGGTTATATCTAAACTGGAGGGGGACCAATATCCTGGCGGGCAAATTGCTGGTGCTACTAGGGAGTGTTTACTCTAGATTAGCAGCTGGGAAGGATCCCAGGCATCAGAGAAGCAACTGAGAGGCTGGAAAGTGATGAAGATGTCGGTGATAGTCAGTTCATTAGGGATACCAGGCAGAAGATGACAGGGAGTAAGGAAGGCTCACTGGATTTCATTGCATTCATTTCAATGCAAGAGGCTTTGAAAAGCAACAGTGGGACTGTGCCATTATGACCAATGTGACTATGGGAAGACAGAACTGGCATACTGTTCCAGCTTACAGGTTCTTTAGGCAGGGTAGAGGTGGAGGAAAGAGAGTCAAAGGAGTTGCGTATTTGATTAGGGTTGAACAGACTCAATGGGCCAAATGGCCTGATTCTCCTCCTATGTTTTATGGTCACAGCATAAAGCTGTAGTCAGAAATGAAACTACTGAAAGGGAGACTGTCTAAGATTGGTTAGACATAACTTGCCACATACAAAGCCATGCTGCCTATCCTTAGTCAGTCCCCATCTGTCCAAATACTTATATTTCTGTTCCCTTAGAATACCTTCCAATAACTTTCCCACTACTGATGTCAGGTTCACAGCCCTATAATTTCCTGACTTGTTCTTAGAACCTTTCTTAAACAATGGAAACAATTAGCTGTCCTCCAATCCTCCGGCACCTCACCCATGGCTAAGGATGTTTTAAATATCTTAGCTAGAGCCCTTGCAATTTCTGCACTAACCTCCCAGAGGGTCCGAGAGAACACCTTATCAGGCCCTGAGCATTTATCCATCATAACTTGCCACAAAACAGCAAACACCTCCTCCTCTGTAATCTGTATAGGGTCCTTAACCTTCCTGTCTATGTCCCAAGTGTATACAGATGCAAAAAATCCTGTTAAGATCTCCCCCATCTCTTGGAATCATCTAGGTTGTGAGTTCAAGCCCCATTTGAAACTCAAAGCAGTATTGATGAAATGTACTGTCAGAGCTGCTGTGTTTTGAAAGAGATGTTAGGTCTTCACTGTGGAATTTTAAAGTCACATGGGACTGTTTCAAAATACAGCTGGGAATTTCTCCAATACTTATCCCAGAACTAATATCACTAAAGCAGACAATCTGATTGCAAACACGAGGAAATCTGCAGATGCTGGAAATTCAAACACACACAAAATGCTGGTGGAACACAACAGGCCAGGCAGCATCTATAAGGAGTCCTGACGAAGGGTCTCGGCCTGAAAAGTCAACAGTGCTTCTCCTTATGGATGCTGCCTGGCCTGCTGTGTTCCACCAGCATTTTGTGTGTGCAATCTGACTGCAGTTGTATTTCCTGTTTTGAGCCCCTGACAAATGCAAACTGGGTATTATATTCCTTATGTTAATACATTTTGAAAACACTTCATTTCGTTGTCAATGGTTTTGTTTAGTCATGAGCTATGTATGAATGCAAATGCATATCACTTATGTAGTTGTTTTCCTGTAAAAGATGTCACAAAACATTTTTCGTAAATGTTCTACTTGAGCAGGTAATAAGACTTTATATCCTGGAATGTTGAAGATAGAAGGGAAATTTGATCGAGGTTTACAAATTCTGTGGGTATAGACAAGGTAAATACAAGCAGGCTTTTCTCACTATGATTGGTGGGGAATACAACTAGAGTTTAAGAGTGAAAGGTGAAATGTTTAAAGGGAACATGAAGGAAATCTTCTTCACTCTGTGGATGGGGAGAGTGTGGAATGAGCTGCCAGGGCAAAAGGATTTCAGCATTTAAGAGAAATTTGGATAGGTCCATGGATGGGAGGTCAATTCCCTGCATCAGGACTGACACAGGTTTTCAGCCTGAAACATTGACAATTTCTTCACTCCCATTGATTCTGCTTAACCCATTGAGTTCTTCCAGCAGATTGTATTTTGCTTGAAATTAAGATGGACTAGATTTGTAAACAAACAGTGCTGCTGACAAAACACAAGCTAATCTAACATATAGGTTGTAAACTGTCACAACCAGGAGATCTCTCATATTCATCAACTAAGCTTAAAACAAAGGAGGTATGTTGCATCAAACCAAGTAGCAGATATCTTCAGCTTAAATGATTTTGCATTATTGTGATAAGGGATCAAGGAAACTTCCAGACCAGACTTAATTTGTCAGATCATAGGCATATTGTACCTTCACAACAGGAATTTTGGATATCTGGGTTTTCTGTCCTCAGAAGCTTTTCAACCATCCATGTGAATTACTTTGTCCCAGGAAAGGTATTGGGACATTCCATGTTATCCTGTCAGTTACAGATTGCTCCTACTTTAAATAGACATTCAAAGCACCCATTTGTTAGACACTGAATCCTGAAGTAACCAATACCATTGTGATGTTGAACTTTGTCTCAAATAACCTGATGTTTTCTTTGTTCTTCAGAGTATAAAAGTTGTTTCTCTCTGAGGTTGAACTGATAGATAGATAGATAGATAGATAGATAGATAGATAGATAGATAGATACTTTATTCATCCCCATGGGGAAATTCAACTTTTTTTCCAATGTCCCATACACTTGTTGTAGCAAAACTAATTACATACAATACTTAACTCAGTAAAAAAAAATATGATATGCATCTAAATCACTATCTCAAAAAGCATTAATAATAGCTTTTAAAAAGTTCTTAAGTCCTGGCGGTTGAATTGTAAAGCCTAATGGCATTGGGGAGTATTGACCTCTTCATCCTGTCTGAGGAGCATTGCATCGATAGTAACCTGTCGCTGAAACTGCTTCTCTGTCTCTGGATGGTGCTATGTAGAGGATGTTCAGAGTTTTCCATAATTGACCGTAGCCTACTCAGCGCCCTTCGCTCAGCTACCGATGTTAAACTCTCCAGTACTTTGCCCACGACAGAGCCTGCCTTCCTTACCAGCTTATTAAGACGTGAGGCGTCCCTCTTCTTAATGCTTCCTCCCCAACACGCCACCACAAAGAAGAGGGCGCTCTCCACAACTGACCTATAGAACATCTTCAGCATCTCACTACAGACATTAAATGACGCCAACCTTCTAAGGAAGTACAGTCGACTCTGTGCCTTCCTGCACAAGGCATCTGTGTTGGCAGTCCAGTCTAGCTTCTCGTCTAACTGTACTCCCAGATACTTGTAGGTCTTAACCTGCTCCACACATTCTCCATTAATGATCACTGGCTCCATATGAGGCCTAGATCTCCTAAAGTCCACCACCATCTCCTTGGTCTTGGTGATATTGAGACGCAGGTAGTTTGAGTTGCACCATATCACAAAGTCCTGTATCAGTTTCCTATACTCCTCCTCCTGTCCATTCCTGACACACCCCACTATGGCCGTGTCATCAGCGAACTTCTGCACATGGCAGGACTCCGAGTTATATTGGAAGTCTGATGTGTACAGGGTGAACAGGACTGGAGAGAGTACGGTTCCCTGCGGCGCTCCTGTGCTGCTGACCACCGTGTCAGACCTACAGTCTCCCAACCGCACATGCTGAGGTCTATCTGTCAAGTAGTCCACTATCCAATCCACCATGTGAGAGTCTACTCCCATCTCCGTTAGTTTGTGCCTTAAGGTCTTGGGCTGGATGGTGTTAAAGGCACTAGAGAAGTCAAGGAATGTAATCCTCACAGCACAACTGACCCCATCTAGGTGAGAGAGTGATTTGTGCAGCAAATACGTGATAGCATCCTCCACTCCCACCTTCTCCTTATACGCAAACTGAAGAGGATCCTGGGCGTGCCTGGTTTGTGGCCTCAGATTCTGTATTATCAGCCGCTCCACGGTCTTCATCACGTGCGACGTCAAGGCAACAGGTCTGAAGTCATTCAACTCCTTTGGTTGTGGTTTCTTCGGATGTTTTCCACTGTCTGGGTACTCTTCTCTGTTCCAGGCTCATGTTGAAGATGCGCTGTAGTGGTTCTCCCAGCTCAGTCGCACAGGCCCTCAGTAATCGTGGGGAAACTCCATCCGGTCCAGCCGCCTTGCTGGTACAGATCTTCCTCAGTTGACCTTCCACCTGTGCAGCCGTAATCCTGGGCGTGGGCAAGGTCTCCTGTGAGTGGCTATTTTCCTGTGAGGGAAGTAAGCCTGGTGTGGATTTCTGCGGTGAGGATGAGATTGTGCTGTCGAACCTGTTGAAGAAGTTGTTCAGCTGGTTACTTAGAGGATATTACTTAGAGGATCTCCAAGATAATACGAACTAGTCATGGTAAGTATATGAACCAGCAATATATTGCTATATTTCTTCACTATTCTATCCACAGCTGTAATGAAACCCTATTTCCATTGGGATCAATAAAGTATGTCTGTCTGTCTGTCAGTCTCAGAGAGCCTCAGTCACAGTCACAACAGGTAATGTGGATAGTTTGCCTGCAGCAATTCAGGACTCATAGTACATTCTTTGTAATTTTATCAATCTTGTATATTTTTTTATTTTTTTAATATTCAAGATTGATAAAATTTTATTAACTAACTTAGTTTATAATGAATGGCAACATGGTGATCAATACTGCAACTTACTAATGTGAATAATAAATATTGTGGGTGCTGAACAAACTTTTAATAATTGAATCACCATTTGAAATTTAGACTTTTTTCTACTTATTTATGGTAGCTAGGATTTGTATGATTCTTTTTATCCTTTACAAGAAATATGATGTAGAACATGCATAACCTCCTGAGCCACATTATCCAACAATAATGTTGGATAATTTCTCATTCACAGAACTTGTCAAAAATGTTGATATTAGTAACAGTATAATATATAATATTATAATATAAATATATATAATATAATTTATTAATTTATATAATAAATTTATATAAATAATATAATATAATATAAATATGATTCTAGTAATCAAACACAAAGAGCAGTAAAATTAGGCTTCTATTTATTGCATGACTAGCTAGCCAAAACATTATGGCAAGGCTAATAGTATAAATGGGAGTGCACATGAGAACTGTTTTGCAATTCCTGGGTGAGTTGTATTTCAGTGGAATTTGCTCTGACTGCTTATCTTTGATCAACCTGAGTAACAATGCCAAGTTGCAGTGCACAGCTTCAGCTTACAATACAAATGGATTCTGAATTTCAAAACCTCACAGGCATTCATGCCAGACCTGCAATAAAATGAAAGTTGTACATTTCATGAACTAGGAAACAATGAAAAGAACACAATCTGGAAAAATTCCTCCACCTCAATGCTGCCCTTAACTGCATCTCTTCCATTTCATGCATATCTGCTCTCACCTTACCCTCCAACCACCCTCATGAGGGTCCCTCATGTCCTCACCTACCACCCCACCAGCATCCATGTACAGCACATAATTCTCCGTAACGTCTTCCATTCCCAAAAGAATCCCACCACCAAACACATCTTCCCCTCCCCCCCCCACCAACTTTCTGCTTTCCGCAACCACTGCTCCCTATGCAACTCCCTTGCCCATTCATCCCTTCCCACCGATCTCCCTCCTGGCACTTATCCTTGCAAGTGGAACAAATGCTACACCTGCCCCTACACCTCCTCCCTCACCACCATTCAGGGCCCAGACAGTCCTTCCAGGTGAGGTGACACTTCACCTGTGAGTCTGTTGGGGTCAATTACTGCGTCAAGTGCTCCCTGTGTGGCCCTCTATATATTGGTGAAACCTGACGTAGATTGAGAGACTGCTTCACCGGGCATCTACGCTCTGTCCACCAGAAGAAGCAGGATCTCCCATTTTAATTCCATTTTCCATTCCCATTCTGATATGTCAATCCATGGCCTCTTCCACTGTCGTGATGAGGCCACACTCAGGGTGGAGGAGCAACACTTTGTGTTCCATTTAGGTATCCTCCAACCTGATGGCATGAACATCGATTTCTCAAACTTCCCGTAATTCCCCTTCCCTCTGCCATTCTCCATCCCTCTTTCCCTCCCTCACCTTATCTCCTTGCCTGCCCGTTACCTCCTTCTGGTGCTGCTCCCCCCTTTTCTTTATTCCATGGCCACTGTCCTCTCCTATCAGACTCCCCTTTCTCCAGCCTTCCTTGTATCTCTTTCACCAATCAACTTCCCAGCTCTGTACTTCATCCCTCCCTCTCCCGGTTTGACCTTTCTCCTTGTGTTTCCCCCTTCCTTCCCTCCACCTTTTACATCTACTCATCTTTTTTTCTCCAGTCCTGCCAAAGGTCTCAGCACGAAAAATTGATTGTATTTTTTTCCAATCCAGATGCTGTCTTGTCTGCTGAGTTCCTCCAGCATTTTGTATGTGTTGCTTTGATTTCCCCATCTGCAGATTTTCTCTTGTTTATAATCTGGAGAAATGTTTGTATATTTGTTTTGTCAGTAATTCGAAGTGAAAACTAGTTTTGACATTTTAACGCTGAATGTTGCTCTGACTGCTTTGTTGGCTCATACCCATTCAGCTGCATTTGATTTTGGCCCCACTATCTAAACAACAGTTCCTAAGAACTCAGCCACTTGGCCTTTATCAATTATAAGTTGCCAAAGGAACTGGATGGAGTGACAAGGAGGAGGCAGTGGGCAGTGTAAGGAGTGGCAGGAGATGAAAGGAAGGGGGTAAAACAAAACATAATATTGTGCAGATGATGCAGTGAAAAAAAGATCAATTGCTTTACAACCCATTACTTTACAACCAGGAATGCTGAAACATACCTTCGACATGCATGCTCCTGAACCTAGATATTCCGGTTTCCTCGCACTTCCAAAAAATCTATGAGTTGGTATGTGTATTGGCCACTGTAGGTTGTCCCTGGTGTGAGTAAATTTGAGGTAGAATTAGCAGGGGGCATTAGTTGGCGTTAGTGCAGGATTAGAACAGTTAGATGTTTAATGGTCATTGACTTAGGCTGGTCATTAGGATGGCCATTGATAGGGCTGTTGCTGTTCCATATTTCTCCATGATTGTTTAGTTCTAAAAGACCATAGTCTCTCAATGCTTCTCCCTCCAGCTATTCACAATCCAAACTCTACCTGCAAGCCATGACAATATATCTTTCCTATCACCTACTATTATGGCTTGTGGTTTGATACAGATCCCCAAATCTAGTCGTCTCCAAGGGATCATCTGAACACAAGTGCAGCTCCACATGTGCTTTGATGACTTTGCCCATGGAGTTGAGGACCATGTTATGTTCAGCTACCTAGCTTCAGGATTATTTCAGGTTATTGCTCTTGATCTTTGTCCATGTTTCATAGTTTACTGCACAAGAAAATCAACTAAATTGCATACTCAAAGAAAGTAGACTATCTACTTTTCCTACAGCCAGGAAGAGCTGTCAGAGTGGTCATGAGCATTTGTAGGTATTGCAAGACAGCTTTCTATTCTCCCTAGCAACACTTGCCATAACTATGTGCATGCAACCTGAAGGTTCTACAAGGCTCTTACACAAAGAAAATGCCTCCTGCAGGCACTATTTTTTAACAATCAGTCCATGCCCCTCCCCCCGGTACCCAGGGAATTCTCCCAAACATCCCCCTTCATTACACATTCATCCATATGATGTTGCTCATATTATGGCATGTCCCATCAAGAGCAGCATGCTAGTATTGTTCTTGGTGGGTTAAATTGTGACTGCTGTAAGAAATGCAACACATAGTCCAGGCATACCATGCTGAAAATGACATATAGCCCAACAATGCTTCCCTGTGCTGAAACAAAAGAAAAAGCAAAAAAAAACTCTCAGAAAGTCATGCAACCTATGAAGAAAGAAAAGCAATAAATGCTTTAGGTCATCTCATAGAATAGGCTAGCTACTAACATCCGCTATAAGCCCACAGATATCCACTGCTACCTTAATTATCCTGCGCCCCCAGCATATTTCATGAATGTGCTTCACTCTATTGTTTACAATCCTCTAACATATTTGGTCCATGGGGCAGTAGGGTAGTGTAGCAGTTAGCACAGTTCCTGATGTTGTCTGTAAGGAGTTTGTACGTTCTCCCCATGACCTCGTGAGTTCCTCCAGGTGCTCCAATTTTCTCCCACAGTCCAAAGACGTAGCAGTTGCTAGGTTAATTGGTCCTTGTAAAATTGTCCTATGATTAGGCTAGGGTTAAATCAGGGGCTGCTGGCTTCAAAGAGCCGGAATGGCTAATTCCGTGCTTTATCTCAATAAGTAAATGGTCCCCGCTGGTTTCCTTGGCTGCGGAATTCTAGGGAAGACACACTCTGGTCCCGGCAAACCAGTGAGATTGAAACGGCTCTCCCACCCAACTCCCTGTTTGTGTGGATGTTGTGTAATTTGCTACCCTCTTACAACTCACTGCCAAGAAACAACACAGCACACTGCACACGATTAAAGGAATTATATTTATGCATCTTAACTAAAGGGCTAGTAAAGAAAAGAAAGAAAAACCAAAAGGGCACATAATTAAACAGTCAAATGTGCACTAACTGGAGCTCAATTCATTGATCCTCGGTCAATCTCACCCCCGGCTCCATTGAATCACGGTCCCCACTGGGTTGAATCCTACGATTGGATCTCTCCAGCATCTTCTGTCTTTATCTCCCTCTGAACAAAGGAACCAGCTCACATTCCAAAGCACCCATTATCTCTAACCAGAACCCAAACATTGCTTCTACAGAAAGGCCTTTCCTAGGTTGTTACATAAATAATGTGACAAGGTGTATCAAAAGTATCTTCCTTCTTCCTGAAACATGGTCTCCTCTGTGTGATGGTTAATGGAGACTTGAATGCATCTCAATTATTGCTCTTCTTCTTTCTGTTCGTTGTTTTACCTTCTACCGCATTAATTTCCAATTTTAAAGTTTGATCCTTTGCTATCTCTGCAAATTTGACGAAGGGTCATCTGCACAAGTACATGAATGCACAGGTGCAATTAAAAGCTCACTTGCAGCAACATCATATCTACGCATTCATAAAAACCATAAAATCGAGGTCTGTTTTAGTACAAAGTGGTCAAAATGCTCATAGTATTGCTAATCTCTAGTGATTAGAGTTGATAGCTGTGTGGCCGGATGGAGATATATGTCTACTGAAGGAGGTATAAGGCACTTCTTCCCTTTGCTAGTCTGCAGGTCACCCTTGGGCAAAGTGTAGCACCTGCTTAGTAACATCCCTCCCCCAGTCAGGGAGCAGATAGTGGATGGTGGTATGAGCAGCTGGTGCAGATCACAAGTCCTGGTTATAGAACCATAGAACACTACAGCACAGTACAGGCCCTTCAGCCCTCCATGTTGTGCCGACCCATATAATCCTTAAAAAAAAGTACTAAATCCACACTACCCCATAACCCTCCATTTTTCTTTTGTCCATGTGCCTGTCCAAGAGGTTCTCAAATGCCCCTAATGTTTTAGCCTCCACCACCATCCCTGGCATGTCATTCCAGGCACTCACAACTCTTTGTGTAAAGAACTTACACCTGATGTCTCCCCTAAACTTCCCTCCCTTAATTTTGTACATATGTCCTCTTGTGTTTGCTATTGGTGCCCTGGGAAACAGGTACTGACTATCCACCCTATCTATGCCTCTCATAATCTTGTAGAACTCTATCAAGTCCCCTCTCATTCTTCTACGGTCCAAAGAGAAAAGTCCCAGCTCTGCTAACCTTGCTTCATATGACTTGTTCTCCTAACCAGGCAACATCCTGGTAAATCTTCTCTGCACCCTCTCCGTAGCTTCCACATCCTTCCTATAAAGAGGTGACCAGAATTGAACACAATACTCTAAGTGCGGTCTCACCAGAGATTTGTAGAGTTGCAACATGACCTCTCTACTCTTAAACTCAATCCCCCTATTAATGAAGCCTAGCATCCCAAAGGCCTTCTTAACTACCGTATCAACCTGCGCAGTGACTTTAAGGGATGTATGGATTTGAACCCCATGGTCCCTTTGTTCATCCACACTGTTAAGTAACTGACCATTAATTCTGTACTCAGTCTTCTGGTTTGTCCTTCCAAAATGCATCACCTCACACTTGTCTGGATTGAACTCCATCTGTCATTTTTCTGCCGAACTCTGCAGCCTGTCTATATCCTCTTGTAACCTTCGACAACTCCATCCACAATTCCTCCAATCTTCATGTCATCCGCAAACTTACTCACCCATCCTTCCGCCTCTACTTCCAGGTCATTTATAAAAATCACTAATAGCAGGGGTCCCAGGACAGATCCCTGCGGCACTCCACTAGTCACCGACCTCCAGGCAGAATACTTTCCTTCCACAACTACCCTCTGCTTTCTTCCTTTAAGCCAATTTTTTATCCAAACAACCAAGGTTCCACTTATCCCATGCCTCATGACTTTCTGGATGAGTTTCTCGTGAGGGACCTTGTCAAATGCTTTGCTAGTCCATGTAGACCACATCCACTGCTCTACCCTCATCAATGTTTTTTGTTACCTCTTCAAAAACCTCAATTAGGCTCGTGAGGCACGATCTTTCCTTCACAAAGCCACGGTGACTATCCATGTGCAGACTGTACTTCTCCAAATGCTCGTAGATCCTATCCTTAAGAATCCTTTCCAATAGTTTGCAGACCACCGACGTAAGACTCACTGGTCTATTGCACCAGTCTATAGTTCCCAAGTTTCTCCCTATTACCTTTTTTATGCAACTGCTAACACCAGGCATATAGTATTGATAATGACTGGGTCACCATCTTGTAAAGACACTGCCCAGAAGGCGGCAGTGGCAAACCAGTTCTGTAGAATATGCTGGACAGGTTTTCTTCTTGAACCCAAAGTAGTCTTCATGTCATCCACTTCAGAGATGACTGGGCTTCACAGAACTGTCACTGCCTATGCTCCCCAAATCCTCCATTCTTATTCTTTTTCCTTATCAGATTAATCTGTGATTTTTCAATTTTGTTGTGTCAAGATTATCTGACTGACCTATGTCAGCTTCTTGTTGGATCTGGCCCATAGCTACAAGTAGTATTTCCTCCAGCCTTGTGACCTAGGTGATTTCTTTTGTTCAGTCCAATTCAGATTGGTTCAAACCAGACAAGCAGATCAGCCAAACACTGGGCCCAGATGAACAGAAATTTACAAGCCTGCATTTTACATAATAATGTGCTTCTTATCTGAAAATCATTTTAGCAGAAAACTCATTGCATCTATGTTCAATTGTTCTGATTAAGTTATACCAGAGCAAGAACCTTCTCATAATCCACTGTTGGAATTGCAATGAGGGGCCAATGGAAGGGAACGCTAATCCCCGAACATTTGCCTCATTACCTATCAATGCAATGATTGTACATACCTATTGATGTGATTCACCTTAAAGGGAATCAATGCTTCAGTGTACACAGAAGATGTATCACCTGACCTCTTGCCTTCTCTCTTTTCACGATTCAAATGCTCTTTCTTGATGAAGTATTTCTTTCAATTCAGCATTTCAGTACTCATGATGTTGTATCTCCTACTTTAGTGAAAACCAAATGTAGATTGGAAATGATTTGCAGAGCACTTTCGTTCATTCCACAGGCATCAGCTTGAGCCATCAGATGTCAGTCAGTTGTGTTAATTTTCCACTTCACTTCATTTGATCTCTTTGCCTTTTGTCTTTCCCGTTGTTCCATTAAAGGTCAATAAAGGCCTTAGGAACAGCAATCGTTCTCCAATGTGGACTGAGCTCTGAATTTAATAACTTCAGATAATCAGTAATCCTAACTTTGTGTCTTTCTTTATGTTTTCTGTCAGAATTCATTTGTTAGAATTCCTAATTGCATGGATACCTATACCTGAACCTTACTCACTCAATGTCACCCACCCATCACTGCCCCACCTCCCAGAGACACCCAATGTTATTTATTGGTCTATGCTATCTTTTTTTTTAGCCAAAACTACCATCTCTAATGTATGTGCAACTTTCCCTCTAATTTACAGCTGCTCTGAATAGGAAATTTTTATATGGCCTGAAAACTGTGTGGCACTATAAAAGCTTTTATTTGAAATATGCACACTATGAATACTTAGAATGAAAATGGAAAACTCACAGACTTCTGATTCTACGAATTGAGGGATGTAATGAGACACAGTAGAACAAAGAAAATCTCTCTTTTCATAAACTTTTTCTTGTCTCTCTACTTAAAATCCATTGTCTATAAACACAGCTCAGATTCATTTTGCATCCAGATGAAAGATGCATCTTAATCCAAATGTTCCACTACTAGTCTGTTTCTAGATTTACATTTGATTGTATTCATAAAACTGGATCCACTTTCGCAGTCAGTACTGGAAGCTTGAAATGTTCCTCGATGTAATCAAGAATTGACAGTTCTTCAAATTCTTCCTTTCTAAGCACATAGTTCAACATATTAGTGAATGTCTTTCTCAGAAATGACAATCTTGAAAACACAGTATTACTAAGATATTTTTGAGGCAATGCTTTTGTCATAGTTTGCAATGGTAGCTGAATTTTTAAAAAAAAAATCAGTCGTACAATGTTTTCTTTTCCAAATTCAAAATAAGTTGTGTTTGCAATAGCAGCAGGGTCAAAAATTTGCCATTCTGTTAACTCATTATCATGAAATCTATTATTCAAGTGATCACACACACTTTGAATGAATCAAGTAATAGGTGCAGTATTGACATCAGAACTTATAGATGTCACTCCAGTGAATGGTATTGCCAAGATGCTGTAGTTCTTCAATTGTATTCAACTAGCTTTTCTGATGGAACTTTCAAAGAGAAGTCAGATCTTCTAAAATGTCGTTAGGGATAGTTAATGCAACTCAATATTTTGGATTGGTCAAAATCTTCAGGCAGTAGTTGCTGATTGGCTTGTTACATTAATTAACTTGCTGTTTGCAATACTCAATCAAAATTTCATAATTCCCCATTGAAGCAGTAACAGCAAAATGTCTTGATAGCCATCTTACTTCGTTTAGTGGTCTAAATGACAAAACATCACATTCTGTGACATTAGCTAATTCTTCTCACTTACCTTTTTTAACTGGCAACCTGCTGAACATTGTTCATATGACCATTGTTCATAGCAGTGGTTTTATATCTATCATACTTTTTTTCCATGAGTTGTCTGATCCCAGGTCCTGCCTATGTGCAATGCAATGTTGCTCACAAATGTTTTATTTCTTTTGAGGAATTGCTGCCACATTATTATCCTTTCCAAGCATACCATTTTCCCCATCTGACATTAACATCACCATTTTTCTAGTATTAAGATTGTTGTTGATATGTTTTTTTTATTGCTTCAACAATAGTGATACTATCGCATGCAGTTAGTTTCAAAATACCCACAAACATAGTCTTATAGCAAGTGTCCTTTTCCAGTTGAAACTCAAGATGCAAAATTAACATTTTTGGTACAGAAATGTCTGTACTTCCATAGGCAATTAGTATCTGGAATGCAAAGTTCCACCATTCTTCCTTTATCTATTTCTGAAGCACAAAACTGATGCACTCAACAAATTCAAATACAAAGTTCTTGCTGCACCAACTCTTTGGCATATTAAGCCACATATGCATGAATTTCTTGCATGGAATGCATGGAAGTATTAATTTTACTGACCAATTCGACCGTATCAGAGTTAAATTTCTTTTGCACATCTTGTTTCATGTTTGCTTCACAGTCATGCCTAGCTATGCCTACGCATGACTGTGTGGCTAGGCTTAGCTCAAATGCCATCTATAAATTTGCTGATGATGCAACCATTGTCAGCAGCATGTCAGAGGGTGAAAAAAAGGGCATAGAGGAGTGAGATATACCAATTAGTAGAGTGGTGTCGCAGCAACAACTTGCACTCAACATCAGGAAGACGAAAGAGCTGATTGTGGACTTCAGAAAGGGTAAGTTGAGGGAACACGAACCAATCCTCATAAAGTGATCAGAAGTGGAGAGAGTGAGCAGTTCCTGGGTGTCGAGATCTCTGATCCCAACTTGGTCCCAACATATTGAAGCAACTATAAAGAAAGCAAGATAGCAGCTATATTTCATAAGGAATTTGATGAGATTTGATTTGTCAACTAAGACATGTGGAGACTTCTAGAAATGTACCCTGGGGAGCATTCTGACTGGCGGCATCACTGGGGGGGGGGGGGGTGGAGGGGGGTTATTGCACAAGATCAAAGTAAGTTCAAAGATTTCAAAGGTACATTTAATGTCAGAGAAATGTATACAATATACATCTGGAAATGCTTTTTCTTTGCAACCATCCATGAAAACAGAGGATTCAAAGAATGAATGACAGTTAAATGTTAGCACCCCAAGTCCTCCCCCCAGCTCCCCTCCCTCCCACACGTAAACAGCAGCGAGCAATGATCCCCCTCCACCCACTGGCAAAAAAAAGCATCGGCACCCACCACCGAGCACTCAAGTGTGAGCAAAGCAACAGCAAAGACACAGGCTTGCAGTTACCCAAGGACTACTTGTTTACCCGGTATTCGACATACCACAGGTTTTCTCTCTCTCCCTAATAAGAGAGAAAGGGGTGTCTCCGTTTCACAACGAGAGGGGAGACATAACAAACAACACACTGGTTTATGATGTTAAAAATCCATTGCGTCGCTTTTCCATGCTCTGTGCCCAAAGAGCTCGGGTCTCTGGGCACACAGCCTTAGATCTTTCATCTCCCACGACACACTGATGTCCTGCTGTGACACCGACCTTTGATCCCCCCATCTCCAGAGCCACGAGATCTTGGTCCTCCTCTTAGGCCGAGCCCACGGCATGCCGAACAATGGCCAGTCGTGAAACCCCGAGGGCGGTTCCCATTCCCGCAAAGAGCCGAAGTCAGCGTGTAACTCCAGGGCATGGTCTTCAAAAGAACCCTAAAGGGAAAAATAGAGATATTAAAGACAGAAACAGAGCTGGTTCTGAAGATGCAAGCAAAGGAGCCACCGTTTGGCGCCATTAATCTTCCTAAGCTCCTCCTCCTACGTAAGTTGCAGAAACTTGTAAGATTAGTCAGTTCCATAATGGGTACTCGCCTCAGCAGTATCCAAGACATCTTCAAGGAAAAGGTGGCGTCCATCATTAAGGACCCCTATTACCCAGGACATGCCTTGTTCTCATTGTTATCATCAGGAAGGAGGTACAGAAGCCTAAAGGCACACACTCAATGATTCAGAAACAGCTTCTTTCCCTCTACCATACAAATTCTGAATGGACATTGAACCCAAGGACTCTACCTCATTAATTTTTAAGTGTTTTTTGCACTACTTATTTTAACTTAACTATTTAATAGTCATGCATATACCTAATGTAATTCAGGTTTTTCCTCCATATTTATTTATCACATATTTCATTGTATTGTAGCCGTAAAGTTGACAAATGTCATGACAAATGCAGTGATATTAAACCTGATTCTGATTCTGATTCTTGGAGTTCCACATTTCTTCTGGTTTTGTAAATTAGTTACTGCATCTGTATGAATTTTCTGGTTGAGGTGACATTTTAAATGATCTAACTTCGAATCTTCCCATTTTTTACACTAATGAAACCACCCCCAACTTGCACTTCTGCAAAAATGTCGCCAGTATCTTGATATGTAAAAATAGTGTAAATTGTTATTTTTTGTTTTTAATGTGAAGATAATAGTTCCAGATCTATCAGATGCAAAACCTTATACTTTAAATTTTGTATAAGCATTGTTCTTCAAAGCATTTAAATCTTGTTTTGCTTTTCTTTTCAATATCCTCAGGATACTAAAATTATGATTATTATTATTTGAGAATATAAGAATAATTGTTATTATTTGAAAAATGTAACAAGATAAGTTAAAAAATTAAAATTTTAATAAAATAAGAAACAGTCATGCAATTTTACCTTTATTAATTTTTTTTCATTGTTCTAACCATTTTTTAATTAAATCTTCAAGGTCGGAGACCAGTGGAAATGAATAAACAGTCGAAGTTTTGGGCTGAGACCTTTTATCAGGACACATTTTCACAAATCCCGATGAAGGATCTCAGCTGAAAGTTCAACTGTTCACTCTTTTCCAGAGACACTACCTGACCTACTGTGTTCTTCCAGCATTTTGTGTGTGTGTGTTATTTTCAAGAGTATTTGTAGAAAAATGTAGCTTGATTTTTCTTTTTTGATTACCAATAATAAACAGAAATTCCTAAGTTTTAAATCAAAGCTTTCTTTGCTTTATTAGAATGATAAAGCTATGTGTAGGTTAATATGTTTTATATGCAACATAGGTAGATAGGGTTGTAAAAAAAGGCAAGTGGTATGCTTGTCTTTATTGGTTGGAGCATTGTATACAAAAGTTGGGAAATCATGTCGCAGCTCTAGAATACTTTGACAGTGCCACATTTCTTGTATTCTATGCAGTTCTAGTTACCAAATTACACAAAAGATGAGAAAGCTTTGGAGAGGCTCAACGAGATATTGCTAGGGTTAGATCTACAAGGACATGTGCACAAATGTAGACTATTTTCTCTGGAGCATCAGAGATTGAGGCGAGAGTTGTTCTGAGTTTGTAAAATTATGAGAGACAGAGATAGAGCAGATATCCTTTCTGCAGGCTGGAAATGTCAAATTACAGAGGACGGAGCTTTAAGATGAGTCGGAGGATGTTGCCAGGAGATGTGTGGATAAGTTAGAGTGTGGTAGGTACCTGTAACACACTGCCAGGAAGCAGATATCATAGTGTCATTTCAGTGTTTTTTTAGATAGAAAGATGAACATGCAGAGAGGTATATGGGACCTGTGCCAGCAGTTAGAATTAGTTTAATTTGTCATCATGTTGGCACAAATATCATGTACTGCAGAACCTGTTCCTGCGTCATTCAGTATTCTATAGCGTTGCCAGCACCGGAGTGTTTGAGTTACAAGAAGAGAATGGATAGGATGGGTCTGACTTCCCTACAGCAAAAGAGCCTGAGGGATGACCTTATAGAGGTTTATGAAGTCATGAGGGGAGGAGACAAGGTTGATGGTTGTAGTCTTTTTCCCAGGACATGGGATTTTAAAACTAGAGGGCATAGCTTTAAAGTGAGAGGGAAAAGATTTAAAGGGGATCTGTGCAGCATGATTTCTGGGGATGAAGTTTTTCACACAGAGGGTTGTGAGTATATGGAACGAGCTGCTGGAAGATACGATAAAGGCAGTGATATTTAGTTTGAGTACATGTGTTATAATTACAGAGAAAATAAACACACATCAGAACTCCAGTTATACAGTTTATCTCAATCAGAGGTCTTCTCTCAATGAACATAATATTTTGCTGCTTATTCACATGGACTTGGTGTCAAATTGTTATCTTATTTCTATGAAAGTGGCAAGCGTGATATCTCTTTATAACCAAGAGAAAATCTGCAGATGCTGAAAATCCGAGCAACAAACACAACATGCTGGAGGAACTCAGCAGGCCAGGCAGCATCTAAGGAAAAAAGTACAGTCAACATTTTGGGCTGAAACCGGCAAAACTCAGATATCTCAAATTCCTGGAGATGTCAGGGTGCTGATCAGATATGCTTTCAAACTTTTTTGGATGTGTGTGGATGTTTAAGATGTCTTTCAAATCTTAACAATGGGGCAAGAGATACCTAGCATACAAAAATTAGTCTTGTAAATGTTAGATTTAGAATGGGAGAATGTCACTCATAATAAATGACCATTTTTTTCCGTCATAGACTCAACTCTTCCACAAGCTTAGCTGGCCTAGGAGAAGTTCAGTATTAAAGAAAAGCTGGCATTGATGGTGCCTTTCATTGTCCTCAGAAGTACTTCACTGTCAATCACAAAACTGCAAGAGTTAGCTGATTGGGAATATACAAGGCAATTACTTTACGGCTGCTGTAAATTTTTTTGAATCTTTTTTCGCTCAAGTTCAAGTGCTGGAGAAGATTCCCATAGCAACATGGAAAAAGGAGTCAATTCCTTTGAAGCTCTTCTACCATTCAATGAGATCATAACTAAAATTTAACGAGTCTTTCACTCACAGACCTGCCTAATTGGATATCAAAACCAAACTTAAAAAGGATAGCTAAGCTCACAGCAATAGACTCTAGCTAACTTTAGTAAGCCCTTCCTCACTTTAGGAACTTCTTCCTAGGGAAGAGCTAGGGCTTTACTCTTTGGAGAGAAGGAGGATGAGAGGAGACATGATAGAGGTGTACAAGATATTAAGAGGAATAGACAGAGTGGACAGCCAGCGCCTCTTTCCCAGGGCACCACTGCAGGGAAGTTCAAGGGGGATATTAGAGGAAGGTTTTTCACTCAGAGAGTGGTTGGTGCGTGGAATGCACTGCCCGAGTCAGTGGTGGAGGCAGATACACTAGTGAAGTTTAAGAGACTACTAGACAGGTATATGGAGGAATTTAAGGTGGGGTGTTATATGTGAGGCAGGGTTTGAGGGTCAGCACAACATTGTGGGCCGAAGGGCCTGTAATGTGCTGTACTGTTCTATGTTCTATGTTCCTCCTGAAAGGCCTGGCCATAATTTTTAGATATGCCCACTTATCCTAGACTTCCCAAGCAGCAGAAATATTTTCTCTTTATCTATTATGACTATATCTCTTAATATTTTGTAGATTACAGTGAAATTACATCGTATCATGCTGACTTGGGTTTTAAAAGAATAGATGCAGAGATAGTGGTTGAAGTTTTTCAAAACTTACTGAATCCCAGAAGGGTACCACTGGAGTAGAAACTAACAAATATGATTCCCTTGCAACACACACAAGTACAAGTGTGGCAGGTGACAGAAGTCCAATACTTCGCCCCTTCCTTTCCAGTCCTGATGAAGTGCCTTAATCCAAAATGTTGACTGTTTACTCTTTTCCATAGCTGCTGTCTGACCTGCTGAGTTCCTCCAGCATTTTGTGTGTGTTGCTTTGGATTTCCAGCATCTGCAGACTTTCTCATGTTATTCCCTTGTTCAAGATAGTAAACTACAGTCTATTTACTTTAACATTAATTTGTCCTCAAGATGAAAAAACGAGGAAACCAGAGGCCCATGAGCCAGTCCTCATCGGAGGATTAGAGGTAGAAAGGTCAGCAGCCCTTGGTGTTATTATTTCAGAGGACCTGTCCTGGCCCAGTACATAAGTGCAATTACAAAGAAAGCAAAACTTCCTTAGGCGTTTGCAAAGAGTTGGTATGACATCTAAAACTTGGGAAAAACTTGGGGAGTATATTGACCTGGAATGGAATGCAGCCTGGAATCGAAATACCAATATGCTAGAATGGAAAATCTTATAAAAAGTAGTGGATACGCCCCAGACCATCATGGACAAAGCCCTCTCCACCATTGATGCATTGTCACAGGAAATCAGCATCTATCATCAGGGACCTGTTGCCATTAAGAAGAAAGTGCAGGAGCCTTAGGACTGACACCACTAAGTTCAGGAACAGTTATTATCCCTCACCCATCAGGCTCTTGAACCAACGAGATATCTTCATTCAATTTTATTTGCCCCATCATTGTAATATTTCCACAACCTATGGACTCACTGTCAAGGGTTCTTCATCATGTTCTCAATGTTTATTGTTTATTATTTATTATTATTGTATTTGCACAGTTTGTAATGTTTTGCACACTGATTGGAAGCCCAAGTTTATGCAGTTTTCACTGATTGTATGATGGTAATTATTCTATTAGGGGTTATTGTGTATGCCCTCTAGGTTACAGATATATACTTTGATAATAAACATACTTTTAACTTTGGAAGTTTAATAGTCAAAGAAGAAATAGTCAATTACTTAGAAAAGCTCAATTTATTCAAATCAAGTCACTATATGTAGTTTAATGAAAAGTAAATTGCTTGAGTTCAGTTTTACAAATTGCTTGAGGACATAACAAGCAGAGTAAACAATATACCTCCAACAGTAGATAGGAGGCACACAAAAAAATGAGTCAGAATAATTCCTGGAATTGGAGGATTGTCCTAACAAGAAAGTTAAACAGGATGGTTTTGTTCTTTGGAGTTTAGAAGAATGGACATAACTGTACTCTTTTCTATAGATGCTATCTGGCCTGCTGAGTTCCTCCAGCATTTTGTGTGTGTTGTTTGGATTTTCAACATCTGCAGATTTTCTCTTGTTTGTCACAGTCAAGATGAAGGTCATAGGTTGAGCAGATGGTCAGAGACTTTCTCCAAAGGTGGGGGAAATAAAACAAGAGGGCATAAGTTTAAAGTGAGAAGAGGAAGATTAAGAAAGGATTTGTGAGGCATGATTTTTGCACATTCGGTGGGTAGATGAAATGAGCTACTGGAGGAGATGATAGAGGTGGGTACAAATACAACTTCTGAAAGAATTTGGGCAGGTACTTGGAGAGGAAAGGTTGCGAGAGATATGAACCAACTGCAGTCAGATCAGACTCATGTAAAAAGACATCTTGGTTGGTATGGGCAATTTGGGCAGAAAGCCCTGTTTCTATGAAACATAAACACAAGAGATTCTGCAGCTGCTGGAAACCCAGAACAACACATATAAAATGCTGGAGGAACTCAGCAAGTCAAGGCTGAGGAAATGGAATAACTGACTGGAGATGGAGGAACTGAGAAAAGTGAATGGCATTTTGATGAATGGACAAGGGAGTCATGGAGAGAGTGATCCTTGCAGAAAGCTGAAAGTAGGGAGGGAGTTAAAGATATGTTTGGTGGTATAATCATGATGAAGATGGTAAAAGTTGCAAAGAATAATGCACTGGATGTGAAGGCTTATGCTATTCCCTTTCCTCAATTCCTGCATCTCCACCACAAATATCTTCAAGATGAGGCATTCCGTTACAGAAGAACCAACATGTCCATAAATGCTGCCCTCACCCACATCTTTTTCATTTTCCATATATTCACCCTTGCCCCATCTTCCTGCTGCCATTCAGAGATAGAATACCTCTTCTCCTTACCTACCACCCCATGAGGCTCTGCATCTAGCACATCATTCTTCATAATTTTTGTATCATCAAAGGGATCCTACCACCAAATACATCTTTATCACTCCCACCGGTCTTTGCTTTCCTCAGGGATTGCTCTCTCTTTGGCCCTACCCACTCATATCCCTCCTACACTTCTCCCTGTAAGCGGAACAGGTGCTACACTTGCTCATTCAACTCCTCCCTCTCCTCCATTCAGGGCCCCAAACAGTGAGGCAACACTTCAACTGTGAGTCTGACTGGATCATCTATTGTGTCTGGTGATTCTAGTATGGCCTCCTCTACATTGTTTAGACCAGATGTAGATTGGGAGATCACTTTGTCAGGTACCTTTCCTTTATTCCAAACAGGCAGGATTTCCTGGTGGCCAACCATTTTAATTCCAACATGTCAGTCCATGCCCTCCTCTACTGCATGATGAGGCCATTCTCACATTGGAGGAGCAACACTGCATATTCTGTAATGGGCAGCCTCCAACCTGATGGCATGAATATTGATTTCTCTAACTTCTGGTAATTTTTCTTCCTCTTTTTCATTCCACATTTTGGCTCCCCTCTTACCTAGTCGCTCCTTCTCAACTGCCCAACACCTCCCACTGGTGCTCTTCCTCCTTCCCTTTCTCCCTTCTTCAACACTTTCCCTTTTCCACCTATCACCTCCTGCTGCTCACTACATCCCCCTCCCCCAACCACCTACCTTCTCCCTCCCCTGGCCTTACATATCACCTTTCAACTTGTACACCTCCCCTTCCCTCCATCTTCTTATTCTGGCTTCTTCACCCTTCTCGATGAAGGGTTTCAGTCTGAACCATTGGCTGTTTATTCCCCTCTGCAGATGCTACCCTGCCTGCTGAGTTCCTCCGCACTTTGTGGATCTATGAATCCTTTGTAGGACAGTTTTGAATGAAGAGATAGAATTTCAAGATAAAAAGGCAGTCACAGAAATTACGTTAGGTGAAATTTCTTCTCTCAGAAGTCAGTGAATCAGAATCAGGTTTATTATCACTGGCATGTGTCATGAAATTTGTTAACTTAGCAGCAACAATTCAATGCAATACACAATATAGAAGAAAATAAGTAAATAAATAAATTACAGTATATGTACATTGGAGATTAAAAATCGTGCAAAAACAGAAATAATATATATTTAAAAAGTGAGGTAGTGTTCAATGGTTCAATGTCCATTTAGGAATCAGATGGCAGACGGGAAGAAGCTGTTTCTGAATTGCTGAGTGTGTGCCTTCAGGCTTCTGTACCTCCTACCTGATGGTAACAGTGAGTAAAGGGCATGCCCTGGGTGCTGGGGTCCTTAATAATGGACACTGCCTTTCTGAGACACCACTCCTTGAAGATGTCCTGGTTACTTTGGAGACTAGTACCCAAGATGGAGCTGACTAAACTTATGACCCTCTGCAGTTTCTTTTGGTCCTGTGGAGTAGCCCCCCACCCCACCCCCCATACCAGACAGTGATGCAGCCAGTCAGAATGCTCTCCACAGTACATCTATAGAAGTTTTTGAGTGTTTTTGTTGACATACCAAATCTCTCAAACTCCTAAGGAAGTATAGTCGCTGTCTTGCCTTCTTTATAACTGCATCAATATGTTAGAACCAGGTTAGGTCCTCAGAGATCTTGACACCCAGGAAATTGAAACTGCTCACTCTCTCCATTTCCGATCCCTCTGTGAGGATTGGTATGTGTTCCTTCGTCTTACCCTTCCTGAAGTCTACAATCAGTTCTTTTGTCTTAGTGACGTTGAGTGCAAGGTTGTTGCTGTGACACCACTCCACTAGTTGGCATATCTTGCTCCTGTATGCCCTCTCATCTCCATCTGAGATTCAACCAACAATGGTTGTATCGTCAGAAAATTTATAGATGGTGTTTAAGCTATGCCTAGCCACACAGTCATGGGTATAGAGAGAATAGAGCAGTGGGCTAAGCACACACCCCTGAGGTGTGCCAGTGTTGATTGTCAGCGAGGAGGAGATGTTATCACCAATCCGCACAGATTGTGGTGTTCTGGTTAGGAAGTCGAGGGAGGTACAGAGGCCCAGATTCTGTAACTTCTCAATCAGGATTGTGGGAATGATGGTGCTTAATGCTGAGTTATAGTCGATAAAGAACATCTTGATATAAATGTTTGTATTGTCCAGGTTGTCTAAAGCCGTGTGAAGAGCCATTGAGATTGCATCTGCTGTTGATCTATTGTGGTGATAGGCAAATTGCAATGGGTTCAGGTCCTTGCTGAGGCAGGAGTTCAGTCTAGTCATGACCAACCTCTCAAAGCATTTCATCATGGCACATGTGAGTGCTACTGGGCGATAGTCATCTCTGGAATTCTCTACCCTACACAGTTGTGGAAATTAACTAATTAGAGCAGAAGTAGTTAAAGTGAAGGTAGAGACACTTTTGAAAGATGAGGAAATAGAGCATGATGGCACAGCAAAGAAGATGAACCTAGGATCACATTGAAAGGTGAAGGAAGCCTGAAGGCCAGGTGACTCAGTGTTGTTCCTATTTGCTTGTGTTTTTCTATATTGCTTAAAAAATCCATGAAGCCTGTAAAAAAGTTTTCAAACATCATGTCATTCCATAGTGTTGCAAATATTGGAGAAGGAAGAAGTACATTTTTGCATGAGAAACAAATTTCCTGATGCAGTACCAAGAATGAGAAATGACCTTTAATCAGATCATTTCAAAAAGAAATTCAGACATAGATCCTTGTTAAAAGTCTCTGTTACAGTTATGTGAGAGGAGCCTTCTCAGAACCACAATCCGTCAGATATAAAGCTGGGACATGCTTATTTTTGCAGAGCAGGTGACCTCAGTGTGCCCTTATCTTGCCATTAGCCCACTACAATGGGCAATGGCAGCCAATAACCTCTGCAGATTTTCAATTTCTCACAAATAAGGGTCATAATAATCTCAAAGCCTTTGTCAGCTTTGGCTAGAGGCACATGATTGAACGTACTGTTAATTTCCAGGAAGGTGCACTATTCACTATGGATCTTATTTGCAGTTATTTTATGTGACACAATTTAAAACTTTTATCAATTTGTTAATTGGAACAAATTTCACTCAGTACTGTATTTATATTAAATATTTTGTGTTGGTTCTTTCATAACATAACAAATCATGTTGGCAAAAGATGTAGTGCACTTTTAGTCTTCCAGAAAAGCATCTTAGCCCTTTCTGAAATCGTATCTCTAGATAACCTGGTATTTTTATCTTCCCAGGTTTTCTGTGTGTTTCTTTATATGTTGCTGTTGAGAATATTAATGTTCAATTAGTGATTGCTGTATCATATTCTTGCTTTGTTTTAGAGTTTAAATAATCATTTTATTCTAGTTTTTATCTGGTTCCATAAATGAAACAGATCAAGTCCTTCTGAAGACCAACAAAACCCCCATGTGTGGAGTCGCAGGAGAAGGCTGATGTATGTTTCTTCTCATTGTTTAATAATAATATCATGGATACCTGAAGAAACGAACATTTTGAAACATATACTTGTTCCATTTAATACATGCAGCCTTAAAGCACTTTAAAATAGGCAAACCCCAGGGTTTGTTCAAGTATAGCCCAGACCTTATGGGAGGCCAGGGAAGAAATTACAGAGGCCCTTGTATAGATACTTACTTCATCATTAGCCACGGGTGAAGTTTCAGAAGACTGGAACTAATGTTCCAGTTAAGGCTAATGTTGACCCATTGTTCAAGATGGGTATCAAAGACGGGCCAAGGAACTCCAGGCTGGTGAGTCTGAGAACTCATGTAACTTCAGGTATCAGATTGCCCTTTGGATGACCTTTAGGGCATAAAGTGTATCTCCTTCTTTCCTGGCTACTGACTCCTCTAGACCAGGGGTGGGCAAACTTTTTGACTTGTGGGCCACAAAGGGTTCTAAAATTTGACAGGGTGGCCGGACCAGGAGCAGATGGATGGAGTGTTTTGGTAATACACCTCATAAGAGAAAATAAAATATCATGGGATATGTAGAAAACATGTGCTTTAATTTCAATTGAAAATGAACAAATGCATTACAAATGTGATTGTTATATGGTTATATGGTTATATTACAACAAAATATCTGTCTTTGAAGTCCCATGGTATTTAGCTATTTATTGAAATGACTTTTAAAACACTGAAAATTAAATGAATAAAATACAGCTTTTTTAAATAGTAACAGTTATTATTTTAAAGCACTGAAAATTCTGTTATCCTTCAAGATATTATCATCATCACTCTCCTCCTGACTGTCTTTATTTCAAAAACGGTAGGAGATGCAGGTCTACTTGTCCTGCTCCTTCTTATTCAATTGTCCCCTGTGCCAAAACTCAACAACGACCAGCACAAGGACAGAACAGTGACAGCGCGCCAGTATGCGGAGCGCGTTATTTGATCTGGAGCGCATTTTTTATTTTGAGAACGTACGTGCACCTGCGCACTACTCATGTCCATCACTTAACAGAAATGACATGTAACATGTAAGGCTTATTGAAAAAAATATTTTCAAATGCATTTTTTACATAACACAACGAAGAAACTTATTTTAAATTTCAGTGGGAACAGTGTTGTTGGTCTCCCTTTTTAGCCAGCGCATCAAAGTCTGGATTTAGTTTTGTTGTGGCGAAAACACCAGAATTGCGGGGAAAAAAAGGTTAACAAGGTTTATTAATATAATTTCATCAAGTTCTGCGGGCCGGATTAAAAAGCTTAACGGGCCGCATATGGCCCCCGGGCCGTAGTTTGCCCATGCCTGCTCTAGACTCTCTACCCTTTGCAGCTGAGTGTCAGCATAAAACATCCTGTATTGTCCCAGTACCGAAGAAACCACAACCAAAGGAGTTGAATGACTTCAGACCTGTTGCCTTGACGTCGCACGTGATGAAGACCATGGAGCGGCTGATAATACAGAATCTGAGGCCACAAACCAGGCACGCCCAGGATCCTCTTCAGTTTGTGTATAAGGAGAAGGTGGGAGTGGAGGATGCTATCACGTATTTGCTGCACAAATCACTCTCTCACCTAGATGGGGTCAGTTGTGCTGTGAGGATTACATTCCTTGACTTCTCTAGTGCCTTTAACACCATCCAGCCCAAGACCTTAAGGCACAAACTAACGGAGATGGGAGTAGACTCTCACATGGTGGATTGGATAGTGGACTACTTGACAGATAGACCTCAGCATGTGCGGTTGGGAGACTGTAGGTCTGACACGGTGGTCAGCAGCACAGGAGCGCCGCAGGGAACCGTACTCTCTCCGGTCCTGTTCACCCTGTACACATCAGACTTCCAATATAACTCGGAGTCCTGCCATGTGCAGAAGTTCGCTGATGACACGGCCATAGTGGGGTGTGTCAGGAATGGACAGGAGGAGGAGTATAGGAAACTGATTCAGGACTTTGTGATATGGTGCAACTCAAACTACCTGTGTCTCAATATCACCAAGACCAAGGAGATGGTGGTGGACTTTAGGAGATCTAGGCCTCATATGGAGCCAGTGATCATTAATGGTGAATGTGTGGAGCAGGTTAAGACCTACAAGTATCTGGGAGTACAGTTAGACGAGAAGCTAGACTGGACTGCCAACACAGATGCCTTGTGCAGGAAGGCACAGAGTCGACTGTACTTCCTTAGAAGGTTGGCGTCATTCAATGTCTGTAGTGAGATGCTGAAGATGTTCTATAGGTCAGTTGTGGAGAACGCCCTCTTCTTTGTGGTGGCGTGTTGGGGAGGAAGCATTAAGAAGAGGGACGCCTCACGTCTTAATAAGCTGGTAAGGAAGGCGGGCTCTGTCGTGGGCAAAGTACTGGAGAGTTTAACATCGGTAGCTGAGCGAAGGGCGCTGAGTAGGCTACGGTCAATTATGGAAAACTCTGAACATCCTCTACATAGCACCATCCAGAGACAGAGAAGCAGTTTCAGCGACAGGTTACTATCGATGCAATGCTCCTCAGACAGGATGAAGAGGTCAATACTCCCCAATGCCATTAGGCTTTACAATTCAACCACCAGGACTTAAGAACTTTTTAAAAGCTATTATTAATGCTTTTTGAGATAGTGATTTAGATGCATATCATATTTTTTTTTACTGAGTTAAGTATTGTATGTAATTAGTTTTGCTACAACAAGTGTATGGGACATTGGAAAAAAAGTTGAATTTCCCCATGGGGATGAATAAAGTATCTATCTATCTATCTAAAGAAAGCAATGTTCAATGGCACAGAAGGATCAGATTAGCTGTTAAAGCAAGCTAATTGTGCACACGTTCTCATGAGGTGTACAAAACATTACTTTCCAGTCCACTTACAAGTGACAGGAAATGTTGGTCTCGTTTTCCACGCCAGACTTTGTGTTGAAAAAGCCTTTCCTTTTGCATTCCTTCTCAGAACACAACACAAGCAGGAGTTCTGGCAGGAATACTTCAATTACTCCATGGTAGTGTAGCGATCAGCATAGTGCTTTACAGAGCCAGCATCCAGTTGCTGAGTGTGTTGAAGCTACTTCAGTGATTTTGGAGTTAAATTAATAGTGGCAAGAATAGAATACCTTCTGTGTCTTTGAAGTTGAAAAAAAACTTGGTTCCTAAACCACACCTGGCTTTTTTGGCCATTTGCAGCTTTTTAAATGCTTCTGCCAAGGCTTATCCTGATTAATTTTCTGGTCAATGGTTTCTTGTTGGGGCAATTAATAATTTGCTGTAGTAACTTGGCAGGTTCAGTGATATTAGTGGGAGGAAGGAAATTGTATGCATTTTGGGTTCACATCAGGACAAATTGTTGTGGGGGCCTGGGCTTTAATAATAGCAATTGATCTTAAGGAAAAGTAATAAGAGCTATTGATGTTTGTGGCAATTGCAGGAAACCAGTGTTGCCACTTAACATTTTAAAGCCAAATGATGGCAAGATCCCAAACACCCTCTCCATCGTAGGCTTCATACCATGGAGTGATTTCCTCATCAGTGTCTCCGCAAGGATAGGTCCACCCTGACAATGAGCTCAGGAGAAGCTGCTTTATATTTATAAGCTGCCTGCCATCATAGTCGGGCTCTCACGACCAGACTGTGTAACAGTTTCTTCCCCCAGGCTATCAGACTCCTCAATACCCAGAGCCTGGACTGACACCAACTTACTGCCCTATTGTCTTGTTTATTATTTATTGTAATGCCTGCACTATTTTGTGCACTTTATGCAGTCCTGGGTAGGTCTGTAGTCTATTGTAGTTTTTTTCTGTGTTGTTTTTACTTAGTTCAGTGTAGTTTTTGTATTGTTTCATGTAACACCATGGTCCTGAAAAATGTTGTTTCATTTTTATTGTGTACTGTACCAGCAGTTATGGTCGAAATTACAATAAAAAGTGACTTGACTTGACTTGACTTGATTTTCCTTTCCTTCCTCCCTATTCACTTTTGCAAGTGAGAGACATGCCCTCATTATTGCCTCTGTGAGTGAGGAGTGAGACCCTAATTATTAAAGCAAAAAATAGATTCATAAATCACATGCTCCAGACAGCCAATGGCGTTACTGTGTTAATTGGATGTTTATAATTAAGGAGTTACTCTGTAAGTAAATTGTGAAGTCATCAATTTCAGACCAAAAAATTGTTTATTGGGCATAGATTTTAAAGTACAAAGCAACTAATCGGTAAAGCTAAGGCAATGCTGAGATATATGAAGGACAGGAAAACAAAGGGTAGAAACTGTGCTATGTATTTATAAAGCTCTGGTAGAGAATATCCAGCAATATGAGAGCAGTTCTGGACAATAAACATTTGGATAGAAAGAGGGGAACCCTGATTTATTGGGATACTCCAACTTATCATTATCCCTTACAATCTTGAACAAGTCAATCAGCCCGCTGAATATGGCCTTTTTTCAGAATTCCACATTCATTTCCATTTACCACATTTCCATGTGCGTATCAACTGTTTCCAGATACTCGCCTCCACTAGATGCAGTTCGTAGTCTCTGAGTCTTACAGTGTAGAAACAAGCCTCTTGGCCCAACAAAATCCATGCTGATTAAAAATGTCCATCCAAGCTAGTCCAGTGTTTGGCCTATAACCTTCTAAATCTTTCCTATTCATGTACCTGTCCAACTGTCTCTAAGAAGTTGTTATTTTACCTTCGTCTGTCAGCTCATTCTACATATGCATACCCTTTGTGTAAAATAGTTTCTTTCAAATTCCTAGAGCTACTTCCCCTCTCTCCTTAAGCCTATATCCTCTAGTTCTTGATTCCCCAATACTGACTGAGTTAACTCACCCTATCTATGCCCCTCATGAATTTATATACCTCTATCTGATCACCTCTCAGTCTCCTACGCTCTCAGGTAAGCTTTTTCAACAACTCTCCATAATGCAGTCCTTCAATATTTGGCAAAAATACTTGCCAATATTTTGAACATCTTTCCAGTTTAATAATAGCTAGTAGAAGGAGCAAAGCTGAAAACAATACTTCAAGTGTGGATCTCACTAACTTCTTGTACAACTACACAATGATTTCCCACCTTTTATAATCAATAGCCTGATGAATAATGGCTAGCATGCAAAAAGCCTCCTAACTGTGACTCCACGTTAAGTCAAGTCAAGTCACTTTCTATTGTCATTTCGTCCATAACTGCTGGTACAGTACACAGTAAAAACGAGACAACGTTTTTCAGGACCATGGTGTTACATGACACAGTACAAAAACTACACTGAACTACATAAAAAACAACACAGAAAAAAACTACACTAGACTACAGACCTACCCAGGACTGCATAAAGTGCACAAACCAGTGCAGGCATTACAATAAATAATAAACAAGACAATAGGCACAGTAGAGGGCAGTAAGCTGGTGTCAGTTCAGGCTCTGGGTATTGAGGAGTCTGATGGTTTGGGGGAAGAAACTGTTACATAGTCAGGTTGTGAGAGCTTGAATGCTTCGGTGCCTTTTCCCAGATGGCAGGAAGAAGAAGAATTTGTATGAGGGGTGAGTGGGGTCCTTCATAATGCTGTTTGCTTTGTGGATGCAGCATGTAGTGTAAATGTCTGTAATGGCGGGAAGACATTCCCTGATGATCTTCTCAGCTGACCTCACTATCTGCTGCAGGGTCTTGCAATCTGAGATGGTGCAATTCCAGAACCAGACAGTGATGCAGCTGCTCGAGATGCTCTCAATACAACCCCTATAGAATGTGACAAGGATGGAGGGAGGTGGGAGATGGACTTTCCTCAGCCTTCACAGAAAGTAGAGACGCTGCTGGGCTTTCTTTGCTATGGAGCTGGTGTTGAGGAACCAGGTGAGATTCTCCGCTAGGAGAACACCAAGAAATTTGGAGCTCTTAATGATCTCTACCAAGGAGCCGTCGATGTTCAGCAGAGAATGGTCACTCCGTGTCCTCCTGAAGTCAACAACCTTCTCTTTTGTTCACATTCAGAGACAGGTTGTTGGCTCTGCACCATATACCTGAACTTCAAGATCCCTGTATTCTCCAGGACACTACTATTCTATACTACTGTGAAAGTCCTACTTTCCAAAATGCAACACATTGTATGTATCTGAATTAAACTCCATTTACCATTCCTCAATCCACCTACTCAGCTGACCAAGATGCTCTTGTAATTTTAACAACTTTCTCCACTGTCCATTACACTAAATATTTGTGTCATCTGTAAACTTATTAAACATATTTTGTACATTCTTATCCAAATCATTGATATAGATGACTAACAACAATGGGCCCAGCTGTGACTCCTGACACACAGCACAAATCTCTGGCCTTCTGTCCAGAAAACTGATTATGACAAAGAGAGCACTAAATTGTGAGGACATAATATAGGGTAGCTTTCCCTAGAATTCAGAAAGCCCACCAAGAAGGCAACCATGGATATTCTGTCCCTATGCACTTCTATCCCCCATCAAGTTGCAGCTATATAGGACCCTGGTCAGACCCCACTTGGAATACTGTGCTCAGTTCTGATTGCCTCACTACAGGAAAGATGTGGAAGCCATAGAAAGGGTGCAGAGGAGATTTACAAGGATGTTGCCTGGATTGGGGAGCATGCCTTATGAGAATAGGTTGAGTGAACTTGGCCTTTTTTCCTTGGAGCGACGGAGGATGAGAGGGACCAGATAGAGGTATATAAGATGATGAGAGGAATTGATCATGTGGATAGTCAGAGGCTTTTTCCCAGGGCTGAAATGGCTAGCACGAGAGGACACAGGTTTAAGGTGCTGGGGAGTAGGTACAGAGGACATGTCAGGGGTAAGTTTTTTGCTCAGAGAGTGGTGAGTGCATGGAATGGGCTGCCGGCAATGGTGGTGGAGGCATATACGATAGGGTCTTTTAAGAGACTTTTGGATAGGTACGTGGAGCTTAGTAAAATAGAGGGCTATAGGTAAGCCTAGTAATTTCTGAGGTAAGGACATGTTCAGCTCAACTTTGTGGGCCGAAGGGCCTGTATTGTGCAATAGGCTTTCTATGTTTTCTATGTTAAATATTAACTAATCTTGAAATGATACATTTTTGCTCATCAACTCTCCCAAGAAATATGGAGCAAAGGTTGATATACTGTATAGAGTTAGGTTGCAGTCCAGCCCTCCTGATAACGAGCAGAAAAGGTCTGAACAGCTAAGCTGCCTAGATTTCTAAATTACTGACATAGAATCAACAGGGATCTAAACAAATAACACAATAAAAAAAATGTTGAAGAGAAAGAAGAACCCACAAAAATAAAACTAAAAGTAAATAATAAGAGTAAAAATTGAACAATAATGAAGAATTAAATGGGTAAACTATCATTGCTTTACGAAGTGCTTCCCTGGTTGTTGAAAGAAGTCAGAGAGAAGCCAACAGAGGAAATTGCTATTGTTTTTCCTGTTCTTCTTAATGATGTGATGTGACTAGAGAATACATAAAGTAGCACCTCATTTTAGTAAAAGGATGAAAGATATAAGGAGTAATAGTAAGCTGGTTAGTCCAATCAGCTGCAAACAATATAAATGTTTTGAGAAAAATAAGATGAAGTACAAAATAATTGCAAAGAGTTATCAATGTCGGCTATTACATGGTTATGTTCTATGTTTGGTTCACTTACTGATGAGTGATTGATCAAGTGGATAAAGGGAGCTAGCTGGCACAATATAATGTATTTTGAAAGAGATGTGTTAAGCTGATTTTGTAGATGAATATGTTTAGTGCTAATATTCTATGTAACTTGTTTTCAGACTAGCCTCTCTCAACTCAACTATAGCTTTCAATTCCAGAAGCAGATGAAGGTGTTTGGGAAGGTCCATAAGAAATTAACACATGATTCCCAGATGAGGGACAAAATTTCAAGGGATAGATTGGAGAAAGCTAAGGGGAGATCTGATTGAATTATGTACAGTTATAAGAATTCTGCCATGAAGAAGTTAACCAAATTCTAACCAAAAGAACCCAGCCTGTAAATAACTTTAGGTAGTGGATCACCTTTTGAAAGGTGCTTGTGGAAGGTGGCGTGAGGCAAAGTAGCTGTACATAATTGTTAACATGTGATCAGCTGCCTTAGTTTAACAGAAAGTACTGGCTAGAATACTAAGCTTCAAAAAGACAGTGCCAATGTCTAATCAGCATTCCTCAACGAGTGACATTGTGAGAGGTTGTTCTATTTTATGGATGAGCCTACGACTAGAAATCACAAAAGCATGGAAAGAGAATTAGAAGTAACTGGGGAATAGCAAAGACATTGCTATTGTAAAGAAGGGAGTGCTAGGCAAAGTCAAAGGTCTTGGAGTGGATGGGTCATCTGGGCCAAATGGACTACATCCCAGAATCCTGGAAGAGATCGCTGAAAAGATGGTGGATGCATTGATTGTTACGAATGTGCCGCAACTCTGAGGGGCCGAAGGGTACAAAGTTGCCCCCTCCTTTTTGAGAATCGCAAGATTGCTATTAATTCAGGTCTGGGACCCAGGAAATGAGAGAGAATCCACAAGGTTTGGAATGTGTCCTGGCCTCAGCGAAACAAAACCACTGATAACGGCTATTGTCTCTTGGAGACGGAATTGTGTATTGAGTACTGTACTATTCATTGAAGCCCCTCAGGGGACGACCAGAGTGGGCTGGTTGAGGGATTGCATCATCCCAACCTGATTGACATCTGAGACCCCGTGAATAAGGATAAAAGAGGGTCTGGGGAACAACTCCTTTAGACGCATCAGGAGAAATGCTAGAAATCCAGTGACAGCGTTTTATAGCGACAGCCGGTGGGGGCTCGTGTGCGTCCTTCCCTTGCCAGGGATTGGCGGGCTCACCACGAAGAACGGCTTAGCTAAAGGAGAGGCCACAAGTGAACGGCCACACCAACGAGACTCCGACGGATCGAAATCATAAAAGGAAAATCGGCAAGTTTTTTCTCAAAATCTCTCTCTCTCTCTAACAATTGAAAAACAGCGGTCCCCAAAGGCTGCAGCCTGCATGAACTGAGTGAACTTTATATTTCCACCGGACAATACATTATCCCCTAGACAACGATAGAGCTTATTTCTTATTGGTTATTATTATACCCGCACTTTTAGATTTAGTATTGATGACGTATATTATCTGTATATTTGCATTGATATTATTTTTGTGTATTTTTACTAATAAATACTGTTAAAAATAGTATCATCAGACTTCAACGGACGTCCCTATCTTTGCTGGTAAGTGACCCAGTTATGGGGTTCGTAACATGATTATGAACTTTCGGAGATCACTTGGTTCTGGCGTGGTCCCGGAGGACTGGGAGATTGTAGGTGTCGCTCCACTTTTAGGGAATGGGGGAGGGCAGTAGAGGGGAAATCTTAGGCTGGTTGGCCTGGCCTCAGTGGTTGGGGAAGTGTTGGAGTCTATTGTTGAGGATGAGGTTTTGAGGTTCTTGGAGACTGATGATGGAGTGGGTTAAGGTCAGCATGGTTTCTGTAAGGGGAAATCTTGCCTGACAAATCTGTAAGAATTCTTTGAGGAAGTAACAAGCAGGGTGGACAAAGGAGAGGCAGAGTATGTCATTTACTTGGATTTTCAGGAGGCATTTGATAAGGTGCCACACATGAGGGTGCTTAACAAGATAAAATCCTATGGTGTTACAGGAAAGATACTGACATGAATATAGCTGCCAGGCAGGAGGCAGTGTGTGGGAATATAAAGGGCCTTTTCTGGTTGGCTGCCAGTGAGTAATAGTACTTTTCACACTGTTTGTCAATGATTTGGATAGTGGAATTGATAGCTTTGTGGCGAAGTTTGCAGATGATATGATGATAGGTGGAGGGGCAGGTAGTGCTGAGGAAGCAATGCAATTGCAGCAGGACTTAGACAAATTGGAAGAATGGGCAAAAAAGTGGCAGATGAATACCGTGTTGGAAATATATGATAATGCATTTTGGTAAAAGAATAATAGTGCAGACTATTAGCTAAATGGCAGAAAATTCAAACATCAGGGGTGGAAAGAGACTTAGGAGTTCTCGTGCAAGACTCCCAGAACATTAATTTACAGGTTGGGTCTGTGGTAAAGAAGGCAAATGCAATGTCGGCATTTATTTCAAGGGGAATAGAATATAAAAGCAAGGAGATAATGCTGAGCCTTTATAAGACACAAGTCAGGCCACACTTGGAGTATTATCAACAGTTTTGGGCTCCTTATCTCTGAAAGGAGGTATTGTCATTGGAGAGAGTCCAGAGGAGGTTCACGAGGATGATTCTGGGACTGAGGGGGTTAACATATGAAGAGCGTTTGGCAGTTTTGGACCTGTATATGTTGAAATTTAGAAGAATGCAGGGGGATTTCATTGAAACCTACTGAATGTTGAAAGAAGATGCAGAGAGGATGTCTCCTATGGTGGTATCCAGAACTAGAGGGCACAGCCTCAAAATTGAGGGGCAGCCTTTTAGAATAGAAATAAGGAAGAATTTTATTTAGTCAAAGTGTGATGAATATGTGGAATGCTCTGCCACAGACTGCAGTGGAGGCCAAGTCCGTGAGTATATTCAAAACAGAAGTTGATAGATTCCTGATTGGTCGGAGCATCAAGGGATATGGTGAGGTGTAGGTGTATGGGGTTGAATGGGATTCTGGAACAGCTATGTTGAAATGGAAGAGTGGACTCGGTGGGTGAATGTCCTAATTCTGCTCCTATGTCTTATAGGCTTATGGACACCACTCAGCAAGATTTTCAATAGTGGTTTCATTGTGGCCTTCAAGGGAATTGGATTGAATTACTAAATATGGGTTTTTAAGACCACAGAAAAGGAGCTTGGGGTGGAATTTGAGAGTTGCTCTGGCAGAGACAGTATAGACTTGAAGGGTAAAATTGCTTTTTTCCATGTGCTAATATTCTCAGATTGTATGGTTTTAGGTGCTTGCATCTTAAAGTTCCTGGATTGATGTAGGGCATAAAAGCAACGAGAGAGGCATATAACATAACAAAAAAAAGTAAGAAGTTTGAGGATTGGTAAACTTTTAAAGACCAACAGAAGGCATCTAAAAACACCGTAAGGATAGAAAAGATGAAATACAAAGGTGAGACTGGATCGACTAGGCTTATACTCGCTGGAATTTAGAAGATTGAGGGGGAATCTTATTGAAACGTATAAAATTCTAAAGGGATTGGACAGGCGAGATGCAGGAAGATTGTTTCCGATGTAGGGGAAGTCCAGAACGAGGGGTCACAGTTTAAGGATAAAGGGGAAGCCTTTTAGGACCGAGATGAGGAAAAACTTCTTCACACAGAGAGTGGTGAATCTGTGGAATTCTCTGCCACAGGAAACAGTTGAGGCCAGTTCACTGGCTATATTTAAGAGGAAGTTAGATATGGCCCTTGTGGCTAAAGGGATCAGGGGGTATGGAGAGAAAGCAGGTACAGGGTTCTGAGTTGGATGATCAGCCATGATCATACTGAATGGCAGTGCAGGCTCGAAGGGCTGAATGGCCCCTCCTGCACCTATTTTCTATGTTTGTATGTTTCTATGTAAGCTTGTCAGTAATATAAAATGGGGTAACAGGAAAGGACAGGAGGGAATAGATATCAGACCACCGGAAAATGATGCTGGAGCGGTAGTAATGGGGGACAAGGGAATGACAAATGAACTTAATAAGTATTATGTGTTAGTTTACACTGAAGGACATGAGCAGGATGCCAGGAATTCAACAGTCTTGGTGGGGAGGGGGTGCGTTCAGAAATGAGTGCAGTTGCTATTATTAAGGAGAAGGCACTTGGGAAGCTGCAGGTCTGAAGGTAAAGTCACCTGGACCAGATGAAATGCACACAGAGTTCTGAAAGAGCTCAATGAAGAGACTGCGGAGACATTAGTTGTGATCTTTCAATAATAAATAGATTCTGGAATGGTTCCAGAGTACCGGAAAATTGCAAATGTCACCCCACTCTTTAAGAAGGGAGAGAGGCAGAAAACAGGACATTATAGGCCAATTAGCTTGACTTTAGTGGTTGGGAAGATAATTAAGGATGAGGTTTCAGGGTACTTGGGGCCACATGATAAAGTAGGCCAAAGTCTGCAAGGTTTTCTTCAGGGGAAATCTTGCCAAACAAATCAGTTGGAATTCTTTGAGGAAATAACAGGGTAGACAATGGATGTTATTTTCTTGGATATTCAGAAGACCTTGACAAGGTGCTTCACAAGAAGGCAGCGAGAAAGCACCTAAGGATTTCCAGTGGGAAGACATTTTGAGTTCTTGGGGGAAGAGAAAGGCCAGACTGCGCAGGTGCGTGACGTCAGCCAGTTGTGCGCGAACAGTTTAAAAAAAGGCAGCCATATCCAGCGGGCAGCGGAGTTTGAGGCAGCGGAGTGAAAGGGCTTTGGTTCCACGGGGTTCGTCAGTAACGGGACGAGGTGAGGCAGTTGTTGACTGCAAAAGGAGGTAGTATGTGTGTGAGGCCAGTTCTCTGTGGTCGGTGTCAGATGTGGGAGGTCCTGGAGATCTCCCGGTGTCCCGGACGGCCACATCTGCACCCGGTGCTTCAAGATGCAACTCCTAAGGGACCATGTTAGGGAGCTGGAGCTGCAACTCGATGACCTTCGTCTGGTCAGGGAGAGTAAGGAGGTGATAGAGAGGAGTTACAGACAGGTGGTCACTCCGAGACCACGGGGGACAGAGAAATGGGTCACAGTCAGGAGAGGGAAGGGGAAGAGTCAGGTACTAGAGAGTACCCCTGTGGCTGTACCCCTTGACAATAAGTACTCCTGTTTGAGTACTGTTGGGGCGGACAACCTACCTGGGGGAAGTGACAGTGGCTGAGCCTCTGGCTCAGAGTCTGTCCATGTGGCTCAGAAGGGTAGGGAAAGGAAGACGAAGGCAATAGTGATGGGGACTCAATAGTTAGGAGTTCAGACAGGTGGTTCTGTGGACGCAGGAAAGAAACTCGGATGGTAGTTTGCCTCCCAGGTGCCAGGGTCTTGGATGTTTCTGATCGCACCCAAGATATCCTGCGGTGGGAGGGAGAACAGCCAGAGGTCGTGTTAGATATTGACATAGGTAGGAAAAGGGAAGAGGTCCTGAAAGAAGACTACAGGGAGTTAGGAAGGAAGTTGAAAAGCAGGACCTCGAAGATAGTAATCTCGGGATTACTGCCTGTGCCACGCGACAGTGAGAATAGGAATAGAATGAGGTGGAGGATAAATACGTGGCTGAGGGATTGGAGCAGGGGGCAGGGATTCAGATTTCTGGATCACTGGGACCTCTTTTGGGGCAGGTGTGACCTGTACAAAAAGGACGGGTTGCATTTGAATCCAACGGGGACCAATATCCTGGCGGGCAGGTTTGATAGAGCTGTTGGGGAGGGTTTAAACTAGTTTGGCGGTGGGGGGGGGTGGGAATCAGAATGTGAGTGCAGGGATTAAGGTAGAAGGACAAGGGAATGATGTTAAGAGTTCTGAGTTGATGAGGAAGGACAGGCAGGGGACGAAACATAATTGTAGCCAGTTAAAAGGGTAGAAATGTGTCTATTTCAATGCTAGGAGTATTAGGAACAAGGAGGATGAACTTAGAGCATGGATTAGTATGTGGAACTACGATGTTGTGGCCGTTACTGAAACTTGGTTGGAGGAAGGGCAGGATTGGATGATGCAGGTCCTGGGGTTCAGGTGTTTTAAAAGGAATAGGATGGGAGGTGGAAAAGGGAGGGGAGTGGCATTGCTGGTCAGGATAGTATCACGGCTATAGAAAGGGAGGACGCTGCAGAAGGAGTGTCCACTGAGTTGGTGTGGGTGGAAATCAGAAATAGGAAGGGATCAATCACTGTGCTGGAAGTAGTCTATAGGTCCCCAAATAGCCCTCTGGACACCGAGGAGCAGATAAGCAGGCAGATTTTAGAATGATGCAGGAAATACAGGGTAGTAGTTATGGGTTATTTCAACTTCCCTCATATTGACTGGCACCTCCTGACTGCAAGGGGGATAGATGGGGCTGAATTTGTCAGGTGTGTTCAAGAAGGATTCCTGACACAGTATGTGGACCGGCCGACGAGAGGAGAGGCTATACTGGATCTAGTTCTGGGTAATGAACCTGGTCAGGTGACAGACATCTTGGTGGGGGAGCACTTTGGTGAGAGTGACCACAACTCCCTTAGCTTCAGCATAGCTATGGAAAGGGATAAAATCAGACGAAATGGTAAAGTGCTGAACTGGGGAAGGGCTTACTTTGAAGGGATGAGGCAGGAACTGGTGAGAGTAAATGGGAAACAGATGTTCAAAGGGGAAAGCACAGAAGTAATGTGGGAGAAGTTTAGGAACCACTTGAGCTGGGTTCAGGATAGGTTTGTCCCACTGAGGCAAGGAAAAAATGATAGGAAAAGGGAACCATGGCTGACGAAACATGTGAGGCAACTCGTCAAGAGGAAAAAGAAGCAGGAATTAGGAGGGGCTTATGAGAAATATAGGGTAGGAAATATAGGCCGGGAAGGAGCTAAAGAAAGGACTTAGCAGAGCTTGAAGGGGGCATGAGAAGGCCTTGGCATGTAGGATTAAGGAGAACCCCAAGGTGTTCTATGCGTATGTGAAGAATAGGAGGATGACGAGAACGAAGGTGGGACCTCTAAAGGATAAAAAGGGCAACATGTGCCTGAAAGCGGAGGAGGTTGGGGAGGTCCTAAATGAATACATTGCTTCAGTATTCACAACTGAAAAGGATATTGATCAGGATGAGGTTTAAGTAGAGCGAGCCTGTGTGCTGGACAATGTGGAGATTAAGGAAGAAGAAATGCTGGATCTTCTTAAAAACATCAAGATTGATAAATCCCCAGGGCCAGATATGATACACCCCAGGTTGTTGTGGGAATTGAGAGAAGAGATCTCTAGAGCGTTAGCTATGATCTTTGAATCCTCTTTGGCTACAGGGGCAGTGCCGGAGGACTGGAGAATGGCAAATGTAGTTCCCTTGTTTAAAAAAGGTAATAGGGAGAAACCTGGGAACTATAAACTATAGTCTTACATCGGTGGTATGCAAACTATTGGAAAGGATTCTTAAGGATAGGATCTACGAGATTTGGAGAAGTACAGTCTGCTCATGGATAGTCAACATGGCTTTGTGAAGGGAAGATCATGCCTCACGAGCCTGATTGAGTTTTGTGAAGAGGTAACAAAAGAAATTGATGAGGGTAGGGCAGTGGATGTGGTCTACATGGACTTCAGCAAAGTATTTGACAAGGTCCCTCATGAGAGACTCATCCAGAAAGTCATGAGGCATGGGATAAGTGGAACCTTGGCTGTTTGGATAAAAAATCGGCTTAAAGGAAGAAAGCAGAGGGTAGTTGTGGAAGGAAAGTATTCTGCCTGGAGGTCGGTGATTAGTGGAGTGCCGCAGGGATGTGTCCCGGGACCCCTGCTATTTGTGATTTTTATAAACAACCTGGAAGTAGAGGCGGAAGGATGGGTGAGTAAGTTTGTGGATGACACGAAGATTGGAGGAGTTGTGGATGGAGTTGTCGAAGGTTACAAGAGGATATATACTGGCTGCAGAGTTCGGCAGAAAAATGGCAGATGGAGTTCAATCCGGACAAGTGTGAGGTGATGCATTTTGGAAGGACATACCAGAAGACTGAGTACAGAATTAATGGTCAGTTACTTAACAGTGTGGATGAACAAAGGGACCTTGGGGTTCAAATCCATACATCCCTCAAGGTCGCTGCACAGGTTGATAGGGTAGTTAAGAAGGCCTATGGGATGCTAGTCTTCATTAACAGGGGAATTGAGTTTAAGAGTAGAGAGGTCATGTTGCAACTCTACAAATCTCTGGTGAGACTGCACTTCGAGTATTGTGTTCAATTCTGGTCACCTCATTATAGGAAGGATGTGGAAGCTATGGAGAGGGTGCAGAGGAGATTTACCAGGATGTTGCCTGGTTTGGAGAACAAGTCATATGAAGCAAGGTTAGCAGAGCTGGGACTTTTCTCTTTGGAGTGTAGAAGAATGAGAGGGGACTTGATAGAGGTTTACAAGATTATGAGAGGCATAGATAGGGTGGATAGTCAGTACCTGTTTCCCAGGGCACCAATAGCAAACACCAGAGGGCATATGTACAAAATTAAGGGAGGGAAGTTTAGGGGAGACATCAGGGGTAAGTTTTTTACACAGAGGGTTGTGAGGGCCTGGAATGACTTGCCAGGGATAGTGGTGGAGGCTAAAACATTAGGGGCATTTAAGAGCCTCTTGGACAGGCACATGGATGAATTATTTCTATGTTCTATGTTCCTATTTCTTATGTTCTTATGTTGTAAAGTTAGGATTTGCCACATAGTGGAGCAAGGGATTTCTAACTAAGCCACTTACTCTGATGTTCAATTGAAGGCCCTGACAGAAATTTTATTCAATTTCAAGTCTATTTAATGAATTTGCAATCTTCCCACTGACCCTACACGGGAACATGCTATCTTAGATCTGGTCCTATGCAATGAAACAGGTAACATCAGTGATCCTCTTGGAAAGAGTGATCACAGTATGACTGACTTTCTCATACGAATAGATGGTGCAGTAGTTCGATCTAAAACCAGTGTATTATCCCTAAACAGTGGGGACTACAATGGGATGAGGAAGGATTTGGGTAGTGTAGACTGGGAACACAGGCGGGACAGTTGAGGAACAGTAGAAGACTTTCAAAGAGATTTTTCACAGTGCTCAACAAAAGTATGCTCCAGTTAAAAGCAAGGACAGTAGGGGTGGGGAGAGCCATTCTTGAATAACTAAGGAAATAAAGGAAGGCATCAATCTGGTGCATTCAAAGTCACCAAGAGAGGTGGGAAACTGGAGGATTGAGAAAACTTTAAAAGCAACAAGGTACCACTAAGTGAGCAATAAAGAAAGGGAAGCTAGATTATGAAAATAAACTAGCACAAAGTATAAAAACTGATAGTAAAAGTTTTTATAATTATATAAAGCAGAAAAGGGAGGCTAAAGTGAATGTATGTCCCTTGGAGGATGAGAAAGGGGAATTGATATTCATGGTGGAAGACACACTTGGCATGCCAGAAAAAGATGTTATGGATGTGGTGGGAGGTGAGAACTTTGATTCAATAGCTATCACTAAAGAGGTAGTGCTAAGCAAACTTGTGGGCCTGAAGATGGTTAAGTCCCCTGATCCTTATGGAATGTATCCCAGGGTAGTGAAAAAAATGGCAGAAGTTATAGTAGAGGCTTTGGTGATGATTTACCAAAATTCTCTGGACTCTGGGCAGGTCCTGGCAGATTGGAAGACGGCGAATGTCACACAACGCAGTTCAAAAAAGGATGTAGGCAAAAGGTAGGTAGCTATAGGCCAGATAGTTTAACATCTGTAGTTGGGAAAATGCTTGAAGCTATCATTAAAGGAGAAATAGTGAGGCATCTAGAAAGAAATGGATCCATCAGGCAGACACAGCATGGATTCAGCAAAAGTAGGTACTGTTTGACAAACTTACTGGACTTCTTTGAGGATATAATGTGCACAATGGATAGAGGGAAACAGATGGATATTATTTTACTTTGATTTCCACAAGGATTTCAATAAGGTGCCACATAAAAGACTTACCCATGAGATAAGGATGCATAGAGTTGGGGTGATGTATTAGCATGGATAGAGGATTGGTTAATGAATAGGAAGCTGAGAGTTGGGATACATGGGTATTACTCTGCTCGGCAATCAGTGGTAAGCGGTATACCGTTCACGATATACATTAACAATCTGGAAGAGGGACAGAGGGTAGTGTATATGATTTTGCTGATGACACTAAACTGAGTGGAAAAGCAAATTGTGCAGAAGATACAGAGAGTCTGCAGAGAGATATAGATAGGTTAAGTGAGTGGGCAAGGGTCTGGCCGATGGAGTACAATGTTGGCAAATGCGAGGTCATCCACTTTGGAAGGAAAAATGGAAGAGCAGATTATCATTTAAATTGTAAAAAACTACAGCATGCTGCTTTGCAGAGGGGCCTAGGAGTGCTTGTATATGAATCACAGAAGGTTGGTTTGCAGGTGAAATGGGCTATCGAAGAGGCAAATGGAATGGTGGCCTTCATTGCTAGAGTGATTGAATTTAAGAGCAGAGAGGTTATGCTGCAAATGTACAGGGTACTGGTAAGGCTGCACCTGGAGTACTGTGTGCAGTTCTGTTCTCTTTACTTGAGAAAGGATAAACTGGCTTTGGAGGCAGTGCAGAGGAGGTTCACCAGGTTGATTCCAGAGATGAGGGGGTTACACTATAGGAGAGATTGAGTCGCCTGGGACTGTAATCCCTGGAATTCAGAAGAATGAGAGGGGATCTTATAGAAACATATAAAAGTATGAAAAGGAAAGATAAGTTAGAAGTAGGAAAGCTGTTTCCACTGGTGGGTGAGACTAGAGCTAGGTGACATAGCCTCAAGATTCGAGGGAGTAGATTTAGGACGGAGATGAGGAGGAACTGCTTTTCCCAGAGAGTGGTGAATCTGTGGAACTCTGCCCAATGAAGCAGAGGAGGCTACCTCAGTAAATATATTTAAGACAAGTTTGGACAGATTTTTGCATAGTGGGGGAATTAAGGGTGATGGGGAAAAGGCAGGTAGGTGGAGATGAATCCATGGCCAGATCAGCCATGATCTTATTGAATGGTGGAGCAGGCTCGATGGGCCAGATGGCCTACTCCTGCTCCTATTTCTTATGTTCTTATGTTGTAAAGTTAGTATTTGCCACATAGTGGAGCGAGGGATTTCTAACTAAGCCACTTACTCCGATGTTCAATTGAAGGCCCTGACAGAAATTTTATTCAATTTCAAGTCTATTTAATGAATTTGCAATCTTCCCACTGACAGCCATTGTCAATGGAATTGTGACGTGGTGATATATCATGGAAACAGCGTCTTTGGCCTACCTCATGCATGTCAACCAAAGTGCTTTCCTGAGCTGGAAGCATTTGCCTGCTTTTGGCCTATGTGCCTTTTAACCTTCCCTATCCATGTACCTGTCCAAATATCTTTTGAACATTTTAACTATACCCAGCTCAGTCAAATTCCACCTTCTGTGTGAACATTTTTATCCTCTGACCATCCATCTGATCTACACTGCTCATGATTTTATAACCTTCTGTAAGGTCACCTTTGTTCTAGAGAAACTAATCTCAGCCTTTCCAGTCTCTTGTTATAACTCAAGTCCTTCAGTACTGGCAAGATCTGTGTGAAACTGCTTTGCAATCTGTCTTGCTTCTGGTGAATAGAACTGTGATAATATTTCAAATATGGCTCTCTGAGACATATTGCTATTTATTTGAAAAGCAATGAGCATATTCTTTCACTTTCTTTATATAAAAAATTATCCTCTATCCTAATCATCCTTAATGTCTTTTACTATTTATCCTCTTATTCATTTGTAAAGTAACTGTAATTCGTGGTTTTAGAATCTACCTGTTAAACCCATCCCAGCCATGATCAACCTGACTTTGACATGAAGGTTTTCATATCTCACTACAAGCTGAAACAGTATTGTAACTTGGGGTTGAACAATTTGTCTCCAGATTTTTAATGCCTTGCCCTTGTGCAAGTTTGTTAAACTCATTTCCTTCTTTCCTTCTATTCTCCCTGCTAGCTCAGGGTTCACTGTTTTTGGGTATCTCCTGAGCCTGACTCACATCTCTGCAGAGTTCCATATCTCCCTCGCAGCATAATTTCCCAGTGCCTGGCTCGGTACACCCACTCCAGGCAGCCTTTTGTTATGTTTTGTAACTCCAAAACATAAATCAAATTGAAAGGAAAACACGGGAGCCGGGTGTAACTCATATATGTTTTCTTTTACTTTAGTGTGGCGCGCACTTATGCCGTGGCAGCATAATGACATATGCTATTCACGTGTTTCTGACATCTCATTCTCAAAGAATGCTTAATCAGATGATATATTTACAGTACTTATATCAAATACACACCCCCTTTCTTAGCTATAAATTCCAACCCAATCTGGGGTCCTCTCCCTGAGGCCTGGGAGCTTGAAGGTTTGATGTAGTATCTTTGCTGTTCTTCTGGACAAAGACCTCAGATGTTGTTCCCAGGATTTGTTGGAGCCACTCTCCCAGCCCAGGCGTCACAGTCCCAAGTGCTCCTGTCACCACCGGGACTACTCTGGCTTTAACCTTCCACATCCTTTCTATCTGCTCTTTCAAGCCCTGGTATTTCTCCAGCTCCTCATATTCTTTCTTCCTGACGTTACTGTCATTCGAGATTGCCGCATCCCATTCGGTCCTAAAGATTTAATTGCTGGGAGGATTTCTTACTGTTGTGGGATAACATCTTTCCTGAAAAGGGCGATCACTCTGCTTGGTAGGTGAGACGAGGCTATGAAGCAATTTCATATTCTTAGGCTTCCTGTGTGCTGGTTCAAGGAGGTGACTCTGGGTCTGCAGGAAGTGTTTCTGGGCAGCTTTGGACATCCGCCTTCCCCAACAATTGACTCTGCTCTCCTTAGCTGTTCAATGTGATGTCTCCAGGTGACATCAGACTCAATCTCCATTGTGTAGAAGAGTGTTGCATTTCTATCCTTAATATTTACAAGTACCTACTTTTGATCACCCTTGTAATCCCTCAACAGGACTACTAGTCTAGGAGTGACACATCAAACCTCTTCAATGGAAGAGCCTTTAATTTGTCTCAGTTGTTTGTCCTGCAAACTCCTTCTGAGAAAGGCTTTGAGGAGATCCAAGTGTGCGTGCAAGAGGTGACACAGCTGGTGAGTTGTGGATTGTCACTGTGATGTACAAGGAGGAGACTGGTGAGCATCTGATTCAGAGTCAGTGTGGTGTGTTCTGCTGACATTGCTCACAAAACATTCTTTAGATTCTGGACAAACCTTTCCGCAAAGCCCATTTGTAGCTTGGTGATGTGATGTAGATGTAATATGTCTTATTTCAGTCAATTTTAGGAATAACTGAAACAGATCTGCCACAGACTGAGGTCCCTTGTCATTGCTTTAGTGTTCTGGAACACCAGTTCTTGAGAAGAGACTTCTCAACACATCAACAGTGCAAGGGAGGCTATTGGGAACACTCCCAGCCACTATGTAGATGCATCCACTACTACCAAGAAATTTGTGTCCATGAATGGTTCAGCAAAATCCACTGCCAGGGCAATGCAGGCACTGCTGCTAGACCATAAAACATAGGAGCAGAATTAGGCCATTCAGCCCATCAAATCTGCTCTGCCATACCATTATGGCTGTTCCTGGATTCCACCCAGCCCCATACACCTGGCTTCTCACAATATCCTCTGACCGATCAGGAAGCTATCAACTTCCGTGTTAAATATACCCATAAATATACCCATGGACTTAGACTCCACTGCAGTCTGTGGCAGAGCCTTCCACAGATTCACTACCCTCTGGCTAAAAAAAATCCTCCTAACCTCTGTTCTAAAGGTTCACCCCTCAATTTTGAGGCTCTAGTTCTGGATACCCACACCATAGGAAACATCCTCTCCACATCCACCCCATCTAGTCCTTACAACATTTGGTAAGTTTCAATGGGATCCCCTGGCACTCTTCTGAATTCCAGAGAGTACAGGCCCAAAGCTGCCATATATTAATGGTTTCATTCTGAGAATCATCCTCATGAACTTCCTCTGGACTGTCTCCAATGACAACACATCCTACCTGACATAAGGGCCCAAAACTGTTAACAATACTCCAAGTGCGGCCTGATGTGGCTTATAAATTCTCAGCATTATCTCCTTGCTTTTTTATTCTATTCCCCTTGAAATAAATGCCAACATTGCATTTGCCTTATTTACCACAGACTCAACCTGTAAATCAACCTTCTGGGAGTCTTGCACGAGGACGCCTAATTCCCTCTGCACCTCTGATGTTTGAACCTTCTCCCTGTTTAGATAATATTCAGCACTATTGTTCCTTTTACCAAAATGCATTATCATACATTTCTCAACACTATATTCCATCTGCCACTTTTTGCCCATTCTTCCAATTTGTCTAAGTCCTGCTGCAATCGTATTGCTTCCTCAGCCCTACCTACTCCTTCACCTATCTTTGTATCATTCACAAACTTTGCCATAAAGCCATCTATTGTCAAAGTCACTGACGAATAATGTGAGAAGTAGCAGTCCTAATACTGATCCCTGAGGAACACCACTAGTCACCAGCAGCCAACCAGAAAAGGCCCCCTTTTATTCCTACTCGTTGCCTCCTGACTGTCAGCCATTCTGCAATCCATGCCAGTATCTTTCCTGTAATGCCATAAGATTTTATCTTGTTAAACAGCCTCATGTGTGGCATTTTATCAAATGTCTTCTGAAAATTCAAGTAAATGTCATCCACAGCCTCTCCTTTGTCCACCCTGATTGTTAATTCCCGAAGAACTCTAACAGGTTTGTCAGACAAGATTACAGAAACCATGCTGGCTTTGACTTTATTTATCATTAGTCTCCAAGTACCCCGAAACCTCATCCTTAATAATAGACTTCAATGTTTTCCCAAACACTGAGGTTAGGCTAACTGGCCTATAATTTCCTTTCTTCTGTCTTCCTCCCTTCTTAAAGAGTGGAGTGACATTTCCAAACTTCCAGTCCTCTGGGCCATGCCAGAATCAAGTGATTCTTGAAAGATCATGACCAATGCATCCGTTATTTCTTCAGCAACTTCTCTCAGGATTCTGGGTTGTGATCCATCCACTTTAAGACGTCTCAGCTTGCCTTGTACTTTTTCCTTTATAATAGCAATGGCACTCACTCCTGCTCCCTGTCACTGTCAGACCTCTGACACACTGCTAATGTCTTCCACAGTGAAGACTGATGTAAAGTTCCTATTAAGTTCATCTGCTATTTCTCTGTCCCCATTACTACTTCACCAGCATCATTTTCCGGTGGTCCAATATTAACTCTCAACTTCCTTTTACTCTTTATATAACTGAAAAAACCTTTAATTTCCTGTTTTATATTATTGGTTAGTTTGCCCTCATATTTCATCTTTTCCCTTCTTGTAGCCTTTTAGTTGCCTTTTGTTGGATTTTAAAAGCTTCCCAATCATCCAACTTCCCACTCACTTTTGTTACCTTATATGCCTTTTTTTTTTTACCTTTATGCAGTCTTTAATTTCTTTTGTCAGCCACAGTTGCCTGGCCCTGTCATTTGAGAACTTTGACTTCTGTGGGACATATCTATCCTGCACCTAGTGAGCTGTTCCCAGAAACTTCAGGCATCTCTGCTTTGCTGTCATACCCCCAGTATCCACCTCCAACCCACTGAGTAAGCTCCAGAGACTGTTGTGCATGAAAATCCCAGGAGATCAGCTGTTTCTGAAATACTCAAACCACCCTGTCTGGCATCAAAAGTCATCCCACTTTCAAAATATCTTAGATCACATTTCTTCCCCATTCTGATGTTTAGTCTGAGCAATAATGACCTTTTTGACCATGTCTGCATGCTTTTATGCGTTGACTTGTTGCAGCATGACTGGCTGATTGGATGTCTGTGTTCTGAGCAGGTGTACATACATATGTACCGATAAAATGGCCACTTAGTGTATGTTGCTGTGTAGCTGAAGATACATATCGATCAGCCTGGATGAGAACAGCAGATTTCCCCTTCTGATGACTTAGTGAACCATATAAGTTTTTAAGGCAAGCTGGTGCAATAATGGTCACACTTAGCGAGACTAAATTTCCTTTTATTTAGTGTACATAGGCTTCACAGCATCTGCAGGGCATTGTACGCTTATGTCGATGGTCTGTTCATTCAAGCCTCTGGGTTATTTGGTTCAGTAACAACCATTTGCTCCAAAGGCCCCACTCAATATTTAGCTGGTCCGTGGATTATTTATATAAAACCAATAAAATCACAGCAGCAGTCTTGACATCTTCATTCTGTAACAACATTGAACCAGCATGACACACCAGACATAGCTACTGGGCTAAAATGAGTCCAGCATGTAACCCAAATATGTGCTTAGCATATGCACAGTCAAAGCTCTCTGTCACACGACAGCTGATAACGCAGAACTTCGATCTGCTGATTGGAATTCTATGACCAGTGGTATACCTCAACAATTAGTGCTTGCACCCTGTGCTTTCAGTTTTCCGCTCGGATGTGCGTGTAAGACTGAAGTTATGATTAATAAGTTTGTGGATATCTCTGAACCTGGTGCTGTTGTGGATATCAAGGAAGGTTATTATAAGACTATAGCTAGATGGGGGGAGCACAGATGCATAGTGGTTAGCAGAACAATTTATAGTAGAGGTGACCAGGGTTCAATTCCCACCGCTCCCTGCAAGGAGTTTGTACATCCTCCCTGTGACGGTGTGGATTATCTCCGGGTGCTCCAGCTTCCTCCCACCATCCAAATATGTGCCAGTTGGTCATTGCAAATTGTCCTGTGATTAGGCGAGGGTTAAATCTGGGGATTGCTGAGTAGTGTGGCTCAAAGGGCCAATTCCGTGCTGTATCTCAATAAATAAATAGACAAATATTAGTTGTGAAGTTGGCCAGTACGTTGACATGTGAAATTTAATCCTGAATATATGAAGTGCTGGTGCATTTTGTGCAGTCAGATTAGGGTAGAATACATCCAAATAAATGGTTGGCCACAAAGGGATGTTGAATAACAGTGGGACCTTGGGGTTCAAAATCATAGTTCCTTGAAAAAGGTCACACATGTCAATAGGTGATGAAGATGACATTCATTCCTTCATTGGTCAGGAGAGAGAATATATATCTGGCACATTATGTTGCAACTTTACAAAACTGTGTGAATATTATGTGCATGTCTGATTGCTACACCATAGGAAGGATGTGATTTCACTGGAGAGAATTCAAAGGAGATACATGTGGATGGGAAGTCTGATAGATTGACTTTCCCAAAGATTCACTTTGGGAAGTCTGATCACTTGGCTGTACTTCTAATCCCTGAGTATAGGCAGAGACTGAAGACTGCAGTACCAGTGGTGAGGACCGAGAAGGTATGGACAAGGGAAGCACAGGAGCGCCTACAAGACTGCTTTGAGTTGGTGGACTAGACTGTATTCAGGTAATCATCTTTGGGTCTGATTGAATATGCTGCAGATATTACCAACTTCATTAAAACCTGTGTGGATCAGTGTGTGCCTACAAAGATTTGCTGTATGTTCCCAAACCAAAAGCCATGGATGAAACAAGAAGTATGTCATTGGAGGCTGATGTCAGGCTGTCTTTAAAGACGGTGAATCCTAACAAGGTGGAAGGCCCTGACAGAGTATCTAGTAAGACTCTGAAAACCTGTGCCAACCAACTGACGGAAGTATTCAAGGACATTTTCAACCTCTTACTGCTATGGGTGGAAGTTCCCACTTGCTTCAAAAAGGCAACAATTATACCAGTGTCCAAGAAGAATAATGTTAGCTGCCTTAATGACTATCACCTGGTAGCACTCACATCTACAGTGATAAAATGCTTTGAGAGGTTGGTCATGGCTAGAATGATCTCCTGCCTCAGTAAAGAACTGGACCCATTGCAATTTGCTGATCGCCACAATAGGTCAATGACAGATGCAATCTCATTGGCTCTTCACACAGCCTTAGACCACCTGGACAACACAAATACCCATGTCAGGGTGCTGTTCATTGACTATAGCTCAACATTTAACACCAACATTCTATAATCCTGATTGAGAAGTTGCAGAGCCTGGGCCTCTGTACCCTCCTCTGCAATTGGATCCTTGACTTCCTAACCAGAAGACCACAATCTGTGCAGATTGGTGATAACATCTCCTCCTTGGTGACAATCAACACTGGCGTACCTCAGAGGTGTGTACTTTGCCCACTGATCTCCTCTCTGTATACACATGACTGTGCAGCTAGGCATAACTCAAATACCATCTATAAATTTGCTGATGATAAAACTATTGCTGGTAGAATCTCAGATGGTGATGAGAGAGCGTGCCGGAGCAAGATATGCCAACTAGTGGAGTGGTTTCGCAGCAACAACCTTGCACTCAATGTCAGGAGCTCGAAAGGTAGGGTAAGGTGAAGGAACACATACCAATCCTCATAGAGGAGAGAGCTCTGGTGTCAAGATCTCTGAGGATCTAACCTGGTCCCAACATATCGATGTGGCTGTAAAGAAGGCAAGACAAGGAGGCCTAGCTTTAGGGTGCAAGAGAGAATGTTTAAAGAAGATTTTTGTACACAGAGTGGTAGGTGCCTGGAATGCACTGCTAGGGGAAGTGGAGAAGTGTTGAGGCATTTAGACAGACATATATGAACAGGCAGGGGATGAAGGGGTACAGACCAAGTTGCAGGCACATGGGTTTAGTTCAAGCTGGCATCATGATTAGCACAGGCTGTGTGCCAGAGGGTCTGTTCCATGTTCCCTGCACTTCCTGGAGTAAAGGATGCTCAGAGGTGACCTGATAGAGGTCAGGTAGATAGAATACATTCCCACATTCAGGATTAAACATGGGAAAAGTATGGAGAACTTGGGAAACTTGGTGAAGCTCAGCGCCTATTTGCTACTGAAACAAAGAAAACAACTAACTGCTTTCTCAGTCACATGTTTTCTGGTAAATGACCACTAGAGACAATAGCCTGTCACTTCCATGTCGGAGTTGAAACATTGAGCTGCCTGTACAAACTGGCATTCTTGTGGTGTGCAGTGAAGTCTTGAAGGTACAAGGACGATTGTGGCAAATCCAGGTGGTGAGCCAGGCCAGAGAGTGAGGAATGAGCCAATTTTTGCTCTTTGCTGGAGTGGACTTGGAGGCAATTTGATGTAGCAGAACCGAGGTGAGGCAGAGTCGAGGTGAAGTCTGGGCCAGAGAGTGAGGAAAGACCCAAGGCCAGAATCAGAATCAGGTTTTTTACCACCGGCATGTGTTGTGAAACTTGTTAACTTGGCGGCAGTAGTGCAATGCGATACATAATCTAGAAAATATAAACAAATCAATCAATCAATCAATCAATCAATTACAGTATATGTAAATAGAATAGATTAAAAATAGTACCAAAACAGAAATAATATATATTTAAAAAGTGAGGTAGTGCTCATGGATTCAATGTTCATTTGGGAATTTAATGGCAGAGCGGAAGATGAGTGTGAAGTTTAGTCAAGCTGAATTGGAAAGGTCGGACCCATGAGCATACTGAAGCAATGGGGCCTGGGCCCATGAGCATATTGAAGTGGCAGGGCCTGGGTCCATGAGCATACTGAAGCAATGGGCCCCGGGCCCGTGAGCATTTTGAAGCAATGGGGCCTGGGCCCATGAGCATATTGAAGTGGCAGGGCCTGGGTCCATGAGCATATTGAAGTAATGGGGCCCGGGCCATAAGCATATTGAATCAATGCGGTCTGGGCCCATGAGCATACTGAAGTGGCAGGGCCTGGGTCCATGAGCATACTGAAGCAATGGGCCCCGGGCCCGTGAGCATTTTGAAGCAATGGGGCCTGGGCCCATGAGCATATTGAAGTGGCAGGGCCTGGGTCCATGAGCATATTGAAGTAATGGGGCCCGGGCCATAAGCATATTGAATCAATGCGGTCTGGGCCCATGAGCATATTGAAGTGGCAGGGCCTGGGTCCATGAGCATACTGAAGCAATGGGGCCCGGGCCCATGAGCATTTTGAAGCAATGGGGCCCGGGCCATGAGCATTTTGAAGCAATGGGGTCTGGGCCCATGAGCATATTGAAGCAATGTGGCCCGGACCCATGAGCATTTTGAAGCAATGGGGCCCGAGCCATGAGCATTTTGAAGCAATGGGGTCTGGGCCCATGAGCATTTTGAAGCAATATGGCCCGGACCCATGAGCATATTGAAGCAATGGGGCCTGGGCCCATGAGCATATTGAAGTGGCAGGGCCTGGGTCCATGAGCATACTGAAGCAATGGGACCCGGGCCCATGAGCATATTGAATCAATGGGGTCTGGGCCCATGAGCATTTTGAAGCAATATGGCCCGGACCCATGAGCATATTGAAGCAATGGGGCCTGGGCCCATAAGCATATTGAAGTAGTAAAGCCTGGGTCCAAGACTGAGGAATGACCCCAGGTTTGGACGATTGAAGTGCTGGCTCAGATTGAAAAGGTCAGGGTATTGGGGTTGGATGCGAGGGATGGCTTGTTGAGCTCACTGCTTGGCAAGATTTACTTGTCTCTGAATTACTCATAGAGTCAGAGAGTCATAGAAAGATATAACAGCTCTTTCAGATCACCAATTCACACTGACAATCAAACATCCATTTTTACACTAATTATACCTTAATCCATGCTATTCTTGCTTCAATTCCTCCCTAATGTTTACCACTCAGCGATACACTAGGGGCAACCTGCAGCAGCTAATTAACGTATCAAGCTGTACATTTTTGGGATGTGGGAGGAGCACCCAGAGGAAACACACTCAGTCACAGGGGATACATGCAAACTCCGTGCAGACAGCACTGGAAATGAGACTGAACCCAGCTCTGTGAAGCAGCAAGGCAGCAGATCTGCTGGCTCCATTACTGGGCTGCTCAGAAAAGTAACTTGACCTGAAAACGAACTCTGCTTCTTTTTCCACAGATGCTGCCTGTCCTGTTGTCTGTTTGTGGCATTTTCTGTTTTCCTGCCCTTCTGTTGGAATGTCTGAGCACTAGACACCAGGTTATGAGTAGAAAACATGATGATGCAGGAACTCAGTGGTCAAGGCAACACCTGTGGGGCAAAGGGAATGGCTGACATTTCAGATCAAGGACCAGGCCTGGATACTTTCATAAATTTCATAAAGTATGGTAGCACTGTGTTTAGGTTACCGGACTGGCAATATACTGTAAGTGCTAAAACTACTGATCCAGGTATATAGAGTCCATGTTTACTACAACAACTGGAGAATTGAAATGCAAGTTTTTAAATAAATATGGAATAAAAGGTCTGCACTATGAAACTACTGGATTGTTTTAAAAACCTGCCTGTTTGAGGGAAGTAAATCTGCAGTCCTTAGCTACTTAGGCTGATTACATGATTCTGAACCCACAACAATAAAGTTGACTCTAGGAAGCCACTCAAAGACAATTAGGAATGGAGACATCACATGAATGAATTTAAAACGCAGCCCCATATAAGCAGCTGGGACAAGGCCTGAGAGGACTGCACCACCAGGGTTATTTGTCACTATTAGGTACCAAGTGCTTCTTAGGGGTTGGGCAGTTTGCACTGAAACACTATGATCTGAAAGCACAAAGTAATGTCCCAGTATCTAAAGTTACCATCTTCCCACCATAACAGTGTGAATTATGGCAATCATTAACGTGAGATCAGGACCCAGTGACGAATCTAGGCCATGCCAGAGAAAAACATGATAAAACAGTTTACTGTTCCACAAACCTCCGCAAAAATACTTCGAGGGACTGTTAGTGCCAGCACATTCCCACTTATCTCCTGCTAACTTCCTGGAATTATCTGTGGACTAATTTAGTGTTCAAGTAGCTTTTTTTATACATAAGGAGGAGGAAACACTCAGCAGCTCACATACGCTTTTCCATGGCTGATCTGGTTGTAACATCAACTCTTGTATTCATATCCGTCTGTTGTAACATTTACCTTCCTTTCTTATCAAGAATCTACTTTTTTTCTGCTTAAAAATATTAAAAGATTCAACCTTCACTATTCTTTGAGGAAGACAATTCCAAAAATTCACACCACCACGAGAGAAAAAGTTCGACCTCATTTCTCTCCAAAGTGGCCAAACTCTTATTTTTACGCAGTGATCCATGATTCTAGAATTCTTTGAAAAGTAAAAATATCCTTGCAATGTTCAATATGTAAAGAGCCCTCAAGATGTTGTATGTTGCAGTGCTTCAGCAGAGAAAAGTCAAATCACTTTACCTTCCCTTCAGAAGACAAGTCCCCCAACTTAAAGCATTTGGTCATACCTTGTCTGGACAGACTTAGTACCCACACTATTGGAAAGATGCAATAGTGCTGGAAGGGGTGCAGAGATGCACCAAGATAGAGCTTTGAGGAGAATGGAAAGTCGAGGTCTTCTTGGTGGTGTGATTCTGTTAACAAGAGATGGGATTACATCTTTAGACAAGGGAGCATAGGGTTCGAGAATGTTGAATTTTTGTGGGTGTTAAGAAATTGCAAGGGTTAAAAACCATTATGGGAATCATATTGGCCTCCAAATAGTAGCGAAGATGTAGGGTTGAGATTGCAAAGGGAGCTGGAAAAGGCATGTGATAAGGGTAATGCCACAATTGTAATGGGGGACATCAATATGCGAGGGGATTGGGAAAATTAGGTTGGTATCAGTTCTCAAGAGAGGGAATTTGTTGAATGCCTACGAGATGGCTTTTTAGAGAGTAGCTTATGCTTGAACCAGTTCGGGGTAAGGCTAGCTTAGATTGGGTGTTGTGTAATAACCCAGATCTTATTAGGGATCTTATTAATGTAAAGAACCCTTAGGAGTCAGTGATCATCTTATGACTAAATTCAGGCTGCAATTTGAGAGGGAGAAGCACAAGTCACATGTATCAGTATCGCAATGGAATAAAAGGAATTACAGAGGCATGAGAGAGGAGCTTGCTGAGGTGGATTGAGGGGGATGACAGCAGAGCAGAGATGGCTGAAGTTTCTGAGTATAGTTCACAAGGTGCAGGATAGATATGTGCCACAGAGGAAGTTGTTCTCAAATGGCAGGGGTAGGCAACCGTGGCTACAAAGGAAGTTAAGGACTGCATAACATCCAAGGAAGTGGATATAAGGTAGCAAAAGTGAGTGGGAAGTTGGATGATTAGGAAGCTTTTAAAATCCAAAATAAGGCAACAAAAAAAACTAGAAGAAAGGAAAAGATGAAATATAAGGGCAAACTAGCCAATAATATAAAGCAGGATACTAAAAGTTTTTCCAGTTATATAAAGAGTACAAGGGAGGTGAGAGTTGATATTGGACCACTGGAAAATGATGCTGGTGAGGTAGTAATGGAGGACAAAGAAATGGCAAATGAACTTTATGGGTACTTTGTATCTGTCTTCACTATGGAGGACACCAGCAGTGTGCCAGGGGTCTGTGAGTGTCAGGCAGCAGGAGTGAGTGCCATTGCTATTACAAAGGAAAAAGTTCAAGGCAAACTGAAACGTCTTGTCACCTGGACCAGATGGATGACATCCCAGAGTCCTGAGAGAGGTTGCTGAAGAGATAACAGATGCATTGGTCATGATCTTTCAAGAATCACTTCACTCTGGCATGGTCCCAGAGGACTGGAAGATTGCAAATGTCACTCCACTCTTTAAGAAGGGAGGAAGACAAAGTAAAAGAAATTATAGGCCAGTTCGCCTAACCTCAGTGTTTGGGAAAACATTGAAGTCTATTATTAAGGATGAGGTTTTGGGGTACTTGGAGACTAATGATAAATAAAGTCAAAGTCAGCATGGTTTTTGTAAAGGGTGGACAAAGGAGAGGCAGTAGATGTCATTAGCTTGGATTTTCATAAGACATTTGATAAGGTGCCACATGTGAGGCTGCTTAACAAGAAAAAGAAACAATGTTCTCATGGAAAGGTACTGACATGGATAGAGGAATGGCTGATGGGCAGGAGGTAGTGAGTGGGAATAAAAGGGGCCTTTTCTGATTGTCAGTGACTAATGGTGTTCCTCAGGGGTCAGTATTAGATAGATAGATAGATAGATAGATAGATAGATAGATAGATAGATAGATAGATAGATAGATAGATACTTTATTCATCCCCATGGGGAAATTCAACTTTTTTCCAATGTCCCATACACTTGTTGTAGCAAAACTAATTACATACAATACTTAACTCAGTAAAAAATATGATATGCATCTAAATCACTATCTCAAAAAGCATTAATAATAGCTTTTAAAAAGTTCTTAAGTCCTGGCGGTTGAATTGTAAAGCCTAATGGCATTGGGGAGTATTGACCTCTTCATCCTGTCTGAGGAGCATTGCATCGATAGTAACCTGTCGCTGAAACTACTTCTCTGTCTCTGGATGGTGCTATGTAGAGGATGTTCAGAGTTATCCATAATTGACCGTAGCCTACTCAGCGCCCTTCGCTCAGCTACCGATGTTAAACTCTCCAGTACTTTGCCCACGACAGACCCGCCTTCCTTACCAGCTTATTAAGACATGAGGCGTCCCTCTTCTTAATGCTTCCTCCCCAACACGCCACCACAAAGAAGAGGGCGCTCTCCACAACTGACCTATAGAACATCTTCAGCATCTCACTACAGACATTGAATGACGCCAACCTTCTTAGGAAGTACAGTCGACTCTGTGCCTTCCTGCACAAGGCATCTGTGTTGGCAGTCCAGTCTAGCTTCTCGTCTAACTGTACTCCCAGATACTTGTAGGTCTTAACCTGCTCCACACATTCTCCATTAATGATCACTGGCTGATTTAGATAATGAAATTAATGGCTTTGAGGCAAAGTTTGTGGATGATACAAAGATAGATGAAGGAGTAGGTAGTGCTGAGGAAACAATATGATTGCAGCAGGACTTAGACAAATCGGAAGAATGGGCAAAAAAGTGGCAGATGCAATACAGTGTTGGGAAATGGTCTTCCCTGAGCAGAGAAGGTTAAGTGGGGACATGATTAAGTTACATAAAACTGTGAGAGGTACAGGTAGAGTAGACTGCAGGAATCTTTTCCCCTCATCTTCAGTGAATAAAACAAAATGCCATTGCTTTAGGATAAAGGGCAACAGAACTCAGGGGGTTTCCTTCACTCTGAGAGTGATGAGTACCAGAGAGAATGGTGGAATTAGTGCTCTGGGCCAAGTGCTGGATTAAAATGAATGGGCACATATTGGTCAGCATGGTCATAGTGGGCTGAATGGCTTGTGTTCACATTGTATGACTCCGCACTTAACTTATCTGGTAAATTTTGGAAAGTTGAGTTTTAATGTCATATGCAAATGATGCACGGATGCAATGGAAAACTGACTTCTAGCGGCAATGCACACAGTATCTTATTCACAAGAGAAAAACAAACATGATTTTTACAAGTAAAAAACAAAATCCATTTCAGTGCAAAGTGCTTAGTGTTGCTTAACTGTCCGGCTGATTCATTAAGATCCCTACTTAAGTAAGGGAATGATACTGTACATTCTATTCCAAATGTGGTCTCAACAGTGTCCGGTGTAACTGAAGCACAGCTTTTCCCTGGCTATACACAACATCCTGTCAGCTTCCTGAATAACTTACTTTGGCTAAATACTAGTTGTTTGCAAATCGTGCACCAGAACTCCCGAATCCCTCTGTAAATCAGAGCTCTGAAATCCCTTATGTTTTAGATACTTCTGCTTTTTTGCCAAAATGCTTATTTTCCCACATTGTGATACATATGCCAGATCTACACCCCTCCCTTAACCTATTTATATCCTTTTTAGCCTGCTTGTGTTGTCTTCAAAACCTATCTATCTTTGTGGCTTCAGCAAATTTAGCATCCATACATTTGGTTCTTTTATCAAAGTAATTTATTGAATTTGTGAACATTTTGTGCTCCCAGCAACAACTGCACCCCACATCAATTTTGCACCACACCAACCAGAAAAAGACCCACTTATTGTACTTCTTGTTAATCAGCCTGTCTTCTTTCCACATCAATTTTTGACCCAGGTATAGTTACCTGGAGATAAACTGAAATCTATCCCATGTACCCCAGGTTAGTGAGTTACAATGTCATAATTGTGCAAGAGAGTGTCAGGCCTGCAGAGCTAAGCCAAGACTCCTCCCACAGCAAGTGGTCAGCAATTCGCCTTCCCTTGTCAGGGCAAGGTTAACCCGCCAGGGTGAGTTAAGAGCTCCTGCAGCTTGGAACAAACTTGGGTCCAGTGATAGTACCGTCCGTTGTTTTGTCGTCGTGTATCCAGCGCAGTAGGCAGGCCGTTTGCCGCTACTCGCATGGAGTGTCGTTGTGCGGTCTCCGTATCCATGTCCTGTCTAAAGAGGGGTCCCGGCCCTCTACACTAGAAGGGTCCTGACCCCGGTGGTAAAGAGTCCCGGCTCCATGCCTGGTGTCTGAAGGTGGAGTCTCGGCTCAGTGTTTCATGTCCTGTGTTTGAGTATCAAGTCCTGGCCCTGGTGTTCCAAGTCCCAAGTGTCCAAGTCCTGGCCGTGGTGTTTCTCGTCTCCAAGTCCTGGCCGTGGTATTCCTCGTCTCCAAGTCTGGGCCGTGGTGTTCCTCGTCTCCAAATCCTGGCTGTGGTGTTTCTCGTCTCCAAGTCCTGGCCGTGGTATTCCTCGTCTCCAAGTCCTGGCCGTGGTATTCCTCGCCTCCAAGTCTGGGCCGTGGTGTTCCTCGTCTCCAAATCCTGGCCGTGGTGTTTCTCGTCTCCAAGTCCTGGCCGTGGTATTCCTCGTCTCCAAGTCTAGGCCGTGGTGTTTCTCGTCTCCAAGTCCTGGCCGTGGTATTCCTCGTCTCCAAGTCTGGGCCGTGGTGTTTCTCATCTCCAAGTCCTGGCCGTGGTATTCCTCGTCTCCAAGTCTGGGCCGTGGTGTTCCTCGTCTCCAAATCCTGGCCGTGGTGTTTCTCGTCTCCAAGTCCTGGCCGTGGTGTTCCTCGTCTCCAAGTCCTGGCTGTGGTATTCCTCGTCTCCAAGTCCTGGCCGTGGTGTTCCTCGTCTTCAAGTCTGGGCCGTGGTGTTCCTCGTCTCCAAGTCCTGGCCGTGGTATTCCTCGCCTCCAAGTCTGGGCCGTGGTGTTCCTCGTCTCCAAATCCTGGCCGTGGTGTTTCTCGTCTCCAAGTCCTGGCCGTGGTATTCCTCGTCTCCAAGTCTGGGCCGTGGTGTTTCTCATCTCCAAGTCCTGGCCGTGGTATTCCTCGTCTCCAAGTCTGGACCGTGGTGTTCCTCGTCTCCAAATCCTGGCCGTGGTGTTTCTCGTCTCCAAGTCCTGGCCGTGGTATTCCTCGTCTCCAAGTCTGGGCCGTGGTGTTTCTCATCTCCAAGTCCTGGCCGTGGTATTCCTCGTCTCCAGGTCTGGGCCGTGGTGTTCCTCGTCTCCAAATCCTGGCCGTGGTGTTTCTCGTCTCCAAGTCCTGGCCGTGGTGTTCCTCGTCTCCAAGTCCTGGCTGTGGTATTCCTCGTCTCCAAGTCCTGGCCGTGGTGTTCCTCGTCTTCAAGTCTGGGCCGTGGTGTTCCTCGTCTCCAAGTCCTGGCCGTGGTGTTTCTCGTCTCCAAGTCCTGGCCGTGGTATTCCTCGTCTCCAAGTACTGGCCGTGGTATTCCTCGTCTCCAAGTCCTGGCCATGGTATTCCTCGTCTCCAAGTCCTGGCCGTGGTATTTCTTGTCTCCAAGTCCTGGCCGTGGTGTTTCTCGTCTCCAAGTCCTGGCCGTGGTATTCCTTGTCTCCAAGTCTGGGCCGTGGCATTCCAAGTATCCAAGTCCTGGCCGTGGTGTTCCTCATCTCCAAGTCCTGGCCGTGGTATTCCTTGTCTCCAAGTCTGGGCCGTGGCATTCCAAGTATCCAAGTCCTGGCCATGGTGTTCCTCGTCTCCAAGTCCTGGCCGTGGCGTTCCTCGTCTCCAAGTCCTGGCCGTGGTGTTACTCATCTCCAAGTCCTGGCCATGGTGTTTCTCGTCTCCAAGTCTGGGCCGTGGTGTTCCTTGTCTCCAAGTCCTGGCCGTGGCGTTCCAAGTATCCAAGTCCTGGCCATAGCATTCCATGTTCCAAGTCTCCAAGTCCAAGGTCTGTGTTCTATCCTTGTGTCACGGTTCTCCTTGTAAAGAGTAATAAACTCTATTTTAGTTAACCTTCAAAAACGTGTTTGTGTCCTGCATTTGGGTCCTCCTCGAGCACCCTTGTAACAAGTGCATCTTTGAGGAAACCGGAGCATCCTGAGGAAAGCCGTATGGTCACAGTTACAGGATGGAACCCGGGTCGTTGGTACTGTAAAGCATTGTGCTAACCACTATGCTACCATGCCACCCCATCTTAAGAAAATACAATTCAATAATTCTATCCTTTAATTTATAATTTTGCAGAGACCAAATGAGACAATGCTTATTCATTACAAGAGTATGTTTACTAGTATTTTGGGAGCAATATTCGTAATTCTTTAAACACCCCAATTGAAACTGCAAGAAAAGAGCTTAGCAAAAAATTCTTTTGAAAACTGATCGCCACAAAATTACATTAGCTGTGACATTATGTGGACACCATCATGTTAACTAGTTCTGCTTAATAATTTCAGTTGAAGTGCAGAAAAATAGGAAATTGACTCATCAAAATTGAAAATACATTAGAGGCAAGTAATTCCTTTCTGTTCGTATCAACAAAGTTTCCAACCTACTTGAATATGAATTATAACAGCGATCAGTGCTCACGGAGTGACCTACATTTGATAGAAGGTCTTTCATATCTGCAAGTGCAATTCGTCAGCATCTGTTTCACACTTCAGGATGAAATTACTAAATAGCACAATTTGATCTCCAGAGGCTGAGCAGGCATCCTCTTTGTCAAAGATCCGTTTTAAACGAAAGGCAATTTTGTGAGCTAATATTCAATGGAAAACCTTTTCCAATTTTTATTATAATACTTCTGTTTACAGCATTTATGTTTGAGCATATTAGTCCTTCAGATTTAATTAAAAGGATTAAAAAAAATATGGTTAAAATCAATAAATTCAAAGAACACACATAGAAGCAATGCCTCTATGCTGTGTGGCAAACCGAGTTTGATACAGAAAGGCAACCAGTTCAGAGAGCATTTATGATTAGTGATCTGCTCAATGCCATTTACGAGAGGAGGTCCTGTCCTGAAAGGTGAGGATCCTGAGTGATAGATGCCACTTTCTTCAGACACCACTTCATGTTGGTGCCTTTGTTGGAACTGGCTTTATTCCTTTCTACTTGCTGCAGCTCCCTCTTAAATTCCTCTGCAGTGTTTGCCTTCATTACTGGCAAATTTCACATCCAGCCACTCGCTGGAGAATTACATGTCTTAAGAACTCTTAATTGGATGTATTAATAAGTGTTTTATATATACATTTTAGATATATAGGGAATGGCACAATAGTCCTGGCACAATTCCAATGTTAAGTTCATGAAAGACTGAATTTTGCATATGATTTAGGTCAAACTAGGTGAAGGAGATCATGCTTGTACTTGAAAACATCTCTTCATATAATTTTGCCACAGGACAGCATGTAGGTAAAAAAGGGAAAACACTCAATTGGACTCATGTTATAAAGATAGAAATGTGAATTTTGAGCTCTGACTAAAATTGTGTAAGAAAACATGAAATGTGATTGCACAACAGAGAAAGGGAGAGAGGAAGTTGGAGTGAGTAATGGTTATAAATCTGATGATAGAGATTCCCTGATGATAATAATTTCTCTTCCTCCCTCACTAGTGAGAGAGAGCCTGACTGAGATGTCCAAGTTGGGATAGACTGTAGTTTTTGATGGACTCCAGGTCTCTGGGGGTTCTGCTATTGCTTGCATGGTGAGTGGTGGTGGTGTCGATGCTTTTGCTGGAGCAAGTGGGGGAGGGGAAAGGGGGTCGATGCTTTTGCTGGAGCAAGTGGGGGAGGGGAAAGGGGGTCGATGCTTTTGCTGGAGCAAGTGGGTGAGGGGAAAGGGTGTCGATGCTTTTGCTGGAGCAAGTGGGGGAGGGGAAAGGGGGTCGATGCTTTTGCTGGAGCAAGTGGGGGAGGGGAAGGGGGTCGATGCTTTTGCTGCTGCTTGTGTATGGGAGGGAGAGGGGGCTTTGGGATTCTAGTGTTTTCTGTTCTTCATTCCTTGGGTTGTTTTTCTGTTTCGAGGATGTCTGTGAAGATAAAGAATTTCAGGTTGCCTATTGAATACATTCTCTGATATTAAATTGAACCATTGAATTATGGAGTTTTTGAACTAAGGGCAAACACTTTTGTTTAAAAGTGGATATCCTTAAAAAATCTAAAGTAGTCTAAAATGAAATATACAAAATGGGATAATACTTAAATATTTTGGAGTTTGAATGAATAGTTTCCAAAGTATTTTCTAATTATTTCTATAGAACTAATAATTTAATTTCCACCGTGGTTATGTAATACTAAGGGAAACCCCCAACATGACTCCTGGGAATCTTACTGAAGATTCAGTTGGAGGTTTTTGTGCCTTGCTGGTATTCCTGGTTCATCCTTGCATGCCTTCCCAAGTGACCATCGATCAGTTATATGTTTTCTCAGTGTGTCACATCACCTCCTGACTTTGAAGATATCAAATCAGGTCAGATTTTTTGCTGACCGATGTTTATAGACCAAACTCAAAAGTTAACAGATTTAACAGCTGGATGACTATGAACACAGAGAGACAGCCATAATATTCTGAAGGTTATCCTCCTAACATTCAGTATAGGTCAAATTTTGAATTATTATGTTAATGGACTTATTATTTTAATGCTGGGCTTATGAAGAATCCATTTCATTTTCCATTTCCCTTCTGACAACAGCATTATTGAAAAGGAAAGCAGAAAAGAAATCTGCACAACTATTCAAGGATACTTATCCTAAAAGAGAAGTCAAAGGCAGTGCACCATGAAAACATCAAATGATTATTCTCTGTCCTACTAAAATCAACCAACTTATTGTCCCTAATCTGTATGCTTCATTCCACATTAATAGGTCTTTTCTACAGATGCAAAATTCATTGTACAAGGAAATGTCAACATTTCTCTACAAAATTTAAATTATAATCTGTCTTCTACTTTAAAGTTGACAAATGTGCCTTTAAATGAATGGATGTAAAGAATGATCTAGGTTAGTGGAGCAGTTCCCTTGATCTGGCTCCATGTTTAAGAGCTCAGTAACTCTCTCCTCAGCTTTGGTCAGCACCATTAAGTTGGATGATTCTCTTGTACAGAATGTCCTACTTACTTGTTATAGGAGTATGTTATTAAGGAACTTCGTTTTCTCTCCCGCTTCCATGTGGGGACTGTATTCATTTTTTAGGACAGTTACTTTCAAAAAACCTTCTCTTTGCAGGAGTGGGGCATTTTCCAACGTTATTATTTTGCTGTCTTTCAATGCTTTTTTTAACCACAAATATCTGCTTCTGTTTAGCTTGCACATCCCTTGTTTCCTTTTACTTTTTGTGCCTTTGTCACAAGTAAAGTTAATGCCACAAATATTGATGGCTTAACTTATCACAATGGCACTGGCAGAAATATTATTTATTTTAGTCAGACATTTTTCCTTTTGGGGGCCTCACAAGTGCCTTGAGCTGGCAAAAGCTAATGGTAAGTAAAACAGGAGGAAAAACAAATGAGATGTGAGCCATACAAGCCTCGTGATAAATAAAGCACAAAAGACGAGTTAAATGTCTGTTTGCAAATGTGACCTCTAATACTAATTTTAAACTCAGTGAAGTAAAGAAATAATTTGCCTTAGATGAGACAGGAAATAGCTTTCCAGTTTTTTTTCCTTTCTAAACATATATAAATTAGAATCACCAAGGTGCAGGCATGACTAAGTATCATATTACCTTAAAGTCTGACATTAGCAAATCTGCAGCTTACATCTGTTTGTGTTTACTTTTCAGGCTCTTGCGTCATTTTCATGAGTAATTAAACAATTTTAAAAAAATAACTCAATGACTTTCTTCTTGGCAGCTGAAATATAGTCCACCGTGCTGTTAAAATACAAACTGAAAGCCTGCAGTGTGGAGAGAAGATTTAAATTTAAATGACACATGGAGTTCAGTTACAGCACTGACAAAAATCATTCTAACTGGAGGAAGCAAATGGTGCAGTGTGTTTTGAAATCCTGTTGAGCTGGTATAGCTTTATATTGGAAGATTCTGCTTAGTAGGGCATCATGATGGTTTAGCTCTAGATAACCAGTGTAATTTAATCCAAGGCATCCTGCTTGTATGTATTTTCCTGTGTTATTTTATCTGAATTTTATTTTACTGTTGTAAATTCATAAATGTAAAGTTAATTATTTTCATAAAAGAAGCTATTTATCTGTCAGGATGTAGACATCAGATGTTCCTTTTTCAGCTTGTGATTCAGTACCACAAAGCCTCACATCATATCAGCTACTGTGCCTTGACACTACATCCCAGCAGATGTATGCGCAATCAATTATGAAGTAGGATATGATAAGCCTCGTCAGCATTGCAGCCATGTATTCTGATCACAACTGCTGCACCTGAAACTGCCAATTTTCAGCCAAAGATTAGGCATCTAGCAGGTGGTCGTTACGATGCCCCACTGCTGTTGAGGTTACTTATGCCAAAAAATACCGATAAAGAAACAAATCTACACAGTGAACAATGTGAGCCCTTACTGGTTAACTTTCATCGTAGCAACAGTGATAATTTCTCCTTCTTAAATTAGCGCCATTTACTTCACACTCAAATTTGTAGTTATATTTTCTTTTGTAGTAGTAAGCTTATTTTGTGACTTTTTTTTTATCTATTGAGGCATTGGTAGTGATTGCTGAAGCACGTTGAATATGGTTCTTGCCTCAACAATCATTCATCTTGCAGTAAACGCCTTACTCCACCCTTAGGTAGCAGGATTGCACATTTCTCCCTGGCTCTGTGCACCACAGAATGTGTAGCAAAGGTCACACTAGCAGCCAAAGGTATAGCATGTGACTTTCAAAGCCAGAAATCATATGTGTGAAGTATGATGCTGTGCTGGTCCTATTTATTTATTGGTTATACCTGACTTCCACTTTGCATTTATTGACTCACTCTAAACTAAATTGATGACCTGTGTGCTCGCAGATCACCCTTATCATCTATGCAACAGGAGATATTAATAGTTAATAATCAGGGAGGCCATCACAACTCTCTACCATCATTGTTGTGCCATTTCCCCTCATTAGTCTTTTGATAATATAAGGAAAAACCAACTGACTGAAGATTAGCTTCTGTGACAGTGAGGATGTGCTGTGCCCCATTGTGCTTTGGCTCAGGACTTCCATGATTTCGGTGCATCGCAAAGCAACGCACACAAAATGCTGGAGGAACTCAGCAGGTCAAACAGCATCTATGGAAGTGAATAACCAGTCAAACTTTCAGACCAAAACCCTTCATCAGGACTTAAAAGGAAGGAAGAAGATGCCAGAATATATTTCCAGATCAGAATAGTGTGTAGGTGGTAATGTTTCAAAGTACCAGATATCCTTGGTGGTAAATCTCACAGGGTTGGGAGGTGTTGTCACAGTAGATGAAGTGAATGCACCTTGTGAATGGCACACTGTGGCCATATTGTGCCAGTGGTGGAGGGAATCAATATTTAGGGTGGCAGTTACAATGCCAGTCAAGCTGGCTGTTGAGTTAAATGGTGTTGAGCCGCAGGAATGCTCTGCTTTACTCAGACGATTGAAGAGCATTTGATTACGTTCCTAATAGATGATGGAAAGGCTTCAGGATGTCAGGAGGTGAGTCACATGCCACAGAATACCAACATGTGATCTGTTCCTGTAGCCACAGTAGGTCTAGCTAATTCTCAACAGGATGATAGCAGCGGCTAACATGACAGTAACATCATTGAAGTGGTTGGATTCTCTCGTGATGGAAATGGTCATTACCAGCCAATATCAGACCACATCCAAATGTCTACAGACATAGACTAGTTCTTGATGAGGAGTTGTACATGAAATGACCATTGTGCGATCATCAGTGAACCTGTCCACTTCTGATTGAGGAGGCTCATTGAAGAAACAAGTGCATGTAGTTGGAACTGGGCGTGTCCTTCACCATTAGAGAAGTGAGCTAAGAGAAATAACTTGTGGCTTTCAGTTTATGTGATGAAATCTTCTACATGTAGGTGCAACAGTAAATACTCTGGAAAAACCAAAGCCAGTCTACTACTTTCAAAGCACTTTAGAGAACACCAAGCCAAAGGTTTAAATTATTAAGCGGTCAATTTGGGATAGATGCCAGGAAGTTTTATTAAGATTAATGAACTAACGCATGGCAATTGAGTTAGAGCAAAGGCTTGGAATCAGTTCAAAGATGATTTATACCAGGATATGGAAATGCAAAGATTTTCACTATGGATGAGCTGAGACTAACTTGTCCACAGGTATTACAAGCAATAGTTTCATATCGGAAGGAGGTTGACTGGGGGGAGTGGGATCTACTGCACAGGACCAAAAGAAGTTGCAGAGGGTCGTAAATTTAGTTGGCTCCATCTTGGGTTCTAGCCTACAAAGTACCCAGGACATCTTCAAGGAGCAGTGCCTCAGAAAGGCAGCATCCATTATTAAGGACCCCCAGCACCCAGGGCATGCCCTTTTCTCACTGTTAACATCAGGTAGGAGGTACAGACGCCTGAAGGTACACACTCAGCAATTCAGGAACAGCTTCTTCCCCTCTGCCATCCGATTCCTAAATGGACATTGAACCCATGAACACCACCTCACTTTTTAAATATATATTATTTCTGATTTTGCACGAGTTTTAATCTATTCAATATACATATACTGTAATTGATTTATTTATTTATCATTATTATCATTTTATTATTTTTTCTTCTTCCATATTATGTATTGCATTGAATTGCTGCTGCTAAGTTAACAAATTTTCACGACACATGCTGATTATAATAAACCTGATTCTGAGATGTGACTCCTTTGGTGCACCTTTGGAAATAGCGCTCTTTTTCTATGTCTCATATCTCTTTTCAGGGTTCTTTTGAAGACCCGGTTCTGGAGCTACATGCTGACTTTGGTCCTTTGTGGGAATGGAACCGCTCTCAGGATCTCACAGTCAGCTGATTTTTTGATATGCCAAGGATGCAGCTTAGAAGATTAGTGCAACTTCGTAGTGCCAGATTTTCGTGGTTCTGGAGGTTGGTGGACTCGAGGGTAGTGCCGCTGCCTGATGTATCGTGGGAGACGGAAGATCGAAAGCAGTGAGCTGGCTGCTGGCAGTGTGCCCAGAGACCCGAGTTCTTCGGGCACAGAGCTCGGAAAAAGCAACGCAACAGACTTTTAACATCGTAAATCAGCGAGTTGTTGGTTATGTCTCCTTTCACTGTGAAACGGGAACATCTCTTCTTCCCTTATTAGGGAGAGAGAGAGCCTGTGATATGTCAGATTACTGGGTGAATGAGTAGTCTTTGGGGTACTGCAAGCCTGTGTCTTCATCGATGCTTTGCTGCACCCTTGAGTACTCGGTGGAGGGTACCAATGTTTTTTTGCTGGTGGGGATGGGAGGGAATTCATCACTTTGCTGTTGTTTGTGCATGGGAGGGGGAAGCTGGGGGGGGGTGCTTTGGGGTTCTAGCATTAAACTGTCATTCATTGTTTCGGGTACTCTTCTGTTTTCATGGATGTTGGTGAAGAAAAAGATTTTCAGGATGTATATTGTATACATTTCTCTGACATTAAATGTACCATGGAAGCTTATTGAACCTATACTGAGTTGGCAGAGTGTATCAGAATGCATCACATCTCTCCGTCTAAGCCTCTGTTGCCATTTACATTTTAGTCCACATCGCAAAAGTAGCAGCTAATGTGGTGAGAAGGAAGGGTATGGGAGAATGGGGGAAGGCAGGGTACGGGGGATGTGGGGAGAAGGCAGGGTACGGGGGATGTGGGGAGAAGGCAGGGTATGGGAGAATGGGGGAAAGCAGGGTACGGGGATGTGGGGAGAAGGAAGGGTACGGGGATGTGGGGAGAAGGCAGGGTATGGGAGAATGGGGGGAAGGCAGGGTATGGGAGAATGGGGGGAAGGCAGGGTACGGGGATGTGGGGAGAAGGCAGGGTACGGGGATGTGGGGAGAAGGCAGGGTACAGGGATGTGGGGAGAAGGCAGGGTATGGGAGAATGGGGAGAAGGCAGGGTACGGGGATGTAGGGGGAAGGCAGGGTACGGGGATGTGGGGAGAAGGCAGGGTATGGGAGAATGGGGAAGGCAGGGTACGGGGATGTGGGGGGAAGGCAGGGTACGGGGATGTGGGGAGAATGCAGGGTATGGGAGAATGGGGGGAAGGCAGGGTACGGGGATGTGGGGAGAAGGCAGGGTATGGGAGAATGGGGAGAAGGCAGGGAATGGGAGAATGGGGGGAAGGCAGGGTATGGGGGAATGGGGGAAGGCAGGGTACGGGGGATGTGGGGAGAAGGCAGGGTATGGGAGAATGGGGGGAAGGCAGGGTATGGGGGATGTGGGGAGAAGGAAGGGTATGGGAGAATGGGGAGAAGGCAGGGTATGGGAGAATGGGGAGAAGGCAGGGTATGGGGGAATGGGGGAAGGCAGGGTACGGGGATGTGGGGAGAAGGCAGGGTACGGGGATGTGGGGAGAAGGCAGGGTATGGGAGAATGGGGGGAAGGCAGGGTACGGGGATGTGGGGAGAAGGCAGGGTATGGGAGAATGGGGAGAAGGCAGGGAATGGGAGAATGGGGGGAAGGCAGGGTACGGGGGGTGTGGGGAGAAGGCAGGGTATGGGAGAATGGGGGGAAGGCAGGGTATGGGAGAATGGGGAGAAGGCAGGGTATGGGGGAATGGGGGAAGGCAGGGTATGGGGGATGTGGGGAGAAGGAAGGGTATGGGAGAATGGGGAGAAGGCAGGGTATGGCAGAATGGGGGGAAGGTAGGGTATGGGGGATGTGGGGAGAAGGCAGGGTATGGCAGAATGGGGGGAAGGCAGGGTATGGGGGATGTGGGGAGAAGGAAGGGTATGGGAGAATGGGGGGAAGGCAGGGTATGGCAGAATGGGGGGAAGACAGGGTACGGGGATGTGGGGAGAAGGAAGGGTATGGGAGAATGGGGGGAAGACAGGGTATGGGGGAAGTGGTGAGAAGACAGGGTACGGGGATGTGGGGAGAAGGAAGGGTATGGGAGAATGGGGGGGAAGGCAGGGTATGGGAGAATGGGGAGAAGGCAGGGTATGGGGGATGTGGGGAGAAGGCAGGGTATGGGAGAATGGGGGGAAGGCAGGGTATGGGAGAATGGGGGGAAGGCAGGGTATGGGAGAATGAGAAGAAGGCAGGGTATGGGAGAATGGGGGGAAGGCAGGGTATGGGAGAATGGGGGGAAGGCAGGGTACGGGGGATGTGGGGAGAAGGCAGGGTATGGGAGAATGGGGGGAAGGCAGGGTATGGGAGAATGGGCAGGGTATGGGAGAATGGGGGGAAGGCAGGGTACGGGAGAATGGGGAGAAGGCAGGGTATGGGAGAATGGGGGGAAGGCAGGGTATGGGGGATGTGGGGAGAAGGCAGGGTATGGGAGAATGGGGGGAAGACAGGGTATGGGAGAAGTGGTGAGAAGACAGGGTACGGGGATGTGGGGAGAAGGAAGGGTATGGGAGAATGGGGGGGAAGGCAGGGTATGGGAGAATGGGGAGAAGGCAGGGTATGGGAGAATGGGGGGAAGGCAGGGTACGGGGGATGTGGGGAGAAGGCAGGGTATGGGAGAATGGGGGGAAGGCAGGGTATGGGAGAATGGGCAGGGTATGGGAGAATGGGGGGAAGGCAGGGTACGGGAGAATGGGGAGAAGGCAGGGTATGGGAGAATGGGGGGAAGGCAGGGTATGGGAGAATGGGGAGAAGGCAGGGTATGGGAGAATGGGGAGAAGGCAGGGTATGGGAGAATGGGGGGAAGGCAGGGTACGGGGATGTGGGGGGAAGGCAGGGTACGGGAGAATGGGGGGATGGCAGGGTATGGGAGAATGGGGAGAAGGCAGTGTACGGGGATGTGGGGAGAAGGCAGGGTATGGGAGAATGGGGGGAAGGCAGGGTATGGGGGATGTGGGGAGAAGGAAGGGTATGGGAGAATGGGGGGAAGGCAGGGTACGGGGTTGTGGGGAGAAGGAAGGGTATGGGAGAATGGGGGGAAGGCAGGGTATGGGAGAATGGGGGGAAGGCAGGGTATGGGAGAATGGGGGGAAGGCAGGGTACGGGGATGTGGGGAGAAGGCAGGGTATGGGAGAATGGGGAGAAGGCAGGTTACGGGGATGTGGGGAGAAGGAAGGGTATGGGAGAATGGGGGGAAAGGGTATGGGGGATGTGGGGAGAAGGCAGGGTATGGGAGAATGGGGAGAAGGCAGGGTACGGGGATGTGGGGAGAAGGAAGGGTATGGGAGAATGGGGGGAAGGCAGGGTATGGGAGAATGGGGGGAAGGCAGGGTACGGGGGATGTGGGGAGAAGGAAGGGTATGGGAGAATGGGGGGAAGGCAGGGTACGGGGATGTGGGGAGAAGGAAGGGTATGGGAGAATGGGGGGAAGGCAGGGTATGGGAGAATGGGGGGAAGGCAGGGTACGGGGGATGTGGGGAGAAGGAAGGGTATGGGAGAATGGGGAGAAGGCAGGGTACGGGGATGTGGGGAGAAGGAAGGGAATGGGAGAATGGGGGGAAGGCAGGGTATGGGAGAATGGGGGGAAGGCAGGGTATGGGAGAATGGGGGGAAGGCAGGGTACGGGGGATGTGGGGAGAAGGAAGGGTATGGGAGAATGGGGGGAAGGCAGGGTACGGGGATGTGGGGAGAAGGCAGGGTATGGGAGAATGTGGGAAGGCAGGGTATGGGTGAATGGGGAGAAGGCAGGGTATGGGAGAATGGGGGAAGGCAGGGTATGGGAGAATGGGGGGAAGGCAGGGTACGGGGGATGTGGGGAGAAGGAAGGGTATGGGAGAATGGGGAGAAGGCAGGGTACGGGGATGTGGGGAGAAGGCAGGGTATGGGAGAATGGGGGGAAGGCAGGGTATGGGAGAATGGGGGGAAGGCAGGGTACGGGGGATGTGGGGAGAAGGAAGGGTATGGGAGAATGGGGAGAAGGCAGGGTACGGGGATGTGGGGAAAAGGCAGGGTATGGGAGAATGGGGGGAAGGCAGGGTACGGGGATGTGGGGAGAAGGAAGGGTATGGGAGAATGGGGGAAGGCAGGGTATGGGAGAATGGGGAGAAGGCAGGGTATGGGAGAATGGGGGGAAGGCAGGGTATGGGAGAATGGGGAGAAGGCAGGGTATGGGAGATTGGGGAGAAGGCAGGGTACGGGGATGCGGGGAGAAGGCAGGGTATGGGAGAATGGGGGAAGGCAGGGTATGGGAGAATGGGGAGAAGGCAGGGTATGGGAGAATGGGGAGAAGGCAGGGTATGGGAGAATGGGGGAAGGCAGGGTATGGGAGAATGGGGGAAGGCAGGGTACGGGGATGTGTGGAGAAGGCAGGGTATGGGAGAATGGGGGAAGGCAGGGTATGGGAGAATGGGGGGAAGGCAGGGTACGGGGTTGTGGGGAGAAGGCAGGGTATGGGAGAATGGTGGAAGGCAGGGTATGGGGATGTGTGGAGAAGGCAGGGTATGGGAGAATGGGGGAAGGCAGGGTATGGGAGAATGGGGGGAAGGCAGGGTACGGGGATGTGGGGAGAAGGAAGGGTATGGGAGAATGGGGGGAAGGAAGGGTACGGGGATGTGGGGAGAAGGAAGGGTATGGGAGAATGGGGAGAAGGCAGGGTATGGGAAAATGGGGAGAAGGCAGGGTATGGGAGAATGGGGGGAAGGCAGGGTACGGGGGATGCGGGGAGAAGGAAGGGTATGGGAGAATGGGGGGAAGGCAGGGTACGGGGGATGCGGGGAGAAGGAAGGGTATGGGAGAATGGGGAGAAGGCAGGGTATGGGAGAATGGGGAGAAGGCAGGGTATGGGAAAATGGGGAGAAGACAGGGTATGGGAGAATGGGGAGAAGGCAGGGTATGGGAGAATGGGGGGAAGGCAGGGTATGGCAGAATGGGGAGAAGGCAGGGCATGGGAGAATGGGGGAAGGCAGGGTATGGGAGAATGGGGGGAAGGCAGGGTACGGGGGATGTGGGGAGAAGGCAGGGTATGGGAGAATGGGGGGAAGGCAGGGTACGGGGATGTGGGGAGAAGGCAGGGTATGGGAGAATGGGGGGAAGGCAGGGTACGGGGGATGTGGGGAGAAGGCAGGGTATGGGAGAATGGGGGGAAGACAGGGTATGGGAGAATGGGGGGAAGGCATGGTACGGGGGATGTGGGGAGAAGGCAGGGTATGGGAGAATGGGGGAAGGCAGGGTATGGGAGAATGGGGAGAAGGAAGGGAATGGGAGAATGGGGGAAGGCAGAGTATGGGGGATGTGGGGAGAAGGAAGGGTATGGGAGAATGGGGAGAAGGCAGGGTATGGGAGAATGGGGGGAAGGCAGGGTATGGCAGAATGGGGAGAAGGCAGGGCATGGGAGAATGGGGGAAGGCAGGGTATGGGAGAATGGGGGGAAGGCAGGGTACGGGGGATGTGGGGAGAAGGCAGGGTATGGGAGAATGGGGGGAAGGCAGGGTACGGGGATGTGGGGAGAAGGCAGGGTATGGGAGAATGGGGGGAAGGCAGGGTACGGGGGATGTGGGGAGAAGGCAGGGTATGGGAGAATGGGGGGAAGGCAGGGTATGGGAGAATGGGGGGAAGGCATGGTACGGGGGATGTGGGGAGAAGGCAGGGTATGGGAGAATGGGGGAAGGCAGGGTATGGGAGAATGGGGGAAGGAAGGGTATGGGAGAATGGGGAGAAGGAAGGGTATGGGAGAATGGGGGAAGGCAGGGTACGGGGGATGTGGGGAGAAGGCAGGGTATGGGAGAATGGGGAGAAGGAAGGGTATGGGAGAATGGGGGAAGGCAGGGTACGGGGATGTGGGGAGAAGGCAGGGTATGGGAGAATGGGGAGAAGGAAGGGTATGGGAGAATGGGGGATGGCAGGGTACGGGGATGTGGGGAGAAGGAAGGGTATGGGAGAATGGGGGAAGGCAGGGTATGGGAAAATGGGGGGAAGGCAGGGTATGGGAGAATGGGGGGAAGGCAGGGTACGGGGGATGTGGGGAGAAGGAAGGGTATGGGAGAATGGGGGAAGGCAGGGTATGGGGGATGTGGGGAGAAGGCAGCGTACGGGGGATGTGTGGAGAAGGCAGGGTATGGGAGAATGGGGGAAGGCAGGGTACGGGGGATGTGTGGAGAAGGCAGGGTATGGGAGAATGGGGGAAGGCAGGGTACGGGGGATGTGGGGAGAAGGAAGGGTATGGGAGAATGGGGGAAGGCAGGGTACGGGGATGTGGGGAGAAGGAAGGGTATGGGAGAATGGGGGAAGGCAGGGTATGTGAGAATGGGGGGAAGGCAGGGTAAGGGGATGTGGGGGGAAGGCAGGGTACGGGGATGTGGGGAGAAGGCAGGGTATGGGAGAATGGGGGAAGGCAGGGTACGGGGATGTGGGGAGAAGGCAGGGTATGTGAGAATGGGGGGAAGGCAGGGTACGGGGATGTGGGGGGAAGGCAGGGTACGGGGATGTGGGGAGAAGGCAGGGTATGGGAGAATGGGGAGAAGGCAGGGTACGGGGATGTGGGGGGAAGGCAGGGTATGGGAGAATGGGGGAAGCCAGGGTACGGGGATGTGGGGGGAAGGCAGGGTACGGGGATGCGGGGAGAAGGCAGGGTATGGGAGAATGGGGGGAAGGCAGGGTACGGGGGATGTGGGGAGAAGGAAGGGTATGGGAGAATGGGGGGAAGGCAGGGTATGGGAGAATGGGGAGAAGGCAGGGTATGGGTGTTGTGGGGAGAAGGCAGGGTATGGGAGAATGGGGGGAAGGCAGGTTATGGGGGATGTGGGGAGAAGGAAGGGTATGGGAGAATGGGGGAAAGCAGGGTATGCGGGATGTGGGGAGAAGGAAGGGTATGGGAGAATGGGGGGAAGGCAGGGTATGGGAGAATGGGGAGAAGGCAGGGTATGGGAGAATGGGGGGAAGGCAGGGTACGGGAGAATGGGGGGAAGGCAGGGTACGGGGGATGTGGGGAGAAGGCAGGGTATGGGGTAATGGGGAAAGGCAGGGTACGGGGATGTGGGGAGAAGGCAGGGTATGGGAGAATGGGGGGAAGGCAGGGTACGGGGATGTGTGGAGAAGGCAGGGTATGGGAGAATGGGGGGAAGGCAGGGTATGGGAGAATGGGGGAAGGCAGGGTATGGGGGAATGGGGGAAGGCAGGGTACGGGGATGTGGGGAGAAGGCAGGGTATGGGAGAATGGGGGGAAGGCAGGGTATGGGGGATGTGGGGAAGGCAGGGTATGGGAGAGTGGGGGAAGGCAGGGTATGGGGGAATGGGGGAAGGCAGGGTACGGGGATGTGGGGAGAAGGCAGGGTATGGGAGAATGGGGGGAAGGCAGGGTATGGGAGAATGGGGGGAAGGCAGGGTACGGGGGTGTGGGGAGAAGGCAGGGTATGGGAGAATGGGGGGAAGGCAGGGTATGGGAGAATGGGGAGAAGGCAGGGTATGGGAGAATGGGGGGAAGGCAGGGTACGCGGGTGTGGGGAGAAGGCAGGGTATGGGAGAATGGGGGGAATGCAGGGTATGGGAGAATGGGGGGAAGGCAGGGTACGGGGGTGTGGGGAGAAGGCAGGGTATGGGAGAATGGGGAGAAGGCAGTGTATTGGAGAATGGGGAGAAAGCAGGGTATGGGAGAATGGGGGGAAGGCAGGGTATGGGAGAATGGGGGGAAGGCAGGGTATGGGAGAATGGGGGGAAGGCAGGGTATGGGGGATGTAGGGAGAAGGCAGGGTATGGGAGAATGGGGGAGGCAGGGTACGGGGATGTGTGGAGAAGGCAGGGTATGGGAGAATGGGGGGAAGGCAGGTTATGGGAGAATGGGGAGAATGCAGGGTACGGGGACGTGAGGAGAAGGCAGGGTATGGGAGAATGGGGGGAAGGCAGGGTATGGGGGATGTGGGGCGAAGGAAGGGTATGGGAGAATGGGGGAAGGCAGGGTATGGGAGAATGGGGAGAAGGAAGGGTATGGGAGAATGGGGGAAGGCAGAGTATGGGGGATGTGGGGAGAAGGCAGGGTATGGGAGAATGGGGGAAGGAAGGGTATGGGAGAATGGGGAGAACGAAGGGTATGGGAGAATGGGGGAAGGCAGGGTACGGGGGATGTGGGGAGAAGGCAGGGTATGGGAGAATGGGGAGAAGGAAGGGTATGGGAGAATGGGGGAAGGCAGGGTACGGGGATGTGGGGAGAAGGAAGGGTATGGGAGAATGGGGGAAGGCAGGGTATGTGAGAATGGGGGGAAGGCAGGGTACGGGGATGTGGTGGGAAGGCAGGGTACGGGGATGTGGGGAGAAGGCAGGGTATGGGAGAATGGGGAGAAGGCAGGGTACGGGGATGTGGGGGGAAGGCAGGGTATGGGAGAATGGGGGAAGCCAGGGTACGGGGATGTGGGGGGAAGGCAGGGTACGGGGATGCGGGGAGAAGGCAGGGTATGGGAGAATGGGGGGAAGGCAGGGTACGGGGGTGTGGGGAGAAGGCAGGGTATGGGAGAATGGGGAGAAGGCAGGGTATGGGAGAATGGGGAGAAAGCAGGGTATGGGAGAATGGGGGGAAGGCAGGGTATGGGAGAATGGGGGGAAGGCAGGGTATGGGAGAATGGGGGGAAGGCAGGGTATGGGGGATGTAGGGAGAAGGCAGGGTATGGGAGAATGGGGGAGGCAGGGTACGGGGATGTGTGGAGAAGGCAGGGTATGGGAGAATGGGGGGAAGGCAGGTTATGGGAGAATGGGGAGAATGCAGGGTACGGGGACGTGGGGAGAAGGCAGGGTATGGGAGAATGGGGGGAAGGCAGGGTATGGGGGATGTGGGGCGAAGGAAGGGTATGGGAGAATGGGGGAAGGCAGGGTATGGGAGAATGGGGGAAGGCAGAGTATGGGGAATGTGGGGAGAAGGCAGGGTATGGGAGAATGGGGGAATGAAGTGTATGGGAGAATGGGGAGAAGGAAGGGTATGGGAGAATGGGGGAAGGCAGGGTACGGGGGATGTGGGGAGAAGGCAGGGTATGGGAGAATGGGGAGAAGGAAGGGTATGGGAGAATGGGGGAAGGCAGGGTACGGGGATGTGGGGAGAAGGAAGGGTATGGGAGAATGGGGGAAGGCAGGGTATGTGAGAATGGGGGGAAGGCAGGGTACGGGGATGTGGGGGGAAGGCAGGGTACGGGGATGTGGGGAGAAGGCAGGGTATGGGAGAATGGGGGAAGCCAGGGTACGGGGATGTGGGGGGAAGGCAGGGTACGGGGATGCGGGGAGAAGGCAGGGTATGGGAGAATGGGGGGAAGGCAGGGTACGGGGGATGTGGGGAGAAGGAAGGGTATGGGAGAATGGGGGGAAGGCAGGGTATGGGAGAATGGGGAGAAGGCAGGGTATGGGTGTTGTGGGGAGAAGGCAGGGTATGGGAGAATGGGGGGAAGGCAGGTTATGGGGGATGTGGGGAGAAGGAAGGGTATGGGAGAATGGGGGAAAGCAGGGTATGGGGGATGTGGGGAGAAGGAAGGGTATGGGAGAATGGGGGGAAGGCAGGGTATGGGAGAATGGGGAGAAGGCAGGGTATGGGAGAATGGGGGGAAGGCAGGGTACGGGAGAATGGGGGGAAGGCAGGGTACGGGGGATGTGGGGAGAAGGCAGGGTATGGGGGAATGGGGGAAGGCAGGGTACGGGGATGTGGGGAGAAGGCAGGGTATGGGAGAATGGGGGGAAGGCAGGGTACGGGGATGTGTGGAGAAGGCAGGGTATGGGAGAATGGGGGGAAGGCAGGGTATGGGAGAATGGGGGAAGGCAGGGTATGGGGGAATGGGGGAAGGCAGGGTACGGGGATGTGGGGAGAAGGCAGGGTATGGGAGAATGGGGGGAAGGCAGGGTATGGGGGATGTGGGGAAGGCAGGGTATGGGAGAGCGGGGGAAGGCAGGGTATGGGGGAATGGGGGAAGGCAGGGTACGGGGATGTGGGGAGAAGGCAGGGTATGGGAGAATGGGGGAAGGCAGGGTTCGGGGATGTGGGGAGAAGGCAGGGTATGGGAGAATGGGGGGAAGGCAGGGTATGGGAGAATGGGGGGAAGGCAGGGTACGGGGGTGTGGGGAGAAGGCAGGGTATGGGAGAATGGGGGGAAGGCAGGGTATGGGAGAATGGGGAGAAGGCAGGGTATGGGAGAATGGGGGGAAGGCAGGGTACGCGGGTGTGGGGAGAAGGCAGGGTATGGGAGAATGGGGGGAATGCAGGGTATGGGAGAATGGGGGGAAGGCAGGGTACGGGGGTGTGGGGAGAAGGCAAAGTATGGGAGAATGGGGAGAAGGCAGGGTATGGGAGAATGGGGAGAAAGCAGGGTATGGGAGAATGGGGGGAAGGCAGGGTATGGGAGAATGGGGGGAAGGCAGGGTATGGGAGAATGGGGGGAAGGCAGGGTATGGGGGATGTAGGGAGAAGGCAGGGTATGGGAGAATGGGGGAGGCAGGGTACGGGGATGTGTGGAGAAGGCAGGGTATGGGAGAATGGGGGGAAGGCAGGTTATGGGAGAATGGGGAGAATGCAGGGTACGGGGACGTGGGGAGAAGGCAGGGTATGGGAGAATGGGGGGAAGGCAGGGTATGGGGGATGTGGGGCAAAGGAAGGGTATGGGAGAATGGGGGAAGGCAGGGTATGGGAGAATGGGGAGAAGGAAGGGTATGGGAGAATGGGGGAAGGCAGAGTATGGGGGATGTGGGGAGAAGGCAGGGTATGGGAGAATGGGGGGAAGGCAGGGTACGGGAGAATGGGGGGAAGGCAGGGTACGGGGGATGTGGGGAGAAGGCAGGGTATGGGGGAATGGGGGAAGGCAGGGTACGGGGATGTGGGGAGAAGGCAGGGTATGGGAGAATGGGGGGAAGGCAGGGTACGGGGATGTGTGGAGAAGGCAGGGTATGGGAGAATGGGGGGAAGGCAGGGTATGGGAGAATGGGGGAAGGCAGGGTACGGGGGATGTGGGGAGAAGGCAGGGTATGGGAGAATGGGGAGAAGGAAGGGTATGGGAGAATGGGGGAAGGCAGGGTACGGGGATGTGGGGAGAAGGAAGGGTATGGGAGAATGGGGGAAGGCAGGGTATGTGAGAATGGGGGGAAGGCAGGGTACGGGGATGTGGGGGGAAGGCAGGGTACGGGGATGTGGGGAGAAGGCAGGGTATGGGAGAATGGGGGAAGCCAGGGTACGGGGATGTGGGGGGAAGGCAGGGTACGGGGATGCGGGGAGAAGGCAGGGTATGGGTGAATGGGGGGAAGGCAGGGTACGGGGGATGTGGGGAGAAGGAAGGGTATGGGAGAATGGGGGGAAGGCAGGGTATGGGAGAATGGGGAGAAGGCAGGGTATGGGTGTTGTGGGGAGAAGGCAGGGTATGGGAGAATGGGGGGAAGGCAGGTTATGGGGGATGTGGGGAGAAGGAAGGGTATGGGAGAATGGGGGAAAGCAGGGTATGGGGGATGTGGGGAGAAGGAAGGGTATGGGAGAATGGGGGGAAGGCAGGGGATGGGAGAATGGGGAGAAGGCAGGGTATGGGAGAATGGGGGGAAGGCAGGGTACGGGAGAATGGGGGGAAGGCAGGGTACGGGGGATGTGGGGAGAAGGCAGGGTATGGGGGGATGGGGGAAGGCAGGGTACGGGGATGTGGGGAGAAGGCAGGGTATGGGAGAATGGGGGGAAGGCAGGGTACGGGGATGTGTGGAGAAGGCAGGGTATGGGAGAATGGGGGGAAGGCAGGGTATGGGAGAATGGGGGAAGGCAGGGTATGGGGGAATGGGGGAAGGCAGGGTACGGGGATGTGGGGAGAAGGCAGGGTATGGGAGAATGGGGGAAGGCAGGGTTCGGGGATGTGGGGAGAAGGCAGGGTATGGGAGAATGGGGGGAAGGCAGGGTATGGGAGAATGGGGGGAAGGCAGGGTACGGGGGTGTGGGGAGAAGGCAGGGTATGGGAGAATGGGGGGAAGGCAGGGTATGGGAGAATGGGGAGAAGGCAGGGTATGGGAGAATGGGGGGAAGGCAGGGTACGCGGGTGTGGGGAGAAGGCAGGGTATGGGAAAATGGGGGGAATGCAGGCTATGGGAGAATGGGGGGAAGGCAGGGTACGGGGGTGTGGGGAGAAGGCAGGGTATGGGAGAATGGGGAGAAGGCAGGGTATGGGAGAATGGGGAGAAAGCAGGGTATGGGAGAATGGGGGGAAGGCAGGGTATGGGAGAATGGGGGGAAGGCAGGGTATGGGAGAATGGGGGGAAGGCAGGGTATGGGGGATGTAGGGAGAAGGCAGGGTATGGGAGAATGGGGGAGGCAGGGTACGGGGATGTGTGGAGAAGGCAGGGTATGGGAGAATGGGGGGAAGGCAGGTTATGGGAGAATGGGGAGAATGCAGGGTACGGGGACGTGGGGAGAAGGCAGGGTATGGGAGAATGGGGGGAAGGCAGGGTATGGGAGAATGGGGAGAAGGAAGGGTATGGGAGAATGGGGGAAGGCAGGGTACGGGGGATGTGGGGAGAAGGCAGGGTATGGGAGAATGGGGGAAGGCAGGGTACGGGGATGTGGGGGGAAGGCAGGGTACGGGGATGTGGGGAGAAGGCAGGGTATGGGAGAATGGGGGAAGCCAGGGTACGGGGATGTGGGGGGAAGGCAGGGTACGGGGATGCGGGGAGAAGGCAGGGTATGGGAGAATGGGGGGAAGGCAGGGTACGGGGGATGTGGGGAGAAGGAAGGGTATGGGAGAATGGGGGGAAGGCAGGGTATGGGAGAATGGGGAGAAGGCAGGGTATGGGTGTTGTGGGGAGAAGGCAGGGTATGGGAGAATGGGGGGAAGGCAGGTTATGGGGGATGTGGGGAGAAGGAAGGGTATGGGAGAATGGGGGAAAGCAGGGTATGGGGGATGTGGGGAGAAGGAAGGGTATGGGAGAATGGGGGGAAGGCAGGGGATGGGAGAATGGGGAGAAGGCAGGGTATGGGAGAATGGGGGGAAGGCAGGGTACGGGAGAATGGGGGGAAGGCAGGGTACGGTGGATGTGGGGAGAAGGCAGGGTATGGGGGGATGGGGGAAGGCAGGGTACGGGGATGTGGGGAGAAGGCAGGGTATGGGAGAATGGGGGGAAGGCAGGGTACGGGGATGTGTGGAGAAGGCAGCGTATGGGAGAATGGGGGGAAGGCAGGGTATGGGAGAATGGGGGAAGGCAGGGTATGGGGGAATGGGGGAAGGCAGGGTACGGGGATGTGGGGAGAAGGCAGGGTATGGGAGAATGGGGGGAAGGCAGGGTATGGGGGATGTGGGGAAGGCAGGGTATGGGAGAGTGGGGGAAGGCAGGGTATGGGGGAATGGGGGAAGGCAGGGTACGGGGATGTGGGGAGAAGGCAGGGTATGGGAGAATGGGGGAAGGCAGGGTTCGGGGATGTGGTGAGAAGGCAGGGTATGGGAGAATGGGGGGAAGGCAGGGTATGGGAGAATGGGGGGAAGGCAGGGTACGGGGGTGTGGGGAGAAGGCAGGGTATGGGAGAATGGGGGGAAGGCAGGGTATGGGAGAATGGGGAGAAGGCAGGGTATGGGAGAATGGGGGGAAGGCAGGGTACGCGGGTGTGGGGAGAAGGCAGGGTATGGGAGAATGGGGGGAATGCAGGGTATGGGAGAATGGGGGGAAGGCAGGGTACGGGGGTGTGGGGAGAAGGCAGGGTATGGGAGAATGGGGAGAAGGCAGGGTATGGGAGAATGGGGAGAAAGCAGGGTATGGGAGAATGGGGGGAAGGCAGGGTATGGGAGAATGGGGGGAAGGCAGGGTATGGGAGAATGGGGGGAAGGCAGGGTATGGGGGATGTAGGGAGAAGGCAGGGTATGGGAGAATGGGGGAGGCAGGGTACGGGGATGTGTGGAGAAGGCAGGGTATGGGAGAATGGGGGGAAGGCAGGTTATGGGAGAATGGGGAGAATGCAGGGTACGGGGACGTGGGGAGAAGGCAGGGTATGGGAGAATGGGGGGAAGGCAGGGTATGGGGGATGTGGGGCAAAGGAAGGGTATGGGAGAATGGGGGAAGGCAGGGTATGGGAGAATGGGGAGAAGGAAGGGTATGGGAGAATGGGGGAAGGCAGAGTATGGGGGATGTGGGGAGAAGGCAGGGTATGGGAGAATGGGGGGAAGGCAGGGTACGGGAGAATGGGGGGAAGGCAGGGTACGGGGAATGTGGGGAGAAGGCAGGGTATGGGGGAATGGGGGAAGGCAGGGTACGGGGATGTGGGGAGAAGGCAGGGTATGGGAGAATGGGGGGAAGGCAGGGTACGGGGATGTGTGGAGAAGGCAGGGTATGGGAGAATGGGGGGAAGGCAGGGTATGGGAGAATGGGGGATGGCAGGGTATGGGGGATGTGGGGAGAAGGCAGGGTATGGGAGAATGGGGAGAAGGAAGGGTATGGGAGAATGGGGGAAGGCAGGGTACGGGGATGTGGGGAGAAGGAAGGGTATGGGAGAATGGGGGAAGGCAGGGTATGTGAGAATGGGGGGAAGGCAGGGTACGGGGATGTGGGGGGAAGGCAGGGTACGGGGATGTGGGGAGAAGGCAGGGTATGGGAGAATGGGGGAAGCCAGGGTACGGGGATGTGGAGGGAAGGCAGGGTATGGGAGAATGGGGGGAAGGCAGGTTATGGGAGAATGGGGAGAATGCAGGGTACGGGAACGTGGGGAGAAGGCAGGGTATGGGAGAATGGGGGGAAGGCAGGGTATGGGGGATGTGGGGCAAAGGAAGGGTATGGGAGAATGGGGGAAGGCAGGGTATGGGAGAATGGGGAGAAGGAAGGGTATGGGAGAATGGGGGAAGGCAGAGTATGGGGGATGTGGGGAGAAGGCAGGGTATGGGAGAATGGGGGGAAGGCAGGGTATGGGAGAATGGGGGGAAGGCAGGGTATGGGGGATGTAGGGAGAAGGCAGGGTATGGGAGAATGGGGGGAAGGCAGGGTACGGGAGAATGGGGGGAAGGCAGGGTACGGGGGATGTGGGGAGAAGGCAGGGTATGGGGGAATGGGGGAAGGCAGGGTACGGGGATGTGGGGAGAAGGCAGGGTATGGGAGAATGGGGGGAAGGCAGGGTACGGGGATGTGTGGAGAAGGCAGGGTATGGGAGAATGGGGGGAAGGCAGGGTATGGGAGAATGGGGGAAGGCAGGGTATGGGGGAATGGGGGAAGGCAGGGTACGGGGATGTGGGGAGAAGGCAGGGTATGGGAGAATGGGGGGAAGGCAGGGTATGGGAGAATGGGGGGAAGGCAGGGTACGGGGGTGTGGGGAGAAGGCAGGGTATGGGAGAATGGGGGGAAGGCAGGGTATGGGAGAATGGGGAGAAGGCAGGGTATGGGAGAATGTGGGGAAGGCAGGGTACGCGGGTGTGGGGAGAAGGCAGGGTATGGGAAAATGGGGGGAATGCAGGGTATGGGAGAATGGGGGGAAGGCAGGGTACGGGGGTGTGGGGAAAAGGCAGGGTATGGGAGAATGGGGAGAAGGCAGGGTATGGGAGAATGGGGAGAAAGCAGGGTATGGGAGAATGGGGGGAAGGCAGGGTATGGGAGAATGGGGGGAAGGCAGGGTATGGGAGAATGGGGGGAAGGCAGGGTATGGGGGATGTAGGGAGAAGGCAGGGTATGGGAGAATGGGGGAGGCAGGGTACGGGGATGTGTGGAGAAGGCAGGGTATGGGAGAATGGGGGGAAGGCAGGTTATGGGAGAATGGGGAGAATGCAGGGTACGGGGACGTGGGGAGAAGGCAGGGTATGGGAGAATGGGGGGAAGGCAGGGTATGGGGGATGTGGGGCGAAGGAAGGGTATGGGAGAATGGGGGAAGGCAGGGTATGGGAGAATGGGGAGAAGGAAGGGTATGGGAGAATGGGAGAGGGCAATGGGGGATGTGGGGAGAAGGCAGGGTATGGGAGAATGGGGGAAGGAAGGGTATGGGAGAATGGGGAGAAGGAAGGGTATGGGAGAATGGGGGAAGGCAGGGTACGGGGGATGTGGGGAGAAGGCAGGGTATGGGAGAATGGGGAGAAGGAAGGGTATGGGAGAATGGGGGAAGGCAGGGTACGGGGATGTGGGGAGAAGGCAGGGTATGGGAGAATGGTGAGAAGGAAGGGTATGGGAGAATGGGGGAAGGCAGGGTACGGGGATGTGGGGAGAAGGAAGGGTATGGGAGAATGGGGGAAGGCAGGGTATGGGAAAATGGGGGGAAGGCAGGGTATGGGAGAATGGGGGGAAGGCAGGGTACGGGGGATGTGGGGAGAAGGAAGGGTATGGGAGAATGGGGGAAGGCAGGGTATGGGGGATGTGGGGAGAAGGCAGCGTACGGGGGATGTGTGGAGAAGGCAGGGTATGGGAGAATGGGGGAAGGCAGGTTACGGGGGATGTGTGGAGAAGGCAGGGTATGGGAGAATGGGGGAAGGCAGGGTACGGGGGATGTGGGGAGAAGGAAGGGTATGGGAGAATGGGGGAAGGCAGGGTACGGGGATGTGGGGAGAAGGAAGGGTATGGGAGAATGGGGGAAGGCAGGGTATGTGAGAATGGGGGGAAGGCAGGGTACGGGGATGTGGGGGGAAGGCATGGCACGGGGATGTGGGGAGAAGGCAGGGTATGGGAGAATGGGGGAAGGCAGGGTACGGGGATGTGGGGAGAAGGAAGGGTATGGGAGAATGGGGGAAGGCAGGGTATGTGAGAATGGGGGGAAGGCAGGGTACGGGGATGTGGGGGGAAGGCAGGGTACGGGGATGTGGGGAGAAGGCAGGGTATGGGAGAATGGGGAGAAGGCAGGGTACGGGGATGTGGGGGGAAGGCAGGGTATGGGAGAATGGGGGAAGCCAGGGTACGGGGATGTGGGGGGAAGGCAGGGTACGGGGATGCGGGGAGAAGGCAGGGTATGGGAGAATGGGGGGAATGCAGGGTACGGGGGATGTGGGGAGAAGGAAGGGTATGGGAGAATGGGGGGAAGGCAGGGTATGGGAGAATGGGGAGAAGGCAGCGTATGGGTGTTGTGGGGAGAAGGCAGGGTATGGGAGAATGGGGGGAAGGCAGGTTATGGGGGATGTGGGGAGAAGGAAGGGTATGGGAGAATGGGGGAAAGCAGGGTATGGGGGATGTGGGGAGAAGGAAGGGTATGGGAGAATGGGGGGAAGGCAGGGTATGGGAGAATGGGGAGAAGGCAGGGTATGGGAGAATGGGGGGAAGGCAGGGTACGGGAGAATGGGGGGAAGGCAGGGTACGGGGGATGTGGGGAGAAGGCAGGGTATGGGGGAATGGGCGAAGGCAGGGTACGGGGATGTGGGGAGAAGGCAGGGTATGGGAGAATGGGGGGAAGGCAGGGTACGGGGATGTGTGGAGAAGGCAGGGTATGGGAGAATGGGGGGAAGGCAGGGTATGGGAGAATGGGGAGAATGCAGGGTACGGGGATGTGGGGAGAAGGCAGGGTATGGGAGAATGGGGGGAAGGCAGGGTATGGGAGAATGGGGGAAGGCAGGGTATGGGGGAATGGGGGAAGGCAGGGTACGGGGATGTGGGGAGAAGGCAGGGTATGGGAGAATGGGGGGAAGGCAGGGTATGGGGGATGTGGGGAAGGCAGGGTATGGGAGAGTGGGGGAAGGCAGGGTATGGGGGAATGGGGGAAGGCAGGGTACGGGGATGTGGGGAGAAGGCAGGGTATGGGAGAATGGGGGAAGGCAGGGTTCGGGGATGTGGGGAGAAGGCAGGGTATGGGAGAATGGGGGGAAGGCAGGGTATGGGAGAATGGGGGGAAGGCAGGGTACGGGGGTGTGGGGAGAAGGCAGGGTATGGGAGAATGGGGGGAAGGCAGGGTATGGGAGAATGGGGAGAAGGCAGGGTATGGGAGAATGGCGGGATGGCAGGGTACGCGGGTGTGGGGAGAAGGCAGGGTATGGGAGAATGGGGGGAATGCAGGGTATGGGAGAATGGGGGGAAGGCAGGGTACGGGGGTGTGGGGAGAAGGCAGGGTATGGGAGAATGGGGAGAAGGCAGGGTATGGGAGAATGGGGAGAAAGCAGGGTATGGGAGAATGGGGGGAAGGCAGGGTATGGGAGAATGGGGGGAAGGCAGGGTATGGGAGAATGGGGGGAAGGCAGGGTATGGGGGATGTAGGGAGAAGGCAGGGTATGGGAGAATGGGGGAGGCAGGGTACGGGGATGTGTGGAGAAGGCAGGGTATGGGAGAATGGGGGGAAGGCAGGTTATGGGAGAATGGGGAGAATGCAGGGTACGGGGATGTGGGGAGAAGGCAGGGTATGGGAGAATGGGGGGAAGGCAGGGTACGGGGATGTGGGAAGAAGGCAGGGTACGGGGATCTGGGGAGAAGGAAGGGTATGGGGGATGTGGGGAGAAGGCAGGGTATGGGAGAATGGGGAGAAAGCAGGGTATGGGGGATGTAGGGAGAAGGCAGGGTATGGGAGAATGGGGGAAGGCAGGGTACGGGGATGTGTGGAGAAGGCAGGGTATGGGAGAATGGGGGGAAGGCAGGGTATGGGAGAATGGGGGGAAGGCAGGGTATGGGGGATGTAGGGAGAAGGCAGGGTATGGGAGAATGGGGGAGGCAGGGTACGGGGATGTGTGGAGAAGGCAGGGTATGGGAGAATGGGGGGAAGGCAGGGTATGGGAGAATGGGGAGAATGCAGGGTACGGGGATGTGGGGAGAAGGCATGGTATGGGAGAATGGGGGGAAGGCAGGGTATGGGGGATGTGGGGAGAACGAAGGGTATGGGAGAATGTGGAGAATGCAGGGTACGGGGATGTGGGAAGAAGGCAGGGTACGGGGATGTGGGGAGAAGGAAGGGTATGGGGTATGTGGGAATAGGCAGGGTATGGGTGAATGGGGAGAATGCAGAGTATGGGAGAATGGGGGGAATGCAGGGGACGGGGATGTGGGAAGAAGGCAGAGTACGGGGATGTGGGGAGAAGGAAGGGTATGGGGGATGTGGGGAGAAGGAAGGGTATGGGAGAATGGGGGGAAGACAGGGTATGGGGGATGTGGGGAGAAGGAAGGGTATGGCAGAATGGGGGGAAGACAGGGTATGGGGGATGTGGGGAGAAGGAAGGGTATGGGAGAATGGGGGAAGGCAGGGTATGGGAGAATGGGGGAAGGCAGGGTACGGGGATGTGGGGAGAAGGAAGGGTATGGGAGAATGGGGGAAGGCAGGGTACGGGGATGTGGGGAGAAGGAAGGGTATGGGAGAATGGGGGGAAGGCAGGGTACGGGGATGCGGGGAGAAGGAAGGGTATGGGAGAATGGGGGGAAGACAGGGTATGGGGGATGTGGGGAAGACAGGGTATGGGAGATGTGGGGAAGACAGGGTATGGGGGATGTGGGGAAGGCAGGGTATGGGGGATGTGGGGAAGACTGGGTATGGGAGATGTGGGGAAGACAGGTTATGGGAGATGTGGGGAAGACAGGGTATGGGGGATGTGGGGAAGGCAGGGTATGGGGGATGTGGGGAAGACAGGGTATGGGGGATGTGGGGAAGGCAGGGTACGGGGGATGTGGGGAAGACAGGGTATGGGGGATGTGGGGAAGGCAGGGTATGGGGGATGTGGGGAAGACAGGGTATGGGGAAGTGGTGAGAAGACAGGGTATGGGAGATGTGGGGAAGGCAGGGTATGGGGGATGTGGACAGAAGGCAGGGTATGGGGGATGTGGACAGAAGGCAGGGTATGGGGGAAGTGGTGAGAAGACAGGGTATGGGAGATGTGGGGAAGACAGGGTATGGGGGATGTGGGGAAGACAGGGTATGGGAGATGTGGGGAAGACAGGGTATGGGGGATGTGGGGAAGACAGGGTATGGGGGATGTGGGGAAGACAGGTTATGGGAGATGTGGGGAAGACAGGGTATGGGGGATGTGGGGAAGGCAGGGTATGGGGGATGTGGGGAAGACAGGGTATGGGGGATGTGGGGAAGGCAGGGTACGGGGGATGTGGGGAAGACAGGGTATGGGGGATGTGGGGAAGACAGGGTATGGGGGATGTGGGGAAGACAGGGTATGGGGGATGTGGGGAAGACAGGGTATGGGGGATGTGGGGAAGACAGGTTATGGGAGATGTGGGGAAGACAGGGTATGGGGGATGTGGGGAAGGCAGGGTATGGGGGATGTGGGGAAGACAGGGTATGGGGGATGTGGGGAAGGCAGGGTACGGGGGATGTGGGGAAGACAGGGTATGGGGGATGTGGGGAAGGCAGGGTATGGGGGATGTGGGGAAGACAGGGTATGGGGAAGTGGTGAGAAGACAGGGTATGGGAGATGTGGGGAAGGCAGGGTATGGGGGATGTGGACAGAAGGCAGGGTATGGGGGATGTGGACAGAAGGCAGGGTATGGGGGAAGTGGTGAGAAGACAGGGTATGGGAGATGTGGGGAAGACAGGGTATGGGGGATGTGGGGAAGACAGGGTATGGGAGATGTGGGGAAGACAGGGTATGGGGGATGTGGGGAAGACAGGGTATGGGGGATGTGGGGAAGACAGGTTATGGGAGATGTGGGGAAGACAGGGTATGGGGGATGTGGGGAAGGCAGGGTATGGGGGATGTGGGGAAGACAGGGTATGGGGGATGTGGGGAAGGCAGGGTACGGGGGATGTGGGGAAGACAGGGTATGGGGGATGTGGGGAAGACAGGGTATGGGGAAGTGGTGAGAAGACAGGGTATGGGAGATGTGGGGAAGGCAGGGTATGGGGGATGTGGACAGAAGGCAGGGTATGGGGGATGTGGACAGAAGGCAGGGTATGGGGGAAGTGGTGAGAAGACAGGGTATGGGAGATGTGGGGAAGACAGGGTATGGGGGATGTGGGGAAGACAGGGTATGGGAGATGTGGGGAAGACAGGGTATGGGGGATGTGGGGAAGACAGGGTATGGGGGATGTGGGGAAGGCATGGTATGGGGATGTGGGGAAGACTGGGTACGGGGATGGGGGAAAGGCAGGGTATGGGGGACGTCGGGGGAAGGCAGAATGTGGGGGGAAGAAGTTATAATCCATGGACTGGGTTAGAGATGGGTCACCTCAATGTAAGATGGGAAAAAACAATCAGAACTATTCCTGTCCTCTTGAACCTTTGGCTTACTCTTCATTTTGTTCTGTTGCTGGATTTTTACTGCGCTGATTCTCAATCCATCCTGAGTTCCTAAACCACATAAATACTGTGGAGTGTTAGCACATGCAGTGTAGATCCAAGTCTGCATGTAGTGAGCTTTAGCTAGTTTATACTTTCCAGGGACACATTTTTGTTTAACTTGCCTTTAATTTTGAATTCTTTATAAATGAACATTGAATCTAAGGTTTGTAAATGTTTACCTCGTTGATCTGAGAAAAAAAATCCCTTCCCATGGTAGGCAGAATTCTTCTTACAGTAGTGACAATCCCCTGCAGAACCGTATTTGATTGATGGTGCTGGCAGTTTAGCAAGTGAAGGTCATTGCTGGCTGGTCACAGATGAAGTAGTGATTTATCTCTTACCAGTGTTACCAGCAAGCTCTGGAAGTGAATAAGTAGGGCAGCTCTTCCTGCATGTCCCAGTTGTTCAGTCGAGAATGATAGTTCCTGTGTAGCGTCTCTAGGACACAAATTCTAGGACACAGAACGGATATTGCACGACAGGTTAAAAAGAACCAATTTGCGCATTCCGAATGCAAGGTTTATTTATATGGGCAATGTGAAATAAGGAATAAATATACTGACAGTGTCTGCTTACAGAAGAGGACAATCTCATCTGCTCTTGAGTTGAAATAGGACACTTGCAATTTTGTCTCAATTTTCACACTAAGGAGATCATTAATAAGTTGTGCAGCAGAGAGAAAAGGAGAAATATTGAATCAAAGAAACTTTAGTAAAGCATGTTAATGAGATGCATTCTGGGATATGAGACATTACAGAGTAAATCACACTATCTTTGGTGAAGCTTTCATGGTGTTAATGCAATAAAAGACAAGGTTAGTGAAAGGATACAAAAATGCTGCTGATAGTACAATCAATTTGGTGGATCTTTAACACAGCAATATAAAATAATTCACTTAATATGCAAAAACATGGACTATTCGCCAACAATGTAAATTCTTCCTTTCCTGTTTATGAGGGTAAACATGCTACACAGACCACTGGTGGTGGTGCCATGGTCCATCTGCTCTGCCTTTTTCAGCCAATTAGGTTCTAGAATTGAGAACATTAACTTCCCTCTCAGTATGGTCTCTCTACTTTGGATAGAGTGAGACTTGCATGTGGTCCACATGTCCCTTTTGCCTGCCATGTTGATTCCCCAACCTACTCCCATTTTGTCTACTTGTGACCTTTTTGCTTTGCTATGGTGAGACTGAACAAAGCTTAAGGAACAGCTGTATTGAAGAACAATGCAGCATTTCAGACCCTGTCTCAATTTCTCCAGTTTCAGGTAACTCATTTCCTCAGTCTATACCAGAATTGGCTATTTTTGCTTGTAACTGTGTGATATTGTCTCAGTTTTTCCCTTTCCACTAGCATAGATTAAACTACTGGACATACCCTGTAACCCTCCATTTTGTAACTTTTACATTCCATTGTCTGTGTTCTTACTGTCTGGCTGCTCCCATTTTATGACTTTTCAATCAAATGACCATTTTTTCTCTCCCCAGCTTCTCCCATTAATTCATCAACCAGATGACCCTGCCTGCAGCATATCCCCAGAGCAAACATGCTCTCACTCTACAGGAATTAGTTCTAGCTGTCCCCTAACTGCAATTTAATACTAGCTTATTTTCTTCGCTTCACTCTAACAAAGTGTGTTTAGCCGATATACTAACTCTGTTTCTCTCTCTATAGATGCTGTGTGGATGGCAGGACATTTTCTGTTGTTAATTTCAGGTTTATAACATATGTAATTGTATTGATTTTCATTTAATGTAATTACATTCACTTCCCTTCCGATAAAATTCTCCTTTACAGTCTGGTTGATGAATATAATTAATGATGAAATTGATTTTCTTACTGTCTGACAAAGATATGATGAAAGGGCAGGTGAGGGTGTAGGCTCGAGAAGATCAGCCATGATCTTACTGGTTGACATATCAGGCTTGACGGCCTCCATAGAGGAATAGTGGTGCCTAAAATAAACAAGTCACCAGATTTGGAATGAATGTTGCTGAGGGAGCAGGGAGTGATTTCTAGTGGGCCTGACAAAACTTTTCCATTCTCACTTGATGTGAAGAGATGGAAGTTTAATATGGTTGATAGATGTTGATCGAATGGACCACTTTGTTCTGTGTTGAGAATTGTTGGCATTGTACTCATCCAGACAAGTGGGGAGTATTCCACAGTGCTTATGCTGTTCTGAAAAGGCCTGGGGGTATCAATAACTGAGTGAGTTGCTGATGAACACCCAGCTGTGACCTGCTCTTTAAAGATGGTATGAATGGTGCAGTTGAGTTTCTGGTCAATTGCCATTGCCTGTTAAGTTTAGGTAGTTAATGTCTCTCATTAAGCCACAAATTGAATGTTGTATCCAACAAGAGTTATTGCTCTAAGAAAAGATAATAAGGTTCAAAAGTGGTGGTAAAATCCACTCCAATCATTCCATGCTTTTGTGCAGGACACATATTCAGTTAGCAGAAGCTGCATGGTGGAAAATATATTTACTTAATCAGGCACACTTAAATTCTTATTGGACCACAATACATTTTAAGTTCAAATAATTCAAAAATAATATGAAATTCACTTTATTAATGCAAAATAACCAACAAATATACTATCAATATACTCAACATAGAGGAAGATTTTGTTTCCTGTGAGGTGTAACACTACATTTATGTATTTGCGATATTTTCATCTCAATGCGTTTGTAGGTCAGATAACAAAACTAGGAACCCTATTCTGAACTTTACTCATTTCTAGCTTTCACTTTCTTTCTTATTAACAAAACTAACAAAAAGAAGATGACGTCAAATGAGAAGTGGTAAAGGCATAAAATGGACTTCAGAACTAGACACTCACTCTCTGAAAAATCTAGGTCATTTAAAAGTACTGTCCACCTCCTAACTTGTACCATCCTTTCACCTGTATTGACAGACTACAGCTTAACCCAACCTATCTCTGAGATCACCACTAATCTTGTTTCCAGTCCTTCAATCTTGATCTGCTGATCATCACCAAGTTTAATTGTATCATCATTATTAACCTTCAATTGCTATACCTTCAGCTGCTTGGGGAAAACTCTGAAATTCTCATTTTAAGTTCATCCACCTCCCTAAGTCTCTGAAATATTTGACTAAGTTTCAAGTCTGTACTAAAATCTCCTTATCTGGCTTGGTGTCAAACTTTTTTTAAAGGGATTCTATTAAAAACTTTGGGACCTTTTGTTTTGTGAACTTTAGAAGATGCAGTTGAAAATGATCTGCAGTTTTGCTGGGTAAAATTGGACATGAGTTAGGATATTATTGATGGTGTTGTTTAATTTGTATCTTAATGGCACCTGTAACAAAATGAAACAGCCAAAGTTCCTAAATATATTGCATTTTATCTCCTGCTGTTACTCAACATTACTGTTATTCTTCTTGCATGAAGTCAATGGAGCAAAATAGGGAAAGGGGAAACAGGCGGCCAATATAATGCTAATTATTTTTCATGACATCCATTACATTTTAGCCCTTGGTTGTGTTATTAAATTATACTTAAATATATCACTGGATGTATTATTATGGCAATTATGAATTCAACAAGTGGACATTTAAGTATTTGACCAATCTTTGCTTCCTATCCATAGCTTCTTTTATATGTGCTACATAATTTTTTGTGCTTTAAAGTATCAGTTGATTTTTTTTGTTCTGTCAAAATTAAAACCAACAGCCTAACTATTTTTAACACAATCTGACCACAGCTATTTGTCTACATTGGAAAGTATTAAATGGGATATATAATAGGTAAACACAGAAAAAATGAATTGAATATTAACTGATAGTTAATTATTATTTATTTTTAGTAGATAAAGATAAAATTACCAATATAAAGGACTGCCAACTCACAAAGCATTAGCTGCAACTACCCATAATTCATTACAATGACAAAAATTCATTGATGAAGGTAAAGTGGTTGTAAATGGTTCATATTCTTCATGGAAGTCGGTGACCAGTGGTGTGCCTCAGAGATCTGTTCTGGGACCCTTACTCTTTGTGATTTTTATAAATGACCTAGATGAAGAAATGCAGGGATGGGTTAGTAAATTTGCTGATGATACAAATGTTGGGTGTGCTGTGGATAGTGTGGAGGGCTGTCAGAGGTTACAGTGGGATATTGATAGGATGCAAAACTGGTCTGAGAAGTGACAGATGGAGTTCAACACAGGTAAGTGTGAGGTGGTTCATTTTGGTAGGTCAAACATGATTGCAGAATATAGTATTAATGGCAAGACTCTTGGCAGTGTGGAGGATCAGAAAGATCTTGGGGTCCGAGTCCATAAGACACTCAAAGCTGCTGCGCAGGTCGACCCTGTGGTTAAGAAGGCATACGGTGCATTGGCCTTCATCAATCGTGGGATTGAGTTTAACAGTTGAGAGGTAATGTTGTAGCTATATAGGACCCTGGTCAGACCCCACTTGGAGTACTGTGCTCAGTTCTGGTCACCTCACTACAGGAAGGATGTGGAAACTATAGAAAGGGTGCAGAGGAGATTTACAAGGATGTTTCCTGGATTGGGGAGCATGCCTTATGAGAATAGGTTGAGTGAACCTATTCTCCTTGGAGTGAAAGAGGATGAGAGGTGACCTGATAGAGGTGTACAAGATGATGAGAGTGATTGATCGTGTGGATAGTCAGAGGCTTTTCCCAGGGCTGGAATGGCTAGCATAAGAGGGCACAGTTTTAAGGTGCTTGGAAGTAGGAACAGAGGAGATGTCAGGGGTAAGTTTTTTACACAGAGAGTGGTGAGTGCGTGGAATGGGCTGCCGGCGACGGTGGTGGAGGTGGATACGATAGGGTCTTTTAAGAGACTGCTGAATAGGTACATGGTGCTTAGAAAAACAGAGGGCTATGGGTAAGCCTAGGTAATTTCTAAAGTAAGTACATGTTCAGCACAGCATTGTGGGCCAAAGGGCCTGTATTGTGCTGTAGGTTTTCTATGTTTCTATGTTTTTATGACAAGGAACTAAAGCTGGCTATTTAACACAGTAATTTTGGCTTATTATGAGGATGGGATAGTGATGGTTGAGTCTTGCTTGATTCTGTTAGAAGATCAGCTTTGTGGGCCATGCACGATATCTACACTGAAAATATTCACTGGAGACTTGCAAGTGTCTCAAGAACAAACAATACTGCCATCCTGTGGGCTTTACTCTCTCCAGTAGAATTGCTGCAACTCAAGCATGTAACAGAAAATAATCAACAATTTCTTAATTTTTGTTGCAGACCACCGTAAAAAAAAAAGTGATTGACATTCAGGGCCTAGTTTAGTTGATTGAAAAGTGGAAAAACACTTTGTGTGCACCCGCAATAGTCATTTCCTTGCAGGACCTAAGCTAGCAAACTATAAATAATTCTTCATTGTGTGCTAGTTCCATGATTTTGCACTTCATATAAACTTTTAATCAAACTGTAAGCTATCTGTCAGGTACGTAAGATATTGATTGTCATGTGTCAGGTCTCCCAGTGGAATATTTTGCTTAGCAGGTTATAATATTTGTCTGTTCGTTAAAGCGAGTGCCTCATACTTCCCTTTGCGAAAGATTTATTGGCAGTGCACTAAAGTGGAGTAGCAATTTGTACATGTGGCTTGAAAAACATTCATAGTAACGTGACTTTCTTCAGCAAGAAAGGCTTTTTCATCTTGTGTAAGGTTTACATTTTGCAGACCATTAACTTGCCATATTCCTTTTCCAGGAAAATGCAAAGCTGTAATTTAAACCCAATATTTGTTTTAATTTTCTTCTCATCATTTTGCCTGTTAATTCAAATGACTGCATTTTGTTCAAAGCTAGTTTTTGGAATCAAATCTGATTTCAATTTTTTACAATGCAGTTTTCAGTTATTGAGTTGCTAAGGATATGAATGTCTATTTTATTTTGGTATTGTACTGAAAAAGAAATGAGGCTTATAAAAACTTGGTCTCCTTCTCTTCTGATTCCTGTTCCCAATATTGCGTTATCAGTGCTAAAGTACTTTCTGGTTCCAGAAGTTATTTATTGTTTAATGTTATGTATAAATCAAATAACAACCTGAAGCTGTAGCTGAAAACCAGCGAGATTGTTACATTGATCGATAAGCTGTATGTAAATAACTTGCACCACGTGCTTTGTCAATTCAAATGTGTTGAGAGTTCTCCAGCCACAGATGGATCCTAACTTGCTGAGTACTTCTAGCATTTTCTGGCTTCATACCACAAGAGATTGGGTCAGCTGGATTTTCATTTTCTGGAGTGAAGCAGTGGCTGATGGAGGCGTATTAAATTATGAAAGATATGGACAGACTAAATAGTCAAAATCTTCTTTTAGGGAAAGTTGGGAGAAGGATGATAGGGTAAAACTGAGGTGACCATGGAAATGAATGATAAACATATCTGATCACTAAGTGAATGGGAGCAGATAGAGAGTTGGAGGAGCTGGATTGGGGTCTGAGGAGCTGGTCTGGGTGCAAACCGTGTTGCTGCCTGCTACTCAAAGGCTTTGGAGTTGGAACACGAAGACAGCATGCAGTTTAACCATGGGTGATGGTCTTAAACGCTTCTCTTGAGATTGCAAGGCCCTGTTGGACATTGATAATGTAAAATGCTGCAGGCCTGGTTCTCTTGTTTCATGGTAGACAGGTGGCATGGGAGCTGTGTGGCCTCACTTGTAGTGAGAACTAGGCCTCAAGCTGTGGACTTGCCTGCTGCTGCAGTCTAGGATAGAGATGCTGGAGGTGGTGTCTGTACTCATTTGGGGCTGGCCTCTCCCATCAGAACTGCCCTCCAGTGTTTGATTGATGGATTCCAGAACCCCTGGTAATCTGTACAAGCAATTTGCGGGACATGTTGCTTAGGGTCTTGGACTATATATGTGTTTTTTGTGTGACTATATTTTTTTGCTTGCTATTTGGTATGATTTGGTAGGTTATTTTTTGGGTCTGTGAATGCTCAAAAAATTTTCCCAAATAAATCAATGACAATTGCTTCTTCGCTTTATGCCATTTCGGCTTACAAAAGGTTTCATAGGAATGCTCTCCCTTCGGATAGCGGAGGGAACCTGTACACAGTACAGGACCCTTTGAGAATAACGACATACAGAGGGATCTTCAGTTGCAAGTCCACGGGTTCCTGAAAGTGTCAACACAGATGGATAGAGTGCTAATAAAAGCATATGACATACTTAGTGAGGGCCCCAAGCAGTCCTTCCAGGTGAGGCAACACATTGTATGTGAATCTGTTGGGGTTGTCTATTGTTTTTGGTGCTCCTGATGCAGCCTCTTCAACACTGAGGAGACCCACTATAAATTGGGGGGAGGGGTGCTGTGCCGAGCACCATTTCTCCATCTGTCAAAAGTAGAAACTCGCAGTGACCAACCATTTTAATTCCTATCTCTGTTCCTATTCCAACATGTTGGTTCACGACCTCCTCTTTTACCCCAATGAAGTTGTATAGTTGGTGAGGCCTAATTTGGAGTATTGTATGCAGTTTTAGTCACCTACCTACAGGAAAGATGTAAATAAGGTTGCAAGAGTTCATTAGTTACGTGCTGTGTTGTATGGTGTAGGTGATCATGCTCTTTGACTATGACTGTTCTTGGCAAGTTTTTCTATGGAAGTGGTTAGCCATTGCCTTCTTCTGGGCAGTGTCTTTACAAGATGGGTGACCCCAGCAATTATCAATACTCTTCTGAGATTGTCTGCCTTGCAACAGTGGTCACATAACCAGGACTAGTAATATGCACCAAATGCTCATACAGCCATCCACTACAAGCTCCCATTGCTTCACGTGACCCTGATCCAGGGGGAGGGGATAAGCAGGTGCAGGACAGCAGAGGGAAGGAGTGGCTTACACCTCCTTTAGTAGAGATGAATCTCCATCCTGCCACCCAAAGAGGACAGAGAAAATTTACAAGTATGTTGCCAGAACTGTAGGGCCTGAGTTACAAGGAAAGGTTGAATAGGTTAGGACTTTATTCCTTGGAGCATCGAAGATTGAGAGGTGTTTTGTTATGAGGCGTATAGATGGGGTAAGTGTAAGCAGTGAGATTTTTCCAGTGATATTGGGTTAGACTACAACTAGAGGTCATGGGTTAAATTGAATAGTGAAAAGTTTAAGGGGAACATAAGGAGAAACTTCTTTACTCAGAGAGTCATGAGAGTGTGGGACGAGCTGCCAGCACAAATGGTGTATGTCAGCTCAATTCTAATGTTTAAGAGAAGTTTGAACAGATACATGGATGGCAGTGGAATGGACGGCTATAGTCCTGCTGCAGGTCAATGGGACTAAACAGTCCAACATGGACTAGATGGGAGAAGGGTCTGTTTCTGTACTGTACATCTCTATGACTTTATGAGAAGGATAGGATAGATAGTCTTTTTCTGGAGGCTGTAATTTGAAAGTGAGAGTGGGAAATTTAAAGGAGATTTGTGAGGGAAGTTTTTTTATGCAGAGAGTGGCAGTTGCTTTGAATGTTCAGTCAGGGAAGTGGTTGAAGTAGATATGATGCCAATAGTTACGGGGCATTTTGGTAGACCAGTGAACAGGCAGGGAATAGAGACAAAAGGCAGACAGTTTGGATTAACTGGATCAGCACAATGGTTAGAGCAGACATGATGGGCCTTAGTGTCTGTTCTTCTGCTCTATTGTTCCATTTTGTAAGGGAATTGTCTCTGCAAAATGCTGAAAAGGGAGGAGAATGGAAGATGTACCTGGTGGTGGAAATGATCTGTCAAAAGTGGAGGCTGGTGGGGTGGAAGGTGAAGTCCAGGGGAACACTATCCATGTTCTATCCTGGAGAAGAGGGATTGAAACAGCTTCTCCCTGAGGGGATGAGATGCAGTCGAGGGATTTGTTAACAATGTCATGGACCTCATTCCTTCTAGTCTCAGTCGCACATAGACGGCTTCTGTCTCCTGCTCACAGTAGAAGTGTACAGCACAGCAACAGGCCACTCAGCCAACAATATTGTACTGAACCTTCGAAAAAGCAAATCAAAAACATCTGAACACTAATCCCTCCTACCTACACCATGTTCTTATCCCTCCATCTTCCTCACACCCATGTGCCTATCCAAACGTCTCTTAAAAGTGTCTAATATATTTGCTTCTACCATTCAGCAGCTCATTCCAGGCATCTATGATTCTGAGTTAAAAACTTACCCCTCACATCCCCCTTGAACCTACCGCCTCTCTCTTTCAATGCATACCCTCTGGTATTAGACATTTCAACCCTGGGAAACTGGTGCTCTCAGTCCACTCCATCTATGCCTCTCATAATCTTGTAAACCTCTATCAGTTCTCCCCTCAGCCTCTGACCCTTGAGAGAAAACAACCCAATTGTATCCAGCCTCTTATGATAGCACGTGCCCACTAAATCAGGGACACCACTTCTTCCCTTTTTTGGCGGGTGGGGAGGAGAAGGAGGGAGAGGGAGAGGGAGATAATGATACTGAAAGTGGGGAGGGGGAATCTGAATGCAGGGACCTTCCTCTGGCAGCAGCGAGTGAGAGGGTAGTAGATGACTCTACTACTCTCCCACTTTCCTCATTCACCTCAATGACTTCAATCTTCTTTGGCACTTTAATCAGTGAAATTAGTGAAAAATGTAGTCAATGCTAACAAATGGTTCTTTGCGGGAATGGGACCTGCTCTCAGGGTTCCACGAATGGCCGTTATTTGATACGCCAAAGTCTCGGCCTAAGGTTTCAGCTCGGATTCAGAAGCCTGGGATCTCAAGGAAAAGGAGATGGGTGGATCAAGGGTCGGTATCGCCACAGGAGACCCGTGTGTCATTGGGGGAGTCGGAACATCTGCTGTGTGCCTGGGGATCCGGGATCCTTGTGATCTCCAGGCACAGAGCTCGAAACAAACAACTTTTAACATTGTAAACCAGTGAGCTGTTTGTAATGCCTCCCTGCTTGTTAGAAAAATCTCAGTATTCTCAAGAGGGAGGGTGAGCAGCGGGATGTCGTGGTCCATGTAGGGACCAATGACGTGGGTAGGAAGAGTGAGGAGGTCCTGAAAGGTGAGTTTAGTGAGTTAGGTGCCAAGTTAAAGGACAGGACCTCCAGGATAGCAATCTCAGGATTGCTACCAGTGTCACGTGCAGCCAGGTTTAGAAATAGTAAGATAGATCAACACGTGGCTGAAGACCTGGTGCAGGAGGAAGGGCTTCAGATTTATAGATAATCGGGCAGTTTTCCAGGGAAGGTGGGACCTGTTCCGGCCGGACGGTTTACATCTGAACTGGAGGGGGACAAATATTCTTGCAGGTAGGTTTGCTAGAGTGGCTCCAGTGGATTTAAACTAGATAGAAGGGGGGAGGGGAACCAGTGTGTAGGAACAGATGTATGGGAGCAGGAAGAAAAAGAAGATAGTAAAGTTCCAGGTGAGGCAACACTTCACCTGCGAGTCTGCTGGAGTCGTCTATTGCATTCAGTGCTCCCGGTGCGGCCTCCTCTACATCGGCAAGACCTGACGCAGATTGGGGGACCACTTCGTTGAGCACCTACACTCCGTCCGTCACAATAGACAGGACCTCCCAGTTGCCACCCACTTCAACTCTGCTTCTCATTCCCATCTAGATATGCCCATACATGGCCTCCTCTACTGCCATGATGAGGCCAAACTCAGGTTGGAGGAGCAACACCTCATCTACCGTCTGGGTAGCCTCCAGCCTGATGGTATGAACATTGAATTCTCCAATTTCCGGTAATTTCCTCCCCCTCCCCCCTTCCCCTATCCCAGGTCCTTCTCTGCCTCTCTCCCCTTTCAACTTTCAGCTTCTTTATCTCTGCAGTTCTTTCATGCTTATCCCCTCCCCCTCCTTCCTTTATCTTTCCTCTGATTGGTTTTCCACCTGGCGCCTCTAGGCCCTACCCACTCCCTTATCACTATTACTGGGCTTCGGCCCTCTCTTCTCCCCCATTCCTGATGAAGGGTCTCGGCCCGAAACGTTGGCTACTCTTTTCTCACGGATGCTGCCTAACCTGCTGAGTTCTTCCAGCGTTGTGTATGTATTCAGTAAAGTTCTTTGTACTGTTAGAGATAAACAGAGAGGAAGAGGTGGAGAATTTCTTAAATGCATTTATTTCAATGCTAGGAGCATTGTAAGAAAGGTGGATGAGCTTAGAGCATGGATTGATACCCGGAAAAATGATGTTGTAGCTATTAGTGAAACATGGTTGCAGGAGGGGTGTGATTGGCAACTAAATATTCCTGGATTTCGTTGCTTCAGGTGTGATAGAATCGGAGGGACAAGAGGGGAAGGTGTTGCGTTGCTTGTCAGAGAAAATATTACAGCGGTGCACTGGCAGGATAGATTGGGGGCTTGTCTAGTGAGGCTATTTGGGTGGAATTAAGGAATGGGAAAGGTGTCGTAACACTTATAGGGGTGTATTATAGACCACCTAATGGGGAGTGAGAATTGGAGGAGCAAATTTGCAAAGAGGTAGCAGATATTTGTAGTAAGCACAGGGTTGTCATTGTGGGAGATTTTAATTTTCCACACATAGACTGGGAAGCCCATACTGTAAAAGGGGTGGATGGTTTGGAGTTTGTAAAATGTGTGCAGGATAGTTTTTTGCAGCAATACATAGAGGTACCAACTAGAGAAGGGGCAGTGTTGGATCTTCTGTTAGGAAGTGAAATAGGTCAGGTGACGGGGGTATGTGTTGGGGAGCACTTCTGGTCCAGTGATCACAATACCATTAGTTTCAATATAATTATGGAGAAGGATAAGACTGGACCCAGGGTTGAGATTTTTGATTAGAGAAAGGCTAACTTTGAGGAGATGCAAAAGGATTTTGAAGGAGTGGATTGGGATAATTTGTTTAATGGGAAGGATGTAATAGAGAAATGGAGGTCATTTAAACGTGTAATTTGAGGGTACAGAAAGGTTAAAAGTTTGAGAGAGCCATGGTTTTCAAGGGATATTGGAAAATTGGTTAGGAAAGAGAGAGATATCTACAATAAATATAGGCAACATGGAGTAAATGAGGTGCTCAAGGAATATAAAGAATGTAAGAAGAATCTTAAGAAAGAAATTAGAAAAGCTAAAAGAAGATACGAGGTTGCTTTGGCAAGTAAGGTGAAAATAAATCCGAAGGGTTTCTACAGTTATATTAATAGCAAAAGGATAGTGAGGGATAAAATTGGTCCCTTAGAGAATCAGAATGGACAGCTATGTGTGGAGCTGAAAGAGATGGGGGAGATTTTGAACAATTTCTTTTCTTCAGTATTCACTAAGGAGAAGGATATTGAATTGTGTAAAGTAAGGGAAACAAGTAGGGAAGTTATGGAAACTATAACGATTAAAGAGGAGGAAGTACTGGTGCTTTTAAGGAATATAAAAGTGGATAAATCTCCAGGTCCTGACAGGATGTTTCCTAGGACCTTGAGGGAGGTTAGTGTAGAAATAGCAGGGGCTCAGTAGTAAAATGGATTCAACAGTGGCTGGATGGGAGATGCCAGAGAGTAGTGGTAGATAACTGTTTGTCAGGTTGGAGGCCTGTGACTAGTGGTGTGCCTCAGGGATCTGTACTGGGTCCAATGTTGTTTGTCATATACATTAATGATCTGGATGATGGGGTGGTAAATTGGTTTAGTAAGTATGCAGATGATACTAAGGTAGGAGGCGTGTGGATAATGAAGTAGGTTTTCAAAGTTTGCAAAGAGATTTTAGGCCAGTTAGAAGAGTGGGCTGAATGATGGCAGATGGAGTTTAATGCTGATAAGTGTGAGGTGCTACATTTTGGTAGGAATAATCCAAATAGGACATACATGGTAAATGGTAGGGCATTGAAGAATGCAGTAGAACAGAGTGATCTAGGAATAATGGTGCATAGTTCCCTGAAGGTGGAATCTCATGTGGATAGGGTGGTGAAGAAAGCTTTTGGTATGTTGGCCTTTATAAATCAGAGCATTGAGTATAGGAATTGGGATGTAATGTTAAAATTGTACAAGGTATTGGTGAAGGTGAATTTGGAGTATTGTGTACAGTTCTGGTCACCGAATTATAGGAAAGATGTCGACAAAATAGAGAGAGTACAGAGAAGATTTACTAGAATGTTACCTGGGTTTCAGCACCTAAGTTACAGGGAAAGGTTGAACAAGTTAGGTCTTTATTCTTTGAATAAAGGTTGATGGGGGACTTGATAGAGGTATTTAAAATTATGAGGGGGATAGATAGAGTTGACGTGGATAGGCTGGAAAAAGTAGGAGTAGGAGAGATTCAAACAAGAGGATATGAGTTGAGAGTTAGGGGGCAAAAGTTTAAGGGTAACATGAGGGGGAATTTCTTTACTCAGAGAGTGGTAGCTGTGTGGAACGAGCTTCCAGTAGAAGTGGTAGAGGCAGGTTCGGTATTGTCATTTAAAGTAAAATTGGATAGGTATATGGGCAGGAAAGGAATGGAGGGTTATGGGCTGAGTGCGGGTCAGTGGAACTAGGTGAGAGTAAGTGTTCAGCACAGACTAGAAGGGCCAAGATGGCCTGTTTCCGTGCTGTAATTGTTATATGGTTATATGGTTATAAAATGGAGTCACCTCTTATTAGAAGAGAGAGAGAGTGAGCCGGCAGCATGTCAAATTTTTGAGTGAACAATGTAGTCTTTAGGGTAGCTGCAAGTCTGTGTCTTTGCTATTGCTTTGCTCGCAGTTGAGTGCTGGTAGTGGGTGCGTTTTATTTTTGCTGGTGGGGGAGGGGGGTTGTTGCTTGCTGCCGCTTATGTGCAGGAGGGAGGGGAGCTGGGGGGACTTTGGGGTTCTAACATTTAACTGTCGTTCATTTTTCGGGCACTCCTCTGTTTTCATGGGTGGTTGTAAAGAAAAAGCATTTCAGGATGTATGTTATATACATTTCTCTGACATTAAATGTACCTTTGAACCTTCGAACGATGGTCTTCAGGTTTCTTGGCCTTGAGGCCACATGCCTCACGGAACACCCTCGGAGACAGCAAAGCACCACATCACTGAGCCGGCCCCAAATCACGCCACTAAAATGTAGATCACAGGCTCCAACAGTAGCAGAACCACAATTGAAAGAAAATGAAGGCTTAAGAGAAGTGAAAGAAGTAATGTTATGAACCATCTGGAGGATGCTGCCCTTGGTTCACATTGTTTGCTGATGCCATCTTCTTCCATGTCCTCTCTTAACATTCTCATCTCCAGGGAGAACAGACCTGGCTTCTCCAATACCTCCTCATAATTGAACTGCTTCATCACAGACAACATGCTGGTGATTCTCCTTTGCAACCAGAAACATCACATCCTTCCTATAATACAGCAACCAGAACTGCCCACAGTACTCTAGCTGAAACCTGTGTTTGAATTTATAAAGTTGGATCGTAATCTCCCAAATTCAGTGCCTCAGCTGATGAAAAACCACATTATCTTCCAATGTTGCTACCTTCATGGATCCCACCGTTCATGGTGTATGTCCTAGCCTCAATAGTACTTAACTATTTCTCATTAGTGCATCTACTATTTTTCACTCCATTCTGCCAATAGATCATTATCTTTCTGCAGCCTAAGACAATGAAGAAATTCACTGCAGGCAGTGAAGCGTTGTTGTGTCCAAGTCTCAACCAATACTATGATGGAATGAATGGAGTTAAATACTATCACAATGATACAATAATCAGCTGACACATGCATATTCGTAAGTGCAATTGACGTATCTGCGCTGCTGAATCTATGGTTGTGAAAGGGACCCCTCTCAAGGCGCAGCCCCTGAACTGCCACAGACCTGTCCACTGGAAGTCCCGAATGAGGCACTTGTCCAAGATGTCCTTCAGTGATACTGGTAGGAAAGTGCCATGGTGTGCACTGCCAATATTGGAGCCAAAGATTGCCATGTAGAGACAGAAACGAGAGCTTATTCAGAGGTAGTTCAACCAAGTGACACGATGTGACAAATTACTCAAAATGAGGACCCTCCAACTGGAGCTAATCAGGCATCTGCTTCAACAATAAAACTAACACAGAATCACGGAGTCTCTCAAAATAAACTTAACAAACGTAAACAGAAAGCACCAGGAAACTGCATTACAATGAGCGAGTCGCTTGAGAAAAACAAAAGGAACACTTACACCATTAATAACTGTTGTTAAGCAACAATTAATCAATTCAGCTGCTCTAAAAGCCTCAGAACCCAATGCTCTCTGATGCCCTGCACAGGCCTGAAGAAGTCTCTACAGGAACCCTCTACATACAGCTGGCACCTGAAGCCCAGGAAGACCTGAAAACATGAGAGACATGGGGAAACGAGAGAGAGAGGCTTGGGAAGCCCAACAGACCGAGAGACCGAGGAATCCTGAGGATCCTGGGAACCCCAACAGACTAAGAGACCGAGGAATCCTGAGGAACCTGGGAACCCCAACAGACTGAGAGACCGGGGAAACCTGAGGAACCTAGGAACCCCAACAGACTGAGAGACCGGGGAATCCTGAGGAACCTGGGAACCCCAACAGACTGAGAGACCGGGGAATCCTGAGGGACTGGGAACCCCAACAGACTGAGAGACCGGGGAATCCTGAGGAACCTGGGAACCCCAACAGACTGAGAGACCGGGGAAACCTGAGGAACCTGGGAACCCCAACAGACTGAGAGACCGGGGAATCCTGAGGGACTGGGAACCCCAACAGACTGAGAGACCGGGGAATCCTGAGGAACCTGGGAACCCCAACAGACTGAGAGACCGGGGAAACCTGAGGAACCTGGGAACCCCAACAGACTGAGAGACCGGGGAATCCTGAGGGACTGGGAACTCCAACAGACTGAGAGACCGGGGAATCCTGAGGAACCTGGGAACCCCAACAGACTGAGAGACCGGGGAATCCTGAGGGACTGGGAACCCCAACAGACTGAGAGACCGAGGAATCCTGAGGAACCTGGGAACCCCAACAGACTGAGAGACCAGGGTATCCTGAGGGACTGGGAACCCCAACAGACTGAGAGACTGGGGAATCCTGAGGGACTGAGAATCCCAACAGACTGAGAGACCGGGGAATCCTGAGGGACTGGGAACCCCAACAGACTGAGAGACCGGGGAATCCTGAGGGACTGGGAACCCCAACAGACTGAGAGACCGGGGAATCCTGAGGAACCTGGGAACCCCAACAGACTGAGAGACCGGGGAATCCTGAGGGACTGGGAACTCCAACAGACTGAGAGACTGGGGAATCCTGAGGAACCTGGGAACCCCAACAGACTGAGAGACCGGGGAATCCTGAGGGACTGGGAACCCCAACAGACTGAGAGACCGGGGAATCCTGAGGAACCTGGGAACCCCAACAGACTGAGAGACCGGGGAATCCTGAGGAACCTGGGAACCCCAACAGACTGAGAGACCAGGGAATCCTGAGGGGCCTGGGAAGCCCAACAGACTGAGATCAATAAACCTCGGGCAGGGCCAAAAGGGAGGCTTGGGATTCCTTGAGATGGGGACGACATTGAAAATACCCTAAACAGTTTGAATAAGCCTTGGAAACAATCGGAAAAACAAAAACCTTGGGAACATAGAGAAAAGTCCTTGGGAAACCTTGAAAATTCAAGAAAGAACCTTTCAAATCTTTCGCAATTTTTTTTCCCAGAGGCAATTCGGATGTACTCTCAATGACAGCATAGACAGGTTTCTTTCATCACTGTTTCTCTGTGGATCTGTTTAATTCGCTACATGGAATTTCGATTTTTCCAGTCTGTGCCATGACCTTCATCAAGAGGTTAAAAATACTCCTGATAGTGTTACTTGTGTATGTGCACACACCAGCCAGGGATCAGCTTTTGAAGTAGGTCTCTTCCAGAATTTACACTATTGACTTGAATGATGATCTGTTGAATCAATTGATAAGCTTGCTTGAAGCGCTCATTTGTTATGCAGATCTGAATCACAGGACCTCAAAACTGGGAACCTGAGTACTTGTGACTTGGAAAGCTTGGAATGGATACCGGAGAAATTCGATGTAGTCTAGAGAAGCTCGGTATGTAGATCCAGGACTCTCGGAATGTCGAGTCAGGACATGCACAGAGAACAGAAGGCACCCTCTCCTCAAGCCAAATGTCAAAATGTCACTGTTTAAACTTCACTGGGTCCATTACGTGGCAAGATCCTTCTGTCACGATGGAGATGGAAACAAGAGTTTATACATAGGAATTCCAACGGAACATTGTTGCCTTGACGAACCATTCTGACCAATAAATCTCATGGCCAAGGTCAGCTGCTCTGTCTGTGCTGGGTCCATCTTTGCGTGGTCGAGACTTTCTGTCACCCTGGTTCAGACGAGGCCCAAGTACAGAGTGAGAGACACTAATGCAGGTCGATGGTTCCCAGACTTTAATGTGAACAGAGTCAACGGGAAAAGAAAACAATAAGTGCTAGGCCAAACTAAAACTCTCAAATGGAAAATGAAGCCTACACTGTGGCTGAAAAGAACAACTAAAAATAAAACAAATACTGCTAGTCTTCAGAGTCAGTTGACTCATCAGTCCAATTTCTCAGGCAAGGCAGAATGCAAGCAGGAAGCAAAATACTACGATCGAATGAATAGAGTTAAATACTATCACAATGAAATAACAATTAGCTCACACGTGCATATTCACAAGCACAATTGCTGTATCTGCTGCGCTGCCCAATCCGTGGTTGTGACACTTACATCAATGTACAAACATTCCTCTGAAGGTAATCTGTTAAGTGTAAATTATTTTGCACTTTGAGTGATTTGAATAATTCTGACTTGATTACAAATAATTTTGAGGCATCTTAAATAATGCTCAAAAGAAGGTGTGATACTACAAGTATCACCATTAATAAGGTACAGATGAATGCCAACAGGAGAATAATCCACTCCCCTATGTGTTTCGCATCTGTTTCAGGCAGCTGAATAACACATATCATTGCTGTCGAGTCAGTCACGGTTTTGTAAAGCGTGGAAGAAGGTCCTTTGGTCCATACCTACCCAACCCCACTAAAGTGTATTTTCAAGCTAATCCCATTTTCCAGCATGTGACCTATATCCCTTTAAACTCTTGTCATCCAAACCCATATCCATACTCAAGATTCAAGAATGCTTAATGTCATTTCCTGTATGCAAGGAGAATGAAATAATTGTTACTCTGGGTCAATGCAGCACACCCCCCCCCCCCAGAAGTTACAGAATAAATAATAATAATAATAATAATAACTACACAATAAGTATCAATACTAAAGTGTGCTTATATACATAGAGTGATTGTATGTCCATTAACTGACACTAGACTGTACATAAAGTGACTGATAGAAAATAAAGTTTTGAAAGCTTGTTACAATGCTCTCTACTGCCTCCTCAGAAAGTAGACATGTTGGTGAGCTTTCTTGACTGTGTAGGATGTGCTCTGGGACCATGAGAGGTTGTGTGTGATCTGCACTCCCAGAACTTCAAACCTGCTAGCAGTTCGACGGCTCTATTGCTAATGTAAAGGGGGTGTGAGTTCTCCGCAAGTCAATACCATCACTTTTGTCTTGTTGACATTAAGGAAGAGGCTGTTTGCCTTGCTCCAGGCATTAAGCTCTTCCATTTCCTCTTTGTAGGCCATCTCATCACTGCTGGAGATGAGCTTATATACTTAAACAAAACATACAAAATCCTAGAGCAACTTAGCAAGTCAGGCAGCATCTATGGAGACTAATACACTTTTTCCAATGTTTCTGATGTACCTATCTCATCCACTGGCAGCTGTTTCTGATGTACCCGTCTCATCCACTGGCAGCTGTTTCTGATGTACCCGTCTCATCCACTGGCACCTGTTTCTGATGTACCCGTCTCAGCCACTGGCACCTGTTTCTGATGTACCTATCTCATCCACTGGCAGCTGTTTCTGATGTACCCGTCTCATCCACTGGCACCTGTTTCTGATGTACCCGTCTCAGCCACTGGCACCTGTTTCTGATGTACCTATCTCATCCACTGGCACCTGTTTCTGATGTACCCGTCTCAGCCACTGGCACCTGTTTCTGATGTACCTATCTCATCCACTGGCACCTGTTTCTGATGTACCCGTCTCATCCACTGGCAGCTGTTTCTGATGTACCCGTCTCAGCCACTGGCACCTGTTTCTGATGTACTTGTCTCATCCACTGGCAGCTGTTTCTGATGTACTTGTCTCATCCACTGGCAGCTGTTTCTGATGTACCCGTCTCAGCCACTGGCACCTGTTTCTGATGTACTTGTCTCATCCACTGGCAGCTGTTTCTGATGTACTTGTCTCATCCACTGGCAGCTGTTTCTGATGTACCTATCTCATTCACTGGCACCTGTTTCTGATGTACCCATCTCAGCCACTGGCACCTGTTTCTGATGTACCTATCTCATCCACTGGCACCTGTTTCTGATGTACCCGTCTCATCCACTGGCAGCTGTTTCTGATGTACCTATCTCATCCACTGGCAGCTGTTTCTGATGTACCCGTCTCAGCCACTGGCAGCTGTTTCTGATGTACCTTTGACTATTTCCTATAGTCTTTGATTGCCCAACCTTGGGGAAAAAATGAGCACTCACACTATCTATCTATGACCCTCATGATTTTATATGCCTCTGTGTGCTCACTACTCAGCCTCCAATGTCCAAAGATAAAGGCATAGCTTGTCTAAACTCTCCCTATAACTCACCCCTTCGCATCTGGTAAAAATCCTTGTAAATGCAATTTAATCACATCCTTCCTTAACAGGTTGAGCAAACGGAACACAATATTCCAAACAGAGTCTCAGCAATGTCTTGTGAAACTGCAACATAACTTCTATCATTTGCTACCCTGACTGACGAGGCCCAGCGTGGCAAAGCTGTGACTCTACTTCAAGGGAACCACATACTGCACTCCAAGATCCTTTTGTCTACAACTGTACCCAGGGCCCTTATGTTCAGTGTAATAGTCCCACCATTTATCCTTCTAAGAGGTAACACTTTACACTTAACCTGAATTAAATTCTATTTGCCATTCCTCAGCCTATATACCCAGTTGATCAGGATCCTGCTAGAAACTTGGTTCTTTTCTTCACTGTCTATACCAAAGCCTATTTTAATGTCATCTGGAAACTTACTAAATGTTCCTTATACATTCTCACCCAAATTGTTAACATAGATGCCAAATAACAATGGGACCAGAACATAACTAGTCACAGACCTCCAGTCTGAGAAATATCCTTTCATCATCACCTTCTGTTTCCTACCATTCAGCCTACTTTGTGTCCAGTTTGATAGCTCTCCTTGAATGCTATTCAGTGTAACCTTGCAGAGCAGTCTGTCGGAACCTTATCAAATCCCTTACTGGAATCTATATAAACTACCAATCCTCACTTCTCTCGACCTTCATTGTCAGTTCACCAAAAATCTAACAGATCAGAGTTGCTAGTGTATTTTCTAGAGTACTGGAAAACAGAAAATATTAATTTCAACAGTAACCAGTTTTCAGATCTGAATGTGAATTTAAAATGCAGCTCAGAACAATGGTCTTCCTGGAGCTGCAGACTGGGGTCGATTGCAAACCAGGAAACCCTCCATTTACCTGAGATGTCTGCATACGCATGGAGACAGCTCAGAACAATAATCTTACATTGTCTAAATTTTTTGCATGGGAGAAATTGCTTGACCTGTCTGTGTACTCAGAGACAGTGACGATTAACATTTTGGAAGTCTGGAGTGTTGATGTGAAGACATAGTTGTTTGAAAATTATATGCAATTCAAATGGAGTATTATGAATGCATTGTAAATATAGAAATTGTCCTGCTGGTACCTGTGATCTTTAGCATATAAAAATGTGATGCATGTTGGGTCAGGGAGCCTCTCTCCAGAGTGACTGCATGCTGAATAAAGACTTCTAGATCATCAGCTTCAGTGTCCCTATGGTGCCTTTGATCAGTAACAGCAAGAGTCATAGTCAACTACATACACAAACAGTCCTTCTGCCCGTCTAGATCATGCCAAACTATTTTCTGCCTAGTGGAATAGACCTACAGATGGATCATTGCCCCCCCACACTCCTCCCATTCATGTACTTATATAAACTTCTCTTAATTGTTGAAATTGACCCCACATCCATCATGTCCACACTCTCAAAGATCCTCCTCTATGTTCCCCTTAAAAACTTCACCTTTCACTGTTTACCTATGACAGGTTGAGCAAACGGAACACAATATCCCAAACAGAGTCTCAGCAATGTCTTGTGAAACTGCAACATAACTTCTATCATTCGCTACCCTGACTAAGTTTCATCAAACTTAGTTGAAAAGCCTGCTTTGATTTACTATATCTGTTCCAGGAGGAAACCCACGTACACACAGGAAGGGCCTTTTTTTCACACAGAGTGGTGGGTGTGTGGAATGCACTGCTGGTGATGGTGGTGGAAACAGATACAATAGGGTCTTTTTAGAGACTTTTAGATGGAGCTTAGGAAAATAGAGGGCTATGCGGTAGGGTAATTCTAGGCAGTTTCAAGAGTAAATTATATGGTCAGCATAACATTGTGGGCCGAAGGGCCTGTAATGTGCTGTAGATTTCTATGATCTATGTTCTATGAATGTGCAAACCTGCTTACAGAGTACACTGGAATTGAACTTGGAACTCTAATGCCCCAAACTGTAACATTTTTGTTGTAACTATTACATTACCATGGCACCCCATATGTGGGTCTCTGATCCTCTACTAGATCCACTAGTGTTGATTTCACAAAAGATGATTCCTTGTGAAATCCAGTGATGAAGCAACTGAGTGCTTTGGAACCGTCAGCCTAATGCCTCTCTGTCAAGTTTGGTTTGATAATTCTCCTGTAAATCTCTTAGTCATTTTGCCACTTTAAATCCGCTATATTGATACAAATTGTTTCTGATGTCACTGGGGAATCTTTCTGGCTGATGAGAGATTTGGCGCCATTACTCGGCTGCACTACATAAGTCTGGAAGCCATTTAATGTTAAAATACTACTGAAAAGCTGTTACTTGGCTGCAGCAAAACTCTATTACTCTGCTAGTTGCAAGGGCATTGGGAAAGATAGGAATGTTGCTGTGATTACCTATGAATGTTTATTAAGAAGAAAAAGGATATATTGTTCAATGTGGTGGGAAGCCAGTTTGAATAGGCAATCCATGATAGAAATCATACAAAGAGAAAACACAGGAAAATTTACAGCATGAAGAATTCTGATTAAACACAGGCCTCTCCTAGAATGTGAGTTAATGGTTTAGGATGTTGGACCACTGTCAAGAAGTCTTCAGAACAGGAGTAGCCATTCAGAGGATCACAGCTGACCTTTCACCCTAGCACCTCTTTTCTGTGCTAACAATGTATGTAGTGACCAAAACCTCCATAGCCTTCTTCACAGCAACTTCCAAAGATTCACCATCCTCTGAATGCAGAAAATGTTGCTGTACTCCAATCTGAATGGTCAGTCTCTGAACTCTTACCCAGGCCTCTGCCAGCACAGCCAGGGTCATATTGTTTCTGCATCAACCCCATCAAAATCTTGAATTTGTATGTTTCAATAGAATTGTATCAAAGCAGGACTGATTATGATTTCAAACACTGATGTAGCTTCATCACTTTTAAATTATCTCCTCTGTTTTGTGCTAAACTGTTAAGAAGGCAGTAGCAATAAAGCACATCTTTTCATGTAAAAATGCACACAAAATGCTGGAGGAACTCAGAAGGCGAGGAGTATCTATGGAAAAGAGTACAGTCAACTTTTCAGACCGGGAGGTTTCATCATCAAAAAATGAGAACTCAGAATAAGAAGGTGGGGGAGGGGAGGAAGAAGTAGAGGGTGGTAGGTAATGGGTGAAGCTGGTAGAGGGGGAAGGGTGAAGTACAGAACTGGGAGGTCGATTGGTGAAAGAGATAAAGGGATGGAGACAAGGGAATCTGATAGGAGAGGACAGAAGGCCATGGAAGAAAGGGAAGGGGGAGGAGCACCAGAGGGAGGTGATTGACAAGAAAGGAGATAAGGTGAGAGAAGGAAATAGGAATGGAGAATGGAGAAGGGGGTGGGGGTAATTACCAGGTTTGAGAAATCGATGTTCGTATCATCAGGTTGGAGGCCTGGCATAAGTTGGGAGACTGCTTCGCCGAGCACTATGGTCCATCCACAAGATAAAGTGGGATCTGCTCGTGGCCCCATTTTAATTCTACTTCCCATTCCCATTTGGACATGTCAGTCTATGGCCTCCTCTATTGCCGCAATGTGGCCACGTTCAGGTTGATGGAGCAACACCTTATATTCCGCCCATGTTGTTCACATTTCCAGCATCTGCAGATATGCCCTTGTTGTGATTGGACATCTTTTTCATTATCATTTACACGCAGAATTAGTCTAGGTTATCTTTTGAAAGATTTAAAAGTCACTAGACTCAAAGATATGAATAATATGCAGCAAATACTTTACTGGAAATGATAGAACTGTTGATTTGGAATTTGATCAAGGAATGCATGGGTCATTGTAACAATCTTTTGAGCACTATTTGCAAGCACCAGCAGGCACTGTTAGCAACAGACACTGACCTATAGTGGCAGGCTGAGGTTCTGCAGCTGAACTGATAAATGTATAGTCATTTTAGCTTTTGAAGTAAAAAAGTTGACATCAAATCAACAAGTTGTTGATACCAACACTGACAAGCAAATTATGGGCATTGACCATAATGAATGTAAAGGAAATGAATAAACAGTTTCTGGAATGTTCCAGTCTTTTCTGGTTTACCCAGTAATTTCCACACCAAATATAGCTTGGGGAGCTGAGTGAGAGGGAGTTGAAGTTCCAGAATAGAAACTTGAACAGAAAATTAAGACAGGAGCCAATACAATGCAAAGGGATTGCTGTACTGCTAATTTTGTCTTGCAAAGGGATTGCTGTACTGCCGATTACATCTTGCAAAGGGATTGCTGTATTGCCGATTACATCTTGCAAAGGGATTGCTGTACTGCTGATTACATCTTGCAAAGGGATTGCTGTATTGCTGGTTACATCTTGCAACAGAGTTACTGTACTGCTGATTACACCTTGCAAAGGGATTGCTGTGCTACTGATTACACCTTGCAAAGCAATTGCTGTACTGCTGATTTTGTCTTGCAAAGCGATTGCTGTACTGCTGATTACATCTTGCAAAGGGATTGCTGTACTACTGATTTTGTCTTGCAAAGGGATTGCTGTACTGCTGATTACACCTTGCAAAGGGATTGCTGTACTGCTGATTTTGTCTTGCAAAGCGATTGCTGTACTGCTGATTACATCTTGCAAAGGGATTGCTGTACTGCCGATTACATCTTGCAAAGGGGTTACTGTACTACTGATTTTGTCTTGCAAGGGGATTGCTGTACTGCTGATTTTGTCTTGCAAAGCGATTGCTGTACTGCCGATTACATCTTGCAAAGTGATTGCTGTACTGCTGATTACATCTTGCAAAGGGATTGCTGTACTGCCGATTACATCTTGCAAAGGGGTTACTGTACTACTGATTTTGTCTTGCAAAGGGATTGCTGTACTGCTGATTTTGTCTTGCAAAGTGATTGCTGTACTGCTGATTACATCTTGCAAAGCGATTGCTGTACTGCCGATTACATCTTGCAAAGGGATTGCTGTACTGCCGATTACACCTTGCAAAGGGGTTACTGTACTATGGATTTTGTCTTGCAAAGGGATTGCTGTACTGCTGATTTTGTCTTGCAAAGTGATTGCTGTACTGCTGATTACATCTTGCAAAGCAATTGCTGTACTGCCGATTACATCTTGCAAAGGGGTTACTGTACTACTGATTTTGTCTTGCAAAGGGATTGCTGTACTGCTGATTTTGTCTTGCAAAGCGATTGCTGTACTGCTGATTACATCTTGCAAAGCGATTGCTGTACTGCCGATTACATCTTGCAAAGCGATTGCTGTACTGCTGATTACATCTTGCAAAGCGATTGCTGTACTGCCGATTACATCTTGCAAAGTGATTGCTGTACTGCTGATTACATCTTGCAAAGGGATTGCTGTACTGCTGATTACATCTTGCTGCAGTTGTGACATCACTGAAGCTTCCTATTTTCTTTGCAGGTGGATTTTCATACCCAGGAGAGAAAGTTAGCCAAACATGTTATAGTAGCTCTCAAGTTCCTAGTCAAATTCCTATTGAAAAAATAAAAGGAATGGGTATTGAAATGAAGACTGACTATTCTCTGCAGGATCACTTATTTTTACTCCACTCATTAGCTGAAACTTTCAGTGGTGCTAGGATCCATGATGTGTCAGAGCGTCTGCAGGATATTCTCAAGGGGAAGGGGAGTGGCCAGAAATCAGAGTGTATAGTGGCACCAATGACATAGGCAGAAAAGGTGAAAAGGTCCTATGCAGTGAGTATATAGAGTTAGGAACGAGGCTGAAGGAAAGGACCTCCGAGGTAGTTAATTTCTGAATGACCTCCTGTGTCACAGGCTAGTGCAGGTAGGAATGGGGTGATAGCATGAATGAATGAGCGGCCGCAGAGATGGTTTGGGAGGTACAGGGTTTCAAGTTCTTGGATCATTGGAACCTTTTCTGGGGAAGGGGTGTCAAGCACAAGGTGGATGGTGTGCACCTGAACTGGAGTGGGACCGGTTTCCTGGCCGGAAGCTTTGCTGATGCTACTTGGGAGGGTTTAAGCTGGTTGGGAGCTGGAGCCCCAGGTCAGTAAGGGAAGGGTCAGACCAGAGAGAAAGTGTCAGGAAAGTAGTGAAAGGCACAATTAAAATAACAGTATGATGGGTCAGATGGTTTGAAGTGTGTACTGTGTATTTTAATGATAGTATAATGGGTAAGGGTGATGAACTTAGGATGTAGCCCAAGAAATAGTGGATGCATTAGTGATACATTTTCAAAACTCCTTAGATTCTGGATTAGTTCCTGAGGATTGGAGGGAGGCTAATGTAACCCCACTTTTTAAAAAAGGAGGGAGAGAAAAACCAGGGAATTATAGACCGGTTAGTCTGACATCGGTAGTGGGGAAAATGCTAGAGTCGGTTATCAAAGATGTGATAACAGCACATTTGGAAAGAGGTGAAATCATCGGACAAAGTCAGCATGGATTTTTGAAAGGAAAGTCATGTCTGATGAATCTTATAGAATTTTTTGAAGATGTAACTAGTAGAGTAGATAGGGGAGAGCCAGTAGATGTGGTATATTTAGATTTTCAAAAGGATTTTGACAAGTCCCACACAGGAGATTAGTGTGCAAACTTAAAGCACACGGAATTGGGGGCATGGTATTGATGTGGATAGAGAATTGGTTGGGAGACAGGAAGCAAAGAGTGGGAGTAAATGGGACCTTTTCAGAATGGCAGGCAGTGACTAGTGGGGTACCGCAAGGCTCAGTGCTGGGACCCCAGTTGTTTACAATATCCATTAATGATTTAGACAAGGGAATTAAATGCAGCACCTCCAAGTTTGCGGATGACACGAAGCTGGGCGGCGGTGTTAGCTGTGAGGAGGATGCTAAGAGGATGCAGGGTGACTTGGATAGGTTAGGTGAGTGGGCAAATCCATGGCAGATGCAATTTAATGTGGATAAATGTGAGGTTATCCACTTTGGTTGCAAGAACAGGAAAACAGATTATTATCTGAATGGTGGCCAATTAGGAAAAGGGGAGGTGCAATGAAACCTGGGTGTCATTGTACACCAGTCATTGAAGGTGGGCATGCAGGTACAGCAGGTGGTGAAAAAGGCAAATGGTATGTTGGCATTCATAGCAAAAGGATTTGAGTACAGGAGCAGGGAGGTTCTACTGCAGTTGTACAAGGCCTTGGTGAGACCGCACCTAGAGTATTGTGTGCAGGTTTGGTCCCCTAATCTGAGGAAAGACATTCTTGCCATAGAGGGAGTACAAAGAAGGTTCACCAGATTGATTTCTGGGATGGCAGGACTTTCATATGAAGAAAGACTGGATCGATTAGGCTCATACTCACTGGAATTTAGAAGATTGAGGGGGGATCTTATTGAAACGTATAAAATTCTAAAGGGATTGGACAGGCTAGATGCAGGAAGATTGTTTCCGATGTTGGGGAAGTCCAGAACGAGGGGTCACAGTTTAAGGATAATGGGGAAGCCTTTTAGGACCGAGATGAGGAAAGACTTCTTCACACAGAGAGTGGTGAATCTGTGGAATTTTCTGCCACAGGAAACAGTTGAGGCCAGTTCATTGGCTATATTTAAGAGGAAGTTAGATATGGCCCTTGTGGCTAAAGGGATCGGGGGGTATGGAGAGAAAGCAGGTACAGGGTTCTGAGTTGGATGATCAGCCATGATCATACTGAATGGCGGTGCAGGCTCGAAGGGCCGAATGGCCTACTCCTGAACATATTTTCTATGGATCAGTACATGGAATTACAACACTGTAGCCATTACTGAAATGTGGTTGAGAGAAGGGCAGGAATCGGTGATTAATGTACCAGGTTTTTGAAGTTTTAGAAAAGATAGAGGGGGAGGGACAATATCACAGCTACACTCAGAGCAGACATAATGGAGGGGTCAGATACTGAGTCCATTTGGGTGGAACTCAGGAATAGGAAGGGTGCAACCACACTGATGGGATTCTACTACAGACCCCCCGAGAGCCACCGGGACACTGAAAAACAGGTCAAGTAATTCGATTAAGGAAATGTGTAAAAATAATAAGGTTATTGTCATGGGGGATTTTCAACTTACCTAATATAAAATGGAACTTTCTTAGCGTTAAGGGGTTTAGATAGTGCTGAGTTTGTTAAGTTTATTGGTTGTTGCATGAATGAAGTCACTGGTAGAAAAGAAGCAGCCTCTTTATTCTACAAAATGAGATACAGCAGGCATCAGAATGTGACCCCTTTGGAGGAAAAGGTCTGTCTGGCCCAACACTACATGAAATTTTTCTGCTAAAGGTCAGAGAAAATTTAGGACAATTCCATATTTACAATGCTGCCTTTGAACAACACATCACCATTACATATCTGCAGTGCTTCCTTGGAACTTGTCAAACTTACTGGAGTTCTTTGAGGATATAACAAGCGCAGTGAGTAGAGGGGAACAGATGGATGTTATTTTCTTGGATTTCCAGAAGTGTTTGATAAGGTGCCACATAAAAGACTTCTCCACAAGAAAAAGATGCATTGAGTTGGGGGGTGAAGTATTAGCATGGATGGAGGATTGGTTAACCAATAGAAAGCAGTGAGTTGGGATACATGGGTGTTAGTCTGTTTGGCAATTAGTGGTGAGCAGTGTGCCATAGGGGTCGGTGCTGGGCCCATAACTGTTTACGATATACGTTAACAATCTAGAAGAGGGACCGAGTGTAGTGTATCTAAGTTTGCTGAATTATTAAATTGAGTAGATAAGGAGAGTCTGCAGAGAGATATAGATAGGTTAAGTGAGTGGTCAAGGGTCTGGCAGATGGAGTTCAATGTTTGTAAATGCGAGTTCGTCCACTTTGGAAGAAAAAATGAAAGAGAGGATGATCATTTAAATGGTAAAAACTACAGCATGCTGCAATGCAGAGGAACTTGGGAGTGCTTGTGCATGAATCACAAAAGGTTGGTTTGCAGGTGCAGCAGGCTATCAAGAAGGCAAATGGGATGTTGGGTTTCATTGCTAGAGGGATTGAGTTTAAGAGCAGGAAGGTTATGCTGCAACTGTACGGGGAATTGGTGAGGTTACAGTAATTATGAGCATGGGACTTACAGGGATAGAATGACCCAGTATGTGAAAGATCTTTATTACCAATTAAAGTGTTGAAGGGCCAATTGAAACAACAGTAGCACATTGCTGATCAGAGAAAGCTGGTGGGAAAGGAGATCATCCTCCCACAGCAGGTGACCAAGTCATGGTGAGGATGCTGCCTGAAAGTACCCACTTAGACTGCTGAGATCATTGGCCACGCAGTGGGTTGCAAGGTGACCTGCTCCCAAAACCAAATGCAGTTGCGAGAATGAAGTTCTGGTAGAAATGTAACAGCCTTTTTATTCAACTAAATGAGATAGAGCAGGCATCAGAATGTGACCCCTTTGGAGGAAAAGGTCTGTCTGGCCCAACACTAAATGAAATTTTATATGCTAAAGGTCAAAGAAAATTCAGGACAATCCCATATTTACAATGCTTCCTTTGAACTACACAGAATCCCATATTTACAATGCTTCCTTTGAACAATACACCACCTTCACACTTCCCTCCTTCACATGCATGATACCGACATCCAAATACACACAAATACCAAATTTAAATCAACTTTTTCTAGTCTTCCAATTAACTTAATTCACAACTCTTAGGAACCCATTGTTCACAGTTACATTTCAGATTTAATCTTCAATCCATATTCAGATCTGAAGGTTGGTTGCTGAAGTCAATATTCACTATATGTCCCTAACCCCCAAAACGACCTAACAGTATCCAGGGAGGTTTCTTAAACAATATGTGGGTGGTCCAATGAGAGGAGGACCTGATGTTGGGTAATGAGCCTGGCCAAGTGACTGACCTTTCAGTGGGTGAGCTGTTAGAGACAGTGACCACAACTCCTTAACTTTCAGAATAGTTATAGATAAAGAGAGGTGATGAATTTAGTCAAAAAGGAAAAGAAGTATGTAAAGTTTCAGAAGTCAGGATCAAACGAGCACATGAGGTATGTAAAGAAGCAGGAAAAGAACTAAAGAACTAAGAAGTAGGAAAGCCACAAGGGGCCAAGAAAAGTCCTTGGTCCTTGGCAAGTAGGATTAAGAAGAATCCTAAAACATTCTATACATGCATCAAGAGGGAGAGGGTGGGCCACTCAAGGATAGATGGGGGGAACATTTGCTTCGATGCAGAGAATATGAGTGAGGTACTTAATAAGTAACTTGCTTCAGTATTTACCAAAATAAAGGATATTGAGGACCAGGAGATCAGTGCTGAGTGTACACATACATTAGGGCATTTAGAGGTCTAAGAGGAGGAAGTGTTGGGCCTCTTAATGAGTGTTAAGGTGGAAAGGTCCCCAGGGCCTGATGGGATTTACCCCAGGTTATTGAAGGAGGCAAGAGACAAGATTGCTGGGCACTTGACCAGTATCTTTGTGTCCTCTCTAGCTACAGGTGATGTCTTGGAGGACTGGTGAATAATTAATGTTGTACCTCTAGTTAAGAAGGGAACAAGCAAAAATCCTGGGAACTATAGATTGGTGAATCTCCCATCAGCTGTAAGGGAATTGCTGGAGAAAATTTTTAGAGATGGAATATATGAGCATTTGGAAACCCATGGCCTAATGATCCTCATTTGGATCATTGGGATCTCTCTGGGAAAGGTGGGACCTGTACAGATTGGATGGGTTGCACCTGAACTCGAGGGGGAGCAACATCCTTGCAGGTAGGTTTGCTAGCATGGTTCAGGAGGGTTTAAACTAATTTGCAAGGGGGGTAGGACCTGGAGCGATAGAGCAGTGGAAGTGCATGGAGTAAAGCCAGATCTAACATATAGAGAGTCTTGAAGGAAAGAGAAGCAGAATAAAGGGTGTAGTAAGGTAGAAGGGCTAAAGTGCGTGTACTTCAATGCAAGAAGCATCAGGAACAAAGGTGATGAACTGAGAGCTTGGATACATACATGGAATTATGATGTAGTGGCCATTACAGAGACTTGGCTGGCACCAGGGCAGGAATGGATTCTCAATATTTCTGGATTTCAGTGTTTTAAAAGGGATAAAGAGCGGAGAAATAGGGGAGGAGGGATGGCATTACTGGTCAGGGATACTATTACAGCTACAGAAAGAGTGGGTAATGTAGCAGGATCCTCTTTTGAGTGAGTATGGATGGAAGTCAGGAACAGGAATGGAGCAGTTACTCTATTGGGAGTATTCTTTTGGCCCCCTGGTAGCAACAGGGATACCGAGGAGTAGATTGGGAGGCAGATTTTGAAAGGTGCAAAAATAACAGGGTTGTATTCATGAGTGACTTTAACTTCCCTAATATTGATTGGCACCTGATTAGTTCCAATGGCTTAGATGGGGCAGAGTTTGTTAAGTGTGTCCAGAACGGATTCCTGTCACAGTATGTTGACAGGCCGACTAGGGGGAATGCCATACTAGATCTAATATTAGGTAAACAAACCGGGTCAGATCAGACCTCTCAGTGGGTGAGCATCCGAGGGACAGTGACCACCGCTCCCTGGCCTTTAGCATTATCATGGAAAAAGACAAAATCAGAGAGGATAGGAACATTTTTAATTGGGGAAAGGCAAATCATGAGGCTATAAGGCTAGAATTTGTGGGTGTGAATTGGGATGATGTTTTTGCAGGGAAATGTACTATGGACATATGGAAGATGTTTAAGGATCTCTTGCAGGATGTTAGGGATGAAGTTGTCCCGGTGAGGAAGATAAAGAATGGTAGGGTGAAGGAACCATGGGTGACAAGTGAGGTGGAAAATCTAGTCATGTGGAAGAAGGCAGCATACGTGAGGTTTAGGAAGCAAGGATCAGATGGGTCTATTGAGGAATATAGGGTAGCAAGAAAGGAGCTTAAGAAGGGGCTGAGGAGAGCAAGAAGGGGGCATGAGAAGGTCTTGGTGAGTAGTGTAAGGGAAAACCCCAAGGCATTCTTCAATTATGTGAAGAACAAAGGGATGACAGGAGTGAAGGTAGGACCGATTAGAGATAAAGGTGGGAAGATGTGCCTGGAGGTAGTGGAAGTGAGTGAGGTCCTCAATGAATACTTCGGTATTCACCAATGAGAGGGAACTTGATGACGGTGAGGACAATATGAGTGAGGTTGATGTTCTAGAGTATGTTGATATTAAGGGTTGTAAGGGAGAGGAGGTGTTGGAGTTGTTAAAATACATTAGAACGGTTAAGTCCTTGGGGCCCCGATGGAATATTCCCCAGGCCGCTCCACGAGGTGAGGGAAGAGATTGCTGAGCCTCTGGCTAGGATCTTCATGTCCGCATTGTCCACGGGAATGGTACCGGAGGATTGCAGGAAGGCGAATGTTTCTTCCCCCAAGCCATCAAACTCCTCAATACCCAGAGTCTGGGCTGACACCAACTTACTGCTCTCTATTGTGCCTATTGTTTTGTTTATTATTTATTGTAATGCCTGCACTGTTTTGTGCACTTTATGCAGTCCTGGGTAGGTCTGTAGTCTAGTGTAGTTTTTGTGTTGGTTTATGTAGTTCAGTGTAGTTTTTGTATTGTTTCATGTAACACCATGGTCCTGAAAAACGTTCTCATTTTTACTGTGTACTGTACCAGCAGTTATGGTCGAAATGTCAATAAAAACTGACTTGACTTGACTTTACGATGTTATCCCCTTGTTCAAAAAAAGTTCGTAGGGATAGTCTGGGTAATTATAGACCAGTGAGCCTTATGTCTGTGTCAGGAAATCTGTTGGAAAAGATACTTAGAGATAGGATCTATGGGCGTTTAGAGAATCATGGTCTGATCAAGGACAGTCAACATGGCTTTGTGAAGGGCAGATCATGTCTAACAAGCCTGATAGAGTTCTTTGAGGAGGTGACCAGGCATATAGATGAGGGTAGTGCAGTGGATGTGATCGACATAGATTTTAGTAAGGCATTTGACAAGGTTCCACACGGTAGGTTTATTCAGAAAGTCAAAAGGCATGGGATCCAGGGAAGTTTGGCCAGGTGGATTCAGAATTGGCTTGCCTGCAGAAAGCAGAGGGCCGTGGTGGCGGGAGTACATTCGAATTGGAAGGTTATGACTAGTGGTGTCCCACAAGGATCAGTTCTGGGACTTCTAATTCTTGTGATTTTTATTAATGACCTGGATGTAGGGGTAGAAGGGTGGGTGGGCAAGTTTGCAGACGACACAAAGGTTGGTGGTGTTATGGATAGTGTTGAGGATTGCAGAGAGACATTGATAGGATGCAGAAGTGGGCTGAGAAGTGGCAGTTGGAGTTCAACCCAGAGAAGTGTGAGGCAGTACAATTTGGAAGGACAAACTCCAAGGCAGAGTACAAAGTAAAGGTAGTGTGGAGGAGCAGAGGGATCTGGGGGTACATGTCCACAGATCCCTGAAAGTTGCCTCAAGGTAGATAGCGTAGTGAAGAAAGCTTGTGGGGTGTTAGCTTTCATAAGTCGAGGGATAGATTTTAAGAGTCGTGAGGTAATGATGCAGCTCTATAAAGATCTGATTAGGCCACACTTGGAGTACTGTGTCCAGTTCTGGTCGCCTCAGTATAGGAAGGATGTGGAGGCATTGGAAAGGGTACAGAGGAGATTTACCAGGATGCTGCCTGGTTTAGAGAGTATGCATTATGATCAGAAATTAAGGAAGCTGGGGCTTTACTCTTTGGAGAGAAAGAGGATGAGAGGAGACATGATAGAGGTATACAAGATATTAAATGGAATAGATAGAGTGGACAGCCAGTGCCTCTTCCCCAGGGCACCACTGCTCAATACAAGAGGACATGGCTTTAAGGTAAGGGGAGGGAAGTTCAAAGGGGATATTAGAGGAGGGTTTTTTACTCAGAGAGTGGTTGGTGCATGGAATGCACTGCCTGAGTCAGTGGTGGTGGCGGATACACTAGTGAAATTTAAGAGACTACTAGATAGGTATATGGAGGAATTTAAGGTGGGGGGTTATATGGGAGGCAGGGTTTAAGTGTTGGCACAACATTGTGGGCCGAAGGGCCTGTACTGTGCTGTGCTATGTTAATTAGGGACAGTGAGCTGTGCACGGCAGTTCATGCCGTAGCACTTGATTGAGCTTTTTGACAAGCTGATGAAAGAGATTGATGAGGGCAGGGAAGTGGATGTTGTCTACATGGAGTTTAGTAAGGTGTTTGACAAAGTTCCTGATGGGAGGCTAATCCAGAAAATTAAGGTGTAGAAGACTGGCAGAAGAATACAGCATGATACAGATGCCGATGTGGGCTGAGGAGTGGCAGATGCAGTTTAACCAGATAAATATGAGGTGTTGCACCTTGGTAGAGCAAATGCAAAAAAGCAGCACATTGTTAAGTGCAAGTGGCCACACAGGTCAATAAGAAGGCCTAAGGAATGCTTGTTTTTAATTCATTGAGCCATTGAGTTCAAAGGTCAAGAGGTTATGTTGCAACTTTATAAAACTCTAGTTAGATCAGATCTGGAGTGTTGCATTCTGCTCTGGTCTCCCCCCTATTGGAAGGATGTTGAGGTTTTGGAGAGGGTGTGGAAGTGGTTTACCTGGTTCAGAGTGCATGAGAGACTGCATAATCTTGGGTTGTTTTCTCTGGCGTGCCAGAGGCTGAGGGGAGATCTGGTAGAGGTTTACAAGATTATGAGAGGCATAGATAGAGTGGACAGAGAGTATCTGTTTCCCAGGGTTGAAATGTCTAATACTAGAGGGCATGCATTGAAGGTGAGAGGGGAGAGATTCAAGGGAGATGTAAGGGGTAAGTTTTTTTGCTTAGAGAGTTGTGGATGCCTGGAATGCGCTGCCTGGTATGGTGTTAGAGGCAAAGACGTTTGCGGCTTTTACCAGATGTTTGGATCGGCACATGGATTTTAGGAAGATGGAGGGATATGTAGGTAGCAGGGATTAATGCTTGGGTATTTTTGATTTGCTTTTTAGCTGGTTTGGCATAATTTTGTGGGCCAAATGGCCGGTTCCTGGGCTGTACTCTTCTATGTTCTATGAGTCAGATGATCTCAATGTGAGTAGCTGCCTGGAGTTACCCTTTAGATTTGGGCCATCCCAAATCTAAAGTGGAATAGATAGGTGAGGGTGGTTTGGGGGCATTCCACATTTCACAATTCACTCAACATTCCTGTTAACCTGAGGGAGATAATAGTTACTTTATATTATGCCATATATTATATGTAGATATATCACAGAGTAGACCCTTCCAGCCCTTTGAGTTGTGCTGCCCAGCAAACCCCGATTTAACCCTAGCTTAATCACAGGACAATCCTACCAACTGGTATGTCTTTGGACTGTGGGAGGATACCGGAGCACCTGGAGGAAACCCACACAGTCATGGGGAAGACGTACACACTCCTTACAGGCAGCAGCAGGAATTGAACCCAGGTTGCATTGTGCTAACCACCAAGCTACTGTGCTGCCCCAAGAAAGACCTGAAGAGAAAGTGGGAAAGAGACTTTTAATATGTACAGCGATTAAAATCATGAGTCAGATACTGTTACAACATTTAAAAAGTGTTAGTATAAGTACTTGGATAGGAATACTGTAGAGGGATAGGGCTTAATGTGACTAAATGAGATTTGCCTCGGCATGCCTCATGGTTGATATGATATGGGGCATCACAGTTGCTGTACACTACCATGTTTCTCTGATACTATGAATGATTTGGGTCAGTAAGCCACTGCTTGAAGAAGTAGTGGAGGCAGAAACTTTGACCTTATTTGGAAGGAATTTAGATGATTATTCATAGAGTAGTTGTAAAATACACCTTCTGGTGCTACTTGGACACGTCTTCAGTGATGAACCCGGGGTCGTAGGGTGTTTCAGGTCTTTAATCATCAGACACCCTCGCCCGGGCACAATAAGTCCAGCTAAGCACCAAGACCTGGGAAAGGGAAATTGGCTTAACCTAAAGTCCATTTTTGGTTGGCATAAATGTAACGGGTTGAACATCCTCTTCTGTGCGCTATACTTGTATCACTCCCTTGATTATATGAAGTATCGGTTTGTCAGAGTATGACCAATTTATGTGTCTTTATGATCTTTCTTTAAGACCCAGACAGGTAGTAATGGTTTATTACAGATTCATCCATAATAAAAAAAAGGTTGATAAAAATAACACACCTTATATTTAGGTGGGGTAATATTAATTTCTACTGGGTTTTGACATTGGAATTGTTATTCGCACTGTAAAACAGTTTGCTAATTGGCTCTCGAAGATGTATTCTAATTGTACTATAAAAGCAAATGGCTCTTTGGGGGCTGTGTACAAGCTGTATCACCTACTGATGTGCAAAGACATGGTCACATAGGCTACGTCCACACTACACCAGATAAATCTGTAACCGAAGCTTTTTCTCTTCCTTTTTACCCTTTGTCGACACTAAAACGGTGTTTTCATCCCCCGAAACCAGAGCTTTTCAGAAACGCTCTCCAAAGTGTGTATTTTTGAAAATGCCAGATTGGCCGGAGCAGTGTGGACGGGGTAACCGGAGAAATCTGAAAACACTGTCAGACGGCAGCGCACTATTTCATTGTTTTCTTGAACGCAACCTAACAATTTCAGAACAGACGGCAATGAAACTGATGCCAGAAGAGTTAGAAATGTACTCACCAGATACTTTGACCCATAACTTACTGAGTAAATAAATATACTCACTTTGCCCCGTTTTCTGTCCTTGCTCGTATGAAGGTGGTTTACCTATTTATGCAAGTACTTCTCTGACAATAGATATGTAACAACCTAGTGTAACATTGTATGGAAATTCAAAATAACATTGATACAGACATGTTTTATACATTTAACAAGGTGCTTTATTAATGCAACAGAGTTAGTCAGTTTTTCAATGTTCGTCGTCAGCCAGGTCAATCTGTCCGTGAACTCCCTGTCGGTTGCCTCTGTATGCTCCAGTATTTGTTTTTTTTAACTTTTAAGTTCTCCTGCGCGAAAACCAACAGCTGTCCGTCGTTTTAAGTTTTTCTAGTCTGTAACTACATAAACATGCACTTCTACGGCGAGATTCGACACCAAACATGTTGCTTGTTTTCAGTAGATGTGTCCTGTGCATGCGCAGGAGGAGGAGATTCGCCGATATCTCTGTTTCAATGTGGATAGAGATGTTTTTAAAAACGCATAGTGTGTACGCCTATCGTTTTTATGTGAAATCTGCGTTATCAAATTATCCGGTCTAGAGTGGACGTAGCTCAGTGTTTCTTGTTTTACTCTTTTCTCTTTGATATTGAGAGGATTTCTTCAACACATACAAGGACTTTCCACTTGAACAAATTATAAGTTGCAAGGAATATTTTTTTCACACTAACTTCTTCTGAGCTTTTGCTGAGGAAATGGGTCTGTCTTTACAGTGCTGTTCACATTCATTAAAATAATTTTTTTCCCAGGAAAGCATGAGCCATTTTTATTAGCATAAGATTAAAGAATGTCATGATTGAAAATACTGAATAAAGATTTGAGTTTTCCCATCAAACACTGATATTTCAAGCAAAAATGTGACAGATGTTCACTGTTACCTGACAAGAAAATTTTCACACGCAGAAATTTTTGTGAGGTATCATTTTACAAAAAGAGATCCAAACATATGATGGTGGTGGTCTGGTTGCAATTATTCAATTAAAAAAAGGAAATCACAAATGTTTTATATTATCCTGACTGGAGAATGATGATGTAATTCTAACATAAGTCACAGACCCACAAACCCACAAGGGATCATAATTGTTATTTCAGAATGGCAAATTTCATTTGTATGTATGCACTTCTAAAGGAAGCAAAAGAGATAAAATTGCATGTGGATGTGGAACAAGATGGATTGTCTTCGAGCTTAATATAAAGAATAAATGGCAAATTGATTTGAAACTAGGGAGAAAGAGTATGATTGACTGGAACAAAAAACATTAATCTTAATACATGATTTTATCCAGCAAGATGGTGGTGCGGATGTTCACAGCGGCTTCTACGGGGTCAACAAAAGGTGTTATTGTTGTATCTAAACATATTTCTAATGATCGCATGATCCTGCTATACTGCAGGTCTACACTATCAGTGAGTGGCTGGTGGATAAAATGAAGGAGCTAAGCAACATGCTACTTCCTGAGTTGATAGAGGCCTACAGTCTAACAGCAAGTGGTGGACATGGTCACTTGGCTTGTGATCGCAAGACCCCTTTGGACGTTGTTAATCTGGTATGCTGCAAGCTTGATTGGCTGATTTATTGGATGAGAGCAGGAGTGGATGGTGGGGGGAACTGCCTGGACTTGATCCTAGTGAGCACCAGGCCTCAAGCCACACTGGGGCCTGTTTGCAGCCGCCCAGAGTATGGAGACAAAGCTGTCACACCTACTGGGGCCAGTGCGATGCAGCGTCCAGAATGGAGATGGTGCTGCACTCTCAGAATGTTGCTCAGCAGAAGACAACCTCTGTGGTGGTCAACTGCATTTCTTTTGGCTGCATTCAATGGATTGGTGGCCTCAAGCCACCAGGGAAGAGGCACCTGAGACGGTCTGTTCCACTGTGGCACATTGTGGCTGACCGAGCATTTCAAATAGACAATAGACAACGGAGTAGGCCATTCGGCCCTTCTAGCCAGCACCGCCATTCACTGTGATCATGGCTGATCATACACAATCAGTACCCCGTTCCTGCCCTCTCCCCATATCCCTTGACCCTGCTATCTATAAGAGCTGTATCTAACTCTCTCTTGAAAGCATCCAGAGGCTTGGCCTCCACTGCCTTCTGGGGCAGAGCATTCCACATATCCATCACTCTCTGGGTGAAAAAGTTTTTCCGCATCTCTGTTCTAAATGGCCTACCCCTTATTCTTAAACTGTGACCTCTAGTTCTGGACTCACCCATCAGCGGGAACATGTTTCCTGCCTCCAGCGTGTCCAATCCCTTAATAATCTTATATGTTTCAATCAGATCCCCTCTCATCCTTCTAAATTCAAGTGTATACAAGCCCAGTCACTCTAATCTTTCAACATATGACAGTCCCGCCATTCCGGGAATTAACCTTGTGAACCTACGCTGCACTCCCTCAATAGCAAGAATGTCCTTCCTCAAATTTGGAGACCAAAACTGCACACAATACTCCAGGTGGGGTCTCACCAGGGCCCTGCACAGCTGCAGAAGGACCTCTTTACTCCTATACTCAATTCCTCTTGTTATAAAAGCCAGAATGCCATTAGCTTTCTTCACTGCCTGCTGTACCTGCATGCTTGCTTTCATTGATTGATGTACAAGAACACCTATATCTCATTGTACTTCCCTTTTCCTAACTTGACTCCATTTAGATAGTAATCTGCCTTCCTGTTCTTGCCACCAAAATGGATAACCTCATATTTATCCACATAAAACTGCATCTGCCATACATTTGCCCACTCACCCAACCTGTCCAAGTCACCCTGCATTCTCATAACATCCTCCTGACATTTCACACTGCCACCCAGCTTTGTGTCATTGGCAAATTTGCTAATGTTACTTTTAATCCCTTCATCTAAATTATTAATGTATATTGTAAACAGCTGCGGTCCCAGCACGGAACTTTGCGGTACCCCACTGGTCACAGCCTGCCATTCCAAAAGGGACCTGTTAATCGCTACTCTTTGTTTCCTGTCAGCCAGCCAATTTTCAATCCATGTCAGTACTCTGCCCCCAATACCATGTGCCCTAATTTTGCCCACTAATCTCCTATGTGGGACTTTATCAAAAGCTTTCTGAAAGTCCAGGTACACGACATCCACTGGCTCTCCCTTGTCCATTTTCATAGTTACATCCTCAAAAAACTCCAGAAGATTAGTCAAGCATGATTTTCCTTTCGTAAATCCATGCTGACTCGGACTGATCCTTCTACTGCAATCTAAATGTGTCGTAATTTCCTCTTTTATAATTGACTCCAGCATCTTTCCCACTACTGATGTCAGGCTAACCGGTCTATAATTCCCTGTTTTCTTTCTTGAAAAGTGGGACAAAATTAGCCACCCTCCAATCTGCAGGAACTGATCCTGAATCTATAGAACATTGGAAAATGATTACCAATGTGTCCACAATTTCTAGAGCCACCTCCTTAACTACCCTGGGATGCAGACCATCGGGTCCCGGGGACTTATCAGCCTTCAGACTCAACAGTCTATCCAACACAGTTTCTTGCCTAATATAAATTTCCTTCAGTTCATCCATTACCCTAGTTCCTTTGGCCACTATTACATCTATTACATTTAATATTACATATTAAATGAACTGGACTATGTACATATATATTTGCGTGGCTGTGTCTTTACTAATATTCTATATGCGAGCACTGGAGGACCGGGCCTCAAGCCGCGGTGTTGCTTGGCGGGCATTGGGGCTGGGCTCCGAGTCTGCTTGGTGGGAGACAGGACCTGTGTAGTCGACTGTGGATTAATAGCATATGTTTTGTTTGGCAAACACGAGGAAATCTGCAGATGCTGGAAACTCAAGCAACACACACAAAATACTGGTGGAACGCAGCAGGTCAGGCAGCATCTATAGGGAGAAGCGCTGTCGATGTTTCGGGCCGAGACCCTTCGTCAGGACTAACTGAAAGAAGAGATAGTAAGAGAATTGAAAGTGGGAGGGGGAGGGGAAAATGTGAAATGATAGGAGAAGACCGGAGGGGGTGGGGTGAAACTGAGAGCCGGAAAGGTGATTGGCAAAAGTGATACAGAGCTGGAGAAGGGAAAGGATCATGGGACAGGAGGCCGAGGGAGAAAGAAAGGGGGAGGGGAGCACCAGAGGGAGATGGAGAACAGGTAGAGTGATGGGCAGAAAGAGAGAAAAAAAAGGAGGGGGAAAAAGCTAAATATATCAAGGATGGGGTAAGAAGGGGAGGAGGGGCATTAATGGAAGTACGCTTTGTTTCATTTATTTATTGAGATACAGCACGGAATAGGACATTTGAGCTGTGCTGCCCCGCAATCCCCCGACTTAACCCTGGCCTAATCACAGGACAATTTACAATGACCTACTGACCTTTGGACTGTGGGAGGAAATTGAAACACCCGGAAGAAACCCATGCCTGTACAAACTCCTTACAGGCAGTGGTGGGAGTTTTTTGGGACTCTTTTATTCCATGATTGTAATACTACTTTCATGTGCTCGCCATCTTGTGTGTGCTGTCCTGTGTCTGGTACAGCACAACTCCAGAGTAACACTGTCTTGTTGGGCTGTATTCATGTATGGTTGAATGACAATTCAACTGGAATTGAATGATCTCAAGCAAGACTTTACAGGGTAAAATGCTGATTTACTGCAAAGAAATGCTGTAGTTTCCTTTACTGTTAACTTTCTCTGATTGGCAGGAAGAGTGAAACTAGGATTGCTCCTTTCCCACTCATCTGTGAAGTGGTCTTGGCAGCCACTGAGCCCAAATGATACTCTTTAATAAAGGCAAAGTATGGGCTTGCATGTGAATTATCAGGTTACCAAAGAAAATTTTAATCCACTACAGAGCTGCACATGTATCAGCTGTATTACCTGGGAAGGTAAGTTTAGGTTTATAAATTCTTTTGGTGGAAACTCGAGGTGGATGAATTGAATGTGCAGATATTTATTAATGAATATGATATAGTTGGGATCACAGAGACATGGCTCCAGGGTGACCAAGGATGGGAGCTCAACATCCGGGGATATTCAATATTCAGGAGGGATAGACAAGAAAGAAAAGGTTTCTAACCATTGCTGGTTAGAGAGGAGATTAACGCAATAGAAAGGAAGGACATTAGCCTGGAGGATGTGGAATCGATATGGGTAGAGCTGCATAACACTAAGGGGCAGAAAACGCTGGTGGGAGTTGTGTACAGGCCACCTAACTGTAGTAGTGAGGTTGGGGATGGCATTAAACAGGAAATTAGAAATGCGTGCAATAAAGGAACAGTAGTTATAATGGGTGACTTCAATCTACATATAGATTGGGTGAACCAAATTGGTAAGGGTGCTGAGGAAGAGGATTTCTTGGAATGTATGCGGGATGGTTTTCTGAACCAACATGTCAAGGAACCAACTAGAGAGCAGGCCATTCTAGATTGGGTATTGAGCAATGAGGAAGGGTTAGTTAGCAATCTTGTTGTGCGAGGCCCCATGGGTAAGAGTGACCATAATATGGTGGAATTCTTCATTAAGATGGAGAGTGACATAGTTAATTCAGAAACAAAGGTTCTGAACTTAAAGAAGGGTGACTTTGAAGGTATGAGACGTGAATTAGCTAAGATAGACTGGCAAATGATACTTAAAGGGTTGACGGTGGATATGCAATGGCAAGCATTTAAAGATCACATGGATGAACTACAACAATTGTTCATCCCAGTTTGGCAAAAGAATAAACCAGGGAAGGTAGTGCACCCGTGGCTGACAAGGGAAATTAGGGATAGTATCAAGTCCAAAGAAGAAACATATAAATTAGCAAAAAAAAGCGGCACACCTGAGGACTGGGAGAAATTCAGAGACCAGCAGAGGAGGACAAAGGGCTTAATTAGGAAAGGAAAAAAAGATTATGAGAGAAAGCTGGCAGGGAACATAAAAACTGACTGTAAAAGCTTTTATAGATACGTGAAAAGAAAAAGATTGGTCAAGACAAATGTAGGTCCTTTACAGTCAGAAACAGGTGAAATGATCATAGGGAACAAAGACACAGCAGACCAATTGAATAACTACTTTGGTTCTGTCTTCACTAAGGAGGACATAAATAATCTTCCGGAAATAGTAAGGGACTGAGGGTCTAGTGAGATGGAGGAACTGAGGGAAATACATGTTAGTAGAAAAGTGGTGTTAGGTAAATTGAAGGGATTAAAGGCAGATAAATCCCCAGGGCCAGATGGTCTGCATCCCAGAGAGCTTAAGGAAGTAGCCCAAGAAATAGTGGATGCATTAGTGATAATTTTTCAAAACTCCTTAGATTCTGGATTAGTTCCTGAGGATTGGAGGGTGGCTAATGTAACCCCACTTTTTAAAAAAAAAGGAGGGAGAGAGAAACCGGGGAATTATAGACCAGTTAGTCTGACATCGGTGGTGGGGAAAATGCTAGAGTCGGTTATCAAAGATGTGATAACAGCACATTTGGAAAGAGGTGAAATGATCGGACAAAGTCAGCATGGATTTGTGAAAGGAAAATCATGTCTGACGAATCTTATAGAATTTTTTTGAAGATGTAACTTGTAGAGTGGATAGGGGAGAGCCAGTGGATGTGGTATATTTAGATTTTCAAAAGGCTTTTTACAAGGTCCCACACAGGAGATTAGTGTGCAAACTTAAAGCACATGGTATTGGGGGTATGGTATTGATGTGGATAAAGAATTGGTTGGCAGACAGGAAGCAAAGAGTGGGAGTAAACAGGACCTTTTCAGAATGGCAGGCAGTGACTAGTGGGGTACTGCAAGGCTCAGTGCTGGGACCCCAGTTGTTTACAATATATATTAATGATTTAGACGAGGGAATTAAATGCAGCATCTCCAAGTTTGCGGATGACACGAAGCTGGGCGGCGGTGCTAGCTGTGAGGAGGATGCTAAGAGGATGCAGGGTGACTTGGATAGGTTAGGTGAGTGGGCAAATTCATGGCAGATGCAATTTAATGTGGATAAATGTGAGGTTATCCACTTTGGTTGCAAGAACAGGAAAACAGATTATTATCTGAATGGTGGCCGATTAGGAAAAGGGAAGATGCAACGAGACCTGGGTGTCATTGTACACCAGTCATTGAAGGTGGGCATGCAGGTACAGCAGGCGGTGAAAAAGGCAAATGGTATGTTGGCATTCAAAGCAAAAGGATTTGAGTACAGGAGCAGGGAGGTTCTACTGCAGTTGTGCAAGGCCTTGGTGAGACCGCACCTAGAATATTGTGTGCAGTTTTGGTCCCCTAATCTGAGGAAAGACATTCTTGCCATAGAGGGAGTACAAAGAAGGTTCACCAGATTGATTCCTGGGATGGCAGGACTTTCATATGAAGAAAGACTGGATCGACTAGGCTTATACTCACTGGAATTTAGAAGATTGAGGGGGGATCTTATTGAAACGTATAAAATTCTAACGGGATTGGACAGGCTAGATGCAAGAAGATTGTTTCCAACGTTGGGGAAGTCCAGAACGAGGGGTCACAGTTTAAGGATAAAGGGTAAGCCTTTTAGGACCGAGATGAGGAAAAACTTCTTCACACAGAGAGTGGTGAATCTGTGGAATTCTCTGCCACAGGAAACAGTTGAGGCCGGTTCATTAGCTATATTTAAGAGCAAGTTAGATATGGCCCTTGTGGCTAAAGGGATCAGGGGGTATGGAGAGAAAGCAGGTATGGGGTTCTGAGATGGATGATCAGCCATGATCATACTGAATGGTGGTGCAGGCTCGAAGGGCCGAATGGCCTACTCCTGCACCTGTTTTCTATGTTTCTAATAAAGCTGAAGTGAATATTGGGCTGGTGACACCCTGGCCTCAGTGGTCATAATGGCAAATGTACACAAATTGGTGCTGAATCAGATAGTGTCCTCTGGTCTACCCAATTTGTCCATCCACATTGCCCAGTAGTTGACAGGGGTGATTGTGGTAAGGTTTGGCAGTCCCAAGTTGCAGCACTTCACACTCCCATCATGGGATTGCAATAGGTTCCACACAAGCTTAAAATGATTTCCACCTGGAAACATTCAGAGCCACAGAAAAACAAAATAATTTTCAGGACTGTATTTATTTATTGAACTTATTATAATAATTTCATTTGCTATTGGAATGTTTTGAGAAATCCGATATAACAGTTAATGTTAGGAATGTCTGCTCCCAAACTTGAACCAAATGCTAAAAAAATATATATTTTAAGCACCCCTGAGAAGAAAGGGACATCCTTGATTTCTATTAAAATGTAACTATACATTTTTTAAAAATAAATACACTTTTGCAGCAGATTATTTAACAACATGTTTCACACGGCGTCTTCTTCTGTTTGGTGAGCTGTGCTAAAGGAGTCCCTGCCCTTTCATTGACCAGCCCTCATTAATCTTCCATTGTTGGTGATACAAAAGATATGGGTAGGCAAAAGTTCTCTCAGATTATACTTTTTTTTGTTTACAAATCACAATTTACTAACATCAGCACCATTTTAAAGTGTAATATGCCAATGGCACTTACTAAACATTTTCCATTTATATAAATTAAAAATTTCAAAGTGAATACTAACCCCAAACAGGCTTTTTGAAACGCAATTTTGTGTTACAGATGCTACATGCTCTAGCTTCTGTATTGCTATTAATTATATTATTTTCCTCTCCATCCCCATTCTCCCATGGGACCCAAGCACCACCATTAAGTGTTGGGTGGCTTCGAGGATCTTTAGGTGGGTATTTAACAGGAACTGCAGTTTTGTTGTACTGAACAAGTCTTAAGAGTAACCTCTTGACAACCTCTGGGTACTGATGAGAAAGATCAACTCTTTCATATGGATCAGCAGTTATGTTAAACAGCCACAGTGATTTTCCTTTAGGCCATAGTATTCTTTCCAGATTCCACCACTTCCCGCCAAAGTTTGGGAAGGTTTGGGGTGGGATCCAGTCACTCAAACCCGGATTCCCTGTCAATAATTTCCAGTCTTTAACTCGGATTGCTGCTTGGATTGCTGTGTCCCAAATTCCAAATCCGTCACGAGGTGATCTGGTTTTAACACGAGTGTAAAGGGGGTCAATGTTATGCAGGATATCCATCCGTGGAGAGGGTTTGCCTTCACTTATAGTCTCCCAAACATCATATCCATCAAGCCCCAAATCCTCCTCCAGCTCTCCTTCTGCCAGTGTTACGAGAGTAGGATACCAGTCTGTAATGTGCATTAGCCCCCGACTCACACTCCCTTTGTTTTTAATGAGTGGGCTGTGCACAAAGCCAATGCCACGAATTCCTCCTTCCCAGTACGTTCCTTTCCGTCCACGGAGTGGCCAGTTGCTTCCCCCTGCCAAGGGTTGCCCTCCATTGTCTGAAGAGTAAATAATGACACTGTTGTCATAGTAACCATATTTTCTTAATGCCTTTGTAAGATTATTTACTGCTTCATCCAAACATGTTACCATAGCAGCATATCTCCGCCGACCTAAGTTGTCAATTGACATGTATTGGCTCAGGTATTTCTTTGGTACTTGTAGGGGTGTGTGAACAGCCTGGAAAGCAATGTACAGAAAGAGTGGTTTCTGAGGGTTATGAGCTGCTAGAATGTCCACTGCTTTCTGAGTATATAGGAAAGTAGAATAAGAGTGAGCCCTGTACTCCCAAGCCACATTTTCATCCTTATGCAAGTCATAGCCACATGTTTTTGGCCCATCACAGATTTCGTGGGTGTAGTAATCACCACTGCCCGTGAGTGACCCGAAAAATGTATCAAATCCTTTACGTGTGGGCAGACACTCTTTTTTATAAAATCCTAGATGCCATTTTCCAATCATGTGCGTTGAATAGCCAGCTTCTTGAAGCTTTTGAGGTAGTGTTACATTAGTAAGGGGTATGCAGTTGGGTTGTCCAGCCCTTATGATAGAGTGTTGAAGTCCCGTGTGTATCTGATACCTACAAAACAAATCAAAAATCTGCATTAATCAGCTGTACAATATGGTATCTCCAGTCCACCTGCACTTTTTACACTGTTGTGAATAGTGAGTGACCATTGCACAATGTAAGGTGCTGTCACAGAAACAACTAGTCATTTGTGAAGTATCTGAACTGGTTCAGCTCCTCAATTAATCAGTCCAAAGTGCCATTGTAAGCAGTACGGTGAATGAATAAACAAAAGAGGAATGAGGCAGAGAGCGAGATAAAAGAAAAATGTTTTTAATATCTCCAGCAGCAATTAAATGCTGGAAGAATGAGATTTCACATTTGAGTAAGTTAATTTTCAGTGCCAGGGAGTTGCTTAACAGTAATTAAGACCGACCACTCTGTTAAAAGGGTAGTTGGAATGGAATGGGCAAATTATAATTTCTGTGGCTCTGTACAAATTGCTTGTGTAAAAAATAAAAACTGAGCGAACAAAGTACAGGGGAACAATATGGTACAGTGTGATAAAGATGGATTTACCACTGACAACCAGATAAAATAGTAACAGGATCAAACTATATTAAGCCAAAATATTGCCATGCCAAGGTATTTAAATTAGGCTCCAAAAGATCTTTAGAATAAGACCAAATAAATACAAAGTTATGGCTACTAGGAGTTAAAGAGTTTTGTGGACAGTCAGAAATTTGTACTATTTGAAGTTATACAGTACACCACAATGGTATTTAAGAATATGCACTCAAAAGAATGAGGAAAATCAGGCATTCAAGCGGATGTGCTCTGTTGCTCAGCAACCCTGGGTTAAATGCTGCACAGCAATAGCACGCAAGTCTAGAGTATTCAAATAAGCCTTAAACAAGCACTTACGTATTGGGGTACACTGTATGTTTCTGTACCTCTCGGAGAAATGCTTTACTTTTCTGCACTTTTCTACATAAAATCAAAATGATATGTTCAAGGAAAGGGAAAAAGAGTTGATTGTCTAATGGATTTTTATGAAAATTCACCAAATTGTAATTTGGCCTTTCATTATCTTAGTCAAGTTAATCTCAAAAACAAAATACGCGGTGTCACACAGTCTAGTGACTTTGATGCTGAGAATATTGCATGCTTTTTAACATTAATTCTTGCATTCTCTCAACTTGGGCAGAACAGGACAGATTTCCTTCAATAATAAAACTGTTCCAAGGGATGACGTGAGAGAGGTTCTTCATTTTGCTGCCAAAGTTTTGCATTTTCACTTCTGGGATTACCTTAATGTACTGCCAGCTGTAAGATATGTTGTATCAGAATTAAGATAGAATATGGGCATGCTGTAGAAAGATACAAAATTTAGAATGTGAAGCCACGAAGAGAATTCATTACTCTTGAGGCAGAATCCCAGCACAACATCAGTGCCGAGGAGAGCATCCTAACTGGTTGCATCACCGTCTGGTATGGAGGGGCCACTGCACAGGATTGGAAAAAGCTGCAGAAAGTTGTAAACTCAGCCAGCTCCATCTCAGGCACTAGCCTCCCCAGAATCGAGGACACTTTCAAAAGGTGATGCCTCAAGAGGGCAGCATCTGTCATCCCATCACCCAGGATATAGAACATACATGGAATAGTATAGCACAGTACAGTACAGGCCCTTCGGCCCACAATGTTGTGCCGACCCTTAAACCCTGCTTCCCATATAACCCTCCAATTTAAATTCCTCCATATATCTGTCCAGTAGTCTCTTAAATTTCACTAGTGTTTCTGCCTCCACCATTGACTCAGGCAGTGCATTCCACGCACCAACCACTCCGAGTAAAAAACCTTCCTCTAATATCCCCCTTGAACTTCTCTCCCCTTACCTTAAAGCCATGTCCTCTTGTACTGAGCAGTGGTGACCTGGGGAAGAGGTGTTGGCTGTCCAATCTATCTATTCCTCTTAATATCTTGTACACCTCTATCATGTCTCCTCTCATCCTCCTTCTCTCCAAAGAGTAAAGCCCTAGCTCCCTTAATCTCTGATCATAATCCATTCTCTCTAAACCAGGCAGCATCCTGGTAAATCTCCTCTGTACCCTTTCCAATGCTTCCACATCCTTCCTATACTGAGGCAACCAGAACTGGACACAGTACTCCAAGTGTGGCCTAACCAGAGTTTTATAGAGCTGAATCATTACCTTGTGACTCTTCAACTCTATCCCTTGACTTATGAAAGCTAACACCTTATAAGCTTTCTTAACTACTCTATCTACCTGTGAGGCAACTTTCAGGAATCTGTGGACATGTACCCCAGATCCCTCTGCTCCTCCACACTCCCAAGTATCCTGCCCTTTACTTTGTACTTTGCCTTGGAGTTTGTCCTTCCAAAGTGTACCACCTCACACTTCTCCGGGTTGAACTCCATCTGCCACTTCTCAGCCCACTTCTGCATCCTATCAATGTCTCTCTGCAATCATCGACAATCCTCAACACTATCCACACCACCACCAACTTTTGTGTTGTCTGCAAACTTGCCAACCCACCCTTCTACCCCCACATCCAGGTCATTAATAAAAATCACAAAGAGTAGAGGTCCCAGAACCGATCCTTGTGGGACACCACCAGTCACAACCCTCCAAACCTGTCCTCTTTCCATTGCTATCAGGAGGTTCAAGAACCTGAAATCACACAAAGAACATTACACAACATATGCCAGTGATATTAGATCTGATTCTGGAGCTAACCTTTTTACCTATAGTTAGTTGGCTCCTTTAACTCCTGCTAATTTCTTGGGTCCAGGAATAATTAACATTCATAATCAAAGGATGCAAAACTAGCAAGTATGTTTAATTTGCGACCGTCTATAATGCCCCTTTTACATCATAATCTGTTTAAAATTATATCCACATGCTATGGTCAGATTCCACACTGCAAGATGTTGCTGAAACCTTCTCCAGCATTTAGAAGCATAGAAAATCTAGAGCACAATACAGGCCCTTCAGCTCACAAAGCTGTGCCGAATACGCCCTTACTTTAAAAATTACCTAGGCTTACCCAAAGCCCTCTTTTTCTAAGCTCCATGTACCTATCCAGGAGTCTCTTAAAAGATCCTATTGTATCTGCCTCCACCAGCGTTGCCGGCAGCGCATTCCACGCACTCACCACTTTAAGCGTAATAAACTTACCCCCAACATGTCCTCTATACCTACTTCCAGGCACCTTCAAATTGTGCCCTCTCGTGTCATTCTCGTGAATTGTGCCATTTCAGCCCTGGGAAAAAGCCTCTGACTATCCACACGATCAATGCCTCTCATCATCTTGTATACCTCTATCAAGTCACCTCTCATCCTCCATTGCTCCAAGGAGATAAGGCTGAGTTCACTCAACCTATTCTCATAAGGCATGCTCCCCAATCCAGGCAACATCCTTGTAAATCTCCTCTGCATCCTTTCTAAGGTTTCCACATCCTTCCTGTAGTGAGGTGACCAGAATTGAGCACAGTAGTCCAAGTGGGGTCTGACCAGGGTCCTATATAGCTGCAACATTACCTCTGGGCTCTTAAACTCAATCCCACGATTGATGAAGGCCAATGCACCGTATGTTTTCTTAACCACAGAGACAACCTGCGCAGCAGCTTTGAGTGTCCTATGGACTCGGACCCCAAGATCCCTCTGATCCTCCACACTGCCAAGAGTCTTACCATTAATATCATATTCTGCCATCATATTTGACCTACCAAAGTGAATCACCTCACACTGATCTGGGTTGAACTCCATCTGCCACTTCTCAGCCCAGTTTTGCATCCTATTGATGTCCCGCTGTAACCACTGATAGCCCTCCACACTATCCACAACACCTCCAACCTTTGTGTCATTAGCAAATTTTCTAACCCATTCCTCCACTTCCTCATCCAGGTCATTTATAAAAATCACGAAGAGTATGGTTCCCAGAGCAGATCCCTGAAGCATACCACTGGTCACTGACCTCCATGAAGAATATGGCCCATCTACAACCACTCTTTGCCTTCTGTGGGCAAGCCAGTTCTGGATCCACAAAGCAATGCCCCATGAATCTCATGCCTCCTTACTTTCTCAAAAAACCTTGCATGGGGTACCTCATCAAATGTCTTGCTGAAATCTATACACACTACATCTACTACTCTACTACTCTATCTTCATCAATATGTTTCGTCAGATCCTCAGAAAATTCAATCAGGCTCGTAAGACACGACCTGCCCTTGACAAAGCCATGCTGACTATTCCTCATCATATTATGCCTCTCCAAATGTTCATAAAGCTTGCCTCTCAGGATCTTCTCCATCAACTTACCAACCACTGAAGTAAGACTCACTGGTCTATAATTTCCTGGGCTATCTCTACTCCCTTTCCTGTAAAGAGAACAACATCCACAACCCTCCAATCCCTCAGAACCTCTCCCATCCCCATTGGTGATGCAAAGATCATTGCCAGAGGTTCAGCAATCTCCTCCCTTGCCTCCCACAGAGGCCTGGGGTACATCTTGTCTGGTCCCAGTGACTTATCCAACTTGATAATTTCCAAAAGCTCCAGCACATTCTCTTCCTTAATATCTACATGCTCAAGCTTTTCAGTCCACTGTAAGTCATTCCTGCAATCGCCAAGATCCTTTTCCGTAGTGAATACTGAAGCAAAGTATTCATTAAGTATCTCTGCTATCTCCTCTGGTTCCATACACAATTTTCCACTGTCACACTTGATTGGTCCTATTTTGTCATGTCTTATCCTCTTGCTCTTCACATACTTGTAGAATGCCTTGGAGTTTTCCTTAATCCTGTCTGTCAAGGCCTTCTCATGGCCCTTTCTGGCTCTCCTAATTTCATTCTTACGCTCCTTGCTGTTAGCCTTATAATCTTCTAGATCTCTATCATTACTTAGTTTTTGAACTTTTAGTAAGCTCTTCTTTACTACTTGACTAGATTTACAACAGCCTTTCTACAACACGGTTCCTGTACCCTACAATCCTTTTCCTGTCTCATTGGAATCTATGCAGAACCACATGCAAATATCCCCTGAACATTTGCCACATTTCTTACATACGTTTCCCTGAGAACATCTGTTTTCCATTTATGCTTCCAAGTTCCTGCCTGATAGCCTGATATTCCTAACTTGTCTGCTCCTATCCCTCTCCAAAGCTACGGTGAAGGAGATAGAATTGTGATCACCATCTCCAAAATGCTCTCCCACTGAGAGACCTGACACCTGACCAGGTTCATTTCCCAATACCAGATCAAGTACAGTCTCTCCTCTTGTAGGCTTATCTTCATATTGTGTCAAGAAACCTTCCTGAACACACCTAACAAACTCCACCCCATCTAAACCCCTTGCTCTAGGGAGATGCCAACCGATATTTGGGAAATTAAAATCTCCCACCACAACAACCCTGTTAATATTTTACCTTTCCAGAATCTGTCTCCCTATCTGCTCCTCAATGTCCCGGTTACTATTAGGTGGTCTATAAAAAATACCTAGTAGAGTTATTGACCACTTTCTGTTCCTTCCACCCACAGAGATTCCGTAGACAATACCTCCATGACTTTCTCCTTTTCTGCAGTAGTGACACTATCCCTGATCAACAGTGTCACGTCCCCACCTCATTTGTCTCCCTCCCTGTCCTTTCTGAAACATCTAAAGCCTGGCAATTGAAATAATCATTCCTGCCCCTGAGCCATCCAAGTCTGTGTAATGGCCACAACATCTTAGCTCCAAATACTGATCCTATGAAACAGAAAAATTTACGTGCATCAGAGATTACAAATATAAATTCCAGTTAATTCCAGATTTAATGGTTCAATATGTTAATTCATAATGAGTAATTTTCAACTTTACCAGCTGGACAGTGATTTTAATAGAATAATTTTATTAGATTAAGAATAATCCGTGTTTCCTATCAAGCTGATGGTCCACTCTTCCATGCTACTGAAATCTGCAATATTGAACATTATCCCCAAACTATAACTGCACGAGGAAGTAAGTCAATCAGTAGAGTAAATAGCAATTTTGTAAAGCAGCAGTTTTTGAGAATAATTAGGGCTTATGCAATGTATGACAAGCTAAAATGCTAAAGCAGAAATAGGAATTAAAAATAAACCATAAATTCTGTTTATCATTTTATAAGTGAACAAATACAATTGATATTGACCTGATATTGGCATACAGTGGGAAACCTGGATAATTTTTCAACTACCTGCCTTCTCAAGAAATACAAACTTTGACTATGTGATGTCTGAATATTTAGTTCTGGATGTACAAAATGCTTTGCAAAGGTACAGGTTAATTACTCTTGTAAAATAACAGGCAAAGCAAATAATGTAAGTGTACATAGGATTTGTATGACAGAGAATGAACAGAGAGTTAAAATAGGCAGTACACTCTTCTACCTATTCATATCGGGATGCCTTTGGCTGAGAATTTTACCTTCAGATTCAGGAGATACCTAGGATCTTACCACAGATGAATGAGGATGAGGCTTTCAGGGGTATTTACTCTGTAATCCATGCTTTTGGTGCAACCCTCGAGTGCTGAGCTTTCAGTAGAAAATGATGGTAGGGGGGATAAGCTCAGAAGCGTTTCTTCCTTGTGTTAAAGGAGACAAAGGCTAAAGATCCATCTCTGGAGCCTTAATGTTGTCTTGGCCTCCTCTACCTGGGTTTTACCCTACTCTTCAGCCTTAAGCCTAAAAGTAATCCAGGAAATTATAGGCCGGTAAGTTTGACGTTTGTAGTAGGTAAGTTATTGGAAGGAGTACTAAGAGATAGGATCTACAAGTATTTAGATAGACAGGGACTTATTAGAGAGAGTCAACATGGTTTTGTGAATAGTAGGTCATGTTTAACAAATCTATTAGAGTTTTTCGAGGAGGTTACAAGGAAAGTGGATGAAGGGAAGGCAGTGGATGTTGTCTACATGGACTTCAGTAAGGACTTTGACAAGGTCCCGCATGGGAGGTTAGTTAGGAAGATTCAGTCGCTAGGTATATATGGTGAGGTAGTAAATTGGATTAGACATTGGCTCAATGGGAGAAGCCAGAGAGTGGTAGTGGAGAATTGCTACTCTGAGTGGAGGCCTGTGTCTAGTGTTCCACAGGGATCAGTGCTGGGTCCATTGTTATTTGCCATCTATATCAATGATCTGGATGATAATGTGGCAAATTGGATCAGCAAATTTGCTGATGATACAAAGATTGGAGGTGTAGTAGACACCGAGGAAGGTTTTCAAAGCTTGCAGAGTGATCTGGACCAGCTGGAAAAATGGGCTGAAAAATGGCAGATGGAGTTTAATACAGACAAGTGTGAGGTATTGCACTTTGTAAGGAGAAACCAAGGTAGAACATACAAGGTAAATGGTAGGGCACTGAAGAGGGCAGTAGAACAGAGGGATCTGGGAATACAGATACAAAGTTCCCTAAAAGTGGCGTCACAGGTAGATAGGGTAGTAAAGAGAGCTTTTGGTACATTAGCCTTTATAAATCAAAGTATTGAGTATAAGAGTTGGAATGTAATGGTGAGGTTGTATAAGGCATTGGTGAGGCCGAATTTGGAGTATTGTGTGCAGTTTTAGAACATAGAATAGTACAGCACATTACAGGCCCTTCGGCCCACTATGTTGTGCTGACCCTCAAACCCTGCCTCAAATATAACCCCCCACCTTAAATTCCTCCATATACCTCTCTTGTAGTCTCTTAAACTTCACTAGTGTTTCTGCCTCCACCAATGACTCAGGCAGTGCATTCCACGCACCAACCACTCTCTGAGTGAAAAACCTTCCTCTAATATCCCCCTTGAACTTCCCTCCCCTTAACTTAAAGCCATGTCCTCTTTTGTTGAGCAGTGGTGACCTGGGGAAGAGGTGTTGGCTGTCCAATCTATCTATTCCTCTTAATATCTTGTACACCTCTATCATGTCCCCTCTCATCCTCCTTCTCTCCAAAGAGTAAAGCCCTAGCTCCCTTAATCTCTGATCATAATCCATACTCTCTAAACCAGGCAGCATCCTGGTAAATCTCCTCTGTACCCTTTCCAATGCTTCCACATCCTTCCTATAATGAGGCAACCAGAACTGGACACAGTACTCCAAGTGTGGCCTAACCAGAATTTTATAGAGCTGCATCATTACATCGCGTCTCTTAAACTCTATCTCTCGACTTATGAAAGCTAACACCCCATAAGCTTTCTTAACTACCCTATCTACCTGTGAGGCAACTTTCAGGGATCTGTGGACATGTACCCCCAGAACCCTCTGCTCCTCCACACTACCAAGTATCCTGCCCTTTACTTTGTACTTTGCCTTGGAGTTTGTCCTTCCAAAGTATACCACCTCACACTTCTCTGGGTGGAACTCCATCTGCACTTCTCAGCCCACTTGTGCATCCTATCACTGTCTCTCTGCAATCTTTGACAATCCTCTACACTATCTACAACATCACCAACCTTTGTGTCATCTGCAAACTTGCCAACCCACCCTTCTACCCCCACATCCAGGTCGTTAATAAAAATCACAAAAAGTAGAGGTCCCAGAACTGATCCTTGTGGGACACCATTAGTCACAACCCTCCAATCTGAATGTACTCTCTCCACCACAACCCTCTGCCTTCTGCAGGCAAGACAATTCTGAATCCACCTGGCCAAACTTCCCTAGATCCCATGCCTTCTGACTTTCTGAATAAACCTACCATGTGGAACCTTGTCAAATGCCTTACTAAAATCCATGTAGATCACATCCACTACACTACCCTCATCTATATGCCTGGTCACCTCCTCAAAAAACTCTATCAGGCTTGTTAGGCACAATCTGCCCTTCACAAAGCCATGCTGACTGTCCCTGATCAGACCATGATTCTCTAAATGCCCATAGATCCTATCTCAAATAATCTTTTCTAATAGCTTTCCCACCACAGATGTAAGGCTCACTGGTCTATAATTACCCAGACTATCCCTACTACCTTTTTTGAACAAAGGGATAACATTCGCCTCCCTCCAATCCTCCGGTACCATTCCTGTGGACAACGAGGACATAAAGATCCTCGCCAGAGGCTCAGCAATCTCTTCCCTCGCCTCGTGGAGCAGCCTGGGGAATATTCCGTCAGGCCCTGGGGACTTATCCATCCTAATGTATTTTAACAACTCCAACACCTCCTCTCCCTTAATATCAACATGCTCCATAACACCAACCTCACTGATATTGTCCTCATCATCATCTAGTTCCCTCTCATTGGTGAATATCAAAGAGAAGTATTCATTGAGGACCTCTCTCACTTCCACAGCCTCCAGGCACATCTTCCCACTTTTATCTCTAATCGGTCTTACCTTCACTTCTGTCATCCTTCTGTTCTTCACATAATTGAAGAATGCTTTGGGGTTTTCCTTTACCCTACTCGCCAAGGCCTTCTCATGCCCCCTTCTTGCTCTTCTCAGCCCCTTCTTAAGCTCCTTTCTTGCTATCTTATATTTCTCAATAGACCCATCTGATCCTCGCTTCCTAAACCTCATGTATGCTGCCTTCTTCCACCTGACTAGATTTTCCACTTCACTTGTCACCCATGGTTCCTTCATCCTATCATTCTTTATCTTCCTTACTGGGACAAATTTATCCCTAACATCCTGGCCACCAAATTACAGGAAGGATATTAATAAGGTTGAAAGAGTGCAGAGAAGGTTTACAAGGATGTTGCTGGGACTAGAGAAACTGAGTTACAGAGAAAGGTTGAATCGGTTAGGACTTTATTCCCTGGAGCATAGAAGAATGAGGGGGGACTTGATAGAGGAATATAAAATTATGATGGGTATAGATAGAGTGAATGTAAGCAGGCTTTTTCCACTGAGGCTAGGGGAGAAAAAACTCCGAGGACATGGGTTAAGGGTGAAGAAGGAAAAGTTTAAAGGGAACATTAGGGAGGGCTTCTTCACACAGAGTGGTGGGAGTGGGAATGAGTTGCCAGATGAAATGGTAAATGCGGGCTCACTTTTAACATTTAAGAAAAACTTGGACAGGTACATGGATGAGGGGTGTATGGAGGGATATGGGCCAGGTGCAGGTCAGTGGGACTAGGCAGAAAAATGATTTGGCACAGCCAAGAAGGGCCAAAAGGCCTGTTTCTGTGCTGTAATGTTCTATGGTTATGATTGATCTGCCCCTAGATGTGCCCTGGTACTTGCAACCATTCCCAAAAGAGTGTAGCAGCCTGAAATCCCATTCCCACTCACCAAACCCATTATTGTTGCTTCATGGTTTGGGCAGATGTCAATATCTCAACAGTAAAACAAAGCCCAAGCAGAAACTGGAGCTTCAGGAAGGTATATTCATGTGAACCTACCAGCCACTCCAACACTTGCACACCACATTTACACCCACACTTCAAACGGGATCATTTATTGGTATAAGCATAATAAAGTAAGCTTTGAAAAGATCAGCATAAAACTGTAACAATATCAATTGCATTATTACTTGAAAAGGAATATGCTGTTCCACCATATAGTCTGGCAGAGCTGAAATGTTTCTGTTTCACTTTCCATAGATGCTGCCTAATCTGCTGAGTGCCTCATGCATTTTTTTGCTGTTAATATTTAACTAAGTTGTTACTTTCCATTACAGCATGATTCCATGCTTTTCTGAAAATGTGCTACCACTGAAGATGTGATATCTTTATGTGAATGCTTCAGAATTAGCATTTCAGGTAACACTACAGCACAGAACACAGAACAGGTCAGCACAAGAACAGGTTTTTCTGCCCATGATGTTGCACCATACCAATTAAACAAATCCCTCCTGCCTGCATAATGTCTTGTTAATTCCCCATCCTCTGCACAGTCGTGTGCTTATATAAGACCCTCCTTAACTTTTCTATTGCTTTTGCCTCCAACATCCCTGGCAGTGCATTCCAAGCACCACCATTCCCTCTGGGAAATCTCCTGCATATCTCCTTTGAGTTTATCCCCTCTCACCTTAAATACATGCCCTCTAGTATTAGACATTTCAACTCTGGGAAAACTCAGGCTATCTGCACTTCTCATAACCTTATAAACTTCCATCAGGTCTCCTCACAGCCACCAGTGCTCCAGACCAAGCAATTCATTTACCCTATCTCTCCTATAGCACGTGCCCTCTAATTCAGGCAGCATCTTCTGCACCCTCTCCGATACCGCCACGTCCTCCTGATAATGGGACAATTAGAATCCAATTCAGTACTCCAGATACAGCCTAACCAAAATTATATAAAACTGTCTTGACTAAGCAAGGCAAGCAGGCATGGTGTATGCTTTTTTTTTAAAAAAAAAACCACCTGATCAAGCTGTGTAGCCACTGTTGACTTGGGCCTCAAGACCTTTCTGAACATCAAAACTGTTAAGGGTCTTCCTATTAACAGTCCCTTTATATTGTACTTCCTAGAGTGCAGTACCTCAGATTTGTTGGATTAAACTCCTCCTGCCACTTTTCAGTCTATATCTGCAGCGTACTGTGACGAGAAGCCTAGGTGAGGATAGTAAAGACCCAAGTGCTGGAGTATCCAAGAGTACAATCGAGACACAATACGAGACTGAAATGAGCACAGGTTTCAAAACTAGACGCTTGACAAAAATCCAAAGTGGAGCTGTTGATTGAACCCCAAACCCCAGTTCAGGTGCCCTTTAAATATCAAAATCCTGGCACCAAAACATGGCCGCCAATTAGCTGGGTGGGCCTGAATCTCTAAAGGAGCCTTGCCAGTTATTCCTATTCCAGAGATTCAGAGCGTCTAAACCCTGGAAGGTGGAACTGTCCGACACATATCATAACACATACATATTCCACTGTATCATTCAGCAGTATCCACACTATATCACCAATCTTTGTATAGTCAGCAAAATTACTAACTCACCCATCTACAGTACATTTTATCCAGGTCATTTATATTCATTACATTCAGCAGAGATCATAGTACAGATAAGTGTGGAATACCACCAGATACCTCATGGTCCTGCAGCCAGAACAACTCCATTTGACCTCTACTTCCTGTCTTCTATGGGCAACCAAATTTTGAATTGAAACAACAAAGCCACTATGGGCCTTATGCATGTTAATCTTCTGAATGAGCCTACCATGACGTACCTTGCCAAATGTCATTCTGAAATTCACAGCTCTACCTTTATCCATCACCTTTGTCATCGCCTCAACAAGCTCATTAATGTTAGTAAGATATAGCCTAAGTCACACAAAGTCATGCGGACTGTCCCTAATTAGGTCATGGTTTTCTAAACGTACACAAATCCTGTCTGTAAGAATCCTTTCCAATAACTCCCCACACTGACGTGAAGCTCATAAATCTGTAATTTCCAGGACTACTCCTATTTCTCTTCTTGAGTAGTGGGCAATATTACCTACTTGCAAGTTCTCTGGTCCTTTGGCTATAGCAAAGATCTTGCTCAAGGCCCTGGCAACCTCATTTTTTGTCTCTCTTAATAAACCGGGGTATATTCCTGGGTTCATGGGGACTTATCAACCTTAATGTTCTCTAAGAGACCCAACACTACTTCCTTCTTTATCTCAAAATGCTCTAGCAAATTTGCAGGTTCCACACTGAACTCGCTATCCTCCACATCCTTTCCTTTTAAATACCTATATAAAGTACTCACTTAGGAGCTCACACACATCTTTCATATCCGAGCATTTGTTCCCTCTATTCTGGAGTGGTCCCACTTATTCCTTAGTTACCCTGCTCTTGATTAATGTATAAAATGTCTTGGGATTCTCTTTAATCTTCTTGCCAAGAACATTTCATGGCCCCTTCTGGCACTCTGAATTCCCTTCTTGTGTTCTTTTCTAACTTTTTATAATCCTCAAAGGCTCCGTTTGATTTTAGCTTTCTAAAACTTACATGCGCTTTCTTTTTCTTCCTGACTAAATTCACTCTCTCTCTCTCAACTTTGAAAATTCCTTTACCTTGCCTTGCTTGTCCCTCCTTCTTACTCAAATGTAACAATTCTGTATTCAGTGCAGTTGGTTATTAAATATCCTCCACATGTCAGATGGAGACTTGCCCAATAAACAGCTGTTCCCAATTAACTCTAGTTCTTGCCTAATTCTCTCGTAATTTGCTATGCTTCAAATTAATACTCTTCCACAAGGTCCATTCTTTTCCTTATTTATAGCTATCATAAAAATTAAATTATGATCACTCTTCCCCAAGTTTTCTCTACTGAAAGGTCAGTAACTTGCCCAGGAACATTTGCCAACACCACATCTACCCTAGTTGGATTATGTACATACTGATTTAAGAAACCCTCCTGGCTGCATGTAATAAATCCTGCCTCATCTGAGCTCAGGAAGTCTCATTCTCTATAGGGAAGTGGAAGTCATTCATGATAACAATCCTGTTGTATTTACAGCTTTCTCTAATCTGCCTGCATGCCAGTTCCTCAATGTCCCTGGTGTTTGCACCTCTTCTTTTTGAATAAGACATTTGCAATTAGTGGATGAGCCCTCCATTCTGTCCCATTGGGTGTAGCTGTGAAATTAGCTCCAATTATTCCCATCTATTTTTTATAAGACATTGAACTCCTGCACATTGGGTCTTTTTTTAAAAAATGGGTTCTATTGGGTTTTGCAGCTACCTGTAAGGAGATGAATTTCAAGGTTGTATATAGTATATATACCTTGATAATAAATGAACTTTCAACCTCCTGGTCATCCCTGTCCCTTCATAATGGCCACAAGAACGTAATTCCATGTACTGATACGTGCTCCAAATTCATAACCCTTAATTTTAAAACTCCCAGATTTAAAATAATCAACCTCAATCCATCAGTCCAATCGTGCCTGTTATTTTGTTCCTGCCTGTCCTTCTTTACTGAGTCATGACATCTACTTTCCTCTCAATCCCTCCATTTTCTGTCTTGGTTTCTTGATTCTTATTCTCGTGCAAAATGACTTAAAACCCTCCTGAGCAGCACTAGCTATCTAGCAATTCTCCGGCCAGGACAATGGTTCCTTCTGACCAGGAGCTTGCTTGTAATCTTTCTGCTAAAAGCAGATACATTAGGTGACAGCTGTTGCCATAAACATCTTCCTTCTCCTATTGCTATTTGGATTAACAATGCCCCTTTAAAAGATCTAGTTACTGGCCATATTTATCATATATACAGTCAGAATGCAAACTATTTGGAACCATTCCCATTCTAAACTGGGTATAGTTAGCAAATTCAGAACAACGTATGAAAAGAATCAACTCAGCCTCTTTCTGACTATTTGATTCTTCCAAAAGTTTCTGCATATTTTAAAGCTAAACTCCATTCTACATTTTCTGGCTTAACTAAAGTTGGTCTAATTTATATGGAATTTTACTGGCACTGGTCCAAAATATGTTCCCTTCCAAGGGCCTCAAAGAAATGGGGTCAGTAGCAACATTTTATTTTAAAAAAGGTCAAGGTAATGATAAGCCATAACATATGATTAGCAAGTTAAAGTTATAAAAGAAAGAGATATGAAGTACACAAACTTTTATTTGGTGTTATCTGCATGGCAGAAAATAGCTGGATACGGTAAGACTTTGTTAATTATATCTAGTCCTCATAACCATTGGAATAGTCAAATAAGATACAAGAATATTTTATATTTCAAACAACTGGAACATTGCTAACTTTAATCAAATGCTAAATTGAACAGCAAGCACATTTCCAATGAACACACAGTGTATCTGTTATATGCCTCTGTCCTGTAAACTGAAAGCTGCACATTTATTGTTTGCCACATATCACTTGGGACTTCACTTTCTGATTGAAAATGGGCCAAAAACTACAATAATCTATCAACTATAGAACATTTAGATTAATCAGAAGATGCAAAAACTGTCTTATCTCTAAATGCACACATTTTCAAATAAAGGATGTACTAAACTTACAATTAAATACAGTACAACTCAGTAGGTTATTTAACATTTCTGGTGAGAGAAAGAAAGTTAACACAAGACCATAAGACCTAGGAGCAGATTTAGGCCTGTTGGCCATTGAGTGTGCTCCACCATTTCACCATTATCTCTCTTAATCCCATTCTCCTGCCTTCCCCCTGTAACCTTCAATACCCTGACTAACCAAAAACCTATCAACCTCTGCTTTAATTATATGCAATGACTTGGCCTCGATAGCCATTTGTCACAGTGAATTCCACAGATTCACTAGCCTATGCCTAAAGAAATGCTTCTTCATCTCTGATCTAAATGGATGTCCTTCTGTTCTGAGACTGTGCCCTCTGGTCCTAGACTCACCCACTGTAGGAAACATTTTCTCCACATGCACGCTATCTAGGCCTTTCAATATTCGATCGGATTCAATAAGGTCCCCTCTTATTCTAAACTCCAGTGAGTACAGGCCCAGAGCCATAATAACTCTTTCTTTCAGTTATTTCCCCTCAACCATCTTCTCTTGAACCAGAGGGGATAACCACTCAACTTCTCTTGCCCCATCATTGAAATAACCTATGAACTCAATTTCAAGGACTATACATCTCATGTTCTTGATATTTATTGCTTTTTTATTATTATTGTTTCTTCTTTTTATATTTGCTCAGTTTGTCTTCTGCACTCTGGTTGAATACCCCAATTGGGTGGTCTTTCAATGATACTGTTATAGAACATAGAATAGTACAGCACAGTACAGGCCCTTCAGCCTGTAATATTGTGCCGACCCTTAAACCCTGCCTCCCATATATCCCCCCACCTTAAATTCCTCCATATACCTGTCTAGTAGTCTCTTAAATTTCACTAGTGTATCTGCCTCCACCACAGACTCAGGCAGTGCATTCCACGCACCAACCACTCTCTGAGTGAAAAACCTTCCTCTAATATCCCCCTTGAACTTCCCTCCCCTTAACTTAAAGCCATGTCCTCTTTTATTGAGCAGTGGTGACCTGGGAAGAGGTGTAGGCTGTCCAATCTATCTATTCCTCTTAATATCTTGTACACCTCTATCATGTCCCCTCTCATCCTCCTTCTCTCCAAAGAGTAAAGCCCTAGCTCCCTTAATCTCTGATCATAATCCATACTCTCTAAACCAGGCAGCATCCTGGTAAATCTCCTCTTTACCCTTTCCAATGCTTCTACATCCTTCCTATAGTGAGGTGACCAGAACTGGACACAGTACTCTAAGTGTGGCCTAACCAGAATTTTATAGAGCTGCATCATTACATCGCGTCTCTTAAACTCTATCTCTCGACTTATGAAAGCTAACACCCCATAAGCTTTCTTAACTACCCTATCTACCTGTGAGGCAACTTTCAGGGATCTGTGGACATGTACCCCCAGATCCCTCTGCTCCTCCACACTTCCAAGTATCCTGCCATTTACTTTGTACTCTGCCTTGGAGTTTGTCTTTCCAAAGTGTACAACCTCACACTTCTCTGGGTTGAACTCCATCTTCCACTTCTCAGCCCACTTCTGCATCCTATCAATGTCTCTCTGCAACCTTTGATAATCCTCTACACTATCTACAACACCACCAATCTTTGTGTTGTCTGCAAACTTGCCAACCCACCCTTCTAACCCCACATCCAGGTCGTTAATAAAAATCACAAAAAGTAGAGGTCCCAGAACTGATCCTTGTGGGACACCATTAGTCACAACCCTCCAATCTGAATGTACTCTCTCCACCACAACCCTCTGCCTTCTGCAGGCAAGCCAATTCTGAATCCTCCTGGCCAAACTTCCCTGGATCCCATGCCTTCTGACTTTCTGAATAAGCCTACCGTGTGGAACCTTGTCAAATGCATTACTAAAATCCATGTAGATCACATCCACTGCACTACCCTCATTTATATGCCTGGTCACCTCCTCAAAGAACTCTATTAGGCTTGTTAGACATGATCTGCCCTTCACAAAGCCATGCTGACTGTCTCTGATCAGACCATGATTCTCTAAATGCTCATAGATCATATCTCTAAGAATATTTTCCAACAGCTTTCCCACCACAGGCGTAAGTCTCACTGGTCTATAATTACCTGGACTATCCCTATTACCTTTTTTGAATAAGGGGACAACATTCACTTCCATCCAATCCTCCGGTACCATTCCCGTGGACAACGAGGACATAAAGATCCTAGCCAGAGGCTCAGCAATCTCTTCCCTCGCCTCGTGGAGCAGCCTGGGGACTGCTCATCAGGCCCCAGGGACTTATCTGTCCTAATGTATTTTAACAACTCCAACACCTCTTCTCCCTTAATATCAACATGCTCCAGAACTTCAACCTCACTCATATTGTCCTCACCGTCATCAAGTTCCCTCTCATTGGTGAATACCGAAGAGAAGTATTCATTGAGGACCTCGCTCACTTCCACAGCCTCCAGGCACATCTTCCCACTTTTATCTCTAATTGGTCCTACCTTTACTCCTGTCATCCTTTTGTTCTTCACATAATTGAAGAATGCCTTGGGGTTTTCCTTTACCCTACTCGCCAAGGCCTTCTCATGCACCCTTCTTGCTCTTATCAGCCCCTTCTGAAGCTCCTTTCTTGCTACCCTATAATCCTCAATTGTCATAATTGTCATTGGGAGCAGACCCAAATGCAAAACACAGACACTGAAGTACCAGGAGCAGGACTAGGCGTGAGAAGGAAGAAAGGGAAGTGGGGAAGAAAGGACGCTGGACATGACACCGGCCCTGGACGAGACAAGGACTCCGGACCTGAGCTAGGACCTGATTAGGATAGGGAACCAGGACATGGAACTGGGAACTAGGAGTCTGGGCTTGGATTCCGAGCCAGAGACTGGACAAAGACCCAGAATCTGTGTCTTGACTCGGGCTCGAAGTCCAGAACCAGGCGAGGACATGGCGAGGTTACAGGACGGGATGAGAGACTCTGGGACGGGACAAGGGAACCTCAGCACAGGACGAGGGAATCCCAGCACCAGGCTGGGCAAGGTACTCCTGTGCTGGGTGAGGCACATGGACATGACGAGAACCCAGAGCCTTGGTCGAGGGAGAGACAACAGGACTGGATGTGAGACTGCTGGACAAGGGAACCCCAGCACAGGACGAGGGAATCCCAGCACAGGACGAGGGAATCCCAGCACCGGGCTGGGCAAGGTACTCCTGTGCTGGGCGAGGCACATAGACATGATGAGGACACAGAGCCTACAGAGAGACAGGGACATGGAACACCGAGCCAGGACCCCTCCTTGGATACAGAACGTAGGGCCAGGACTCATAACACAGAACACTGAACACGATGAGACAGTTCCCAATGCTAGGTAGCAGCAAAATGGCCGGACCTACCTAGCGAAGATGTGGACATGGACAGACAGTTCCAAACAGGGCGAGGCTCCAGGCAGAGGCAGGATAAGGCAAGGCTCCAGGCAGAGGTGGGGTGTGATGAGATGAGGTGAGGCGAGGCGAGGCAAGGCTCGGCTCCAGGCAGGAAGGTGAAGAGAAGGGATACAGACAGGAGGTTTGGACAGGAACAATCCAGTAGCCCAAGGGTGAATCCTGAAGCTATTTATGAGGCTAGCCCAAACAAGAATCAGCTGCCTCAACAAAAGCTGGAAAAACCTGGAATAAGGAGCAAGGACTGGACTGCGAACCAGAATGTGGATCCCTGCTCAATCAGAGCCTCCTGGCAACCCAAAAGGCTTCCCCAGGCTATGGACGACACGGGCGGGTGGGGGGGGGCATTCAACAGGGGAGAGGATAGCGAGAGTTAAACGACAGTGTCTCTGTCGCTGGGTCCAAGTCTGGCTGGATTGTTCTGTCATAGGCTCCAGACACAGGCCAGGTAAAGCGAGGTGAGGTGGGGCTCCAGACACAGGCGAGGGCGAGGCGAGGCTCCAGACACAGGCGAGGGTGGGGCAAGGCTCCGGGCAGAGGCAAGGAGAGGTGAGGCTCTGGGCAGAGGCGAGGTGAGGAGAGGCTCTGGGCAGAGGCGAGGTGAGGGTGAGGCTCCGTGCAGAGGCGAGGTGAGGCTCCGGGCAGAGGCGAGGGCGAGGTGAGGCTCCAGGCAGAGGCAAGGTGAGGGCGAGGCATGGCAAGGCTCCAGACACAGGTGAGGCAAAGCTCCAGACACAGGCAAGGACGAGGCTCCAGGCAGAGGCCGAGGCGAGGTGAGGGCGAGGCTCCAGGCAGAGTCGAGGTGAGGGTGAGGCTCCGGGCAGAGGCAAGGGCGAGGGTGAGGCTCCGGGCAGAGGCGAGGGCGAGGCTCTGGGCAGAGGCGAGGCGAGGGTGAGGCTCCGGGCAGAGGTGAGGCGAGGGCGAGGCTCCGGGTAGAGTCGAGGCGAGGCGAGGCTCTGAGCAGATGCAAAGGTGAGGTGAGGTGAGGGCAAAGCGAGGCTCCGGGCAGAGGCGAGGGCGAGGTGAGGCTCCGAGCAAAGGCGAGGGCGGGGCTCGGCTCGGGACAGGGGCGAGGTGAGGCAAGGCTCCAGGCAGAGGCAGGGCGAGGCGAGGCAAGGCTTCAGGCAGGAAGGTGAAGGGAAGGGATACAGACAAGGGGTTTGGACAGCAGCTCAAGGCTCAATCCTGAACCTATTTATGATGTCTGCCCAAACAAGAATCAGTTGCCTCAACAGAAGCTGCTGAAACCTGGAAAACCTGGAATAAGGAGCATGGAATGCGGATCTCACTGATGGGACCATGACATGAATAGCCCCATCTGATCCTTGTTTCCTAAACCTCATGTATGCTGTCTTCTTCCACTTGACTAGATTTTCCACCTCACTTGTCACCCATGGTTCCTTCACCTTACCATTCTTTATCTTCCACACCAGGACAAATTTATCCCTAACATCCTGCAAGAGATCCCTAAACATCAACCACATGTTCATGGTACATTTCCCTGCAAAAACATCATCCCAATTCACACCTGCAATTTCTTGCCTCATAATTTGCCCTTCCCCAATTAAAAATTTTCCTATCCTCTCTGATTCTATCCTTTTGCATGATAATGCTAAAGGCCAGGGAGCAGTGGTCACTGTCCCCCAGATGCTCACCCACTGAGAGATCTGTGACCTGACCCATTTTTTATTTATGTTATGGTTATTATTTTATAGATTTACTGAGTATGCCCACAAGTGAATGAATTTCAGGGTTGTATATGGTGGCATATGTGCACTTTGATAATAAAATTTACTTTGAATTTTGAAGTTTAGACATTTAGGCCAATAACTGACAAGCTGGGTATTTCTAGCATTCTCCATTTGTATCCAGATATCCAACATCAACAATATTTTTTGCCAAGATGTTTGTAGATCAATGATTATCTTTGCAAGCAGCCTCTTATCCATTAATCATTTTGTATTCTCATGCAAAGGCTGATGAAATAGGAGATACGAATCCACATGAAGTAACCAGGGCTAGTGATTTGCGTCTGATCTCAATGCAAGTTCTCTGCAAACATTGAGAAGTGCAGTTGTTAAAGGGAAAGTGTCTGCAGGTGGGCAGCACAATAGTGATGAAATAGTTGCTGCTATTGCCCCACAGTTCCGGGGACCTGTATTTAATGATAACACGAATGGTATCTGTGTGGAAGTTGCCTGTTTTCTCTGTGACTGTGTGAATTTCCCCTGCACTTATTCCTACATCCTGAAGAAGTACTGATTGGCAGGTTAATTGGCTGCTACAAAAGACATTGTATAGTAGGCAAATGGCAAAAAGGACAAAGGGGAGCTGAATGGCATGTGAGAGTGAACACACTGCAGAGGTAAAGGGAAAGGAATTATTGGGGTTTGTCTCTGGGAGCTGGCACATCTCTGATGGTCCAGGTAACCTCTTTCTTGAAACTGTCTAACAAGGTATTTACTAATACAGAAGGTGCATTATGCACTATAACCTCTCTGTTGGTAACATAGACTCAGCTGTCAATTCAGCAGAACTAAAACTTGATGCAAAAACAAGCTCTTAATTGCACAGGTGGTAATGTGAGTAGTTTCTGTTTTGGGTACCTTCCTAGTTTGCAGACTGATAGTCATCAACATTTAAAAATAAAATTGCTTACTTTACCATGAGCTTTTGAGCAAAATCAGGACCACTAACAACAAATGATATCATTGTAATTTCTTCTTGTGGAAATTTTGAAGATGAAACACAATTTTCTACATTGACTATTTTTACAAAATATAAACTGTGAAATATTTTTTCAGTAAAGGTAACTGTAGTGAAATTTCAAACCATTTTTCTGTCAGATATATAAATATATATATTCAGCTTTGAATATACTCCAAGTGTAACAGAAGATTTTTGAATTAATGGATTATGAGAGGTAGAAAGGAAAATGAATTTAACTCTAAGATTGAAGAAGCTATGACTTATTGAGTATCACAGAGGAATTTGGGCTACTCCTTTTTCCCATGCAGAAATGATTCTGAGCTGAGATCAGTAGAAGCAACAAGACAATCAAGATAATCTCAAATCTGAAAAATAACTCGTCTATCCCTGGCTCATGTAATCTACTCCTGACTCTTTCAGGTCTCCATTGTGGCATTTTGACCATCTATTCCTGTATGAACTCTGTAAACTGTCATCCAAAACTGCCCTCCACATGTTGTGCTTTGTGCTATGTCCTATTCACACATCAGAACCCACTTACATATGTCTATCGGCATCTGGTTAAACACAAGAGATTCTGCAGATGCTGGAAATCCAGAGCAATACAGACAAAATGCTGGAGGAACTCAGCAGGTCAGGCAGCATCTATGGAAATTAATAAACAGTTGATGTTTTGGGTTGAGACCCTTCATCGGGAAATTTAAAATGCTTACCTTTGAATTCACATTATTTGATTTCCTTATCCTACTTTTTTTCAGAAGTCTTCTACAGCTCTGCAACCCACCAAGATATCTCTCTTCCCCTAGTTCTGACCTCATGAATATTCTTGAAGTATCACTCCACTAATGGCAGATGCCTTCAGCAAACAAGACCCTGAGTTTGGCATTTCCTCCCTTAATCTGTTCTCCTGCTCTATCCACATTTAACACCTTTAAATCTACTCTATTGATGAATGTTTGATGATCTGTCAAACTTCCTTAAGGGTTTTTTTTTGCATTTTGTTTCTTTTGATAATTCTCTTGAAGCCGTGTTAAGAATATTTTAATATGTTGTTGAGAATACATAAAAGCAAATTTTGCATCTCAGGCAATGCTCAGGGTATGCAGTTCAGCATCTAACTTGGAAAAATTGCTGCAGTATCAGATCCTGACTTGGCCTAATGCTTTTCTAGTGTACGTGTTGGAGACTGCGGGTGAGAAACACCCTGAATGATATATCAGACAAAACCTCAGGAACTTGGTGTTGAAGTACGACTGCACAACCCACCAATGCTGGGTGCAGTTCCAGATGCTGGGAGAGTCCAGTACCAGAGGGCATGGTTTGAGAATAAGGGGTAGGTCATTTACGACAGAGTTAAGGAAAAACTTCTTCTCCCAGAGAGTTGTGGGGGTCTGGAATGCACTGCCTCGGAAGGTAGTGAAGGCCAATTCTCTGGCTGCTTTCAAGAAGGAGCTAGATAGGTATCTTATGGATAGGGGAATCAAGGGATATGGGGACAAGGCAGGAACCGGGTATTGATGGGAATTGATCAGCCATGATCTCAAAATGGCGGTGCAGGCTCGAAGGGCCGAATGGTCTACTTCTGCACCTATTGTCTATTGTCTATTGTCTATAATCCAAGTTAGCTGGTAACAGTATTTTCTGCATTGTTTTGATAGAGTTGTTTTAAACCTAAAGTAAATTGAAGATCATATGAATCTGTATAATTGAATAATGGCTGTAATTTCAGCTTAAAAAGTTTATACTCTCTTGCGATAATCCTTTTTCTGCACAAGTCATGGGGTTTAGAATTCCACCTGAATGAACAAACAACATTCAAAAGAACGAAAATATAGTTGATTGAAAACTTGCCAATAATTTAAAAATTACTGAAACTTGGCTACAGAAGGGGCAGGACTGGCAGCTCAATGTTCCAGGGTTCCGATGTTTCAAATGTGATAGAGGCAGAGGGATGAAGGGTGGGAGGGTGGCTTTGCTAGTCAGGGAAAATATTACAGCAGTGCTTCGGCAGGAGAGATTAGAGGGCTTGTCTACTGAGGCCATATGGGTGGAGCTGAGAAACAGGAAAGGTATGACCACATTAATAGGGTTGTATTATAGACCACCCAATAGTCAGCGAGAATTGGAGGAGCAAATCTGCAGAGAGATAACAGACAACTGCAGGAGACAGAAAGTTGTGATTGTAGGGGATTTTAGTTTTCCACACATTTATTGGGACTCCCGTACTGTTAAAGGTCTAGGTGGCTTAGAGTTTGTGAAATATGTTCAGGAAAGTTTTCTAAATCAATATATAGAAGTACCAAATAGGGAGGATGCAATATTGGATCTCCTATTAGGAAATGAGTTAGGGCAGGTGATGGAAGTGTGTGTGTAGGGGAACACTAATCATAACGTCATTAGTTTCAACTTGATCATGGATAAAGATAGATCTGGTCCTCTGGTTTAAGTTCTAAACTGGAAAAAGGCCAAATTTGAAGAAATGAGAAAGGATCTAAAAAGCGTAGATTGGGACAGGTTCTCTGGCAAGGGTGTGATTGCTAAGTGGGAGGCCTTCAAAGGAGAAATTTTGAGAGTGCAGAGTTTGTATGTTCCTGTCAGGGTTAAAGGCAAAATGAATAAGAATAAGGAACCTTGGTTCTCGAGGGATATTGGAACTCTGATAAAGAAGAAGAGAGAGATGTATAACATGTATAGGCAACAGGGAGGAAATAAGATGCTTGAGGAGTATAAAAAGAGTAAGAAAATACCGAAGAAAGAAATCAGGAGGGCTAAAAGAATACATGAGGTTGCTTTGGCAGTCAGGGTGAAGGATAATCCTAAGAGCTTCTACAGATATGTTAAGAGCAAAAGGATAGTAAGGGATAAAATTGGTCCTCTTGAAGATCTGAGTGATCGGTTAAGTATGGAACCAAAAGAAATGGGAGAGATATTAAGTGGGTTTTTTGCATCTGTATTTACTAAGGAAACTGGAATGGAGTCTATGGAAACAAGGCAAACAAGTAGGGAGGTCATGGAACTTATACAGATTAAAGAGGAGGAGATGCTTGCTGTCTTGAGGCAAATCAGAGTAGATAAATCCCCAGGACCTGACAGGGTATTCCCTTGGACCTTGAGGGAGATTAGTGTTGAAACTGCAGGGGCCCTGACTGAAATATTTAATATGTCAATATCCACGTGTCAGGTGCCGGAGGATTGGAGGATAGCTCATGTAGTTCCGCTGTTTAAAAAAGGCTCAAAAAGTAAGCTGGGAAATTATAGGCCGGTAAGTTTGACATCGGTAGTAGGTAAATTATTGGAAGGAATACTAAGAGATAGGATCTACAAGTATTTGGATAGACAGGGACTTATTAGAAACAGTCAGCATGGCTTTGTGCGTGGTAGGTCATGTTTAACCAATCTATTAGAGTTTTTTGAGGAAGTTACCAGGAAAGTAGATGTAGGGAAGGCAGTGGATGTTGTATACATGGACTTCAGTAAGGCCTTTGACAAGGTCCCGCATGGGAGGTTAGTTAGGAAGATTCAGTCACTAGGTATACATGGAGAGGTAGTAAATTGGATTAGACATTGGCTCAATAGAAGAAGCCAGAGAGTGGTAGTGGAGGATTGCTACTCTGAGTGGAGGCCTGTGACTAGTGGTGTGCCACAGGGATCAGTGCTGGGTCCATTGTTACTAGTCATCTATATCAATGATCTGGATGATAATGTGGCAAATTGGATCAGTAAATTTGCTGATGATACAAAGATTGGAGGTGTAGTGGACAGTGAGGAAGGTTTTCAAAGCTTGCAGAGGGATTTGGACCAGTTGGAGGAATGGGCTGAAAAATGGCAGATGGAGTTTAATGCGGACAAGTGTGAGGTATTGCACTTCGGAAGGTCAAACCAAGGTAGAACATACAAGTAAATGGTAGGACACTGAGGAGTGCAGTAGAACAGAGGGATCTGGGAGTACAGATACATAATTCCCTAAAAGTGGCGTCACAAGTAGATAGGGTTGTAAAGAGAGCTTTTGGTACATTGGCCTTTATAAATCAAAGTATTGAGTACAAGAGTTGGAATGTTATGGTGAAGTTGTATAAGACATTGGTGAAACCGAATTTGGAGTATTGTGTGAAATTTGATCACCTAATTACAGGAAGGATATTAATAAGGTTGAAAGAGTGCAGAGAAGGTTTAAAAGGATGTTGCCAGGACTTGAGAAACTGAGTTACAGAGAAAGGCTGAATAGGTTAGGACTTTATTCCCTGGAGTGTAGGAGAGTGAAGGGTGATTTGATGGAGGTGTATAAAATTATGATGGATATAGATAGAGTGAATGCAAGCAGGCTTTTTCCACTGAGGCTAGGGGAGAAAAAAACCTAGAGGTCATGGGTTAAGGGTGAAGGGGAAAAGTTTAAAGGGAACATTGGGGGTCTTCTTCACGCAGAGAGTGGTGGGAGTGTGGAATGAGCTGCCAGATGAAGTGGTGAATACGTGCTCACTTTTGATATTTAAGGAAAACTTGGACAGGTATATGGATGAGAGGGGTTTGGAGGGATATAGCCCAGGTGCTGGTCAGTGGGACTAGGCAGAAAAATGGTTTGGCACAGCCAAGAAGGGTCAAAAGGCCTGTTTCTGTGCTGTAATGTTCTATGGTTCTACGGTTCATTCTGAGTTATAAATTTCCTTCCAATGGTTGAGTACAGTGTGGGTACTTTTACAAATCTGTAATGTAATTATGTTAGTCAGATACTAATTAGAATAGGAGCTAGAATTCATCACTTTAAGGAGAAAAGGATACTGGTCCATCAGAACTCACAACACATCTGGTACCAAATGGACAGTGTTCCTTGTATGCAACTGAGCAACATTTTGATGTATATTCAGTGGAATAGATTAGTACCCCAAGGTACTAAGGTTTTGAACCCCACCAAACCTTCATGAAACCTAGTCAACAGGCACTTCCATTTTTTCTTACACCCTGACATTTTGTACATTCTGTTGATTATAATTGTACAGGCTTTGTTAACCTATGTCAGTCTTTGTGGGATATTACCTGATAAAATTTTAAATACATGTTGTATAGTTCCATAGTTTGTAGTGAAAACCATCTGCAAGTCACATCCATGCTTTTCTCGGGTTTATTGCAAGAGTGAGTCTATCTAGTTCTGTGTTTGATGACATATTTACAAGACAGTCAGGATTTCATATAACAATCACAACATTGGAAACAAATTACAAATTATTGTAAGATTTTAACAAAACATGGGGTAGATAGAAATATCGAATTCTAGAGGGTGTAATGGGGTGGAAATATCGAATACTAGAGGGCGTAATAGGATGGAAATATCAAATACTAGAGGGGATAGGCTTAAGCTGAGAGGGGGAAGTTTAAAAGAGCTGAAAGGCTTGTTCCTCTGCTATACTATGTTACAAAATTTTCATTTATATAACGCAAATATTTTTGTCCAAGATGCATTCAAAGATATGTAAAGAAGTAAAATGATTCCATGAGAGGGAGTTGATATGTGACCAATGAATATGGTCACTGTTCTCTCTACGCTGCATGGCTGTGGGGCTGCGCAGTAACTGAAATGCTCCCACCCACATAACCTTTGTTTCCCTGTAGTTGGAACTTCCTTTTATATAATGTTTTACTAAAGTACCACACAGTTTTCAGGCTGTATAAAAATTTCCTCCTCAAAGAAATGGTTGGTCTGTGCAGCTGTAAAAAAAAATTTAGAGGGAATGTTGAATATGAACATATATTAGAAAATAAAGATGGTGAAAAAGAAAGAATTAAAAAATAATACTGGAGGATGTGACATATTTGTTGTTGAGTGCAATCGAATCATTTTCAACTCAAGGCGACCCTATGAAAATTGTGTAGTTGTCCATGGGGCTTTTGTGGCAAGATATAGAAGTAGATACAGGCCAGGCCTTTCTTCCACGCAGATACTGCTGGTGCCCAGATTGGGACCCAGCCGGATTTGAACTCAGGACCATCTGCCTCAAAGTCCAGTGCTGCTGGCACTACACACCAGGCAGCCCAGGATGTGACATAGGCACAGGTGAATTGTAACACAGTTTGCAATAGTGGTAAAATTCAAATGTAGGAAGGTAAAATGTCCAAAAGTCAACCACTTTTTAAAGAAAGCAATCCCCTCACATCTACTGTTAACGGGTCAAGGAGGAGTTGTTGAAGGAAATTTTAACAGTAGGCAATGGAGAAAAAGAGAACCCTAGAATTTTGAATGGGTTTGATGAGGAAAGTAACATGGTCTAATGAAAACCAATGGTGGATACTAAACTAGTTGTATACCAGACAGAAAGAATGTAACAGCAGGAAGCTTTTCCTGCCTGTTCAGTTATTCAATGATCAGGGGTGATCACTCCCTCAAATCCATTTTACTCCAGGTGTTCACCTCAGAAAAAACATACAGATCTCAGACTTCAGACCAAAAGCTATGTTGCAAGGGTTTCAAGCTTCCACTCGTCAATTGTGAAAATTTCTTATTTCAATTTTAAATAGCATAATTCCAAGTTAATTATTATATTCTCTTGCTCTGTATTTATCCAATAAACTTTTTTCATGTATCTCTCTGAATTTCTTTCATTTTAAAGATACAATTATATCACTATTGTGTGCTGAAGACCCTATTTCTATGATGTACTGTTCTTTCTAAACTCATGGAACTACAAAACGAATTTGTATAGCTTTCATTTATAGTTTGACACACCAAACACTGGTATCATTCTGCACAATGACTAAAATACCCTTCCTGATAATGAGAATGGTATTCCAGATGGGGATCTGACAAGGCTCTCTCTGTACATTACTTTCTGCCATTTGTGTTCAGGCTTCATCCAGATAAAGCATAGTGCTTCTAATGATTTGTATCCATGGACACTGAAATCTCTTTGTTCCCCCACAACTCTGAGGGAAAGAAATGTAGATTTGCTGGGCAGTGTAAATGTGCATGATTATTAGCTATCAGTTACAATGAAGTCAATAAATGTGACTGCCAATAGCATATAATTAATGACTGACTGGTCACCATCTGAAGATGAATTTATCTCTCCAAGTTTCATAGCAATAAGAAAACAAACTGATTTTTCTTCCTTGATTCCAAAATGAATAACCTCTTTCCCTGCTGCGTCGACCTTCATCCCTTTATAACTTTTGATTTCACTTACACAACTTCGTGAGTCTCCGAAATAATCTTATTGAGAAACTTGGATTAGCGACTCACTCTTGTATTTGTGGGAGAATATTTCTACCGTGCCCAAGGTGTAACAGACCAGAATTATATTTCAGTAATGGTGCTACACAGAGGTCTTGAAGAACAGTGGAGCAGCAGTTAGTTTAACACTTTATAGGTTCAGCTGCTGCTGCTGCCTGTAAGGAGCATGCACGTTCTTCCTGTGGGTTTCCTCCGGGAGTTCTGATCTCCTCCCACATCCCACCCATGTGAGTGTTATTAGATTAAATGGTCACCCAGGTAATCATGCAGCATGGGCTTGTTGAGCAGGAAGGGCCGTTGCCTCTGCTGTATAACCAAACAAAATAAATATATAAAACAAAATAATACCTTTGCCCAGTATGTAATTTGGGGAATTACAGAAATATCAAGCAAAGCAAACAGAATTAAATATCTGCTACACCTCATAAATACTAGCTTCATTTTCCCAATCATGTTTTAGCTCAGACATTGGTATAGAGGCAGTACACAGTTTTCTGGGAGGACTTTATGACCTCACCTACTGTGTTTTTATTTGAATTACCTACAGGTAACATCATTAAAACAACATCCAGCTGCCTATTACTACTGCTTTTGGCTCCTTGACATTGCTTGCAGTAACAGAAGCTAAATTAGCTGACAAATTATGAGTTTCTGTGCCTCGATTAGATTCTGCAAACGCACACATTATCACTGCGGCTCCTTATGACAAATGCTATATTCTGTGGGGTGAGTGAAGAGAAATATCTTAAATACTTAACCGTCCTGTGATGAGTTGGCTCCTGGACGGGGAACAGATGGGCTGGATGTAGTAGTTCTCCAGTTTCACCCCTTGAGCAGCAAGTCTGTCTAGGGTCGGGGTGCGAATCTCGGAGCCATGATAACCCACATCGTGGAAGCCCTGATCGTCAGCAAGGATGAAAATAATGTGAGGTTTTGACGGCTTTAAGGTGTCCCTCAGCGGATCGAATGCGTTGGAGTCTTCGAGACCGAGCTCTAGCCAGTCCCTGGACAAGTAACCAAAGGTCAGTAAACTCGCCACTGAAAACCCAGCCAAAGCACCAAACATGACTATTCGGCTACTTCCCCTTCGCTTCGAAGCATTAAACGCCAAGTTTCACAGAGCCAACAGTGTTGCAGACTAGTAGAGAGCCGGTGAAACGTTATTCCCTTTGACAGAGAGGCCAGGCACATTCGGAGAGGACTCTGCTGGCTCGTGGGGTTGCTTTCAACATCCCGCGCTCCTGCCTTCGTGCCTGGAGATGCTGTCTTCTCTGCGTGTGCGGGTGTCGAAGTTACTGCCGGAGTTAATTTCCTTACTCTCTGTCGGTGCGGGTGTCCTCTCTCCGCCCACCGCGCTCATTGTCCTCCCACAGCCTCCTGCACACGGCGATCGAGTGCCCAGGAAGGTGGTGAAGCATAAAGTCCTGCCAACACATAGTACGGCGTGCAGAATCCCCGCCACTGCGACTCCGCGCCCGCTTCTGGGGCACGGCTCCTCTACACAGAGCTTCTGAAACCAGTAGCAAAGTGTACGGCCGCACTTAACTCACGTACACACACATAAAAAACACGAATACAGTGCTTCATTTATGAGTACCATGGTTGAGATCTGCATATGTTAAACGACATGGGAACTAATTACGTTTAGAATATTGGAGGGTTGGAAGCTGCAGAAGGTGGTCAGTGGAAGCCCCCCGTGAATTGTCAGGGGCGTCACGGAGCGACATCCTTGGTGCAACAGACAGGCTAAGAGGTCTGTTCTTTCGAGTTCTCTGAAATAAAGGGTATATACAGTACAAGTGATTTAGACGGTACGATTGACTATCACATTTGCAAGTTTAATACAGTTTTAGGCAGCATTATTGAAGTAACGGTCACTGTTTGCCAGCAAGTCCACACCAACAGTGAAATGGAGAACATGCCGTCCGAGGTTCTCGCCTCTGGCAAACACAAACTTGCTGGATTTCTTCGAAACCTGCTGTAAATATAAGGACGAAAAATGCTGGAAATACTCAGCGGCTCCAGCAGCATGATCAGAGATAAACAAAAGTCAAGATTTCAGCTCAAAGCCTAGTTTAAAGGGATCAAAATTCAAAGTAAATTCATTACCAAAGTCTGTATCTGTTATCATACACAACTCTGAGATTTGTTTCTTCTGGGCATACTGAATAAATCCAAAACCACGATAGTCAATGAAAGACCGCACCGGCGGGGTGGACAATCAGCGTGCCAAGGACAACTCTGAAAATACAACAAGAAAGAAAAGAGAGAAATTATATCAGCAACACACACTTTGACTAGACCCATATTAACATATTCTTTTGGCATAATATCTTGGTCAGAGACTGATCTGGAAAGTTTATAAAGAAAAATAGAAACTGAAATCAACAAGATCATAATGAGGTGGATTGTGCGGTCAAGTCCATTTCAACATACTGAGTAATGATTTAATAGTCTTACAGCAGTGGGTTTGAAACCGACCTTGAGCCTGGTGGTACATGTGTTCAGGCTTTTTTATTTTCTGTCCAGTGGAAGAGGGGAGAAGAGAGAGCATCCGGGGTGGGTAGGGGTCTTTGATTACATTGGCTGCTTTCCTGACACAATGAGAAGTACATTCTCTCTGTGGAAGGGAATCCAGTTTCCACATAATGCTGAACTGCACAACTCTCTGAAGTTTCTTGCAGTGACATGCAGAAGTCATTATGCTTCCAGATAGGATGCTTCTGTGATGCATCAATAAAATACGTAACGGTTGACAAAAATATCCAAGTTTCTTTAACCACCTAAGGAAGTAGAGTTGATGGTGAGCATTTCTGTCTTTGCTGTGGTTGGGCCAGGACTGATTATTACTGATGTTCACTCCTAGGAACTTGAAGCTCTCAACCTCACAACCATCGATATAGACAGGAGCATGCAACCTGTGCAGATTGGAAATAACATCTCCACCATATGCACTTCAGGGACTTGTGCTTAGCCCAACTGCTCTACTCCCTCTACACCCATGACTGTGTGGTTTGGCACAGCTCAAGTGCCATCTATAAGTCTGCTGACGATACAACCATAGGTCACCGGGACCGGATGAAGTGTACCCCAGGCTACTGTGGGAGGCGAGGGAGGAGATTGCTGAGCCTCTGTGTCATGGTCCGGTTCGTGAAATCCGCATTCCGGTTCATGGTCCGGTCCATGTTCCTTATTCCAGGTTTTCCGGGTTTCCCCAGTTTCTGTTGAGGCAGCTGATTCTTGTTTGGGCTGGCCTCATAAATAGCTTCTGGATTCAGCCTCTAGCTGCTGGATTGTTCTTGTCCAAGCCCCCTGTCTGTATCCCTTCCCTTCACCTTTCATCTGGAGCCTTGCCTCGCCTCTGCCTGGAGCCTCACCCTGTTTGGAACTGCCTCTCCATGTCCATGCCTTTGCTAGGTAGGTCTGGCTGTTTTGCCGCTACCTAGCGTTGGGAACTGTCTTGTGTTCTGTGTAATGAGTCCTGGCCCTATGTCCTGTACCCAAGGAGGGGTCTCGGCTTGGTGTTCCAGTCCTGTTGTTTCTCCCTCAACCAAGGCTCTGTGTTCCTGTCTCTTCCTCGACCAAGTCAAGGCTTTGGGGTCTTGTCCAGTTCTAGTCATGTCCAAGGTCCTTGTCCTGTCCTAGCTACCGCTCTGGGTTCTTGTCATGTCCATGTGCCTCACCCAGCATAGGAATACCTTGCCCAGCCTGGTGATGGGATTCCCTAGTCCTGTGCTAGGGTTCCCTTGTCCAGGAGTCTCATGTCCAGTCCTGTTGGCTCTCCCTCGATCAAGGCTCTGGGCTCTTGTCATGTCCATGTGCCTCGCCCAGCACAGGAATACCTTGCCTGACCCAGTGCTGGAATTCCCTCGTCCTGTGCTGAGGTTCCCTTGTCCCATCCAGAAGTCTCACGTCCAGCCCTGTGCCTCTCCTCGTCCTATAGCCACATCTTGTCCTTGCTGGGTTCTAGGGTCTGAGCCCAAGTCAAGACTCAGGTTCTGGGTCCTTGTCCAGTCTCTGGCTCAGAGTCCAAACCCAGATTCCTAGTCCCCAGTTCCATGTCCTGGTTCCCTATCCTAATCAGGTCCTAGCCCAGGCCTGGAATCCTTGTCTCATCTGGGGCCGGTGTCATGTCCAGTATCCTTTCTTCCTCTCTTCCCCTGCTTCCTTCTCACACCTAGTCCTGTTCCTGGTAGTTCAGGGTCTGTGTCTTGCATTTGAGTCCACTCCCAATGCCCCCCTTATAACACTCTGGTGATGATCTTTGAATCATCAATGGGGACGGGAGAGGTTCCGGAGGATTGGAGGGTTGCGGATGTTGTTCCTTTCTTCAAAAAAGGGAGTAGAGATAGCCCAGGAAATTATAGATCAGTGAGTCTTACCTCAGTGGTTGGTAAGTTATGGAGAAGATCCTGAGAGGCAGGGTTTATGAACATTTGGAGAGGTATAATATAATTAGGAATAGTCAGCATGGCTTTGTCAAGGGCAGGTCATGTCTTACGAGCCTGATTGAATTTTTTGAGGATGTGTCTAAACACATTGATGAAGGATGAGCAGTAGATGAAGTGTTTCATGATGAAGGATGAAGGATTTCAGCAAGGCATTTCACAAGGTACCCCATGCAAGGCTTATTGAGGAAGTAAGGAGGCATGGGATCCAAGGGACATTGCTTTGTGGATCCTGAACTGGCTTGCCCACAGAATGCAAAGAGTGGTTGTAGATGAGTCATATTCTGCATGGAGGTCGGTGACCAGTGGTGTGCCTCAGGGATCTGTTCTGGGACCCCTTCTCTTCGTAATTTTTATAAATGACCTGGATGAGGAAGTGGAAGGATGGGTTAGTAAATTTGCTGATGACACAAAGGTTGGGGGTGTTGTGGATAGTGTGGAGGGTTGTCAAAGGTTACAATGGGACATTGATAGGATGCAAAACTGGGCTGAGAAGTGGAAGATGGAGTTCAACCCAGATAAGTGTGAGGTGGTTCATTTTGGTAGGTCAAATATGATGGCAGAATATAGTATTAATGGTAAGACTCTTGGCAGTGTAGAGGATCAGAGGGATCTTGGGGTCCAAGTCCATAGGACGCTTAAAGCAGCTGCACAGGTTGATGCTGGTTAAGAAGGCATATGTTGTATTGGCCTTCATCAATCATGGGGTTGAGTTTAAGAGCCCAGAGGTAATGTTGCAGCTATATAGGACCCTGGTCAGACCCCACTTGGAGTACTGTGCTCAGTTCTGGTCGCCTCACTACAGGAAGGATGTGGAAGCTATAGAAAAGGTGCAGAGGAGATTTACAAGGATGTTGCCTGGATTGGGGAGCATGCCTTATGAGAATAGGTTGAGTGAACGTGGCCTTTTCTCCTTGGAGCAAAGGAGGATGAGAGATGACCTGATAGAGGTGTATAAGATGATGAGAGGCATTGATCATGTGGATAGTCAGAGGCTTTTTCCCAGGGCTGAAATGGTTGCCACAAGAGGACACGGGTTTAAGGTGCTGGGGAGTAGGTACAGAGGAGACGTCAGGGTTGTTTTTTACTCAGAGAGTGGTGAGTGTGTGGAATGGGCTGCCGGCAATGGTGGTGGACGCGGATATGATAGGGTCTTTTAAGAGGCTTTTAGATAGGTACATGGAGCTTAATAAAATAGAGGGCTATAGGCAAGCCTAGTAATTTCTGAGGTAGGGACATGTTTGGCACAACTTTGTAGGCCGAAGGGCCTGTATTGTGCTCTAGGTTTTCTATGTTTCTAATGTCAGATTGTGATGAGAGGGCGTACAGGAACAAGATATACCAGCTAGTTGAGTGGCGTCGCAGCAACAACCTTGCGCTCTATGTCAGTAAGACTAAAGAACTGATTGTGGACTTCAGAAAGGGCAGATGGGGGAATACACACCAGTCCTCAGAGCGATCAGAAGTGGAGAGAATGAGCAAATTCAAGTTCCTGGTTGGATCTCTGAAGACCTAATCGGGAACCAACATATTGTTGCAACATCTATATTTCATAAGGAGTTTGAGGAGATTTGGTATGTCAGCTAAAACACTCTCAAATTTCTACAGGTGTACTAGGTAGGGCATTCTAACTGGTTGCATCACCGTCTGGAATTTGGGGGGGGAGGGGGTGAGGCATTCTGCACTGAATCAAAGTAAGCTGCAGAGAGTTGTAAGCTTAGTCATTTCCCTCATGGGCAATAGCCTATGTCATATCCAGGAGCAATACCTCAGGAAGGCAGTGTCCATCATTAAGGACCCCATCACAAAGGTTTGTTTTGTTCTCCCTGTTACCATCAGGAAGGAGGTACTTCAGTGTGTGAAGACACAAACTCGGTGATCCAGGAACAGCTTCTTCCCCTCTGCCATCCAATTCCTAAATGGACATTGAACCCATGAATACTATCTCACTACTTTTTTATTTCCATTTTGCACTACTGATTGAATCCAACTATTTTATATATAGATATATATTTAATTATTAACTATTAACTGTCAATTGTTATTATTACTAATAATTATAATTACTAATATATATATAAAATTCTTTTCCTATTCTTTTCCTGTACTGCTGCTGCAAAGACGACAAATTTCATGACATATGCCAGTTATATTAAACCTGATTCTGATTTTGACTCTGAATTTTTTGAGCTATTTCCATCTAATGACACCCTTCCTATAGCTGGACACCCAGAACTGCACACATAGAACATGGAATAGGACCGCGTAGCAACTGACTCTTCAGCCCTCCAGCCTCCTGCTATGATTTTGATTCTGAATCCTAAGATTCAGAATCAGATGCTTATTAGCTCTGGTGGGACTTACAGGCCATTACCTCCTATGATTGAAACTTACCATCATAAATGCTGTGATGCTTCACAGCCAGATGACCTCAATGCCTTTTATGCACATTATGAAAGGGAGAAACCCTGTGGCAGCCGGTGATCCTGTGACCACTGTTTCTGAGGTCGACGTCAGAACATTTTTCAAGACTCTGAACCCTCGCAACGTGTCAGGTCCTGATGGTTACCTGGTAAGGCTCTGAAAACCTGTGCCAACCAACTGGCAGGAGTGCTCAAGGACATTTTCAATGTCTCGCTACTGCTGTCAGAGGTTCCCACTTGGTTCAAAAGGGCGACAATCATACCAGTGCCCAAGAAGAGCAGGGTGAGCTGCCTTAATGACTATCACCCAGTCACACTCACATGTACTGTGATAAAGTGCTTTGAGAGGTTGGTCATAGTCAGAATCAACTCCTGCCTAAGCAAAGAACTAGACCTGCTGCAATTTGCCTATCACCACAATAGGTCTACAGTGGATGCAATCTCACTGGCTCTTCATGGCCTTGGATCAATTGGTTAATAGTAATTCCTATGCCGAGCTGCTGTTTATTGATTCCAGCTCAGTGGTCAACACAATCATACCCTCAGTTCTAATCAGCAAGCTCCAAAATCTGGGCCTCAGTACCTGCCTTTGCAATTGGATCTTTGATTTCTTCATTTTGAATCTGTGCGGATCAGAAATAACATCTTTTTTCGCTGATAATCAACACCAGCACACCTCAAGGATGCATGCTTAGCCCACTGCTCTGTCTCTACACACTCATGACCATGTGGCTAGGTACCGCTCAAATGCCATCAATAAATTGCTGATAACATAACTATAGTCAGAATTTCAGATGGTGACGAGAGATGTACAGGAGTGAGGTCGATCAGCTGTCTCAGTAACAGCCTTGCACACAGTATCAGTAAGACCCAGGAACTGATTGTGGACTTCAGGAAGGGGAAATTGAGGGAACACACAGCAGAGCTCATCCATGGATCAGAAGAGGAAAGAGTGAGCAGTTTTAAGTTCCTGGGAGTTAACTCTGAATATCTATCCAACATAATTGCAACATATTGATGCAATTACAAAGCAGGGATGACAGTGGCTATCCTTCATTAGCAGTTTGAGGAGAATTGGTATGTCACCAAAGATACTTGCAAAAATTTCTACAGATATACCATGGAAATCCTTTTTGGATGAAAATGATATTCCATTCTAACTGGTTGCATCACTGCCTGTTATGGAGTGGCCATTGCTCAAGATCAGAAAGAGCTATAGAAACTTGAAAACTCTGCCAGTTTATCATGGGCACTAGGCTCCACTGCATCTGGATGTATTTGAAAGGTGATGCCTCAAGAGGTTCCCCCATCTCCCAGGACATACCCTCTTCTCATTGCTACCATCAAGGAGGAGGTACAAGAGGCTGAAGACACACACTGAATGTTTTACAAGCAGCTTCTTCTTCTCCGCCATCAGATTTCTGAATGGACAATGAACCCAAGAAAATAACCTCAGTATTTTTCCCCTCTAACACAATGCCAAATTAAACAAAATCTCTTCTGCTGGCACATGATCCATTTCACTCCTTTCCCTGCACATTCACGTGTCTATCTACAAGGCTCTTAAATGCTAATGTTTGAAGTAGTGAGTGAGAGAGCAAAACCTTACAGGGCAGGAGCCATTTCAAATCTGCAAGTTTTACTTCAGCCAATAAAAAGAGTGGAGGTGTAAGTGGAGTGGCCACTGTTAGGGTGAGCCAGTGTTAGAGTGGGTTTGGCTTAGGTTCAATGGACTTTGGCAAGCACAGGCAGAGGTTCTAAGTAAGTTTCCAGTATTTGTTTTGCTTTCTTTGTCGATCAGTACATAGCTAATCTGAGAATGGGTTAAGGGTTAATGATATGTTCTTTATGTGAGATGTGGGAACTTCAGGAGACCTCCAATCACCCTGATAACTATATCGCACAAAGTGCATTGAGCTAAAGCCCAATGACCTTTGGCTCATATGGGAGAATGAGAAGGTGATAGAGTTACAGGTAGGTGGTCATCCTAAGTTGGAGGAAGCAAAGATTCAAAGGTTCAGATGTTCATTTGTTATCAAAGTATGTATGCAGTTTACAACTCTAAGATTAATTTTCTCCAGGTAGCCACGAAACAAAGAAAACCACAGAAGTCATAGAAGGAAAAACATCAACTGCCTCCCACTCAAGAAAAATCTCTTGAACCCCTGCCCCCCACCCTTGTGCAAATAAAACTAACAGATCATGGCATATGGAAAACGGCATTAAGTACATCAACCCTCCAAACCCAACTCAACCCCAACACCCAAACCTCAACCCCAGCCCCCAAAACTCAACCCCCGAACCCCAAGCCCCAAGCCCCAACACCCAAACACCATGTGAACTGGAGTCCACAGTCCAATCCATAAATCACAGAAATTTGATGACATTGTCCAACAGCATGGAGGAGACAAGCACTCGAACACAGAGACTTTCCAAGGTATATCACACACAGATACCTTATCCGGCAGCAGTATGTATCTGGGTGACTTATAGGAGAGGGAAAGTAAATAGGCAGCCAGTGCAGTGCCCCCCCCCCCTGTGGTTGTTCTCCTCAATAATAAGTATTCTGCTTTGGATGCTGTTGGGTGGATTGACCACCCAGAGAGAAGCAGCAGTCAGCAGGTCTCTGATACTGAGTCTGACTCTGTGGATCTGAAGGGAAGGGGGAGAAAAGAAGTGCTGAAAAGGATAGGGGATCTCAAAATTAGAGGAGCAGACAGGGGGTTCTGTGGTATTTTGCCTCCCAGATGTTAGGGTCAGGGATGTCTTGGATCGGGTTCACAGCATTTTGAAGGGAGGAGGTGAGCAGTCTGAAGTCATGGCACATTTTGCTACCAACAACAAAAGTCAGAAAAAGGAGGAGGTCCTGAAGAGAGAATATAGGGAGTTAGGTAGAAAGCTGAGAAGCAGGACCACCAGGGTAGTAATCTTTGGATTGCTGCCTGTGCCATGCCCCAGTTAGGGTAAGAATAGGATGGTGACAAATGAAGTCATGATGCGGAACTGGTGCAGGGGCCAAGGCTTCTGATCTCTGGATCATTGGGATCTCCTCTTTAGAAGGTGTGACCTGTACAAAAAGGACGGGTTACACCTGAACCTGAGTGAGACCAATGTCCTTGTGGGCAGGTTTGCTGTTGCGGTTGGGGGAGGGGGGTTTAATAGGACTGGGGACAGGGCGGTTGGTAGTGAGATTGTGAGGAGTCCTGCCAAAGGGTCTTGGCCTGAAGCATCAACTGTACTTTTTTCCGTAGATGCTGCTCGGCCTGCTGAGTTCCTCCAGCATTTTGTGTGTGTTTCTGTGAGGAAGGAAGGCAAATAATAGGGCAAAATTGCAGTCAGTGGGATTTGAAATGTAACATGGAGGCAAGTTTCTAAAGGGCAATGAATACTGAACTGAAGGTGTTATACTGTATTTGAATGCATGCAAGCAATATAATAAGATAGATGATCTTGCACCACAATTAGAGATTGGCAGGTACATTGTTGTGGGCATCACTGAATCGTGGCTGAAAGAAAATTATAGTTGGGATCTTAACATCCAAGGATACAGATTGTATCGAAAGGACAGGCAGGAAGGGAGTGGGTGTGGGGAGGCCATGTTAGTAAGTAATGATATCAAATCCTTAGGAAGAAGTGACATAGGATCAAAAGATATAGAATCTTTGGGGGTAGAATTAAGAAACTGCAAAGGTAAAAAGATGCTGATGGGTTTACATACAGGCCTCCCAATTATAGCCAGGATGTGGGATACAAATTACAACAGGAGTTAGAAAAGGCATGTAGAATCTCACAATGGCAGATTTCAAGATGCAGGTAAATTCGGAAAAATGAGCTTGGGGCTGAGGGAATTTGTAGAATGCTTACAAGATGTCTTTTTAGAGCAACTTGTGGCAGAGCCCACTAGGGAAAAGGCAATTCCAAATTGGATGTTGCGTTATAAATTGGATTTGATTAGGGAGTTTAAGGTAAAGGAATACTTCGGAGGCAGTGATCACAATATGATAGAATTCACCCTGCAGTTTCAGAAGGAGAAGATAAAGTCAGATGTATCAGTATAACAGAGGAGTAAAGGAAATTACAGATGCATGAGAGGAGCTGGCCAAAGTTGATTAGAAGGGGACACTAGCAGGGGTGATGGCAGGACAGCAATAGCTGGAGCTTCTGGGAGAAAATTGGAAGGTGCAGGATAGGCACATCCCAAAGATGATGTAGTATTCTAATGGGAGGATGAAACAACCTTGGCAGACAAGCGAAGTCAAAGATAGCATAAAAGGAAAAGAAAGGGCATATAATAGAGCAAAAATTAGTGGGAAGTTAGAGGATTGGGAATCTTTGAGGAACCAAAAGAAGGCAACTAAAGGAGGGATAAAATGAAACTGGTATGTAAGCTAGCTAATAATATAAAAGAGGATATCAAAGCTTTTTCTCAAATACATGAAGAGTAAAAGAGACGAGAATGGATATTGGATCACTGGAAAATGACTCTTGAGAGGTAATAATTGGGGACAAAGAAATGGTAGAAAAAATCATTATTTTGTGTCAGTCTTCACTGTGGAAGGCACTATCAGTATATCAAATATTCAAGAATATCAATGGGCAGAAGTAAGTGTAGTTGCTATTACAAAGGAGAAGGTGCTTGGGAAGCTGAAAGATCTGAAGGTAGATAAGTCAACTGGACCAGATGAAATACACCCCAGGGTTCTGACAGAGGTAGCTGAAGGAGCAGAGGAGACATTAGCAATGATCTTTCAAGAATCACTAGATTCTGGAATGGTTCTGGACTTGAAAATTGCAAATATCCCTCCAATCTTTAAGAAGGCGGGGAGACAGAAGAAAGGAAATTATAGGCCAATTAGCCTGACTTCAGAAGTTGGGAAGATGTTTGGATTCCATTATTAAGGATGAGATTTTGGGGTACTCGGAAGCACGTGATAAAATACCGTAGATTCCGGATTATAAGCCGCTACTTTTTTCCCACATTTTGAACAGCTTTGAACTCTGCGGCCTATAATCCAGAGCGGCTAATACATGTTTTTTGTTCAAGCCGCCTCGTAAACATTTTGCCTCGTAACAGTAGACCAATAAAATTGATGAGTAGTTCACAGAGGTCCAATGAAATTGTACGATAAATCAAGCGCACTTTCACAATTAAATTATTGTAAATCAGTCATTTGTACTCACCCTCATCAACATGGAAAATACTCGAAGAAAAGCAAGACCCGAGCGCGTCAGACCCGATTAGACCCGATCGCAATGTGCAAGCGCGTCAGACCCGATTAGACCCGATCGCATTGCGCAAGCGCGTCAGACCCGATTAGACCCGATCGCAATGCGCAAGCGCGTCAGACCCGATTAGACCCGATCGCATTGCGCAAGCGCGTCAGACCCGATTAGACCCGATCGCAATGCGCAAGCGCGTCAGACCCGATTAGACCCGAGCGAAAACGCTGCTTTTAAGTTAAAGTCGATCAATAACTTTTCCTGGTAGGCTGCAGTATATATATTTTACCAGTCGCTAGGAGATATTGGAATGTTGTTCGTGCTGTTCAGTAAAAAAGTATATGCAACGTAATTTGTGTTACCGATACGTATGTATATTTAAAAGTAGCGGTGCGGCCTAAAATCCGGTGCGGCCTTTACAATTAAAAAATTGATTTTATTTCTAAAATTAGAGCCTGCGGCTTTTAATCAGGTGCGCTCTGTAGTCCGGAATCTACGGTAGACCAAAGTCAGCATGGTTTCTATCAGGAGAAATCTTGCCTAACAGATCTATTGAAATTCTTTGAGGAAATGCAAGATAGACAAAAGAGCGTCAGTGGATGTTTTTTTGCCTGGACTTTCAGAAGGTTGTTGACAAGGTACCACACATGAGGCTACTTAGCAAGGTAAGAGCCCATGATATTACAGTAAAGATACCAGGATGGACAGCAGAATGGCTGACTGGCAGGAGTCAATGATGAGATGATGACGTTGACTCTCATCAACCTGAGAGGCCAGCGTCGGGCAATTTCATGCCTTACAAGGCGCGGAACGAAAGACTGTGTGGCACGCCACTCGTCACACAGACATTTCGCAATATTTTTCTTTATTTTATGAGATCGAGTTGTGAACTCAACACTCAACCTGGCATGGATGGAAAGTGTACTCGGGAGCGGCCCGACTGGATTCGAACCCGGGAACCTCCGTTCTGGAGTCTTGCGCTGATATCAATGCACCACCAGCTGGCCTACAAGGAGGCAAAGAGTGGGGATAAAGGGGACCTTTTCTGGTAGGCTGCTAGTAGTGTTCTGCAAGGGTTGGTATTGGAACCACTTCTTCTTAAGTTATATGTCCATGATTTGGATGATGAAATTGGTGGCTTTGTGGCCAAATTTGCAGATGATACAAAGATAGATGGAGAGCTAGTTAGTGCTGAGGAACCAGGGAATCTGCAGAAGGACTTAGACATACGAGCGAATGAACAAAGAAATAGCAAATGGAATATAGTGTAGTGAAGTGCTTTGCTAGAAGGAATAAAGGCATAGACTATTTTCTAAAAGAGGAGAAAATTCAAAAAATCAGAGGTGCAAAGGGACTTGGAAGTCCTTGTACTGCATTCGCTAAAGGTTAACTTGTTTGTTGAGTCTGGTAAGGAAGGCAAATGCAATGTTAACATTCATTTTGAGAGGATTATATTTTAATGCAAGGATGTGATGCTGAGCCTTTATAAGGCATTGGTCAGACTGCACATGGAGTATTGTGAGCAGTTTTGGGCCCCTTATCTCAGTAAAGATGTGCTGGCATTGGAGAGGATCCAGAAGAGGTTCACAAGAATGATTCCAGGAATGAAAGGGTTAACACCTGAGGAGTGTTTGATGACTCTGGGCCTGTGCTTGCTGGTGTTTAAAAGAATGACAGGAGATCTCATTGAATATGGAAAGGTCTGTGGGGAGGATACTCCCTATCCTGGGGTAGTCACGTTTGCCATTCTGGAAATGGATAGTGAAACAGGAGATGAATGGTAAATGTTGCTGTATTCATTGACAACGTTCTTCACTTTGCAGAATGCCATCAGATTTTCTGTCGCCTTCAAACTTTCTAACTCATCCACCTGCAGTATATTTTTGTCCAGGATATTTTATCAATCACGAACAACAAAGGTCCCAGCACTGATCCCTACTGAACACCACTGGTCACAGACCTCCAGCCCTTCCACCACCATCCAAGTCACTGTGGATTTCAGCCATCTTAAGCTTCAGGCTCAGTTTACCATGAGAGACTTTATCTCAGGTCCATGGAGACAGCGTCCATTACCCTACCCTAATTAATTGCCTTTGTTAGTGCTACAAGAGTTCTAACAAGTTTGTTAAACAAGTCCTGCACCATATAATGCCAAATGCATAAATCCTCCTCCAAAGAATCCTCTCCAGCTGTGTCCCTCCCACAGAGGTGGGGCTCTCCTGCCTGGATTTTCCTGGATTTTTTCTACTTCCCTTCTTGAAGAAGGGAGTAATGTTATCTATCTCCATTTCCCTGAGACCTTACCTCACACAACACATGTTTTCATCAACGAATTCTATGGTTGTAACAGTCCTGCACTCAATACCCTGACTGATTATGCAAAGGATAGAGATGGGTGGGTGCTTTTCTATCTGACATACTACAGGGATTGGTGTTGAGAACTTCATTGTTTGTAATATATATAACATTCGTATATATTAATGACGCAGAAAAATGTAGCAGGTGTGATTACTAAATTTGCAGATGACATGACAATCAGTGATGCCATAGACAATGAAAAAGCTCATCTAATAGGACATAGATCAGCTGGTAATATAGCGTACTGGCAGATAGAATTTAATCCAGTCAAGTCCAAGACAATGTGGAAGCAGAGGAGATTTACCAGGATGTTACCTAGTTTGGAGAACAAGTCATATGAAGCAAGGTTAGCAGAGCTGGGACTTTTCTCTTTGGAGTGTAGAAGAATGAGAGGGGACTTGATAGAGGTCTATAAGATTATGAGAGGCATAGATAGGGTGGATAGTCAGTACCTGTTTCCCAGGGCACCAATAGCAAACACCAGAGGGCATATGTACAAAATTAAGGGAGCGAAGTTTAGGGGAGACATCAGAGGTGAGTTTTTTTACACAGAGGGTTGTGAGTGCCTGGAATGACTTGCCCGGAATGGTGGTGGAGGCTAAAACATTAGGGGTATTTAAGAACCTCTTGGACAGGCACATGGACGAAAGAAAAATGGAGGGTTATTGGGTAGTGTGGGTTTAGTACTTTTTTTAAAGGATTATATGGGTCGGCACAACATGGAGGGCTGAAGGGCCTATACTGTGCTGTAGTGTTCTATGGTTCTAATACACTTTGGGAAGTCAAATTCTGGTTTGACGTATAGAGTAAGCAACAGTGAACTTAGAAATATTGATGTACCAAGATACCTTTGCATGCAAGTCCATAGCTCAGTGAAAATGGTGAAACTGGTGGGTAGCAAAGTGAAGAAGGCTGAGGCATTGCATGTAAGTGTTAGGACACATCTTGGACTTGCTCATAACTTTGGTATTATGTCCATTTTTGGTCATCACACTACAGAAAGGTTGTAGTAGCCCTTACAGGGCACACTAGAAATTCATCAGGATGCTACTTGAAATGGAAGTTTATTCTCACTGGAAAGTAGGATTCCAAGCAGTGATTTTTTTTATAGGTTTATAAAATTATAAGGTGTATAGATAAGATTGGTAGTCAGAATCTTTTCCCAGTATGGTGTATCTGAAAGTAGAAGACATGCAGGTTTAAGGTGAGAAGGGAGAGAGGAGTTCTGCTGGGTATACTTTTCATGTAGAGGTGCTGGTTATCTGGAATGAGATGTCAGAGGAGGTGGTAGAGGCACATACTGTTTCAACTTTTAAAAGCCAGTTGGATAGGTACTTCGATAAAAAGGCATGAAAGGTTATGGGTCTAATGCAGGCAAATGGTATTAACACAGACAGACATTTTGGTCAGTATGGATGAAGAGCAGTTTGATTTTATTATATTATAAGTAAGTGCATAGGAAAATGAAAACTGAGGCAAATAAAATCAATGTGGATAAATGTGAGATAAAACATGATTTATTTTAAATGGTGAACAACTAGAAATATTGGAAATCAAAGAAACTTGAAAGTGCAGGTACAAAGATTATTACAACATCATGGGCAGCCACAGAAAGTAATCAAAAAGGGTAAAGTAATGCCTGTGTTTTTGCTGGAGCTCTACAAGGGATTGAAGTATATGACAGCTTAACAAACCTGGAATCATGGAAGCCGATCTGGGCACTGTATCATAAGAGGGATATATTAGCTTTGGACAGAGTACAGTGTTGATTTGTCAGATCATTACCAGCATTCTGTGGCTACATCAAAAGGAATAATTATACCAATTAAAGTGCTATTCTCAGGAACTCAGAAGGACAAGCAGAGATTTGATTGAAATTTATGAAATATATGGTGGATCAAGAAAAGCTGTTTTCATTGACAGGAAAGTCAAGGATTTGGACGTAGGAGGGTGCAGTAAAATTTAGAAGAAGAAAAGGAAGCATTTTCCTAACACAGAAATTGTAAACAATTTTGAACACTAATGTAGGGCAATTGCTAATTTTAAATCTACTTTGATAGCTATCTCGGGTAAACAAAAGTTTAAGGGATTTTAGAAAATGGAATTTGTTGTTAAGCTGTAGATCAGCCATGATATCACTGTGCTGTAGAGCAGACTTGAGAAGCTAAAAAGACTACCTACTCCAGTTGCTGCATTCTTATACTCCTTTGTTCTTCATAGTTTAGCATTTCAACCTACTGTGATTCCATTAACATGTTCACAGAAAAAATAAATATGATTTTATTCACTTGATGTAAAAAAAATCACACGTAGAATGATAGTGGAGGTTTGGTTGACAATAATCTGTCTATATGTTGTATTTACATTGCGAAAGATGCTATTACAGGAAATTAATTGCTCAAATGCATTGGTGTGAAGTGTCTCTGTTTCTTGAACTGGAACTGAAATCCTTGGCTGAAGCAAAATTCATTTTCATTTATGCTCTTCTCCTGAAACTACAGCAGATAAAGAAGGAATAATTGTTTCAGTGAAATGCTAGGTCGATACCTGATTGGTGATTTTGGCCTATAATTCCTTTTTTTGTCTGCTTCCCTCCGTTTTTGATGAGTGGAGTGACATTTGCAATTTTCCAGTCCTCTGGAACCATTCCAGAATCTGGTGATTCTTGAAATATGACCACTACTGCCTCTACAATCTCTTCAGTTACCTCTTTCAGAATCCTGGGGTATAGTTCATCTGGTCCAGGTGACTTACCTACCTTCAATTCTTTCAGTTTCCCAAGCACCTTCTCCTCGGTAACAGCAACTACTATACATCCATTTCTGCGCCCAACACTCTTGAATATCTGGCATACTGCTGGTGTCATGTACACTGACAATTAGCATAACATGTTTATTAAGTTCATCCCTCATTTCTTTGTCCTCCAATACTACCTCTCTAGTGTCATTTTCCAGTAATCAAATATCTATTCTTGCTTCTCTTTTACTCTTTATATATCTGAAAAAAAATTGTGTCCTCTTTTATATTATTGGCTAGCTGACCTTCATATGAACTCTTTCTTCTCCTTATGGTTTTTTTTTACAAACGAGAAAATCTGCAGATGCTGGAAATCCAAGCCACACACACAAAATACTGGAGGAACTCAGCAGGCCAGGCAGTGTCTATGGGAAAGAGTACAGTCAATGTCTTGGGCTAACTCTTCATAACAGATGCTGCCTGGCCTACTGAGTTCCTCCAGCATTTTGTGTGTTGCATGTTTTTTTTTTAGTTGCCTTCTGTTGGCTTTGAAAACCAACCTTCAAACTTCCCACTATTCTTTTCTATATTACATGCCTTCTCTTTTGTCATTATATTGTCTTTCACTTCCCTTGTCAGCCATGGCAGTGTTAACTTCCCTTTAGAATACTTCTTAGACCATAAGACCATAAGACATGGGAACAGAATTAGGCCATTCAGCCCCTCGAGTCTGCTCCGCCATTCCGTCATGGCTGTTCCCGGATCCCACTCAACCCCATACACCTGCCTTCTCGCCATATCCTTTGATGCCCTGACTGATCAGAAAACTATCAACTTCTGCTTTAAATATACCCACGGACTTGGCCTCCAGTGGTCTGTGGGAGAGCATTCCACATATTTATTACACGCTAACTAAAAAATTCCTTCTTACCTCTGTTCTTAATGGCCACCCCTCAATTTTGAGGCTGTGCTCTCTAGTTCTGGACACCCCCACCATAGGAAACATCCTCTCCATATCCACCCTATCCGGTCCATTCATCATTTGGTAAGCTTCAATGAGATCACCCCATATTCTCCTAAATTCCAGTGAGTACAGGCCCAGAGCTGCCAAATATTCCTCATATGTTAACCCCTTTATTACCAGAATCATCCTCGTGAACATCCTCTGGACTCTCCCAATGACAACACATGCTTTCTGAGATATGGGGCCCAAAACAGTTGACAATACTCCAAGTGTGGCCTGACCAGTATCGTATAAAGGCTCGGCATTATCCCCTTGCTTTTATATTCTATTCCCTCTGAAATAAATGCCAACATTGCACTTCCCTTCTTTACCATAGAGTCAATCTTCAAATTAGCCTTCTGGGAGTCTTGCACGAGGACTCCTAAATCCCTCTGCGCCTCTGATGTTTGAATCATCTCCACATTTAGATAATAGACCGCACTATTGTTCCTTTTATCATACATTTCTCAACACTGTACTCCATCTGCCACTTTTTTGCCCATTCTTCCAATTTGTCTAAATTCTTCTGCGATCTCATTGCTTCCTCAGCACTACCTACTCCTTCACCTATCTTCGTATCATCTGCAAGCTTCGCCACAAAGCCATCTATTCCATTATCCAAATCACTGATGAACAGTGTGTAAAGTAGCAGTCCCAATACTGACCCCGAGAAACACCACTAGTCACTGGCAGCCAATCAGAAAAGGTCCCTTCTATTTCCGCTCAGTACCTCCTGCCTGTCAGCCATTCCTCTATCCATGCCAGTATCTTTCCTGTAACACAACTTCCCATTCACTTTTGTTACATTATTTGCCCTTTCCTTGGCTTTTATGCAGTCCTTAACTCTTTGACAGCCTCAGTTGCCTGCCTTACCATTTGAGAACTTCTTCCTCTGTGGGACATATCCTGTGCCTTGTAAGCTATTCCCAGAGACTTCAGCCCTCTCTGCTGTGCTGTCGTCTCCGCCAGTATCTTCCTGCAGTGCACTTGGGAAAGCTCCTCTCTCATGCCTCTGCAATTTCTTCTATTCCATTGCGATACTGATACATGTGAGTTATGCTTCTCCCTCTCAAATTGCAGTATGAATTCAATCATATTATGATCACTGCCTCCTAAGGGTTCCTTTACATTAAGCCCTCTGGTAAGATCTGGGTTATTACACAATCTAAGATAGCCTTTCTTCCAAGTAGACTCAAGCACAAGCTGCTTTAAAAAGCCATCTCATAGGCATAAATTTCTTCTCTTGCGATCTGACAACAACATGATTTTCCCAGTCCCCTTGCATATTGAAGTCCATTACAATTGTGTCATTACCCTTATTACATGCCCTTTCCAGCTCCCTTTGTAATCTTAACCCCACATCTTGGCTACTATTTGGAGGCCTATATTATTTGATTCCCAAAATGTTTTTTTTTACCCTTGCAATTTCTTAATTCCATTCACAAAGATTCAACATTCTCTGACCCTATGTCATCTCTTTCTAAAGATGCAGTTCTGTTACCAACAGAGCCACACCACTATCTATGCCTTCTTGCCTGTCAGTTTGATACAAAATATATCCTTTGATGTTCAGCTCCCATTTATAGCCTTCTTTCAGCCACAACTCAATGTCATACCCATCAGTCTCTAATTGCGCCACGTGTTTGCCCACTTTATTCCAAATGCTACGTGTATTTAAATACAGCACCTCCAATCCTGCATTCTTCACCCTTTCGAATTTTCCCTCTGTGGTTCAATTTAACTCTTTGCTCTGTCTGCATTTATACCCAATGAAGGCTGGGTATAATGAAGGATAAGGAAGGCTTATCCTTCCTTACATTCATGTTACACCCATCATCTACTTGTAAACCTGCTGGCTCATCCTCAGCTCTATCAGACTGGTTCCCATCACCCTGCTATATTAGCTTAAACCACTCCCAACAGCTCTAGTAAACCTGCCCACAAGAATATATGGTCCATCTTCTTTGGGATGTATCTATCCTGCACAGGGCTGGAATTAGTGGGGCCGGGGCCCCTGGGCTAGAGGCCCTCATGGGCCCCTGCCGACACCATAAAATGCTGCTGTACCAAGAAAAAACAGGCAAGAACAAGAGCAGAAGTCATACTGGTCTAAATATCGAACCTGTGGACTAAGACATCGGTTTAGTACAATACGTAGGCTATAAACCTACAGGCCTTAAGAGGGAGGATGGAAAGTAATGCAGATTCTTAAACTCCTCACATGTTTAAGGTGAAAAATATGAAGGGGTGCCTGATACTGCAATTCCAAATTTCTGTATGTACGTCTTCAAAAACGGGTCAAACCCACTTATTACCTCTAGAGTGCCCATGTAGTTGCCATTATCAGGCCTGCCAAATATGTCACCACTGGAGCCTCAGATAGCCTGTCCCCTCTCTTCACAACCACCACCACTCTTCTCAATACGTCGGTCCAGTAGACACACTCTGACTTGAACTGCTTTTGCAGTTCTGTATCTATTCTTCCGCTGTCAGACGCTACTGTAACGTAGGTCAGTATCGTTTTCCTGTGGTGTTCGCTATGTTCATGCTCTCCTATGTGCTCAGCGGCGTGTTTCCAGTCGCTAAAGCCAGTTTGGAAGATGGACTGACAGTTATCATCACTGAACATGCGGCATGCAAAACAAAACACACAGCCAGTGGGAGGGGAATATAAGAGCCATTGCCTTGATATGTACTGACCATTTACCAGCTTGCGTTTGAAGCGAAATCTGGAGAAAAAACGTCTCTGCTGTTTGTATACTCGTTCCGAAGCTTTGATATCCACATCCTTATTCTGGCAGGATTCCTGCCCTTTCTTAGCCCAGTATGCTCGGACTGAATCATCTAACATTTCCTTTCCCCAGTGAGCTGGATCAGTGCTGTAAGGATCCTAATTAGCGGTAATGTTAACAGTAGTGGTGGCCCGACTTGGTTGTTCAGAGGCCTCTGTGGTCGGGAATCCCAAAGTCATGCTCTCTGCCTCTTCAATGTTCGCTGCTGACTGTGGCAAGGATGGTGGTTCTGTGGTAATGCTGATGCTAGCGCTAGCTGTTGAACAAGTCTCCATTTGTCCACCAGTCTCAGACTGTGACAAGAGCAATGCTACTGCTGCATCATCGAGAACAGGTTTAAAAAATTCTGTCAATTTCAATGTCTTTTTAAATGCTTCTTTCTCACAGTCCTCTTTTTCTTGTTTCTTTTTTCTTTTCTGTGCTCCACTCTCGTATTTTTTTTGTCCGCCATGATGATAGCTACCTATTTTGGGCCCCTCTGCAGCTCTGGCCCCTGGGCTGCAGCCCAGTCTAGCCCTGCCCAAAGTCCGGCCCTGATCCTGCTCCCAGAAATTCCATCCATTGTTGTGCTGCCATCACCCCTCCAAGTGTCCCCTTCCAATCAGTTTTGACCAGCTTCTCTTATACCTCTGAGATTTCCTTTACTCCATTATAATGTGGTTACATCTGACTTTAGCTTCTCCCTCTCAAAGTGCAGGGTGAAATCTTATCATATTATGATCACTGTCTCCTAAAGGTTCCTTTACCTTAAGCTCCCAAATCAAATCTGGTTAATTACACCCAATCCAGAACTGCCTTTCCTCTTGTGGGCTCAGCCACAGGCTGCTCTAAAAAGTGATCTCTGTCAAGCAGTCTAGAAATTCCTTCTCTTGGGATCCAGCACCCACCTGACTTTCCCAACCTGCTTGCATATTGAAATCCGCCATGACTATTTTGACATTGCCCTTTCTATATGACTTTTCTATCTCCCATTGTAACTTGTACCCCACATCCTGGCTGCTGTTCAGAGACCTGTATTTAACTCCTGCCAGGGCCTTTATGCCCTTACAGTTCCTTAAATCTATCCACAAGGATTCTACATCTTCCTATCCTATGTCACCTCTTCCTAAGGATTTGATTTATTTATTTTTATCAGCAGAGCCAGCTGCATCCCCCCCCCCCCCACCCCACCCACCTGCTGGTACTTTCAATACAATATATTAATATATATCTTTGGATGTTGAGCTCCAAACTATGATCTTCTTCCGGCCATGACTCAGTGATGTTCTTAACATCACAGAAACATAGAAAACCTACAGCACAAAACAGGCCCTTCGGCCCACAAAGCTGAACATGTCCCTATTTTAGAAATTACTAGGCTTATCCATAGCCCTCTATCTGCCATAGCATCATATCTGCCAATCTCTAACTGTGCTATAAGATCATCCAGCTTATTCTGTATACTGCATGCATTTACATAGCAAACACGAGGAAATCTGCAGATGCTGGAAATTCAAGCAACACACACAAATTGCTGGTGGAACGCAGAAGGTCAGGCAGCATCTATAGGGATAAGCACTGTCGACGTTTCAAGCCGAGACCCTTCGTCAGGACTAACTGAAAGGAAAGATAGTAAGAGATTTGAAAGTGGCGGGGGAGAAATGCGAAATGATAGGAGAAGACCGGAGGGGGCGGGGTGAAGCTGAGAGCCAGAAAGGTGAATGGCAAAAGGGATACAGAGCTGGAGAAGGAAAAGGATCATGGGATGGGAGGCCTAGGGAGAAAGAAAGGGGGAGGGGAGCACCAGAGGGAGATGGAGAACAGGCAGAGTGATGGGCAGTAAGAGAAAAAAACAGGCCCAAGATCCACAAACCTGCCTGTCCAGGTAGACCCATTGTCTCAGCTTGCTCCTGCCCCACTGAACTCGTTTCTGCATACCTTGACACTGTTTTGTACCCCCTTGTTCAATCCCTTCCCACCTATGATCGTGACACTTCTCACACTTTGAATTTATTCAATGATTTTAAGTTCTCTGACACCCACCGCCTTATTTTCACCATGGACATCCAGTCCCTATGTACCTCCATCCCCCACCAGGAAGGTCTCAAAGCTCTCCACTTCTTTTTGGATTCCAGACCTAACCAGTTCCCCCCTACCACCACTCTCCTCCGTCTAGTGGAATTAGTTCTTACACTCAATAATTTCTTCTTTGGCTGCTCCCACTTCCTCCAAACCAAGGGTGTAGCCATGGGCACCCATATGGGTCCCAGTTATGCCTGCCTTTTTGTTGGCTTTGCGGAACAGTCCATGTTCCAAGTCTATACGGGTATCCGTCCCCCCCTTTTCTTTTGCTACATTGACGACTGCATTGGTGCTGCCTCCTGCACGCATGCTGAGCTCGTCGACTTCATTAACTTTGCCTCCAACTTTCACCCTGCCCTCAAATTTACCTGGTCCATTTCCGACACCTCCCTCCCCTTTCTTGATCTTTCTGTCTCCATCTCTGGAGACGGCTTATCTACTGATATCTACTATAAGCCTACAGACTCTCATAGCTACCTGGACTATTCCTCTTCCCACCCTGTCTCTTGCAAAAGTGCTTCCCCTTCTCACAATTCCTCCGTCTCCGCTGCATCTGCTCTCAGGATGAGGCTTTTCATTCCAGGATGAAGGAGATGTCTTCCTTTTTTAAACAAAGGGGCTTCCCTTCTTTCCCTTCTTTCACCATCAACTCTGCGCTCAAACGCATCTCTCGCATTTCCCGCACATGTGCTCTCACCCCATCCACCCACCACCCCACTCGGGATAGGGTTCCCCTTGTACTCACCTACCACCCCACCAGCCTCCGGGTCCAACGTATAATTCTCTGTAACTTCCGCCACCTCCAACGGGATCCCACTACCAAACTCATCTTCCCCTCCCCCCACTTTCTGCTTTCCACAGCGATCGCTCCCTACACGACTCCCTTGTCCATTCGTCCCCCCCATCCCTTCCCACTGATCTCGCTCCTGGCATTTATCCTTGTAAGCGGAACAAGTGCTACACCTGCCCTTACACTTCCTCCCTCATCACCATTCATTCTGCCTGTTCTCCACATCCCTCTGGTGTTCCCCTCCCCCTTTTTTTCTCCCTAGGCCTCCTGTCCCTTGATACTTTCCCTTCTCTAGCTCTGTATCCATTTTGCCAATCACCTTTCCGGCTCTCAGCTTCACCCCACCCCCTCCAGTCTTCTCCTATCATTTTGCATTTTCCCCTCCCCCTACTTTCAAATCTCCTACTATCTTTCCTTTCAGTTAGTCCTGACGAAGAGTTTCGACCCGAAATGTCGACAGTGTTTCTGCCTATAGATGCTGCCTGACCTGCTGCGTTCCACCAACATTTTGTGTGTGTTGCCTTTACATATACCACTTTCAGTCCTGTATTCAACACCATTTTTAATTTTGCTCCCATGTTACAATCCCACTGACTGCAGTTTTGCTCTGCCATCTACCTGCCCTTCTTCGTACTCTAACCACACACTGCATCTACCTGCCCCTCTTTGTAGTCTAACTACACATTGCGTCTACCTGCCCCTCTTCGTAGTCTAACCACACACTGCGTCTACCTGCCCCTCTTCGTAGTCTAACCACACACTGCGTCTACCTGCCCCTCTTCGTAGTCTAACCACACACTGCGTCTACCTGCCCCTCTTCGTAGTCTAACCACACACTGTGTCTACCTGCCCCTCTTCATAGTCTAACCACACACTATGTCTACCTGCCCCTCTTCGTAGTCTAACCACACACTGCACGGAGGTCATGATGCAGTTTTATAACATTTTGCTTAGGACAGAGCTGGAGCATTGTGTGCAATTCTCATCACCACACTGAAGGATGAAGAGATTTACAAGGATGTGGCTTGGGATCGAATGTTTTAGTATTGAGAAAAGACTGGATAGCCTGGGTGTGTTTTTCTTGGAGAGGAAATATGAAGGAATGCATTGATAGAGGTGTACCAAATAATGAGATTTATAGATTGGGCTGATAGTGAGAATCTTCTCCCGAAAAACAGATTTCCAATAATAGTGACGCCTAGGAGGAATTGGCAGTATAGACAGAAAGATTTGTTAAACCGAAGGGTGCTTGCGGTCTGGAACATATTGTCAGAGAAGTTGGTGGAACCATGTACTTTTATAACATTTACGAAGTATCTGCATAGATTTATATTTAGATTGAAAACAGAATAGAAGAAAATGTGAATCCATTTAAATACAAAAGATGTTGGTACTGTTTTTAACAACAGGTTTATGGCAGATTTGAAAAGAACTAATGTTTTCTCAGAAGACAGAAAACTAGCAGATCAGGAGAAATTGTAAGTATTTGAAGGGAATAGCTTATCAAATATAAAGGGAGAAAGTGATGAGGAAAACAGTGTAATGTGCTTTATCTAGCTATAAAGGATACGGGTGAGGAAATTGCAGATGTGTTAGTCATGGACTAGAACGTGCAGCCAGCAGTGAACCACTTATAACCATTTCTGACTTGAAAGGAAAACTTGCGCTTACTTGATGTAGATCTCTTGAGAGGGAACTGCTCGTGGGTGTTGGCTCCAATAACAACACTGAAGCCTTGTGTAATAGCAGAAACTGCTAATGAAAAATTCCTTCATGTGGGGAAACCAGAATAAACCATACCCTGCTGAAAAACATTTTGCCAGTGAGCTAAGGCAAACACAATGGTTGTTTCTAACTTATTTCTACATTTTAGAACTACTGAAAGTAATTAAACATGGATGAGGGGTGTATGGAGGGATATGGTCCAGGTTCAGGTCTGTGGGACTAGGCAGAAACATGCTTTGGCACAGCCAAGAAGGGCCAAAAGGCCTGTTTCTGTGCTGTAATGTTCCATGGTTCTATAAAAGCAGTAAAAAACATTTTATAAAATGAGGTACAAAAATGTGAAAATATTTTTTAAAAACTTGGTCTCTTATTAGAATCTAAATATTCTAATATTTATCTTAAATTCAGTTGTGCTCCATGACTATTCTCCTGACCTGGGTTCTTCTTGCAGATTCCTCCATGCCAGTGCTGGGACTTTGCCATCAGCTTCTGCCTCTGGACTCTCATGAAGGAAACTGATGGGATGCCGTGTTAATGTATTTGTGATCTCCCCATACACATGGGTAATTGAGGAAACTCCAAAACCTGGCTTATCCACTTTCCAAAACTGTTTGGCTATGATAATTGTGCTGTCACATTTGAGACATGGGTGAAGTTACTCTACAGCTGCAAGGGAATGAGAGTGAAACTAAATACTCACAGGTTCCTTGATTCCATTAGTTATGGGAAATGTTTGGATTCTGTCATCACGAGCAGAATAAGTGAGCATGTGGACAAGATGAAATAATTATTGACAGCATGGTAGGTTTGAGGAGCTGTGAGGAATGATCACCCTTAAACAGTCAAACTGAATTTTTAAGCATGGATGAGTCCAAATGTGTAGAAAATGTGTCAAGTTGTGGGAGAAGTGAAATCTTGTGGGGGTTGGGGGGGGGTGAATGGTTGACCTAACAGAGGAAAGTTACAGTGGTCAGTTCTCTGGCATTGAATCTGGCTCTGTGACTCAGAAGAGAAGGGGGAGAGGGAACAGAAAGGAGATTCTGTGGACAAAAATGAGATTCACAGAAGGTATGTTGCCTCCCGGGTGCCAAGGTCTGGGACATCTCAGATCGAGTCCACAGCATTCTTAAGTGGAAATGTGAGCAGCCAGAGGTCATGGTCCATGTAGGTACCAATGACACAGGGAGAGTGATGAGGATCTGCGAAGTGGTTCAGGGAGTTAGGCGCCAAGTTAAAGGACAAGACCTCCAGCATTGTGATGTCATGTGCTAGTGAAGCCAGAAATAGGAAGTTTAGCACCTGGCTAAGGAGTTGGTGTAGAAGAGAGGGCATCAGATTTTTGGATCATTGTGCTCTCTTCCGGGGAAGGTGGGACCTGTACAGAAGAGACGGTTTGCACCTCAGTTGGAGGGGAACTGATATCCTAAGGGCAAGGTTTCTATTGCTGCATTTGGGGGGGGGGGGGGGGGAGGTGCGTTTAAACTAGGTGGATGGGAAACAGTGTGCCAAAACAGCAGTGGAGAGGTTATGGAGACAGATGTTCTTAAGACCTCAGACAAAATCAGGAACCAAAAGGTTGAGCATGGTGTGAATAACATTCTGAGCTGTCTATATTTCAAAGCAAGAAGTATTGTAAGAAAGGCAGATGAGCTCAGGGCATGGAATTATAATACTGTAGCCATCAGTGAAACTTGCTTGCAAGAGGGGCAGGACTGGGTTCTATTTTTTAGATGCTACAAAGCAGGAGGGATTGAAGGGGGTTACTACTCAGGGAAAATATCATGGCAGTGCTCAGTCAGGACAGACTGGAGAAATTGTCTAGTGAGGCTTTATAAGACCATAAGATATGACAGCAGAATTAGGCCATTTAGCCCATCAAGTCTGCACCACCATTTCATCATGGCTGATCCAATTTTTCCTCTCAGTCCCAATCTCCTGCTTTCCCCCTGTATCCCTTCATGTCTTGACCAATCAAGAATCTATCAACCTCTACCTTAAATATACATAAAGACTTGGCCTCCACAGATGCCTGTAGCATCAAATTCTACAGTTTACAACTCTCTGGAAAAAGAAATTCCTCCTCATCTCCTTCTAAAAGGGTAGCCCTCTATTCAGAGACTGTGCCCCCTGGTCTCCCACCATATCCTTTCCACTTCCACCGTATCAAGGCCTTTTACCATTCGATAGGTTTCAATTAGGTCACTCCTCATTCTTCAAAATTCCAGCGACTACAGGCCCACAGCCATCACACACTCTTCATATGACAAGCTATTCAATCCTGGAATAATTTTCATGAACCTCCTTTGAACCCTCTCCAGTTTCAGCACATCCTTTCTAAGATAAGAGGGTCAAACCTACTCACAATACTCTATGAGGCCTCACCAGTGCTTTATAAAGTCTCAAAATTACATCCTTGCTTTTATATTCTACTTGTTATCAATTCTAACATTACATTTGCATTCCTCAACACAGACTCAACCTGAAAACTCAGCTTTCAGGAATCCTGCACAAGGACTCCCATGTATGACCATACACTTTCCAACACTGTATCCCATCTGCTACTTCTTTGCTTTCTGTAGACTTTCTACTTCCTCAAAATTATCTGCCTCTTCACCTATTTTGGTATCATCTGCATACTTTGCAACAAAGCATCAATTCCATCATCCAAAGCATTTACATTTAACATAAAAAAGAATCAGTCCCAGCACAGATCCCTGTGGAATACCACTAGTTACCGGCAGCTAACAAGACTAGACTCCCTTTATTCCTACTTTCTGCTTCCTGCCAGTCAGCCTCTGCTTTATCCATGTTTCTTGTTATGCCACGGGCTCGTAGCTTGTTAAACAGCTTCATGTGTGGCACCTTTTCTAAGACCTTTTGAAAATACAAGTACACAGCATGAGCTGATTCTCCTTTATCTATCCTGCTTGTTACTTCTTCAAAGAATTCCAACAGATTTGTCAGGCAAGATTTTCCCTTAAGGAAACCTCTAAATACCCTGAAAACACATTGTTAATAAATCATTCCAACATCTTCCCAACTACTGAAGTCAGACTAACTGGCTTATAATTTCCTTTATTCTGCCTCTCTCCCTTCTTGGAGAGACATATGCAATTTTCCAGTCTCCCAGAACCATTCCAGAATCTAGTGATTCTTGAAAGATCATTACTACAACCCCCACAATCTTTTCAGCCATCTCATGAAGAACCTTGGCGTGTATGCCATCTGGTCCAGCTGACTTATCTACCTTTAGACCTTTCAGTTTCCAAAGAATCTTCTCCCTAGTAATGGTAACTTCACACACTTCATGAACCCTGACACTTGAGACTTCCACCACATTGCTAGTGTCTTTCACAGTGAAGACTGATGCATAAAACTTATTCAGTTCTTCCACCATTTTCTTGTCCCCCATTACTACCTCTCCGCATCATTTTCAAGCTCTACTCTGGCCTCCCTCTTACACTTTATGTTTCTGAAGAAACATTTGGTATCCTTTTTAATATTATTGGCCAGTTTACTTTTGTATTCCATCTTTACCTTTTTAATGACTTTTTTAGTTGCCTTTTGTTGGTTTTTAAAAGCTTCCCAATCCTTTAACTTTCAACTAATCTTTGCTCTGTTATATGCCCTTTCTTTGGCTTTTATGTTTCCTTTGTCTTCTCTTGTCAGCCACAGTTGTATCATCTTTCTTTTAGAATGCTTCTTCCTCTTTGGGTTGTGTATATCCAATGCCTTCTGAATTGCTTCCAGATATTTCAGACATTGCTGCTGTGCTTTCATCCCTGCCAGTGTTTTCCAATCAATTCTGGCCAACTCCTCTCTCAAGCCTCTGTATTTCCCTTTACTGCACTGTAATACTGATACCTCTGACTTCAACTTCTCAAATTTCAAGGTGTATACAATCATATTATGATCACTTTCCCCTCAGGGTTCTTTTACCTTAAGCTCTCTAATCAATTCCGGTTCATTGCATGGAGTGGCTGATAATACAGAATCTGAGGCCACAAACCAGGCACGCCCAGGATCCCCTTCAGTTTGCGTATAAGGAGAAGGTGGGAGTGGAGGATGCTATCACGTATTTGCTGCACAAATCACTTTCTCACCTAGATGGGGTCAGTTGTGCTGTGAGGATTACATTCCTTGACTTCTCTAGTGCCTTTAACACCATCCACCCCAAGATCTTAAGGCACAAACTAACGGAGATGGGAGTAGACTCTCACATGGTGGATTGGATAGTGGACTACTTGACAGATAGACCTCAGTATGTGCGGTTGGGAGACTGTAGGTCTGACACGGTGGTCAGCAGCACAGGAGCACCGCAGGGAACCCTACTCTCTCCAGTCCTGTTCACCCTGTACACATCAGACTTCCAATATAACTCGGAGTCCTGCCATGTGCAGAAGTTCGCTGATGACATGGCCATAGTGGGGTGTGTCAGGAATGGACAGGAGGAGGAGTATAGGAAACTGATACAGGACTTTGTGATATGGTGCAACTCAAACTACCTGCGTCTCAATATCACCAAGACCAAGGAGATGGTGGTGGACTTTAGGAGATCTAGGCCTCATATGGAGCCAGTGATCATTAATGGAGAATGTGTGGAGCAGGTTAAGACCTACAAGTATCTGGGAGTACAGTTAGACGAGAAGCTAGACTGGACTGCCAACACAGATGCCTTGTGCAGGAAGGCACAGAGTCGACTGTACTTCCTTAGAAGGTTGGCGTCATTCAATGTCTGTAGTGAGATGCTGAAGATGTTCTATAGGTCAGTTGTGGAGAGCGCCCTCTTCTTTGTGGTGGCGTGTTGGGGAGGAAGCATTAAGAAGAGGGACGCCTCACGTCTTAATAAGCTGGTAAGGAAGGCGGGCTCTGTCGTGGGCAAAGTACTGGAGAGTTTAACATCGGTAGCTGAGCGAAGGGCGCTGAGTAGGCTACGGTCAATTATGGATAACTCTGAACATCCTCTACATAGCACCATCCAGAGACAGAGAAGCAGTTTCAGCGACAGGTTACTATCGATGCAATGCTCCTCAGACAGGATGAAGAGGTCAATACTCCCCAATGCCATTAGGCTTTACAATTCAACCGCCAGGACTTAAGAACTCTTTAAAGCTATTATTAATGCTTTTTGAGATAGTGATTTAGATGCATATCATATTTTTTACTGAGTTAAGTATTGTATGTAATTAGTTTTGCTACAACAAGTGTATGGGACATTGGAAAAAAGTTGAATTTCCCCATGGGGATGAATAAAGTATCTATCTATCTATCTATCTATCTATCTACCCAATCCAGAATAACTGATCCTCTAGAGAGCTCAACCAGGCACTGTTCTAAAAAGCCATCTTGTAGGCATTCTGGGCATTCCCCCTCTTGAAATCCAGCATAACCTGATTTTTTAATCTACCTGCATATTGAAGTCCCCCATGACGTTGCCCTTTTAGCATGCATTTAGCGTGCATTCCCAACTACCAATTGGGAATCTGTATAAAACTCCCATCAGGGTCTTTTCACCCTTGCAGTTCTTTCATACACAATGATTGAACATCACCATTACAAAATTATGTCACCTCTTTATAGAGATTTGATTTCATTTGTTACAAACAGAGCTACACCCTCTATCTTCTTGCCTGTCCTTTCGATACAATGCTTGGACATTCAGCTCCTAGCTATGCTGTAATCTACTTTCAGCCAAGATTCAGTGATACCTACTACATCATATATGCCAATCTGTAACAGTGCTACAAGTTCATTGACCTTATTCCATATCCTGCGTACATTCAAATAAACAACTTCAGTACGGTATTCACCCTTTCCTATTCTGTCCGCATTTTATGTTGCAACTCATCCTGTTGACTGCAATTTTGCCTATCGTCAGTCTTTCTTTGTATAGAATCTTACCTCTGTTTGTAAACCAACTACCTCATCTCCAGCACTATCACTCCAGTTCCCATCCCCCTGTCAAATTAGTTTGAACCCTCTTGAACACCTCCAAGCAACCTGCCAGGAAGGATTTTTGATCCCATCGGGTTCCAGTGTAATTTATCCCTTTTGTATAGGTCAGACCTTCCCAATTACCCATAAATCTGAAGCCCTGCCCCCTGCATCAGTCCCTCAGCCACATATTCAGCTGCCAAATCATCCTATTCTTACCCTCATTGGCACATGACACAGGCAGCAATCCAGAATTTACTACCCTGGAGGTCGTGTTTTTCAATTTTCCACCAAGCTCCCTAAAATCTCTCTTCAGGACCTCCGCACCTTGTCTACCCATGTCATTGGTGTCTATTTTTCCCAAGACTTCTGACTGCTCACCCTCACCATTGAGAATGCCTTGGACTCATTCTTGCCCTCAGCTATTAGGCTCCTTAATGAGTCAACCCATAGTGGGGGAAGTGATGACCCCCCTCCTGTTTGACTTTTTATGGTAACTTATTTTTTATTCTTTCAACTTCTCTTCTAATATTTACATCTGTGCACTTGTAATGTGACTGTGACACTGTAACTTTCTTTGGGATCAATGAATTATCAATCGATCTATCTATCCATTAATTGGGAATGAGACAGGGCAGGTGACAGAAGTTTGTGCAGGGGAACATTTTGCATTTAGTGATCATAATTCCATTAGTTTCAAAGTAAGTATGGAAAAGGATAGGTCTGGTCCATGGGTTGAGATTCTAAGTTGGAGAAAGGCAAATTCTGACTCTGATAGAAAGGATCTGGTCAAGTGTGGATTGGAACAGGGCATCTTCTTGCAAAGGTATACTTAGTAAGTGAGATGTCTTCAAAAGTGAAGTTTCAGAGTACAAAGCTTGTATGTGTCTGTCAGAATAAAAGATAAGAATAAGGGGTTTAGGGAAACTTGATTTTCAAGAGATATTGAGGGCCTGGTTAAGGAAAAAAAAGGAGGTGCATAGCAGGTAGGACCAAATGAAGTACTTGTATGTTCTAATTTAAACTAATTTAGCAGGGGGTGGGAACCATAGTGAAAAGGACCCAGGACAGGATGGATAGTCAAAAAGCAAATATAGCATGCAGTCCGACTGTCAGAAAGAGGAAGGCAAATGATAGGGCAAAATTGCAGCCAGCAGGGTTTCAATCAGGAATGCAGAATCAAAAAAGGTAGCAAATACAGTACTCAGTGTAATATCTCAATGCACAGAGTATGACATAGAAGGTAGATGATCTTGTTGCACAGTTACAGATTGTCAGGTATGACATTGTGGCCATCTCTGAATCATGGCTGAAGAATAATTGTAGTCCTGAGAGAGGCTGCTGTAGAGATAACAGATATATTTGTCACGACCTTTCAAAAATAACTTGATTCAGCCATAGTCCCGGAGGGCTGGAAGATTGCAAATGTCACTCCACTCTTCAAAAAGGGAGGAAGGCAAAAGAAAGGAAATTATAGGCCAGTTAGCCTAACTTCAGTGGTTGGAAACGTGTTGGACTCTATTATTAAGGATGTGTTTTCAGGGTACTTGGAGACTAATGATAAAATAAGTCAAAGTCAGCCTGGTTTCTATCAAGGGAAATCTTGCCTGACAAATCTATTAGAGTTCTTCGAGGAAGTAACAAGCAGGGTGGACAAAGGAGAGGCAGTGGATGTCATTTACTTAAATATTCAGAAGGCATTTGATAAGGTGCCGCACATAAGGCTGCTCAACGAGATAAAATCCTGTGGTGTTACAGGAAAGATACTGACATGGAAAGAGGAATGGCTGACAGGCAGGAGGCAGCAAGTTGGAATAAAAGGGGCCTTTTCTGGTTGGCTGCCAGTGACTAGTGATGTTCCTCATGGGTCAGTATTGGGAGCGCAACTTTTCACATTGTTTGTCAATGATTTGGATCATGGAATTGATGGCTTTGTGACAAAGTTTGTGGATGATATGAAGATAGGTGAAGGGGTAGGTAGTGCTGAGGATGCAATGTGAATGCAACATGATTTACAAATTGGAAGAATGGGCAAGAAGCAGCAGATGGAAAACAGTGTTGGAAAATGTATGATAATGTATTTTGGTAAAAGGAACAATAATTAGCTAAATGGGGAGAAGGTTCAAACATCTGAAGTACAGAGGGACTTAGGAGTCCTCATGCAAGACTCCCAGAAGGTTAATTTACAGGTTGAGTCTGTGGAAAAGAAGGTAAATGCAATGTTGGCATTTATTTCAAGGGGAATAGAATCTAAAAGCAAGAGGATGTATTATGTATTATGAGCCTTTATAAGACACTAGTCAGGCCACGCTTAGAGTATTGTCAACAGTTTGGGCCCTGTATGTCAAAAAGGATGTGTTGTCATTAGAGGGAGTCCAGAGGAGGTTCACGAGGTTGATACTGGGAAAGAAGGGGTTAACATATGAGGAGCGTTTGGCAGCTTTGGGCCTGTACTCACTGGAATTTAGAAAAATCCGGGGGTGGGGAGGATCTCAATGAAATCTACAGAATGTTGAAAGGAGTAGATAGGGTGAATGTGGAGAGGATGTTTCCTATGGTGGGGGTATCCAGAACTAGTGGGCACAGCCTCAGAATTGAGGAGTGACATTTTAGAAACGAGGTAAGGAGGAATTTTTTTAGCCAGACAGTCGTGAATCTGTGGAATGTTCTGCCACAGGCTGCGGATGAGGCCAAATCCACGGGTGTATTTAAGCCTGAAGTGGATCATTTTCTTAACAGTCAAAGCATCAAAGGATATGGCAAGAAGGCAGGTGTATGGGGTTGAGTGGGATCCAGGATTAGTCATGATGGAATGGTGGAGCAGACTTGATGGGCTGAATGGCCTAATTCTGCTCCTATATCTTATGGTTTTATGGTAATTGAGAGCTGGGTGTCCAAGGTTACACATTGTATCAGAGGGCTAGGAAGGTAGGCAGAAGGGGTGACGTAGTTCTGCTGTTGAAGAATGGCATCAAATCAGTAGAAAGATGTGACATAAGATCGGAAGATATTAAAATCCTTGTGGGTGAGTTAAAAAACAGCAAGGGTAAAAAGACCCTGGTGGCAGTTATATATAAACCTCCCAACAGTAGCTGGGATGTGGACTACAGATTACAACAGGAAGTAGAAAAGATGTCTTAAAGTGGTGATGTAATCATAGTCATGGGAGATTTCAACATGGAAGTCAAATGGGGAAAATCAGTTTGCTAATGGATATCAAGAGAGTGAGTTTGTTGAAGGCCTACGAGATGGCTTTTTAGAGCAGTTTGTCATAAGCCTACTAGAGGATCATCCATACTAGATTGGGTGTTATGTAATGAACCGGATGAGATTAGGGAGCTTAAGGTAAAAGAACCCTTAGGAGTCAGCGATCACAGTATGATTGAGTTCAACTTGAAATCTGATAGGGAGAATGTAAAGTCTGATGTAGCAGTATTTCAGTGGTGTAAAGAAAATTACAGTGGCATGAGAGAGGGTTGGACAAAGTAAGTTGGAAGAAGATGCTGGCAGGGATGACAGCAGAGCAGTAATGATGTGAGTTTCTTGGAAAAATGAGGATAGTGCAGGATAAATGTATCCCAAAAACAGCAAAATACTCAAATGGCAAAATAGTACAACCATGGCTGACAAGGGAAGTCAAAGCTAATGTAAAAGCAAAAGAGAGGGCAGACAACAAAGCAAAAATTAGTGGGAAGACAGAGGATTGGAAATTTTTAAAAACCTTTCAGACAGCAACTGAAAGAGTCATTAGGAGAGAAATGATGAAATATGAAAGCAAGCTAACAAACAATACCAAAGTGGAGAGTAAAAAGTTTTTCATGTAAAAAATAAAAGAGAGAGTGAATATAGGACCACTAGAAAATGAGGCCAGAGAAGTAATAATGGGGGACAAGGAGATGGTTGATGAACTAAATGAGTATCTTGCATCAGTCTTCACTGTGGAAGACACAAGCAGTGTGCCAGATGTTGAAGGGTTTGAGGGAAGAGAAGTGAGTGCAGTTGCTATTACAAGGGATAAAGTGCTCAAAAAGTTGAAAGATCTTAGGGTACATAAGTCACCGGGGTCAGATGAACTGCCCCCTAGGATCCTGAAAGAGGTAGTGGTAGAACTTGTGGATGCATTAGTAATGATATTCCATTGGACTCTGGCATGGTCCCAGAGGACTGGAAAATTACAAATGTCATTCTACTCTTTTAGAAAGGAGGAAGGCAGTAGAAAAGAAATTATAGACCAGTTGGCCTGACCACAGTGATTGGGAAGATGTTGGCATCAATTGTTAAGGATGAGGTTATGGAATACTTGGTGACACAGAACAAGATAGGACAAAGTTAGTATGGTTTCCTCGTAGGATAGATAAAGGAGACACAGTGGATGTTGTATATTTAGACTTTCGGAAGGCGTTTGACGAGATGCCACACATGAGGCTGCCTACCAAATTAAGAGCCCATGGTATTACAGGAAAGTTACTGGCCTGGTTAGAGCATTGGCTGATTGGAAGGAGGCAGCAAGTGGGAATAAAAGGATCCTTGACTGGTTGCTAGTGGTGTTCCGCAGGGTTTGGTGTTGGAACCACTTTTTATGCTGTATATCAATGATTTAGATGATGGAATAGATGGCCTTGTTGCCAAGTTTGCAGATGATATGAAGATTGATGGAGGGGCAGGCAGTGTTGAGGAAACAGGTAGCTGCAACAGGACAGACAGATGGAATGGCAGAGCAGAATCAATGGACCAAATGGCCTCATTCTGCTCCTATGTTTTATGGTCTTATGGAGTATAAGAATTATAAGAGAAGACTTAAGAATGAAATCAGGATGGTTAAAAGAAGGCATGAGGTTGCCCTAGCAGGCAAGGTGAAGGAGAACCCTGAGGGATTCTATGGATGTGTTAAAAGGATTGCAAGGGAAAAAACTGGTCCACTGGAAGATCAGAATGGTAATCTATCGATGGTGCCAAAAGAGATAAGGGAGATCTTAAATGGACTTCTGCATCTGTATTTACTCGGGAAATGGATAGAGCATCCATAGAAGAGAAACAAAGCAGCAGTTAGGTCCTGGGCCTAATACAGATTACAGAGCAGGTGGTGCACACTGTCTTGAGGCAAATTAGGGTGGATGAATCCATAAGGTCTAACAAGGTGTTCCCTCGACCCTTGCAGAGATATTTAAATCATTCATAGTGACGGGTGTGATACCAGAGGATTGGAGGATAACTGATGTTGTTCTGCTGTTTAAGAAAGTCTCTAAAAGTAAAACAGGAAATTATAGGCCGGTGAGCTTGTGGGAGAGTTATTGGAAGGCATTATAAAGTACTGGATATATGAGTATTTGGACTGGCAGGGATTGATTAGGGGTAGACAGCCTGGCTTTGTGTATGGTAGGTTATGTCTAACCAAACTGGTAGAGTTTTTTGAGGAAGTTACCAGGGAAGCTGATGAAGGCAATGCACTGGATGTTGTCTACATGGACTTTAGCAAGATCGTGCTGGTCAGGAAGGTCAGACGCCTGGTATCCAAGATGAAGTAGTAAATTGGATTTGACATTGACTTTGTGGGAGAAGCCAGAAAGTGGTAGTCGAGGGTTGCCTCTCTGACTGGAGACCTGTGACTAGCGGAGTGCCGCAGGGATCAGTGCTGGTTCATTGTTGTTTGTCAACTATACCAATGATCCGGATGATAATGTGGTTCACTGGATCAGCAATTTTGCGGAAGACACCAAGATTGGGAGTGTAGTGGACAGTGAGGAAAACTATCAGAGCTTCCAGCAGGATCTGGACCAGCTGGAAAAATAGGCTGAAAAATGGCAGATGGAATTTAATGCAGGCAAGTGTGAGGTCTTGTGCTTCAGTAGGACCGACCAGAGTCTATCTTACACAATGAGTAATAGGGTACTGAGGAGTGCGGTAGAACAAAGGGATCTGGGAATACAGGTCCATATTTCATTGAAATTGGTGGCTCAGGTAGATAGGGTCTTAAAGTAAGCTTTTGGTACATTGGTATTGAGTACAAGAAATGAGATGTTATGTTGAATTTGTATAAGACATTGGTGAAGCCTAATTTGGAGTATTGTGTGCAGATTTGGTCATCTACCTACATGACAGGTGTAAATAAGGTTGAAAGAGTACATAGTAAATTTACAAGGATGTTTCCGGGACTGAAGGATTTGAGTTGTATGGAAATATTGAATAGGTGTGGACTTTATCTCTTGGAATGTAGGAGAATGGGGGGAGATTTGATATCAGTATACAAAATTATGAAGGCTATAGATAGGGTAAATAGGGTACAGATAGGTGTTTTTCACTGAGGTAGGATGGGAACACAACCAGAGGTCATGGGTTAAAAGAGAATGACGAAAAATTTAAGGGCAACATGAGGGGAAACCTTTTCACTCAGTGGGTCATGAGAGTATGGAATGGGCTTCAGTCGTAGTGAGCTCAATTTCAATGCTTAAGAGAAGTTTGGATCGGTACAGGTAGGGGTAGGGAGGGATGCGGTCCCAGTGCAGGTCCATGGGAGTAGCAGCTTAAATGGATTGCTACAGACTAGATGGACTGAAAGGCCTGCTTCTGTGTTGTACTTTTCTATGACTCCACGACTCTAAAACAACGAGAGTTAAGTATTAATCGGTCACTAATAAAAACAGGGAATTTTAGTATAGTTTGTTTCTCAAAACATAGGAAGAATGTGGAATTTTTCACCACAGACAATGAATAACATTGAGACATGGAAGGTGATACTGAATAAACATTGTCCATGGGGATAGAAATAAATTCTACAGATGTGGTTAAATGAAAAGGGTTGGGATTGGCACATGTGGTGGGTAAACACTGACAAAAATCTCATTGGAATTTGTAGCCAATTCCTAGCTCAATAGTGTTAGTGCAAAACTATTGATGTGGCTTTTCAAATGGAATTTGATGAAGTTTGAGGCAAGTGATTATTGGAGTGAAAGTGTATGGAACTGGAAGAAACCTTGAGACATTGATTCAAAATTATTTGGGAGGAAGGAAAGAGCAGAAAGAAATTTTTAAAAATAATGAATAATTCTTGTGCTTCAAGGGTTAAGTCAAGGGATTAAGTTGAATAATTTAATTTTGGTTATATACGTTCAGGATTAGGTAGCTCAAGGGAGATCTCATACAGATGTGGAATAAATAAAATGAATACAATTAAAGTATTATTTCATGTGAGGAATCTGGGACACAATTTAACAATTGAAAAACAGAAAAAGGAAGTATCTTTCCACTTGAAGTGCAGTGGAAATTGAATGTTTTCCTCAAAATAATCTAGATGGCAGAGAGATGAGCCAATTAAAAAGCTCAAGACAGGAATCTTTTTAGGTAAAGCTAAGGACGAGGGAAGGTTGAATGCTCGAATTCATGGAGGCTAAGTAATTATTTCTTTGTTCTGTCCAAAACAATGGGGCAAATTTTGATGTAGAAATCACAAAATAACTAACAATAATCAACCAGTTAAGCTGTATTCCAGACAGAAATTTACAAATACAGAATAAATTTATTATCAAAGTACAGATATGTCACCATATACAATCCTGAGATTAGATTTCTTGTGGGCATACTCAGAAACTCAATGGAATCAGTGAAAGACTGCATCCAACACAATGGGCAAACAACCAATTTGCAAAGGACAACAAATTGTACAGATACAAAAGAATAATATTATATATTGGGAACATGATATGAAGAGTCCTTGAAAGTGAGTCCATAGACTTTGGGAACAGTTCACTGATGGGGCAAGTGAAATTGAGTTCTCCCCTCTAATTCAAGAGCCTGACGGTTGAGGGTTAATAACTGTTCCTGAACCTGGTGGTGTGGGTACTGAGGCTCCTGTACCTCCTTCCTGATGGCAACAGGGAGAAGAGAGCATAGCCTGTGTGGGGAATGTCCTTACAATGAATACTGCTTTTCTGCGACACCACTTCATGTAAATGTGTTCAGTGGAGGGGAGGGCTTTATCCCTAATGGACTGGGCCATATCCACTGCTTTTCAGAGGAATTTCCATTCAACAGCATTGGCGTTTCCATCCAGGCGGTGAGGCAGCTCGTGAATATCTAGTGGTCACACATATAGATGATTCTACTAATCAGGATGGTGCCATCTGAGATGTCCTGTGTCTGTAAAATCTGTACAAGGCTTTGCTAAGGGAGTCATTAAAATGGTGTGACGTTGCCGTGCTCAACTTCCTATTTATAGATAATAGGGCCTATTCATTCATATGCTGCTTAACTACTAACATACTCATTGTTACTGCCAGACAATTAGGTATGCTTCTTAATCCTTACAAATTTGCAATATAAACAAAAAGTTTTCCTTTTCTTTTCTGCTTTATCTCCTGTAGTTCAGACTTTCTTGCTCTTTTCTGACGTAGCTTTTTGTACCTGCATGAAATTTTTACTTTAGGTTTCCAGCATCTGCAATTGTTTTTTATTAATTTTCATTTACTGTAACATTCTGAATGATTGCGTCTTCCATTCACTCACATGCTCATGGATACGTGAACATCCCCTTCGACAGAGTTCACAAGGAAAGGCTGGCTGAGTGGAATATCTGAATATCTGGCTTAAATTCCATGGAACTCATTAACAATTCAACCTTGATGAGTAAGAGGAACACCTGCAATTTGTAATGTAAAATATAATATATTAGTTAGCTGAATGTGAAAACTAGGAAACTGTCATGGCTCTCTCCATCTTGGCACCTGCCAGTTTCTCTCATGTCTGATCCACCCCTTCAATTCAATCAATACACACTAAATACTGTAGGAATGCAATAGGTCAGGCAGCATCTAGGGAGGAAAATGAATGGACAAGTTTCAGGCCAAGAACCTCGTTGGGACTTGACAGGAAGATTCAAGATTGTTTAATGTCATTTCCAGCACACAAGTGTAAAGGAAAACAAATAATTGGTACTCTGGTGCTGATCTAATGCTGCATAAAAATAACACAATAAGATACAGAACACAATAATAAAAGCACAATAAATATAGTTACATAAGATAGATTATATGCATTACTATATCTGCATGAGGTGATGCAAGCTATAGGAATGTCTGTACATAAAGTGACTCTGACAGAAAATAATAAAGTAGTGGTAATGGGGGGGGGGGGGGCTAGTGGGTGAAGGTGCTAATCAGCCTTACTGCCTGAGGAAAGTCTTTACCTGTGAGTCTGATGGTCCTGACGTGGGTGCTGTTCAGCTTCCTCCCTGATGGGAGTGGGACAAGCAATCCATGCGCAGGATATTGCTGCCCTTGTATAAAAGGGTAGGAGGAAGGGAAAGAGCATGGACTAAAGGAAACTACAGAGGTCACTTTCCTCTCTACCACCCTGACATCCTACTTTGACCTTCACCTCTGGTTCACAACCTCCTCCTCTTTCAGGTTTCATCTCCACTGGTCCTTTGTTCTCACTGCTTTTCACTCCTCAGCTTCTCACGCTAGTCCCCCTTTCCCCCATCCCACACTGCTGCCTTTTCCCTATCACCTGGATTCGCCAATCACCTGCCAGCCCAAGCTCCATCATCAGGTTTCTGAATGTTCCATGAACACACTATTTTGATCTCTTTTTGCACTACCTATTTTTTAATACCTCTTATTGAAACTTGTAGTATTTTTTTATGTATGACACTGTACTGCTGCTGCAAAGCAACAAATAATTCATGACTTATATCAATGATAGCAAGCTTAATTCTGAAAATATTTCTTGTTTTTATGCTGTAATTATGTATTGTACCCATAAATCTTTCTCCAGATAGATGTTAAAAGAAGACAACATGAACTGGACAGGCAGAGCATAAACTCCTGCAAGTCGAGTCTGTGATGTCAGCATGGATAGTATGCTGCAGCTGTGCAATGGAGTAACCGTGTACTTTCAGATCTGGTTTCTTCCAGTACAAACCTCCTGCACTCCTATGATGTTTATGTTGGAATTCTTGTTCCCAACATTTCTAACTCTATCAAAGAAGTGTTGACTGCACTGATCTCAGTACACCCTGCAGTGTGTATGATGCACAGACAATGGAAGGAGATTCAAGTTTCTTGTTTGATGCTGCAAAAACAGCATTCTTTGCTTTAAAATGTCCATCAGAAAATGCATTTCAAGGTCTGCTATATGGCGCTAACATTATTTATTTTGCTGTATTGGCTTAAAAATTGAATCATAAACTTACTTTAGTGCTCTTCCTCGATTTTACCAGATTTATTCTTGGTCCATGTGCTTTGTATTTCTTTCTGAAGTCATTTTGCATGTAATATCATTGGTAGCAAAAGTAAATATTGTTTAATCAAAATGCTTAAATAATATCTCTTAAAACAGCTTTCAGACAAATCTAGATGTCTCTAATGGCACAGAATACTTGTAACATCAATGCATTTCACAGAAATATATGTGGTAATTGAAGACACACACTCAATGATTTTTCTCCTCTGTCATCAGATTTCTGAACAGTTCATGAACACAACCTCCTTTTGCACTAATTATTCAGTTCATAATTTATAGGCATTTTGTGTCTTTGCATGTCCTGCTGTCGCAAAACAACAGATTTCACATCAGATAAGACAGTGACAATAAACATGATTCTGATTCTGAGGTAAAATGCTCATGAATGCAAAGAAGTTGGAAAGAAATCAATGTAAACAAGCCAAGGTGTTATTGGGGAAAGTGATGTGGTCAGATTCAAAAGCACACAGTCTTCCATTGCACCGCATGCGGACCACAGACAGCCTTCAAGAGGGTTTTCTGTGGCCTGCCAACTGTTTCCTTGCTATTATGACAAGGGGAGAGCCGCCAAAATAGTCTTTGAATACACTTTAATACAATTCATCAAGCCCACCAGCCAACACGTTGAAAGGGCTGATCATTGAACAGATGCACCGGTTAAAGCAGACAATCCATTGCTTGTTTAGTGTATGCTTACTTTATTACTGTAAATCCTGCATTTTCTCTCTCTATGCTAGTCTGTGATATATGGCACTGATTGAGCAACCCTAGTTTCAGGCCTCATTCAACTAATGCTCTGAGCTTTTGCATCTGTTCAAAATCCAGTGTACTTGTTTATGAAAAGATAGTAAAAGGCTGTCCAAAGAGATGAAACGTAGTCAAGCAGTAGCTCCTGGCAGTGATGAGGAAGGAAAGCTAGAAAATGAATGGTGAGAATATATGAATGTGAAATATTATTGCTGATTTTTAATGATCTGCATTGAAATACTTCTGTTTAAGTCAATGTTACAAAAATGGCATTACATCTCATAAGCTCCTAGCAAAATCTCAGAGGATGTAAGATCTTCTGGTAAGATGACAGTGTGTTCAGGCTTAGTGGCCTCTTGGGAGCTGACCAAAGGTGCTTTTTCCTTCGTTAAATGTGTATCTATAATCGTAAGATGGTCCTGGGCTCCAAGAGCTTTGGTTGCTGTGGGTCTACCCCATCAGTGAGCTGTTCTTAGGCCAAGGTATCCGAGGTGTTGTTGGCAGAGCTGGCCAGTGTTTTGAAGGAGCTGGATTAGATTTGGAAGAGCTGGCCTAGGTGCAGACTGTGTGGCTGCCATCATTGGAGTTGGTGCATGAAGGTGTCGTGCAGGATAACCGTGGGTGATTGTTTCTCTTGTGATGGCAAGACCTGTAAGATGCTGCAGGCCTGTTTCCCTTGTTTGGTGGTACGACAGGTGGTGTGGGAGCTGCATGGCCTCAGTTATAGTGAGAACTAGACCACAAAGCAGGGTCTTGTCTGCTGCTGCAGTCCAGGAGAGAGATTCCGGAGGCGGGGCAGCATGGCTGGGGACTGGACTCTCCTGTTGGTGCTGTCCTGCAGTGTTCGATCAGTGGAATGACATGCTGGATTGCCGTGGCTGTGCACAGTCAGGAATCTGTACAGTCAATTTGCAGGACATGTCATTCAGGGTCTTGGCCTATGTATGTGGTTATTTTTGCTGGCTATTTTGAATGTGCTGTGTACGTTTTGCACCTTGGTCACAGAGGAACACTGTTTCATTTGGTATTACTCATGTATGTTTGAATGATAATTAAACTTGAATTTGATTTGATGTAATTCAACTTAGTCTGATTCATTAAATCGATGATATTTAAGTGGATATTGTTGCTCCATAGATTCATTCGGATCCAATGGGCCCTGACAAGTCCATGAGGAATTGTTATCAATGAACTCAGTTACTCAGAACTGACCATGACACGTTTCTGCATTTGCTCTTTGTAACGCAAAAGTCAAAGCCAAACTAGAAGTCAGATGCTGACACACCTGATGACTGAACAGAAAGACCTCCAGCAGAACACTCGTGCTGAGCAGAGAGGCCAGATGCATTTTGCTGCCTGCCCCAAAGTTTTATGCCAGTCACTTATTAAGTCAAGTCAAGTCACTTATATTGTCATTTCAACCATAACTGCTGGTACAGAACATAGTAAAAATGAGAAAACGTTTTTTCAGGACCATGGTGTTACATGACACAGTACAAAAACTAGACTGAGCTACGTAAAAAGCAACACAGAAAAAAACTACACTAGACTACAGACACACCCAGGACTGCATAAAGTGCACCAAACAGTGCAGGCAATACAATAAATAATAAACAAGACAATAGGGTAGTAAGGTGTCAATCCAGGCTCTGGGTATTGAGGAGTCTGATAGCTTGGGGGAAGAAACTGTTACATAGTCTAGTCGTGAGAGCTCGAATGCTTTGGTGCCTTTTCCCAGATGACAGGAAGGAGAAGAGTTTGTATGAGGGGTGAGTGGGGTCTTTCATAATGCTATTTGCTTTGCGGATGCAGCGTGTAGTGTAAATGTCTGTAATGGTGGGAAGAGAGACCCCGATGATTTACTCAGCTGACCTCACTATCTGCTGCAGGGTCTTGCGATCTGAGATGGTGTAATTTCCAAACCAGGCAGTGATGCAGCTGCTCAGGATGCTCTCAATACAATCCCTGTAGAATGTGATGAGGATGGGGGGGTGGGAGATGGACTTTCCTCAGCTTTTGTAGAAAGTAGAGACGCTGCTGGGCTTTCTTTGCTATGGAGCTGGTGTTGAGGGACTAGGTAAGATTCTCCACCAGGTGAACACCAAGAAATTTGGTGCTCTTAACGATCTCTACCGAGCAGCCATCGATGTTCAGTGGGGAGTTGTCGCTCCGTGCCCTCCTGAAGTCAACAACCATCTCTTTTGTTTTGTTCACATTCAGAGACAGGTTATTGACTCTGCACCAGTCCGTTAGCCACTGCACCTCCTCTCTGTAAGCTGACTTGTCGTTCTTGCTGATGAGACCCACCATGGTCGTGTCATCAGTGAACTTGATGATGTGGTTCGATAGAAAACTTCACTTCTTTGAAGATAAATGCAAACAAGTGAATATTTCCATGAAATTTTTGGTACATCTTAATCTCTGCAATTAATTTCTAAGTTTTTTAAAAAATATTTATATGCTTAATTCATTTTGTTTTGTTTCATTAGCTAATACAACTTGAACTGTTGTTAACTGTCTCCAATAATTTCAAGTAATCAAAAGATGGTTTAAAGGTTCCTAACAGCAGGAACCTAGTAGAAGGCCATCAAGGTGCTTCAGGTGTAAGATCCTAGGGTTCACTGCCACAGTTCTAGATCTGTTTTTATAGAAGCTGGTCTAACACCATGACGAGTTCAATTTCACACATAAACTGCTTTCACTAAAGTCCAATCAATTGATTTCTGCTCACTACCTTCAACACGGGTGCTCTGCAAACAGATCGTATCAATCCGATGTCATTGCAACTGTATGACAAGAACAGCACTATGAATGTAAAGAATGTTGGGTACGGTTTTATATTGCTTGCATGTATTTCTTACGAATAAAGTTTATTTTTGCAAAAATCTACTTCTTATACCCTTATTACCAGAATGATTAGATTAGGGCCAGCTGGATAAAGACAACATAGACGAACACAGGGTGGCATGGTAGCATAGTGGTCAGCATAACGATGGTCAGTGCCAGTGATCTGGGTTCAATTCCCGCTGGTACCTGTAAGGAATCTGCACATTCTCCCCGTGACCTCTGGGTGCTCCAGTTTCCTCCCACGGTTCCATGATTAGGACAGGGTTAAATTGGGGATGCTGGGCCACGCGGCTCAAAGGGCTGGAAGGATTCATAAGACAATAAGACATAGGAGCAGAATTAGGCCATTCAGCCCATTGAATCTGCTTTACCATTCCATCATGGCTGCTCCTGGATCCCACTCAATCCCATACACCTGCCTTCTCGCCATATCCTTCAATGCCCAGACTGATTAGGAAACTATCAACTTCTGCTTTAAGTATCTGAGACAATGAATACAAGGTTTGGCACTTTGCATTACCACTTCACAAGATGTTGCTGAGATTGCACCTGGGGTATTATTTTCAGTTCTAGTCACAAAACTGCAGGAAAACGTGATTAAGGCAGAGAGGGTGTCGAAAGCATTGAGAATAATGTCGCTGGGACTGAAGGGCTTGAGAGGAGACTGGAAAGGCTGGGACAGTTTTCCCTTGACAAAAGTGGCCGAGGATGACCTTATTGAGGGTTATAAAATCATGAGAGGCACAGGTAAGGTGAACTTTGTTGTCTATCCAGTTTCTCCTTATAACTGAAGTCTTTCCCAGGGCAGTGGAATCAAAAACTAGAGGGCTTAGGTTTAAAGTGAGAGGGGGAAAATGACAATCTGCTGGTAGAGTTTAATGGGTCAAGAGCATTTGTTTGTGGAAAGGAATTGTTGATGTTTCCTCTCACAGATTTCCCACCAACAATTTCAGATACTGCTTGACCCTTGAGTTCTTCCAGCAGCATGTTTATTGCTCCAGATTTCAGCATTTGCAATCTGTTGTGTCTCCAGAATTTTAAAGTGGACTTGAGAGACAACATTTTTCACAAAGAGGAGAATGACCTGCCAGAGGTGGAAGTGGGCAGAATTATAACATTTATAAGATATTTGGATAAGTACATGGATAGGAAAAGTTTAGAGGAAAATGGGTCAAATGCATGAAAATAGTACCAGCACTTGTCGGCATGGATGATTTGGGTCAGAGAATCTGCTTCCATACTATGTAACTCAATGGCTCTTTAACGTTGAATGCTGATGTACAAGTCCAGCAAGCAATTAGGAATGCAAACTTTCAAGATTCAACTTCAAAAATATGTGGGGACCTGAGGAAAATATCTGTATGTTGGATTATTGGCTGTTTTCTTTCCTGATGTTTCTTAGGAATGAGATGAGATTGATCATAATGCAAATTAGGGAGCCAGATAGCATTGCATCATACCAGTGCTAGGTGCAGGGTCACCTGTTTACCATTGTTCTGTTCTGTTCCATTTCCTTTGAGCTTTGACAAGGAGGACAGTGGCCATTGGATATGTCTTGCTAAGGGAGTATCCATATATTGGCTGGAAATAATTCCCATGTTGTTTAAGTTGGCTGATAATAAAATGTGGGGAATGATGAAAAGTACCACCAGGAAATAAGCTAATTTGTGATTTTATAAGAGTGACCTTAGTGCTCCACAAACACAGCTTCATGGCTTCATCCATCATGCCTCGGCTAGTTTCTCAATAAATTTGCAGTGTTGTCCTTTGCAAGAACATCTCAAATTCACCAACTATTTCAGGTCTTAGCATCCCTTTGTATTGAGAAATTTCTCCTAATTTCTACTCTTTGTCATTTACCAATTAGTTTACGTCAGTATCCTTTAGCTTCTAATTGGGTTGCCAGAGGAACTAATTTCTCCCCACTTTCTCTCTCAAAATCGTTAACAATATTGAGAACCTTCAAGGCTCCTGATCTTCCCTTCTCTAAGAAATGAATGCCAAGACGTGTATTCACACAGTATTTGAGATGGTAGTGATTGCAGGTTCACCACAAATGTTCATAACAGCTGGGTTCCTGGAGAATGGTGCCTTTTAACCTTTGGAAGAGAGGGGGGTTATTAAGTTTATGTAGCTTGCTGTCACCTAAATCTTCAGGGGAAAAAAAGACATTCATCATTTTCGTGTTTCAATAAGAGAGTACCCGTCATTTTTGCTTTCTGATTCATTTACTTGTTTAAATCTTCACTTAT